>NC_053489.1:438019230-438703302 GCF_905171775.1 Rana temporaria | reverse complement strand
TGAGAACTGTAGGGGACTTTTAATGGCAACTCTAATCACAGGTAGTGTTACTCACTGTGTCTCAGACTTTGTGGTGTCTCGCAGCAGTGACCCCTATACCAAAATCAGGAGATTGGGTCTCCTTCCCCCCCCCCCACTTCACATTTCTCATCAGTCAGCTGACCTCTCTTCTCTGCCCCCCAACCATGCCGTGAACTGAATGGGCAGCTGCAAAGAGGCTGAGTGGGCGGTCACAGACTCCAAGAACAGCCCAGCTGGGCGGACGAAAAAAGGCTGGGAGAGCGGCGTGGGTTTCAGGAACGGCCCATGATTCGGTGACCCCTGGCAAATCGACATTTGACCCCCAGGTTGAGAACCACTGCCCTAGAGCTTAGTAATAATATAATAGGAGAGGTAACTGTCAGCGCAGATACAAAGTACATATATGGGTAGGAGTATGGTGATTAGTCCATTGGAAATAGTAGTAACAGGCAGTTCAATGGTTAAAAATGCAGGTGATGTGGCTGTGACTCTGTGGTAAACAAAAAAGGGGTAGAGAAAGGAAGCGCCACCTAAGTGCAGTATTAAAGAGGTTCTTTTAATGACACATTATAAAAAACACACTTACAAGAAGGTAAGGAAAGAAGGCTCATCTGTAACATCCGGTAGTCCTCGTCCCGGATCCATGGGCTGCTTTAGAAGTGAAGAAAGCAGATTGTGTGGAGTCTTCAGGCCCTAGAGCTTAGTAAATGAGGTAAAACCTCAATTTTCAGGGAATACTCAATCACTTGCAAGTAAAATAACCAACAGAATTTGTGTTGGTACAGTACATGATTGGATGATAAAAAAAAACCATTAGAGCTTCCCCTCAGATCTAGAGCAAATGCATTTAAAGTGCACTTGCAATGCACAGTACATTTGCCTTTAGTAAATCAACCTCCCTGTGTTTTTCTCAAGCCCCATCATTTGCATTCCCAGCTTGCTCACCATTGCATCTATACAAAAAAAGCAGTGGAGACTCACTCTTCTAGTGGAGACCCACTCTTCACCGTCTAAAATGAATGAAGAATTCTGCAGTACGAATTGTAAAATCTCCCTTATAGAGAAGGCACTGCTGGGATTATTGACTAAGAAGTTAATTTAGCAATAGGATAGAGGATGTTATTTTTTTTTATAGTTTTTCTTTAAATATAGTTAGTCTCTGGAAAGATATCTGGCTTCCTTTTTGAAACTTCTCCTGTGGTTTTCCCTGCAGCTTATTTGATATTATGATACTATCTGGAGGATTTTAAGGTATATTCACCCCCCCTGTTTGTGATTATTTCTGCTTGGGGTGAACTTATCACCCTGTAGGAGAGTAACCTTGATTTGATTAGCTTTTTTATATGTCTTACAGTTCATGGAAAGATCCTATTGGATTCCATCTGTTCCCCTTATGGCCCACTTATAACTGTGGGGTCAGTTCCTTTGGTGCATGAACATCAAATACTGTTTATTCAATTTATGGATATTGATGGTAAGAGACCTGCTGGTTTACCTACTGTGAGGGTGGGACTCTGTGCTATGGGAAAGATTGCTGGTTTACGCCATATTTTAGAGAGAAAGGCACGCTGATTGCACAGCTGTGTGTTGGGCTATTTAGTTGTGACCTGACTATGGCTCAGGGCCCCACCCACAGACAGGAAGTCTGTCCTGGGATTCAGGTGAATTCCCAATTTCTCTGAGAGAAGTCGGAGGCTGTGTGGATGTCTGCAGGAGGCAGATGTCCTTAATGGGAGTAAGCTAGGTTTGTGCTTAACTCTGGGAAACTGTTTGTTCTGAGGAACAGAACTGGGGCCTAGGCTAAAGGCTTGAAACATCCGGATGGCAAGTGTGACAGCCAGGAGGCTAAACTGTTGATTTGGCAAAATACAGGAATGGTGGAACCCCCTGCGAGGGCTGCTATTGTATTTGTGAAGTTTTGTGCTTTTAAATAAAAGTGGGCTACCAGGCCCTTAAAAACTCAGTTCTGGATTGGCGTACTCACTGGAAAACGCATCTATCGCTGGAGTCTAATAACCCCAATCTTACACTACCTTTACAATGTGGTCAGATATGGATGAAACTGATGAAACTGATACTAATGACACAAATTGTTGTCAGACTGTTTTTGAAACCTATATCTTACTTGTATAAACTAACTGTAAAAGACTTGTTATAATCTTTTGTTTGTTTTTTGTAGTTGTGACAATATATATATAATACTTTGCAACTCTCGAAGAAGCCGACTGGCGAAACATGTCCATCGAAGTGTTTTTGTCAACAGCATAAAAATCTGTATTCGATATTACTTGCTTGTTTTAACCATTTGAGACCCGCGCTATTGACAAAAGATGTCAACAACACGGCTCTCAAGTGCCAAGTGGACGTCTTTGGACGTCATTTAAAGTGCATTACCAGGGCGCGCCTCTGGGGGGCGCTCAGCGGGTAAACACTGTCCCGGCGCATCGCTAAAGAGCCGATGCGTGTACCTGGCGGCCGCGATGTCTGCCGGGTACACGTGATCGTCGGTAACACAGCAGGGACGTGGAGCTCTGTGTGTAAACACAGAGCTCCACGTGCTGTCAGAGGAGAGGAGACCGATCTGTGTCCCTTGAACATAGGGACACAGCATCGGTCACCTCCCCCAGTCACCCCCCTCCCCCCACACAGTTAGAACACACCCAGGATACACATTTAACCCCTTCCTCACCCCCTAGTGTTAACCCCTTCCCTGCCAGTCACATTTATACAGTAATTAGTGCATTTGTATAGCACTGATCGCTGTATAAATGTGAATGGTCCCAAATTTGTGTCAAAAGTGTCCGATACGTCCGCCGCAATATCGCAGTCCCAATAAAAATCGCAGATCGCCGCCATTACTAGTAAAAAAGAAATCATAAAAAAAAATCATAATTCTGTTCCCCATTTTGTAAGCGCTATAACTGTTGCGCAAACCAGTCGCTTATTGCGATTTTTTTTATTTACAAAAATACGTTGAAAAATACGCATCGGTCTTAACTGAGAAAAAAAATATTTTTTTTTAAAAAAAAATTGGGATATTTATTATAGCAACAAGTAAAAAATATATATATATTTTTTAAATTGTTGCTCTTTTTTTGTTTATAGCGCAAAAAATAAAAACCGCAGAGGTGATCAAATACCACCAAAATAAAGCTCTATTTGTGGGGGAAAAAGGACGTCAATTTTGTTTGGGAGCCACATCGCACGACCGCGCAAATGTCAGTTAAAGCAACGCAGTGCTGGAAGGGGGTTTATGTGCCCCGTAAGCAAGTGATTAAGCTAGTTGCTAGTTCAATCGTGTTTACATATTTTTAATGTCAAAGCACATTAAACAAATGTTTTTATGACTTGCGTGTTATGCAGGGACGTGCAGAAAGGTCAGTGGCTGGTGAGGCACTGGCTAGTATCAGAGCCAGATACACACAGGTTACATACTCCACGAACATTAGAGCGAGAGCAATAATTCTAGCACTAGACCTCCTCTGTAACTCTAAACATGTAACCTGTAAAAAAAAATTAAAGTGTTGCCTATGGAGATTTTTAAGTATCAACGTTTGGTGCCATTCACCCTTCGATGCCCCTTCGATGCCCCCCCTAACACCTTCACTGCCCTCCTTATCCATACGCATGGACCCTTTCAGGATGCCGGGTGCATTAATTACTATTACTATCATGGGCATGACTATATTATACAAACATTGAACATATTTGTCTGCACATAAATAAATAAACAAATATTTAATTTATTGCACTACATGGGTCCGATCTTCATTTTAAATTGTATTTAATTGTATTTACTCGAATTCCATTTAATTTATTTCACTTAATGTTGGACCATGTTTTTATAACTATATAAATACACGTTTATATTCATATCTTTATTGCAGTTTTTGCGCACTTGCATATCAACAATTCATTGTTGTTATGTTTTATTTCCAACACAGATCAGCACCGTATTTATGAACAACTCCACATTCACACATAGGCCCAGATCCACATACATCGGCGCATATTTATCCTGCCGTAGCGTATCTAATATACGCTACGCCGACGCAGCGCAGAGAGACAAGCACAGAATTCACAAAGCACTTGCCTCCCAAACTGCGCTGGGTTTCCTTGGCGTAATCATGGAAGTGGGCGTGAGCCATGCTAATGAGGCGTGACCTTATGCAAATGATGGGCCGAGGGCCAGACAGATACGAATAATGAACGGCGCATGCTCAGAATCACATCGGAATGAATGCCTAAGATACGACGGATCACTGCCTACGGCGTGAACGTAACCTACGCCCAGCCATATTCACGTACAACGTAAACAACGTAAAATACGACGGCTTGAGTTCCCTGGTCCATACCATACGACTTACGCAAACCGCGTATATTATGCGCCGGGCGCAAGTATGTTCGCGAATCGGCGCATCTCCCTCATTTGCATATGTGCATAGAAAATCAATAGGAGCGGCAAATGCGCCCAGCGTAACAATGCGCCCACGATACGACAGCGTAGGCAAGTTACGTCGGTCGTAGGAAGCCTGGGCCAAATTCTCAAAAAGCTGTGCAAATTTAGTATTACCTAACTTATGTCATTTAAGTTACGGCGCCCTAAGTTGGTGTCGTAAGTGCCGTATCCACAGTGCATTTGCGCACAAAATTGCGCCATCCGTAACCTAAATTCCGAGGCGTAAGGCGTGGTTATGGCAAGTGGGAAGGAAGTGGGCGTGCTTCATTGTAATGAGCCGTGACCCCATGCAAATGAAGGGCCGGCCGTACTGCGCATGCGCGCACGAATCTGGACCTCACTGGGCATGTGCAGAACTTTGCTCATCGCAATCAGTGAGATAGGTAAAAGGCCAAGCGTACTTAGTTTGAGGATCGCCCTGTGTCTAAATAGCCCCAGTCAAACACACTTCCCTTGCAAAAGTATTTCCCTGTGTTCCCTTCCTAAAGCAAGTTGCTTCTGCTTTGAACGTTTGTCAGTGTTTGTTGGTAAGATTTGTTTGTGAGAAAAGTTGTTGAGGAGTTGTAGAGTATAGTTGGTGTTTGTTTTTGATAATTTGTTATTTGTTTTGATTTTTTGCCTGTTTGTTTTTGATAAGTGTTTGTTTTTTGGTGTGTGATTGTTTTTTGTTTCCCTTTTTTGCCTGTTTGTTTTTGAATTTATAGTAGCTGTCTGTTTGTGTTTTATTTATTTTTTTGCTGTGATTTTTTTTGTTTGTTGTGTGTGTATTGTTGATTGTTTTTTGGGTGAGTTTACTGTTGCTGGGTGGTGTCTGTGATGGCCACCAAGCGCAGGAAGCTAAATTTTTCAGTGGCAGAGAAGCATATTCTTGCTCAGGGCATCATAAAATATGGTCGTTTTCTACATGGCCCTGAGAGCCAGAACACCACCCCGGCCAGGAGGAAGGAGATCCTTAAAAAGATCACCGATCGGATCAATGAGTTGGGGGGGGGGGGAGACCAGGACCATCGCTGGAATAAAAAAAAAAAAAAACGATTTAAAGAGCGTGTCCCGGAACAAGCTGGCAACGCTGCATGCCCATACCAGGGGCACTGGAGGAGGGGGACCCTGCCCAGTCAGGATGAGTGAGGAGGAATGGGCAGTGGCCCAGTGTTTCCACCCACAGCAGGTGGTGGGCCTGCCTGGCTTTGACTCTGATGCTCCTGTGAGGACAGGTAAGTTTTTTATTTTTTCTATCTGGTGATTAGCATGTGTGGGTGGGGGAAGGGAAGATGTGCCAAGTGTGTGGATCCACCAACCTGTGATTGTTTTGTGTCCTCCCCAGATGGCCAGGAGGTGGCAGCCCCATCAGCCAGGAGGTGGTAGCCCCATCAGGGCAGGAGGTGGCAGCCCCATCAGCCCAGGAGGTGGCAGCCCCATCAGGGCAGGAGGTGGCAGCCCCATCAGGGCAGGAGGTTGCTGGCCCATCAGGGCAGGCTGCTGCACCACCCCCAAGACAGGCTGATGCTGAGTCCCAAGAAGGGCAGGATTCACCATGGGAGGGGAGTGCCCACAACTCCCCTAATTTGGATGTTGAGTGGGAGGAGGATGAGGGGGAGGAAGATGAAAATATTGTTATTGGCCAGCAAATCCTGATGGGCCAAGATAGGACCTTTGAGTCATCCCCTGAGGGTACCCCAGAGGCTCCCAGCAGTCAGGCCACCATCAGGGGTGGCCCCTCCCAACCCTCCTCCAACATGCAGCAGCCCCCATGGGTCACTCCAACCCCTCCTCCAAGGCCACAAGCCTCAGGGGCAAGTAGGAGGCCGACCCCGGAAACCAGGGGGGGGTTTGAGCGTCTGCCGGTCAGTCTGCTGAGGGACAATGCCCGGCAGACCCGCAGTCTGGGTGAAATTAAAAAAACAATGACCAAGGTGGAGCACAGCCTGGGTTTAATGAGGGATTCACTGGGTAATGTGGCCACCAACTCAGTGGGGGTCATCACCTGTTTGTGGGACCTGAAGAACGCCACAACAGGCATGGCCCAGGAGGTGACTGCCCTGACCCAGGCTGTGCAGGCCAATACCCGGGCTGTGCAGGACAATACCCGGGCTGGCCAGGCTAATACGGCTGACATCACTGCCTGTCTGACAAGGATAGCCGTGGCCTTGGAGGGCAGGCCAGCAGGAGGACAGACACCAGGGGAGGCTCCTTCTTCCCCTGCACAGACCCCCCCCCCTGAAGATACTCCCTCCCCTCCACAGACCCCCCCCGTGAAGATACTCCCTCCCCTGCCCAGACCCCCCCGTGAAGATCCTCCAGTTGGCCGTGGTTTTTGTTTTGTTTTTTATTATACTGTACTTATGATTTGGTTTATGTGTGTGAATTATGTGTGAATGTGGGGGGGTGGCATTCCTGATAACATAAGGGTGTCACCCTCAGTTTTGGTGGAGTAGGGATCCCCAGGACCAGGGAGAAGTCATCCCAGGTTCCTGAATGGTGTATGAATGCACAGTGACATAATTGGAGCCGTGGCGGGGCGTTACTGCTCCCAAGTACCAAAGGGGGGGGGGTACTTGGATCTAATCCAATTCGATGTGCATGTGATGTGTCTGTGCTAGGGACCACAGTGGTGTGCATTCATGCATTCTCATTGTGAGATAATTAATGTGCGTTTTCTGTGAAAAAAGACATTCTCATTGTCATATAATTAATGTGCATTTACTGTGCAAAGAAACATTTTAAATGTCACATAATATCTGTGCGTTTATGGTGTAAAACCAAACAATAAAGTGAGATAATGAAGGTCCATTTACTGGGAAAAGATGCCTTCAGCAAGTCATCTCCTTATTGCTGTGCCCTCAGCAGACCGGGTAGAGGTGGTTGGGGGGGGGGATTGCCTGGGTGGGGGGTCAGGTCAGGACATAACTCAATATGCAGGCCCCTTCTCATTGCAAAATTGTGTAGTATGCAACATGCCCCAATTATTTGACAGACAAAGTCTGGGGAATACAAGAGTGTACCCCCTCTTGTCAAGGCATCTGAAGCGGGACTTGAGAAGCCCGAATGTCCGCTCTACAATTGACCGGGTGCGAATGTGCACCTCATTATATTTGTGTTCTCCTGGTGTTTGGGGGTTCCTAAATGGTGTCATTAGGTGGGGTCCCAAGGCATATCCAGAGTCACCTGTAAGGGAAAAGACAGGAGGATGTTAGTCATGCATGTGCCCCTTGTGATGTCTGCATCATGGGGGGGCATACCTGACACCAATGTCACTCACCAATTAGCCAGCTGTCTCCATACACATTCTGCTCCAAGTCTTGGTAGATCTTGGTCTGCCGGAGAATGAAACTGTCGTGGCACGACCCTGGAAATTTGGCACAAACTTGCCAGATGAGGCCATGAGCATCTACAATAGCTTGGACGTTGATCGAATGCCAGCCTTTTCTGTTCCTGAACAGGTGCTCAGTTTCATGGGGGGGCTGTAGTGCCACATGGGTGCAGTCTATCGCCCCGATGGTCCGTGGGAAGCCACCAATGTTGTAGAAGTCAGTCATGGCTTGCAGACGCTGCTCCTCCTGGGTGGGCTTTTCAAACTGGTTGACCATGCGCGGCAGTATGGCAGGGACCACCTGATGGACACATCGGCTCATTGTCGACTGCACCATCTCAGCCAGACCTCCAGATGCACGCTGGAAAGACCCAGTGGCCAAAAAATGAAGGGTTGCCATAACTTTTTGTAGAGGTGGCAGGGCATGGGAGCGTTGGGTTGGGGTGGTAAGATCCTCCTGAAGTATTTGGGTGAGCTCCAGGATGGCTTCCCTGTCAAATCTGAAGTTGCCATACACCTCATAATCAGGCATGGCAAACAGATCGCGCCGTGGACGGTAAACCCTCTCCTGTGCCCGCATCCTCCTCCTCTGTGCCCTCCTCCTTCTTTGTGCCTGTAAAGTGGCGAGTGCCGTTACAATCATTGATGTGCCGGGCATTTTGGCAGTCAGATTGTTGTCCTGCAGAGATGTGTTGTCAGCTCTACCTCTATTCAGTTGCTTGAGCAGACCCTTACACGGCATGTGTAAAATTAGGTCTGCTTTTATAATGTGTAAATTTGCCCAGGAAAACTAACAGGTGCGCACAGGGCGTAATCTACGGCGCACACACTTAATTTTGTGGATCGCCCTATCTCCCTCATTTGCATCTTTGCCTATCAAAAACAGCGGCGTGACTAGCGTAATTTGCGTCCGGGGATGCGCAGATGTAATTATTTTAGGTAGGACGGAAAATCCGGAAATCTAGGCTTAACTCGTTTTGAAGATCGGGCGCAAAGATACGTGCCGTGTAAATTTAGAAAACTTTAGTTAAGTCCGCGTATCTCTTTTGAGAATTTGGCCCCCTATTTTTAGGCGTATCTCAGATTGTGGGCACGGCGCATAGATACTACGGCGCATAGTTACACTTACGCGGCGTATCTCGAGATACGTCGGCGTAAGTGCTTTGTGAATTCGGGCCATAGTCTGCACATTTTATTACCACGATATCATTCATATCGGTTTTCATTTATATTTATTTAATAGTACTTTACCTTTGCAGTATATTTATATATATTTATTAATTTATTGCATTTCTTTGTATGTTTTCACATACACTTATAGGGCCAGATTCACAGAAAAAGTACGCCGGAGTATCTGCTGATACTCCGGCGTACTTTCAAATTTGCCGCGTCGTATCTTTAGTTTGAATCCTCAAACCAAGATACGGCGGCTTCTGGCTTCGATCCGACAGGCGTACGGCTTCGTACCCCTTCGGATCGTAGGTGTAATACTTTGGCGCCCGCTGGGTGGAGTTTGCGTAGTTTTCCATGTCGGGTATGCTAATTAGCTGTTTACGGCGATCCACGAAGGTACGCGCGGTCGTCGCATTCTCTTACGTCGTCGCTAGTCGGCTTTTCCCGGCTTAAAGTTACGGCTGCTATTTCGTGGCTTATATTTAGACTTGCCATGTTAAAGTATGGCCGTCGTTCCCGCGTCAAATAATTTTTTTTTTTTGCGTAAGTCGTCCGTGAATAGGAAAGGACGTAACGCACGTCGCCGTTCAAAAGATTACGTCGGTACGACGTCATTTCGCGCAAAGCACGGCGGGAAATTTCAAAACGGAGCATGCGCAGTACGTTCGGCGCGGGAACGCGCCTAATTTAAATGATACACGCCCCATTTGAATTAGGCGGGCTTGCGCCGGACGGATTTACGATACGCCGCCGCAAGTTTACAGGCAAGTGCTTTGTGAATCAAGCACTGTGTAACGTAAATGCGATACGTTACACCGCCACAATTCTATGTGAATCTGGCCCATAAAGTCTAAAATGTGTTTTAGGTTAGAATGTCACATACACATGTGTGTTTTTGTTTTTGATTGTTTTTGATTGTGCAGATGCTGTTCTGACCATGGGTTGTGTCAGCTTCAATCAGGTATCTAATTTTCTAATTCTGTGCAGACCAGCTTTAATTGGTTTGGATGCATTCAAAGTTTTCTATTTAAATCCTTTCAGATCCTCACACAACCCAGCTATGACTAAGCATCTATCCATGATGTGAAACATGTTAGCTTTTTTGTTCCTATGTCCACTTTTTACCATTAATTGCAGTGTTGCATGATTTTTTGGATGTTATACAGCTTTGGATTTTATTCTTTGTTTATTTTGTTTCAATAAATCGCCTATCAGAATGCGGCAGTCCAGGAACATTTCTTTTTTCCATGCATTAATTACTATGGCGGAGATAGACGGGGTGTGTATTTTGAAGCACCTGATTAGAGCCAGAGGGTCTAATAGGCTTCAAAATAGAGTGGGCTTGGGGTGCAGAGCACTGTTGTGTTACTATAACGAATAAATTTTCGCTATTTTCACACTAATGTTCCTCCCCGCCAATCAGGAGGCAGGTCACGATACCTGTTACCTGATTGGCCAAAGTGCCAGGCAATCCTTTTGGATGAGAAAAAGAAGAAATGGCTGCACATCCAAAGTTTCCAAAAATGTCTTTTATTGAAGATGGTCAAAAAACACCAGGGACACCAGGTGTTAGTCACGTGACTAACACCTGGTGAACAGAGAGGAGACGCAGGAGTAGCGGACACCAGAGCCGCTGCCCACACCTCGAGGAGAGGAGACCACAGCCCCAGCCCTAGATCGGTAGATGCCTTACTGCTGGCTGCCCGATGGGTGGGGGGATTTCTCAGTCTTGTGCCATGGGCTGTGGGTGGCGGTTGTCAGCCACTACTGGCCAGCATGGCATCCTTCTAGAAGCCCCAGGCCATTTTTTATTCTGTAATGGTGAGTGTGGAGGTATTGGTGGATTTAGTATCCCGAGCAGAGATTAAAGGGACATTCCTACTGTGTGATAATAACACTGTGTATGGGACTGGGGAGGGAACCCGCAGGTGAACTTATACAGGTGCCATTTACAAGCACATCGCTCACTGGCGACACACTGGCGATCACAGCCAATTACGTCCAGAGGCTTTGTTATACCAAGACTACTACACATTACCTGGGCTGTCAGTGATGTTATATACCCTGATTTGTAATGATGAGCTGTATACCCTGATCTGTGAGGCTAATCTTTATACCCTCATCTGTAATGCTGAGCAATATACCCTCATCTGTGAGGCTGAGCTATATACCCTGCTCTGTGAGGCTGAGCCATATACACTATCCTGTAAAGCTGAGCTGTATTATGGGGCTGTATACTCTGTCCTGTGATTCTGGGGCTGTATACTCTGTCCTGTGATGCTGAGCTGTATACTCTGTTTTGTGATGCTGATCTGTATACTCCTGACACTATGGGTGGCAGCAAGTGGAATACAGGGGACGGTGTGGGTGGATTCTATAAGGGGTAGGGCTTATGAGAAGTGGGAGAGGTCAAAAAGTAAGGGCGGGGTCTGGCACCCCCCCATCCTAAAACTTCACCAGCCACCACTGATAATAATATATGATTTAGCTTGAATAAAACAGTACCTTTTCAGCAGTGAGCAGATTCTCATTCTCCCTCTTAACTGTGTGTGAAAAACATAGAATTATGGGTAAATCTTATACCCATAAACCCATGTTTTTTTCCTTTTAGTTAGGGCTGGGCTGGAAGGGAGCATTTGTCTTTTAGACGCATGCCCTCTTCTATGATACTTCAATAAGAGGAAAGCCTCCACTGCAGCATTTTTTTTGGACAGCTTGTTCCAATTGTGCTTTACCATTGGTCCAAGGCTCCAAGCTGTCCATTAAGCTCAGTGCTTCAGACAAGAAGCGAGAGGCACTGTAAGCTCATCCTCCCAGTCTGCTGCAAACTGAGTGTGCCAGCTTGTATTTAAACTTCTGACAGGCTACACAAGAATCCCTTAATCTCCAGAACTATAGATGACAGGAGCCCCAAATTTTGACCAACGGTGGGGTAGGACTTCAGCTCTGTGGACCCAGGTCGCAAAGCTACGACCTTTGAAGCTCAATAACTTTTTTGGGGAGGTTTTCTCTACTCTTTTAATAAATCAAACCCAAAAGGGATATCTATGGAGACTCCAGTATTTTAAATAAAGTATGCATCATTTTGAGGTTGATAAATGTATGCTTTAGCATCTGCCCAGCACTGCCATGCAAGATTTTGGTGTTCTTTTATCGTTACATTTTGGAAGAAAATTAAAGTTTTAATATGGCTTACTCAATGACACCACTGCTGAGCTCTTACTGGAAGTCTGACTTTGCTACTTCTGGAACAATACACATTCTAGGTAAAAATGTGTAAGTGAATGAGGTTTTGATGTTCTTACAGTATATAGTGCTAATTATAAAATGGGGATTTAGATTTTACAATTAAAATATTATGAGTATAATAATAAATTGAAAGAAAGTTATTATAAAATCAAATGGGACTGCTAGAGATAGAAATCAAATGACCATGTTTCCTGTAAGATACATTCTACATTTATTCTAAATGAGTTATCTTAATTGGTTCATGTATAAAAATATTCAAAATCAATGCATGCATCAAACATTATAAAATATACTTTACCCAATTATTTCAATTATGTTAACATTATTTGTTTTTGACATTAAAACAACCACCATAAGAAACAAACGAATTATAAAGAATCTTTAAAAATAAAGTATTTGTGATTTCCATGTGCAGAAGGGAAGGGTTACGACTTCTATCGGGTGTTTTTAATTTCAATTTATGTTCAATTGGGAAGATTTTCCTTTACATTCTATTCTGTAGACCCAACAGGAAGTGAGAAGAAATCTCTCCCAGACAGTTCTCACATAAATACATGTCTCTATTGGAAGTCTTCCCTTTATTCCTGTTCCTGTTACAGTTCAGAGTTTTATATTTTCTCTCCCCTTCCACACATTGAGATGGATGAAGAAATTCTCCTGCTATCAGAATAAACCAATCAGTGCTGCAGTTGATTGTTGCAGCACTGACCAAATGAAAAAATATCAACATTTTTGTTTGAGAGAAGCTGATCATTAGATCAATTTGGGAATGGCCTTTGACTAGTCTTTAATGAACTGGCTGATTTTTGAACCATCTATTGTCATCTAAAGCCTTCCAGACTTTATCTACTTGCTTTTACCATATACTCAGTGGTGGTCCATCAACAGGGGGCACAGGGGCTCGGTGCCCCCTCCCCCCACAGCTAAAGGCATGACATATTTTTTGGAACACATGATTGTGGCTAAGAAGCCTTATTATTTTGTCTTCTGGACTGGGAGCGATGCGTCTCACTGTACTATTATGTTTCCTCTGCTTGTGCTCCGGTTTCACAAGTGCCTCAGTGGAATGGAAGACAAGGCCTGAGTGGTGAGCATCTATGGCCGTTGGCAAGGGCATATATGCTACAGCACTGCTAGGGAAGAGTGGATGCCTGGGCTGATGTCTGTGGTTAGCACTGTTGGACAAGGTGTCATCCTGAGAGTGAGCAGCAGGACTAGTGCAGTGGGCTATTGCTGATGCGCTGCATCAGTGGGGAGTGGGGACAGTCATAATAGGCACTGCAGGCACAGCAGATGTACATGCCTGTCCGGTAACTCAGCACAGTGATGACCTGATTGATCGACACAGTAGCTGCAATTGATAGGCACAGTGGCTGCAACTGATGGGCACAATGAGGCTGCAATTGATGTGCATGATGACTGCAATTGATGGGCACAGTGAGGCTGCAATTGATGGGCACAGTGAGGCTGCAATTGATGGGCACAGTGACTGCAATTGATGGTCACAGTAAGGCTGCAATTGATGTGCACAGTGGCTGCAATTGATGGGGACAAGGCTTCAATTCATGGGGACACGGCTTCAATTCATGGGCACATGGCTGCAATTGATGGGCATGGTGGCTGCAATTGATGGACACAGAGAGGCTGCAATTGATGGACACAGAGAGGCTGCAATTAATGGGCACAGTGAGGCTTAAATTTGGTGGGCACAGTGGCTGCAATTGATGGGCACCCTGGCTGCAATTGATGGGCATGGTGAGTCTACAATTGATGGGCACAGTGGCTGCAATTGTGTGGCACGGTGTCTGCAATTGATGGAAACAGTGAGGCTGCAATTGATGGGCACAGTGGCTGCAATTGATGGGCACAATGAGGCTGCAATTGATGTGCATGATGGTTGCAATTGATGGGCACGGTGGCTGCAATTGATGTGCATGGTGGCTGCAATTTATGGGCACAGTGGCTGCAATTGATGGACACAGAGAGGCTGCAAATGATTGAAACAGTAAGGCTGCAAATTATGGGCACAGTGAGGCTGCAAATTATGGGCACAGTGAGCCTGCATTTGATGGGCACACTGAGGTTGCAATTGTTGTTTTTTGTTCAGTATTTTTCAGAATCTTTCAGTTTGTTTGCGCCCCCCCAAAAAAATGTAAGCACCAGTCACCACACTACAACTATTTTTTTGAATAAGGAAAGGGTTCGTTGGGACCCCAGAGACACAAAGAAGCCAGGGGGAGTGGGTAAGGGCAGGTGGACTGTATCAGTACTAGGTAAATCAGTTATACAGAAGAAGTATAGTAAAGGTACAAAAGTTTAATTTATTAAAAAATAAACATAACATAAGGGAATTGAGGAATACGCAAAGTTTTAAAATTACAACAGTAATAGTGTGAAACAGATTATACGACCAGCCAACACATCATCGAGATGGTGTATAGGCCCTGATTTGCGGGCAGCGATGAGGCGGAGGGGGTCATATATATCAGGATCTCTACTAGTTTCGCTACTTGTGGTAGCTTCGTCAGGAGAAATTAGTCTGTACACACAAATTCACTCATTATGTTATGTTTATTTTTTAATAAATTAAACTTTTGTACCTTTACTATACTTCTTCTGTATAACTGATTTACCTAGTACCGATACAGTCCACCTGCCCTTACCCACTCCCCCTGGCTTCTTTGGGTCTCTGGGGTCCCAACGAACCCTTTCCTTATTCAAAATTATGTTAGGATGATGGTACTCTAAGGTTATGTTACTTTTTTTCTACTGAGAGGTCTCCATATAAAACACTACAACTATGTGAGAATGACCTGCTATGTTGTCCTTTGTGATTTTGTCTTTGCGTTGGCCAAAATAAATATATATTACCAGTGCCCTTTTTGTAAAAGTTTACCTGTCTGATAGTTTACCTGGAGGTCCATAATCCGAACATGTGTAATCCATTACAAATAAATTCACTGACACTAGAAATATGGCTGATGGAAAGGACAAAGCTACAGATTTACTGTGACATTGTCACCACTCCCCAACTGATGAAGGCAAATCTGTTGTATGTGACTACTGTGTCAGAATTGTTTCCACAATACTGTCTAAAATGTTACATATGAGAAACTTGATAATAAACCAATTTTTTCAAAAATAGTTTTAGAAGTCACACAGGACTATCTGTGCTCGCCGGGTTCAGGGGACCCTACTCAACACGAATTGTGGTAAAGGGCCAATGACAGTGTGATTTTTTACCATGTGATCTGATGATGGAGCGATCACAATGCAAACACAGTGGGATCATCATCAATGCTCTCTTCTCCTCACACCGATACAGCATGAGTGAAAGGGAGAGCGATCGAGTGCCAAACAGTGAATTTTTCATATATTACAGTGCCAAGCAAGTGCTCAGCAGTGCCCAGCAGTGCTACATCAGTGCTCCATTGTGCCATGTGTCATTGGGTAACCCCGCTTTTTCCTTACGCAAGGAGAAAGCCGGGGTTACCCAATGACGTGGACGGGTGACCCCACCCCCTCTTGCGCGTCATGGGGGTTTCGTTCCTTGCTGGGAGACTGAGGGCATGCAGCATCGCTGGAGAATGGATCATCGTTGAACATGGAGAGACGGGATTACATCGCTGGACTGGACATAAATCAAGAGATTGGATTACATCGCTGGAATTTATTTTTTATTTTTTTATTTTTAATAAAGGATTGTCCCAAGCTGTGTCTGTGTGTTACATGTGCTACTTTACAGGTATAGTATAGACAGCCCCCTGGTACGAAATTTAAAGGAATATTTCACTTTTATTGTTTCACTTTAAGCATTATTAAAATCACTGCTCTCGAAAAAATGGCTGTTTTTAAAACTTTTTTTGCATTGATACATGCCCCCTGGGGCAGGACCCCAAACACTTTGTATTACAATAACTTGCATATTAACCTTTAAAATTAGCACTTTTGATTTTTCATGTTCGTATCCTATAGACCAGGGATCCTCAAACTACGGCCCTCCAGCTGTTGTAGAACTACACATCCCATGAGGCTTTGTAACACACTGACATTCACAGACATGACTAGGCAGGATGGGAATTGTAGTTTCTGAACAACTGGAGGGCCGTAGTTTGAAGACCCATGCTATAGACTTTAACAGTGTTCAAACTAATTTTTTGCCTGTTCGCATGTTCTGGTGCGAACGGAACAGGGGGTTGTTCGGCTCATCCCTAGTCACGATCCATACAATAAACAAAACTTAGACTTGGGGGTCACACCCTAAAAAAATGCATTAAGGATGGTGCAGCCATAAGACCATACAAACAGAACAAAAGATTACAGCGCACACATACAACAATTACATTTAACTCCTGCAAGGCTATTTAAAACACTACATGGAATCCCCAGAAGAAACGGCCCAATACAGAACCCTACCTTCCCACAAGAAAATTCCGCCACCATTTTTTCAGTTTGGCCATGTATAACACTTATGTTATTTACTGAAAATCTACCGAGACCCCTGTATCCTATGGACATATCCAGGAATAAGTCTCCGCCCTTTTGTACCCTGAAGGCCCACCAGAAAATATTTGCGCTGATTCAATGAGCAGACTGCATGAATGCCACTTTACTGAGAAAACCCCCCTCTTTGAAACAGATGCCATGTATTTTTGTCCCCAATGTCCTTCCCAACCAGGCCTCTGTATATGTGACTGTTTCCATCATTACCATACTTCTCTACATTTTTAGGGAAGTATGGTAAATGTAATTGTAATTTACCTCCACACCCCTTATGACACTGCACTAAACTGTACATACCACTGCCTTCTCCAGAACTGACCCTGGCCTGCTATATGATCACAATTATGCCTAAGGCTAAACATACCTCTGTCTGCTCCGGAACTGACCCTGGCCTGTTATATGACCACGCTTCTGCCTAATGCTAAACTGTACCTACCTCTGCCTGCTCTGGAACTAACCCAGGACTGTTTGACCAAATTTTTTACCTGCCTCTGAGGCCTTGTACTCACGACCGGATCTGTCCGCTGAAAACTGTCTGCCGGACAGTTTCCGGCGAACAAGGCTGATTTTTGTTTTGTTCCGCTGGCTTGTACACACCAGCGGACCAAATTCCAGTCGTACCGGAACGTGCGCACGTAAACCACGTACAACGTCACTATAAAGGGGAAGACCAAAGTTAATGGCGCCGCCCTCTGTTCCTCTTTTGCTAGTTACGGGTTTGCTCGTGTTAGTGAAGGTTTGGTTAGAGCTGATTCGCGCTTCTCGGTCTCCACGCTTTGACAGCGTGTATTCACGGGTTCAGTGCGTGTGCTTGCGGGATCGTAGTTGTCATTCGGCTATAGGCTAGCAGGTTGTTTCTGCTTTTGCAGTTGCATCCTGTGCGCTCGTATCTGTTTGTCACGCGTTCCTCACAGGTAGTGCTGGATTTGCGAGTGCTTTCTGTTGGAGTGTGTTCTTGACTGACCAGCCGGCCGGTTTGAAGCCATGATGGAGCAGCAGCGTCAATTTTCGCGAGTTGGTGCTGTTTATGGGATGGCTGTTGGATATGTTCATCATTCCAGTACTTTGGCAAGAAACAGGGGGCGGAGGCGTTTCTGGACCAAGAATTGGTTGCGCCAGCGTGACCAGTTCTCACATATGCCTCTGCTTAGGGAACTCCAGGAGAATAATCCTAATGACTTTAGGAATTTTCTCCGCATGACGGACCCCGTATTCAACAGTCTGCTGGATGTTCTGTCCCCCTATATCACGAGGCAGGACACTGTGATGCGCCAAGCCATCACGGCCGAGCAGAGGCTTATTGCCACGTTGCGGTACCTGGCGACTGGGAGGAGCCTGCAGGACCTCAAGTTCTCGACAGGCATCTCTCCGCAGGCGCTTGGGGTCATCATACCGGACACGTGTGCTGCCATCATCAAAGTTCTGCAGGAGGAGTATATTAAGGTAAGTTACCTCATTTTAACCTCACAATGTGGCTGTAATAATGTGGGCAACTAACTTTTTGGTTAAATTCCCAGATATGCTGTGTGTTTAACTAACATTCCCTTTTCTCCCTATGCATGTTGATATAAGCTTTCCATGTTTTATTCTTGGCCTACCTGCATATTTGTCCCTTAACCCAATATTAACCTGTCCAGCATGCTATCCTAGGGACAAACCCACCTTGCCAATTTTTCTAACAGGACTTTTTGGTTTTTGTGTTCCAACCCCCCCCCCCTTAAAACTTTTTTATTCCCCATCAGAGGGCTGTGGAGTCTCTTAATTAAGTGGCCCTATATATTTCATTCCCCAAATTCGCCCTGCACATTTTTGAAATGCAATTTTAACACTGTGAAGTAGCACAAGGATGCTTGTAGGATTATGTTTTGAATGTTTATGTGCCAAAGTACTAAATCTCTTTATTTGTTTGTCCCCACAGCTACCCTCCACACCACAGGAATGGCAGTCTGTGGCTTCCCAATTTGCCCAGCGGTGGGATTTCCCCAACTGCGGTGGAGCAATAGATGGGAAACACGTCCGCATAGTGCCCCCACCCCACTCGGGGTCCTACTATTATAACTACAAGGGTTATCATAGTATTGTGTTGATGGCGGTGGTGTCGGCACAGTATGAGTTTCTATATGTGGACGTGGGGAAGAACGGCCGGATGTCTGATGGGGGAGTGTTCGCACGGACTGATTTCTATGATCGTCTCCAAGCTGGTGGTCTGGCATTGCCACCAGATGAAGATAATGTGGAAGGACTTCCGTTTGTGTTCCTAGCGGACGAGGCTTTCGGGCTTGGTCCTCACCTCATGCGGCCTTTTTCCCAGAGAACCCTCACCACAGAGAGGAGTGTGTTTAATTATCGGTTGGCCAGGGCTCGGAGGGTAGTCGAGAATGCCTTTGGGATACTCACCAACCGGTTCCGCCTGTTCAGGACATCGATACACTTGGCGGAATATAAATTGAACACCGTTGTATTTGCCTGCTGCATTTTGCACAACTTTTTACGCAGGCACTCCCAGACGTACCTACCCGACATCGGTTCTGAGGCAAGACTACCCTCAGATCCCCTTCCCGGGCTGGACACTGTTCGCGCTGGCTTGGCCCCCCAATCAGCTCGTGAGGTACACAACAAATATGTTGAGTACTTCATGGGTCGGGGGGCCATTGCTATGCCAGATCATATTTCTTTCTAATTCGGCCCCCAAAAGAAAGGAATATTCTCAGAACTAATAAATAATTAGACCATTGGACTTTATACAGTTGTTTGTCATTAATGCTTTTTCTCTTTTTATCTGTCTTCCTGGTTCTCAAACTAACTTCTGCACTTATAGTGCAAAATTTAGTTCTCCACTTTTATTAAATAACCACATTTGCACAGTATTCACTCATCTACAAACAGGGTATTGAGTCTAGAAATAAGAAGCCACTCCATTTTCAAATTTTGAGGTCAAGCTTTTTAATTTCTGCTTGTTCATGACCACAACAATTTTTTAATTTTTTTTTCAGTACTCCCTGCTTTTGGACTTAGGAGTCTACAATATTTTTGGTCCTTTTTGTAGTATTTTTTTATGTAATTTAACAAAAAATATTCTCAAGAATATACATTTTTTAACAAGTTCACAGTTTTGGTTATCAAATATAGTTCTATTTATTTTTTACATAGCTATATATATATATAATGTCGTAAAACTTTTGCCAATAAACTCCAAAAATAGAGAGATATATATATAGAATATTTTTGTTGGGGTGTTTACCGCCTTTTTTTTTTTTCTTTTTTGCCTTTTTTTTTTGCTAAAAATCCTCTATTTGTTAGTTTTTCCTTTTGTTTCACGAAAATCAAAACTCTTTTTGTTAAATATTTTTTTTGTTCTTATTAATTTTTGTTTTTTCTATTTTTTCACAAATATACATAATTTTTCGTTTTTTCTTTTTTTCTTTTTTTCTTGTTTAATTTCGAAAAATGTTTTTATTGTTTTTTTATTACGATTTTTTTTTTGGAGATTTTGGTGTCAAATCTCGACTTCACTAAATTTATTATTTTTAGAGATATATAATTATATATATATCTATATATTTATTTTTGGTGTTTATTATTTGATTGTTTATGGTATAAACTTTATAGTATCCAAAAATTAACAAAATGGACAAACAAAAGAACTTAAACCTTATAAAAATATAAGAATTCACAACAGCAGTCAGTCATGGTGTGCTTTCACACTGGAACACGCCAAAATTTGAAGATGCACACATTCAGTGAAAACTCGCCAAATGTCATTGGTTCAACAGACAAATGGCCACATGTGCTATCTGACATCATGGGTGATCAATGTCTGTGTTTTGTGGGATCAAACCCTTCCTCTCAACTACTTGAGGAGCGAGGAGGGGGTTGGACCCACAAAGCACAGACACTAGATATTCTGTGATGGCAGATAGCACATGTTGGCACACTGTGTGTGCATCTTTAAATTTTGGCGTATTCATTATTAAAACAGTCAAAATGGTTGTGGGGGCAGGGGATGGGCGGGGGGTTGTTTCAGTCTTTGACACGGCCCATCATGTCAATAATATTTTTAAAATTTGTTTCGATGACCATCATTCTTTGCCGCATATTGTCCATTTCCGTGCTGCACTCCAAAAGGACATTTGTTACATTCTGTTCCATGACAACCATCCTTTCACGCATATTGTGCATTTCAGTGCTGCACTCCATTACCTGTTGAATAATTATAGCAGCACTTGCACGCGAAAATATTGCCACACCATCTTCCTCCCCTAAAATAAATAAAAATGGGCAATCAAAACTAAAATATTTGATGAGGCCTATCTACATATGTTTTTCAAAATCAAGCTGGGGTGACACTGACCTGATGGTCTTCTCCTTTCCAGCTCCACAACTTCGCCATCTTCTATCACTCCTCCTTCTTCCACCACCTCCCCATCATCTTCCACGACTCCTCCTTCTTCCACCACCTCCCCATCATCTTCCACGACTCCTCCTTCTTCAACCACTTCCCCATCATCTTTGACTCCTACTTCATCCATCAATCCACCTTCTTTCAATTTGCCAAATTCTTCTTCCGCCACTTGCCCTTCATCTCCTATAAATTCTAAGTCCAAAATTACTTCTTCCTCCTTTCTTCCTTCCTTCCTCCTTTCTTACTTCCTCCTCTCCTTCCACATCCTCTTCTCCTCCCACATCCTCTTCTCCTTCCACATCCTCTTCTCCTTCCACATCCTCTTCTCCTTCCACATCCTCTTCTCCTTCCACATCCTCCTCCTCCCCCACATGGCGAGATGGAAGATTTTGGCCTTGTCTGGCCCTCTCTGCCTCCTCCAAATGCTGGCGACTTCTTTCCCCTAAATAACACAAAACAAAAGGTATACTCATCAGCACACAGATATTGGAGAGCAGAAATCGCACACATTGCTTAGAAGAGGCTTTAATTTTTTTTCTTTTATCTTTCACCAAACCTACATTTTTGAAAGACTTCTATGGCAAGCTCTGATCCTGCCCCTTTTTAGCAAAGTGACACACATGGATGTCCCCCCTAAACTGTATTTCTGGGAGACCCTACCAAAAACAAAAATTTAGTTGGGGAGACACAGGTGCTCTGCATTGCAGATGTGAAAACATCTGCTTTCTTAGGACTGTTTTTAGAATGAATCCTGTTTGCCTTTCCCATTCTCTTAATTAGATTTTTTCAAACTAGCTTTTACACAATGTTTACAAACAAAGTTTTTGGCCAGTGAGCCATGTCCAGGTGTGTTGTTCCTGGAATAACCGAGCCTTTCTGAGAAACTATGTGATGTTACGCGGTTTACTAAGAACACTATTTGTAAATAGGTAGGTATTTATGTAATAAAAAATAAATGACAACATGTCTTCAAAAGTACAAGCAGGCCAAGGAGGCAGATGGTGAAATATACATGGCAACACATTCTTGCAGACTATCCCCCCCCCCCAACCCCCAAAAATATTTACTTACTTTTACGCAGAATTTTAAGGATCTTCTTCATCTGATGTGGCTCCCTCAATTTTAAGTCTGACCAGCGTTTCCTCAGCTGTTCCTTGGACCTGGTGATCCCAAACATCCTCTGCATTCTCCTCGCCACCTTGTCCATAATATGTGCCTTTCGGCGGTTAGGGGTCTTGTATGGCCCTAATTCACCATCATAGTCCTTCCTCCGCATGATGGAAACTAACTCCACCATTTCCTCGAACCGCATATTAGTGGCTTTGTATCTTCTTTGCCTGGATCGGGACGTCCCTGCCTCTGTCCCTTCACTTGTGGCATGAGAGCATCGTGCCCGCTCGTGTGACATTGCCATCTTTCCTTTCCCACAGAGATTATGGGCGGGGAAAAGAGGAAATGTTCCGCCATGAGCGGAGACGAGGGCGGCGTTTCATACATACGCGGAGTGTAGAGAATGCAAACAACGTGTTTACGTAGGTTACGCAGAGAATATTCGAGCGCATCCAGAACATGCACAGTTAACGCCATATTTCAGAAACACATTGATTAGGGGCCTAGCAAAGGTGACGAGGGCGGCGTTTCATACATACGCGGAGTGTTTAAAAGGTGCACGCCGTGATTACGCAGCTTACGCGGTAATTAGGCGAGCGTGAGAAACGAGGAGCGAGAGACAGGAAGGTAAGGAAATTCAAAATGGAATCAGCAGAGGCCTAGAAAATGGAGAGCCATGGGATGGGGGTTTGGTCAGATGGTTACACCCTTTTTAAGCTATTCTGTCTATGGGGTCCCACAATGTTATTTTGGTCTCCAAATGCTTTTGGACACCTCACAAAATAGAGATGTGAACAATGCTGTACCTCATTGACAAGTTTTTGAATGGTGTATTCAGATCAGGCAAAGTATTGTTCAGTGTTGGTTGTACAGAGGTCATTAGGAAGTGTCTTTTATGTCATCCATTGTCAGGGGCAGGAGATCTACACATGAAAGAGTGCCTAGATGAATGCTCTCATTTGTAAGCATTGTTTAGTTTTCTATATTAAAATTAGTTACTGCAATGTTAACAATGGCTCTGCATGTAGCAAATCAATGTTTGGTACAACCAATGCGGCCGAGCTGCCAATCATTTTTACAACAAGAGAGACTGTGTTTGTAATTAGATATAGGTCATAAATTTGGAGACACATATTATATCAAGGTCAACGATGATCCTTTTTAATATCTATTTTTCTTTGGTTTATGTTTTGCTAATCTAGACTCAAAAAAACAATTAGAAAATCACGCCGGGAAATGAACCTCCTCCAAACTAAGGAAGCAATAGAGGCCTTACTAGATAAATTTCAGGACACGCCCATCCTGTGGAATTCAAAACACTCGTTATATTGCAATAAAGATGTACGAGCGGCAGCACTAGAGGAGCTAGCAAACTATATGCAAACATGGGTGCCAGGATGCACTGCCAACATGGTGAAGGATAAACTTGCCAACCTGAGAAGCACATATAGAAGAGCATACAAAGCTAATAAAACCAAAAAATCGGGAGCAGCAGCAACACAAGCAAAGGAACCCAAACTGTGGTATTACAAACAGATGGCTTTTTTGCGGAACGAAATGGAGGGCAGGAAATCGATGTCTAGTCTTGCTTCCAACCTTCCCTCCACGCTACATTCCAGCGGACATTCCCCAGATGACCACAGCCCTGCAGAGTCGGAGGAAGAGGGCCTGGCTGACAGAGATGCAGATCTGCCACCCTTCGATGAGGAGGTATAGTAGTTCCCTCTATATTTCTGGCGTAAATAATTATTGGTGGATTAATGAGTTGATATTGTAAAAGAAAAGCCAAGCTGGGAAAAAGCCAAAAAAAAGGTGGACAGACAAATAGGTGTCAGGGATGACAACTGCAGGGGTCAAAAGGAGAGTCTATTCAAGTAATAATGAACCGAAAATACTAAACGATAAACAGGAAAATGAGTGTGGTTTTATTTTGCGAAATAGTAAAAAATGTCCCTTTTTTTGCACACAGGAAGAAGAGATCAGCCAGGAGGTGGCAGATCCTCACGTGTCTGTCAGCCAGGAGGAGCCCGGGGTCAGTGGCAGCCAGGAGGAGGCCGGGGTCAGTGGCAGCCAGGAGGAGGCCAGGCCCAGTGGCCTGCAGCAGGTCCCCCCGCCCAGGACAACCACCACCAGCCAGTCTTCTCCCCCCCAGGTGAGGCCATCAGGCCGAAGGAGGCAGTTGAGGCCTGTGGAGGAGGCAAGCCTCCGCATGATCCAGGAGGCAAGCGCCATCATGAGGGCCCCCCTCAACCCCACAGAGGCCTTCAGTGCCTCCTTGGCACACGATTTAAATGAAGGGGAGGAGGAGCAGAGAAGACTGGCAAAGGCCCTGATGAACCAGGTCCTTTGGTGGATGCAGAAGGGCCTGCTGACCCCAGACACTGGGCTATGTGACTCGGCCCGGCTTGCTGAACACCATCCTCCTGCTGCCACATCGACCCCACCTGCAAGAGCCCGTCTAAGATCCGCTGGAAGGCTGCCTGGAGGGAAGGCTGGAAAGAGGAGGAAACGGTGATTCCCTGCCTTCCATTTCCTTCCACACAAAGGACATCTTGTTTGGACTACCACAGTTTGGGTTCCTTTGGTTCTGTGCTGCTGCTTCATATTTTTGGTTTTGCCTCCTGAGGCTTGGTAGTTTATCCTTCACCATGTTGGAAATGCAAGTTTGCATATAGTTTGCTATCTGTTCTAGTGCTGCCGTTCTTTTTTTGTTTGGATGACATTTGCATAAATAAATGTCTTTTTGCTATCATTTGAAAAAATGTCTATTGTTCGTTATACTGTGGGGATTATTAGGCAGCAAACCTTTAATAAATATACAATGGGTCATTTACAAAGGACACACTCCTTGGGGGGGGGGGTTCAATATTCTCAAATGAAACCCAAAAAAAAAAAATACTATAAAAAAAAAAAAAACATGTAAGAACAAAATGAAGAAAATGGTGACATAACTAGAAACACCAAAAAAAAAATAAAAGATGAACATTCCTTTACAAAAATTATTTAAAAAAATTATGGAGGACCACCAACAAAAACACACGTCTGGCCTAGAAAACATTTTTAAATGATTACATCACAAGCAAGAAATGTGACATTTCAGTATGGGACAACTCAATTGAAATTGCATCAGCAAGAGAACGGGGTTATTCTAGCAAGAGAAGAATTAATAAAACGAGGCGATAAACTGTGGTTTAGTGCGCCGTTTTAAGACATTGTTCTCTTGCTAGAATAAAAGCTTTCAAATGACGAATGTGCCATATCCCAAACAAACGCGAGTTTTACCTGAACGAGCGCTCCCGTCTCCTCATTTTGACTGAGCATGCGCAGGGTTTTTGTACGCTGCTTTTGTGTACAGACGACCGAACATGTCCGAGCGGACACGATTCCAGCGGACTGTTTTAAAGCAAGACCAGGAAACAGTTGTTCGTTGGGAAACGGTCTGGCCGACGAATGTTTGCTGGAATCCTGTCCGTTACTGCCTACACACGATCGAACATGTCCGCTGAAACTGGTCCGCGGACCAGTTTCAGCAGACATGTTTGGTCGTGAGTACGGGGCCTTAGACTGATTTTTTTACCCTGCTATGTTAGTGGGAACACAGGGGTCTCACATATGTGAGGGGCTCCAGAATTGTTTTTCTTGATGAAGAAAATAAATGTTTTATTTTTTTAATTCCCAGATTAGCGTCTGGAGACTTGGAGGCTTCAAAGAGATTTGGGTGGGAGAAGCCTCTACCCCTGTCCCCATTCTTCCCTGGCCTGCTACCTGTACTATGGACCATGTTCCTGTTTACTACCAGGACCAATATTTTGGCACTGCTGGCAATATCTCTGCCTGCATTGATCCTGGACTGTATATAGAAGGTGTATAAATAAATGATTAGCGCTAAAGTTCAAACATACAAGTGCATGGTGCTGACACCTTGTGCCATATAGTAAATAAATGCTAGTAAGCAATCTAATACAGATGTGTAAAATCAAATATAAATAAATAATTATTAATATAAATAAATAAATATAAGTGACATAAATAAAAAATCCTGTTATCCACAGTGATCAAAAGCATAAATGTGCAATAACACTGAATACACCACCTCTATACTAAAGTGCAAAATGTGAACTGTTGCTAGAGGCAACTATTCTATAATAAAGTGCAGTCCGTGATGGTTAGCTATGAATGTCCATGATGGTAATGGTTCAATAGTGCAAACAATTAAATAGATCAATAATGGAATTTTTTCCATAGATGAGAGGTTCTCAGACCTCCTGGCTGTCCAAATTGTAGATCCTTCCCTGGTTAAGTTGTAAGTTGTATTATTGAACCATATGGGAACTCCTCCACCTGTCTCCCAAAACTCTCACCTCCCAGATCTTTAAGTAAAGCACATAGGGCAAGCGATAATCTCCTAGTGTCCAAACGACTGGTAGCCTGTGCTCCGTGGTCCGGTGTCCTACAAGGTGACTAGAATAAGGGGAGGGGGGCAGCGGGGGATTGATCCAGCCCAAGCCCAATGGGAGGAGAAAAGGCCACTATAGTGTAGTATTTTGGTAAAAAAAAGTTTTAATAGTGCAGTAAAATTGGACTCTTACATCAAATAAAGAAAAAGTCATCAGGGTATGTTATGTTACTGTCTTACTATGAACCTCCGCTGCTCCTGGTCTGCGCTGTCGGCCTCGATTTCCCTACAGTGTTAAGTCACTCTCCACGTGACTTCTTCAGGTAGACTCACGGCAAAGTTCCAGTCAGTGTCCGCAACACAGCAGCTGTGCCAGTGAGGGTGCCAGCCAGACTACTGTTAGGACAGGTCAGCCCCAAAAACTTCAGCTGAGGATGTGCACACGGAGGATGTGCGCGCACGTGTAGGTGGGAGGTGTAGGTGGGAGGTGCCGGAGCGCTCCATGGCGTGCGGTCACGGGAGCGGGAGTGGAGAGCCGACGGATCCAGCAGCGGGCCGGTGGATGTCAGAGTGAGAGGCTGACACCCCCGGCGACCGAGTCGGAGACTCACCCCCCGCCCTGCACGGCTCGACGAAAGAACCCCCCCGTACGGTCGGGACCCAGAGGGATACCTGGTGACCCGGAAGAAGCCACGTGATTGGCCAGCACCACGCCGGGAGCAGCTGTGGAGCGGAGGACGCGGTGCTACGATCGGAGATGACACAGGACAGAAAACGGAGCCCCAGCAGCACTGGCAGCGGCAGCAACAGGTCGCCAAGGAGGTCCTGAGGTTGGGTGAGACGCTCAGTAGAGCCGAGCAGGGTCGGGTGCCACCCCGTGCCCCCCCCCTCCTCCTCCCTGGGGCCCCCCCCCTGATCCCCCTGGTATTGTGTTGTTGCGCTGGGACTCTTTTCAGGTGCCGCAGCCCAGGAGATAAATGGGAAAAAAAAAAATCTTCTTTTTTTTTTTTTTTTTTTTTTTTTTGATTAAGCGGTTATAAGTGCTTTATTATATATGCAATGAGCTAAAACTGTATACACGGGGATAAGGACTGAGCCATGGTCTTGATACAATGAGATAGTAGGACTATTTGTCATTATTATTAAGGTATTGCTTTTCATGATCACCAAGCAAGAGACTGAACGTTTATGGGCAATTTTTAAATAAGTACCAAGCTGACAAGTGTCTCTAAAGATTAAGAGATATAAGTTGCCTACCCTACAGGAAAGAGACTTGTGGTAGAAATCCTATTGGATGCTGAGCGGACTTTGACACGCGCTTCTTTTCGCCTTTTATTCTTTCCTTTTCTCACCCCCTCTTCATCGGTGCTCCTTCCCTGCCTGATCCCCCTCTGTGTATTATGGCGGTAGGGTGAGCATACCTTGCAGCCAGTATTTTGAGGGGCAGTTGGACCAGGGAGGGCATACTGGTGAGTCCTACTTTTCTCTGCTATACATATAAAAAAATCTGTATATAATACACTAACCTATGAAGGAGCAGGACTCCCCCTATATACAAAAGGACTGTATTGATCAAATAAGGATAACTAGTCCGGCAATGTAACCATAGGCTGAAGGTAATAGCGTGCCAAGGGATGCTGAATAGAGCTTAACCTCCAGGTGCCTATAGAAGATTATAACATCTCGCCAGACAACATTGAGAATTGTATACAGTGTTTAACCGGGTGAAGACAATCAAAATAGATAAAGAGTTAAAATCCTGGGGAATCTAACCTGTAGAAAGCCCCCTATGGGTTAGGAGGACAAGCCAGAGAAAACACCGCAGCTCAAAATTTAAAATCATATGGAAGACAGTTCAGACACAAGAAGATAGAAAAAAAAAAAAAAAAAAAAAAAAAAGAAAACCAGTTTGGTTCGTTCATTGCAATAATTAAGCTAGGTAGCGGACGGGGAGTAGGCGGGATTCAATAGGGAGGCGGAGAGGAGGTGCCCCTATTCCGGGCCCTTTTCATTTGCCTTCTTACTTCTTACTTCCCCGTCTGGCCCTCCCTTCTCCCGGTGCGTTCCTCCCCTGTATTTTCTTTCCTTGCTGACGCTCTTGGCCATATCCCTCTTCTTCTTTGTCGCCTGTAATCCCACTGCGCCTTATTTCTCCTCTTAAAGGGAGAGGAGAAAACAACAAGAGGAGAATAGTTACCCCCATATAGAGGAGCTAAGGCAAGGTTGGGAAAAAAAAAAAAAGAGGGGGAAAAAAATCATTAAGAGTAGATTGAAAAAATCCTCATTCAAACTGGGGAAGAGAATTAGACCCTCCAATAAAATGAATAGGTCAACGAGAGGTGTCACCATAAAACCCTCTAAGAACAACCCGGGGAATAGCTCTATACAGCAATATATGACACAAGAGGGGAGTCTTAAAAGTCCGGGACTCGCAAAAAAGACGGAAAGGAAGAAGAATGAATCAAAAAAGGGAGCGAATAGTGCGGAGAGCTCTAAAAGTGAAACTACAATAGAAAGCGAGCAAGACCACAATAACACTGAAGTGTTGGCCCCAGACTTACAGGACACACAGCCCCCTACAAAGGCAGAAATGAACGCTATGCTATTAAGGATGGAAAATGTCATAAAGACAGAGATCAATAAGGTGAGAGTGGACCTCGGAGGACTCAGAGAAAGAGTAGTAGAGACAGAAAGGAGATTAGAAGAACAGGATCAAGAAATAAACGTCCTGAAAGGGCAGGTTAAGGCCCTGACCGAGAGTCAGAGAGTAGCGGCTTACAGGATAGAGGACCAGGAGAATCGCAACAGGCGACAGAACCTTAGAGTTAGAGCGATAGTTGAGGAAAAGGAGGAAGACCTCATGGAGGTCATGAATACAATTTTTTGCCCCTTACTTGACAGACCAGCAGATGCGAAGCCCCTCAAAATCGAAAGAGTGCATCGAGTGGGAAATCCTCAGATGATAGATAGATACGGGCCAAGAGATGTTGTTGTTCGGTTCAAGAATTTTGCTGATAAAGCAGAAATTTGGGGAAGACTTAGGGGGAAACCCCCCCTGAGATATAGAGAGACTGACTTACAAATATTTTCTGATCTATCTAAAGAAACACTGGCAAGGAGAAGGCATCTGAAACCACTCTTAGAGCTGATGCGGGCACAAAATATAAAGTACCAATGGGGCTTCCCGGCATGCCTTATAGGCATTAAGGGAGGTAAAACGGCTCGACTAAGATTTCCGGAAGAACTGAATGACTTTTGCTCTAAAATGCAGATAGCACCCCCCGATTTATCGGCTTGGGTGGATTAGGGATGTTCTGAATTGCCTGGAATCCCGGGATTATGGACCGGGGGGGGGGAGG
This sequence comes from Rana temporaria, assembly GCF_905171775.1. NCBI lineage: Eukaryota > Metazoa > Chordata > Amphibia > Anura > Ranidae > Rana > Rana temporaria. Next base: position 438,673,320 of record NC_053489.1, on the reverse strand, counting down.
GGGGGAGCCAGGGGAGTGTCCGAGCACCACCACAATTAGAGGAGTTGAGGGTGAAGATGAGAAATCGCCCTTCCAAGGCTCATAGGCCAAAAATAGGCCAGGGGGGAGGAGGGAGGGAGGGGGGATGGGATGGAGGAGGGAGGGGGAGGGAATGGGAAGAGTGGGGGGGGTGGGGGGAGGCAGAGAGACCATCTGACTGACTTCACAAGAAAATATTCCAAACACTTAAAAAAAAAAAAAAAAAAAAGATATATGACAGATGTCAAGTTTCTCTCATATAATGTAAAGGGACTAAATTCCCATATTAAAAGACACAAAATTCTCTGTGAATTAACACAGTATAAAACAGATATTGCCTATCTTCAAGAGACCCATATTACCTTGGAATCCAATATAAAGCTCTACTCAACAGAATACCCGATATGGTATTATGGGGATACAATCTCATCGCGATCCCGGGGGGTTGCTATTGGATTCGCTCGTAGAATACGATTCACATTGGTGGATAGACAAACAGACCCGGAGGGGAGATTTCTGTTCCTGAAAATAAAACTGGGAGGAGAGATCTATACCCTAGCTAATGTATACGCCCCCAATGTAAACTCGGTTAAATATATTAGTAAAATCATGAGAAAACTAAAAGAATTTGAAGAGGGCCATGTAGTTTTGATGGGAGATTTCAATTTCTGTATGAGTCCAAGCCTCGATAGTACGTCCTGTGCACAGGGGACAAATCGTGAGCAACTAAAAATACTGATAAAACAAATGACACAAAATCAAATGGTGGATGTATGGCGGATCCTCAATCCGAGGGCCCGCGACTACACGTTTTTCTCACCTGTGCATGGGACGTACTCGAGGATCGACTATGCCCTCGTCGACCACAGACTTCTGGAGAGTGTGATAGAAGCAAGGTGTGAGATCATGACGTTATCAGACCACGCCCCTATAACTTTAAAAATAAAAACTTCTATACAAAAAGACACACCACCAGAATGGAGATTGGACGAGAGTCTGTTGGGGGACGAGGAGGTAGCGGAGAGGATACAGAAAGAGTTGGAATGTTATTTTCAGGAGAACGACAAGGAGGATATCTCAAGAGCATCCCTTTGGGAGGCCCATAAAGCGTATATAAGGGGAATCTTTATTGTAGAAGGGGCAAGGAAAAACAAAATAAGAACGAGTAAATTAAAAACACTAAGGGAGGAGATATATCGGCTAGAACAGGAACATAAGTCACAGGGGCAAAAGAGGGAAATATTTCATAAGTTGAGTATAAGAAGGGATGAATATAGAGCTCTGGCGGAACAAGAAACTAAGAAACATATAGACCGGACAGAGAGAGAAAGATACGTCTGGGGAAACAAACCTAGTAAAAATTTGGCTAGAATGGTAAGAAAAAAGAAAACTAGGAATTTTATAGAAAAAATCAGAGACAGGAATGGTGACTTAGTATATGCGACAAATAAAATAGCAGAAGTATTCCGGAGCTACTATGAAGAACTCTACGATATCCAACAAAAGATCAGGTGCCCACGCGAAAAAATGGACAAGAGTAGGGAAATACTACAGTTAGCCAATCTCCCAAAATTAGAAGAAGAGGAGGTAGAAGAGATGGAAGGTTTAATAACGGAACAGGAAATAAGGGAGGCCTTAAAAAACACTCCTAAGGGGAAAAGTCCCGGGCCAGATGGCTTTACATCTGCCTACCTACAAAAGTTCAGTACCATCTTAATCCCCAGACTCTGCCAATACTTTAATGGCCTTGGAACTGATTATGAAATGAGTAGAGAGGCTTTAACAGCAACGATTACAGTGATCAAAAAAGAGGGAAAGGATAATACGACTTGTTCGGGTTATCGACCGATCTCACTCCTAAACGCAGATACGAAACTGTATGCAAAAATTTTAGCGGAAAGAATGAAGGGAGCGATGACAGCCATCATCCACCCAGACCAGGTAGGTTTTATACCTGGGAGGGAGGGAAAGGATAATGGTGTGAGGGCGCTCCTTCTCCTGGAGCAGATCAAAGAAAGTGGGACCCCCGGTCTATTCCTGTCGGTTGATGCTGAGAAAGCTTTCGACAGGGTAGACTGGGGATTCCTGATACAAACCCTAGAATTCATAGGAATAGGTCCAGGGATGATAAGGAGAATAAAAACCCTATATTTCCACCCGTGTGCAAGGATCAAAATTAACGGATCCTTATCCGCCCCTTTTGAGATGAAAAATGGGACTAGGCAAGGATGTCCCCTATCCCCCCTCCTCTTTGTCCTAGCATTGGAACCCCTCCTGGCAATGGTCCGACAAAACCCAGAAATCTATGGGGTAGAAGTAGGCGAAGATGAGCATAAACTGTCAGCCTTTGCTGATGATTTATTATTCTACATAAGTAGCCCAAGAGTCACCCTCCCGAAGTTAATAGATACCTTAAAACAATATGGCGAGGTCTCAAACTTTAAAATGAATACAACAAAAACGGAGATTTTGAATATTAATATCCACAAAGACGAAGAACTATATTTGCGGAAGAAATTTAATTTCTCCTGGCAAAGAGAGATAAAGTATTTGGGTATAAAAATGGCAAATACTTTGAAAAAAATATATAGAATAAACTTTATCCCCCTTCTCGACGAAATTAAAAGAGAAATTAAAACTATATACAATAGACCAATATCGTGGTTTGGGAGGATAAATGTGGTAAAAATGGTACTTATCCCCAAAATTTTGTATAAATTCCAAATGGTCCCAATTTATTTGCCTCCGTCATATATTAAAATAATTAACTCCCTTCTAATGAAATACATATGGAACAATAAAAAACATAGAGTCTCTGCCCAAATTCTAAAACGAACCAAGAAAAAAGGCGGCCTGGCTGTACCTGACATTAGATTATACTACAACGCTTCGGTCCTCACACGGGTCATAGAATGGGCTAAAGAGTCACAGGATAAAAGGTGGATAAGTATTGAATGCACCTTAGCGAGGGCACAGTTAGGGAGATTAATCTGGAACCCCCCACACTATAGAACCCTACACACGTCAACACACGCAATTACACATAACGCTTTAAGGGTATGGGATCGATTACACAAACAATTAAAAACGAAATTCAACTCACCCCTTATAGATTTGAAAGAAAACGAATATTTTGCACCTGGGACTAAAGAGGTAGGTGGTAAGTGGATTAAAAATAGAACACAGTTAAAAGACATAACACTAGAGGGCAAAATTATGACCCTTCACGAAATTAGGATTGAAATGGAGGCACTCAGCGAGTGGAGATACCTTCAGTTGGTGTCATTCGTTAAGTGCCTCCCACACCCATTGAGGTCACGAGAGGAGTACACTACATTGGAACAGATGTGTAGTACCGAAAGCTCAAAAGGAAATATCTCCAAAGTATATAAATATTTACAGAAAATAGACGAGTCGGATACGCTAAACTACATACAGAAATGGGAGAGAGACCTAGGAGTTCCAAGGGGGAAGACGACCATAGGGAGAATCCTTAATTTGACACATACTTCGGCGGTTGATGTAAAAACCGCCGAGATGAACTTCAAGTGTCTGACAGGATGGTACACTACCCCAGATAAAATGGCCAAATTCGGAGTAGGGGAGTCAGAGGAATGTTGGAGAGGATGTGAGGCAAGAGGAACGATGGCCCACCTGTGGTGGGACTGTGTAAAAATCAAAACGTTCTGGGGAAAAGTTTTGGCTTTGATAAAAGAGATAACTAAAAAAGAATTGGAAAATAATCCTTGGATAGTCCTCTTTCATGGGGGAGAAACGCCAGTGAACGATTATAGGGGATCACTAATTCCGCATCTGTTGAACTCTGCGAAACGATTGATACCCCTAAAATGGAGAAACCCGGTAAGCCCGCAAATATGGGAATGGATCGACTCTGTAGAGGGTACTTATAGGAGGGAGAAAGTAAAATACGGTGGCGAAAAGAACAAGGCAGGAAACAAGGATATCTGGGAAACATGGATTGATTTTAAAAAGTCTCGGAAATACGCAGAAAACATGAGAGAGGAATAAGAATGCAGCAATATAGGAAATAAAAATACTAGGTGGAGTCGGGAGATGGTCTGGGAGGGGTGGGAAGGGTAGTGGGGGGGAGGGAAAAAAAAAAAAAAAAAAAAAAAGGACAGGTCAGCCCAGCAACTCCAGTCGCAGCATGTGGTTCGACAGAAGGAACAGCAGCAAAAATCCCTGTAGAAGAATTCTGCCCAAAGAATACGCCTCTTACTCCTGCATGGAGAGAAAGAGCTAAAGCCCAACTTCTGAGATGGAGGGCAGCTTTCTCAAAAAGTTAATTTGATGTGGGTTTGGCGAAAAAGTGCCACCCACCGAATTCGACTGGAGGAAGACAAGCCGTTTCGTGAAAGGGTTAGGCGAATCCCATTGGGAGATCTGGAAGATTTGAGGGAACAACTGGCTGAACTTAAGAAGACGTGCATTATGCGGGAGTCCAGGAGTCCTTATGCCTCCCCAATAGTGGTGGTCAGGAAGAAGAACGGGTCCCTACGCCTATGTATCGATTACAGGACCCTGAACCGGAGGACCATTCCTGACCAGTACACCACACCTCGGATAGAGGATGCTCTGCAGAGCCTGTCGGGAGCGAAGTGGTTCAGTGTGCTGGACTTAAAGCGGTGGTTCACCCAAAAATCAAATTTCTGTCACTAGATCCAGCATACTGCTGACATCTGCAGTATGCTGTATTTTTTTTTATTTTTTTTGTACTTATCATTTTAGCGGTATTTCTTCTTCTGCACGGAGCGGCGTATCCTTCCGGGTATAGGCATTCCTAAATAAAGCGCAGTTGATTGACGGGCTTGGATACCGCGTCACACCATCCGGAAATAGCCGACGTGACTCTCGGGCAATTTACGACGCCTGCGCAGTCAGCTCTACACGGCAGGCGCAGGCGCCGTAAGCAGCGGAGAATCACGTCAGCTATTTCCGGATGGCGTGACGCGCTTATCAAGCCCGTCAATCAACTGAGCTTGATTTAGGAACGCCTATTCCCCGACAGATTCCCAGCTCGGAGACGGAGAAGAGATACGGCTACAACGATAAGTACAAAAAAAAATAATAATAATCCAGCATACTGCAGATGTCAACAGTATGCTGGATCTAGTGACAAAAAGTTGATTTTCGGGTGAACCTCCGCTTTAAAGAGTGGGTATTATCAGATCCCCATGTGCCCCGAAGACAAAGAGAAGACCGAGTTCAACCGGATGCCGCAAGGCCTGTCTGGGGCCCCAGCACCTTTCCAGAGGTTGATGGAAAAGACAGTGGGTGACATGAACCTACTTGAAGTACTAGTTTACCTGGATGACGTCATAGTATTTGGAAGAACGTTGGAAGAGCACGAAGAACGCCTGGAGAAGGTCCTGAAGAGACTTCATGATGAAGGTCTGAAGCTCTCTATGGAAAAATGCCAGTTCTACCAGCCCTCAGTGAATTATCTGGGACACATTGTGTCTGAAGAGGGAGTGGCAACCGATCCCAAGAAGATAGAAGCTGTCACTTCTTGGCCAAGGCCCACCAACGTGACTGAACTCAGGTCATTCTTAGGCTTCTGCTCGTACTACAGAAGGTTCGTGGAAGGATTCGCTAAAATAGCCCACCCACTCACTGAGCTCCTGAAGAAACAGGAAGAAGTTAGTGTAAGCCCAGATCAGTCAAGGAAGCCAAAAGAAGGGCCCAGAAGGAAGAAAGAGTCCATCCAGGACCAGTGGACTCCAGAATGCGAGGAAGCTTTCAGACAATTGAAGTGGAGCCTTACCACTACCCCGGTTTTGGCCTATGCAGACCCTGCCAAACCATACGAATTGCATGTGGATGCCAGCCATGACGGATTGGGAGGAGTGCTCTATCAAGAGCATGAAGGGCATCTGCGGCCGATCGCATATGTGAGCAGAAGTTTGATTCCTGCCGAAAGAAACTATCCGACTCACAAGCTTGAATTTCTGGCTCTGAAGTGGGCAGTGGTAGACAAGTTGAAGGACTACCTTTACAGGGCTGAATTTGTGGTAAAGACGGACAATAACCCCCTCACATACCTGCTCACCACTGCGAAGCTGGACGCCACCGGTCACAGGTGGCTAGCTGCTCTCTCGGCATTTACCTTCAGCCTGAAGTACAGGCCAGGGGTTGGTAATCGAGATGCGGATGCTCTATCAAGAAGGCCTCGAAATCCATCAGAAGACTGGACTCAACTTACTCCAGAGGGGTTAAGAGCCCTTTGTGAAGGGACACGTCTACACGGGAGAAGGGGGGCCAGAGCTGAAGAAGTGGGAGTATCCTCAGCGGGAGTACCCAGGTGCTATTGCAACGTCTCCCAGGTTGTACAAAAGGGTCTCCCCAAGCTACCCAGAAAGGATCTCAGGAGAGATCAGGAGGAAGATCCACTGTGTGGGCTGGTGCTGAAGGCATTGGAACATCAACAGTCTGATGTGCTGCAGAAGAGCCCCAAGAAGGAAGCCCGGCTGATACTGAAAGAATGGGGTCGGTTGCAGTTGCAACAAGGGGTGGTCTACCGAAGGGGCCCCTCTGATGATCCAGAAGCAATATGGCAGCTGCTCCTGCCGGAAAAGCACAGAGAGAGGGTACTGATTGCTTTACATGATCATCATTGTCATTTGGGAGCCGAGAGGACTTTCCAACTAGTAAGGGACAGGTTCTACTGGCCTCACATGAGGAAAGAAGTGGAGAGTTACTGTCATTCCTGCCTCAGGTGTATACAACGAAAGACATTACCCCAGAGGGCTGCCCCAATGGGCCATTTGGAGAGCCAGGGACCAATGGACCTGGTCTGCATAGACTTTCTTTGTTTGGAATCCGATCTGAGTGGGCAGGGGGACATCTTGGTGGTAACAGATCATTTTACCCGTTATGCCCAAGCATTTCCTACTAGAGAGCAGCAAGCAACCACAGTATCAAAGACTCTCGTGAAAAAGTTCTTCATCCATTATGGCTTACCTCAACGGATACATTCGGACCAAGGAAGGGACTTTGAGAGCAAATTGATAAAAAGACTGTTGGATCTACTAGGCATACAAAAGTCCAGGATTACTCCTTATCACCCACAAGGGGACCCTCAACCGGAAAGGTTCAACAGGACTCTCCTGAATATGTTGGGGACGTTGACTGCAGAACAGAAACCCCATTGGAGTAAACACATTACTGCACTGGTTCATGCCTACAACAGTACCAAAAGTGACGCCACTGGGTATTCACCTTACAGATTGATGTTCGGCCGTGAAGCCCGATTACCAGTGGACCTGGCTTTTGGTTCCTCCTTGGATCACACATCAGAGACCTCCCATAGAGGGTATGTGGACAGGCTGCGGAGGAGCCTGAAGATAGCTTACGAGCAGGCTCAAGCCACCTCGAACTCCAGAGTCAACAGGAACAAGAGAAACTTTGACCTGAAAGTAAGAGTTCAGGATCTTCAACCAGGTGACCAGGTTTTGCTGAGGAATCTAGGCATCCCAGGCAAGCATAAGTTGGCTGATCATTGGAGATCACAGCCTTATGTTGTGTGTAGGAAGCTTCCAGGGCTCCCAGTGTATGAAATCAAGCCAGAAGGAAACACTGGGCCAATAAAAACCTGGCATCGGAATCACCTTTTACCTCTCACAGAGGCATTCAGGATAAGCACAGAGGAGGAATTCCCATCCACATCCACCGATGTGTGTAGGCCAATAACCAGATTTCAGCTTGCACCCTCTACAGATGAAGATGAGGAAGTGGAGATGAGTTGGCTGTGGCCTCCGGAAACTTCAGAAACAGATGCTGATATCTCTTCAGAAGTAGAGGAGGATAATAACGGAACTCTCAGGGCAGAGGCCCCAGAATTTGTGCCGGCAACTCATCTTGCAGAAGAGCCCAGTACTCTTATTTACTCTCCATCTTTAGTCACTGAGAGGAGGGATGATGACATTTGTCAAAAAGGAATGGATACCCCGAAAGTGAAAAGAGCAAAAAGAGACATTCGCCCACCACGCAGACTGACTTATGATACATTGGGCGAATGCTCTGAAGCATCTCAGTTTGTCAGCAAAAGAAACCTTGAACTGTCTGGTCCCTCTACTTTTGATTCAGTAAGGGACAACCCCACCTCACCCCTTGGCACATCTGTACCAGACACGGTAGTATCAACTGTGAGTGCACAGGATAGCTCCCCATCATATGACTATTGGTGGGAAGGTCCTCTGTCTGTATTGTATGACCGTATAGAGGCTAAAATACAGAATAGAGTTAGCAATTTGAACCTCTTTGGAGGACCAAAGAGATAAAGTAGGGGGAGTGTGTAGCGCTGACATTCTTGTATGTGTGCAAACACACATGGGCCAAATTTGAAGAGTGGTGCGTGAGCACAGAACCCCAAAGACACTTGATCTCTTCAACGTAGACCCTCTTGTTTTCTACTCTCTCATCAAAAATCAATTGGGCTAATCAACAGTGGGAAAGGGACCTCATGACTGACCTTACGGAATTAGAATGGGAGGATGTTTACATGTTGACCCACAAGGGATCAGTCAATGTTCAGATACAGGAGAATGCGTATAACATTATTTCTCGATGGTACAAAACCCATCTTAACCTACATCGCATTAACCCCTCACTCTCCAAAACATGCTGGAGATGCAAACAAGAGACAGGTTCCTTCCTCCATATCTGGTGGTCCTGTCCCAACCTCCAGCCATACTGGAAAGAAATTCACAAACATATATCCCAAATAACCACTTTCACTTTAGACTTTACACCCGCCCAATTACTGCTCCACCATTCCTTGACGACACCGAAAGGTTACTATCGCTCTCTAGCCATGCACATGGTTAATGCGGCCAGAATGTGTATACCGATCAGATGGCGATCTGCTGACCCCCCCGACCATTCGATCGTATCCAGAAGACTATGGAGATGGAGGAACTGATCCATCAGGCAAAGGATACCTCATCTAAGTTTACTAAAACTTGGGTGTGCTGGATACATTTTGTATCGTCTGATGAGTACAAACGTATCAGGTCCGGTTGGTAATGGCTCTGGATGCTTTATTGCGTGGTGCTCAAGAGCTGTGGCAGGCTCCTCTTTCCTTTCCCTTACCCTCTCCCCTCATTTATACCTAGAATTATACCCGTTGATCCTCGATGGGCTTTAATTTTGATTCCCTTTGACTACGGTCGCCGATTGCATATTTTATTCCTGTACTGTTAGGTTATGTTGACATTTTGATTTCCTGGTTAACAGAATTTATTGTTTATTACAGAGTTATTCATATAACAACATGTGTTAAATCGCATTGTGAATCTTATGACCTGTCTGTAATTGATAAGCATTACATTTCTATACTTCTGTTGTTGGCTTCGTCCACACTTTTGCCTCTTGTGCTTGTTACTTTCCATGTAATTGTTTTGCATTCTCAATAAAAACGTTTACAAAAAAAATTGAAAACCATATAATATGCAGATGAATAAATTAAATTGGCATATTCTAGGTTATTCCTATTGCTATCAAAGCCGATATGCGCAGATAACCTATATACAAATATAATAGATAATGTTTAAAATGTATAAAAAATGTAATATAAAATGTATTAAAATCAGACTCCATTTCAGATACAGGACACCATGTTAGACCCCAGCGGTAGATATATTTTCATCAAAGGGAGACTAGAAAACCATCCAATAACAATTGCCAATGTTTATGCCCCAAACTCGGGACAAGTAGCTTTCTTTCGCAAGATTAAGGAACTTTTGACGACATTTGCCACTGGTGCTCTAATCTTAGGGGGAGATTTCAATATCCCCTTAAACCCCCTCATCGACACCTCGAATGGAGCGTCGAGCCTTCCTTACAGGGCACTGAGACAAATTAAGATCCAGCTAAAGGATTTGATGCTTCATGACACCTGGAGAACTCTGTTTCCTCAAACTAAAGATTTCACCTACTTCTCTTCCATCCATCAAAAATACTCTAGAATTGACTATTTCTGTATATCACAACCCGACTTAACCCTTTTGAAAGACGCAACAATGGAACCCATGACGATATCAGATCATCACCCTATAACCGTGACGTTGAATTTCCCTGACAAAAAAACTGTGACCAAAACGTGGAGACTCAATTCCATAGTACTTAAGGACCCAATAGATGTACTTGAGCTAAGAGACAAATTAATAGATTACTTCTCAAGAAACGAAAACGACGAAACTTCTACACTAACCCAATGGGAGGCGCACAAGTGTGTTATCAGGGGTGAATTCATCAAGAAGTTAGCTAAAATAAAAAAGGAACGCCAATCCAAAATTAAATCCCTGGTAGACCAGATTCATGCACTAGAAATAACACATAAAAGAAACACTGCGGTATCAACACTTGACAAGCTGACCAAAACGAGAGCACTTCTGACAGAAGAACTGAATCTGAAAACAAAAAGACAATACATACTGAGACATAAGATATACTATGAACAGGGAAATAAGAGCGGGAAATTGTTGGCTAAGGCAGTACAGAGTAAGAAAATAGCTTCAACTATACATCAAATTAGGGATAATCAAGGGAAATCACATTCCACTAATGAGGAGATAGCTAAGCAGTTTGAAATTTACTATCAATCTCTCTACAACCTCCCGTCAAACCCTAAAAGCCCCCAGAATTCAGACGAAAGAACCAAGCTAATCCAGGATTTCCTAAGACAATATAGCCCACCCAAAATATCTAGTGACAAAGCCCAGGAACTTGAAGCCCCTATATCTGGACCGGAATATGACAAGGCCATAAAAGAAATGAACATAGGCAAGGCACCAGGCCCAGATGGTCTACCCCTACAATATTATAAAACGTTTAATGACATTCTGAAACCAAGATTCCTGAGAACCTTCCAAACATTAAACTCGGTACACCAACCTCCCAAACAACTATTGGAAGCCCACATTACAGTACTACCCAAAGAAGGTAAAGATGCAACACTAGTTACAAACTATGGGCCCATTTCCTTAATAAACGTGGATGTCAAGATCTACGCTAAAATACTAGCCAATAGACTGCTACCCCTTCTCAATTCCTTCATAAATCTTGACCAGGTGGGGTTTATCCCAGGTAGAGAGGGACGGGATAACACAATTAAAGCACTAAATATAAGTCATTGGCTAACTTCCAATAAGAAACAAGGATTTTTTCTGTCATTAGATGCCGAAAAGGCGTTCGACAGAGTGGCATGGGACTTCATTGATGCAGTACTAGAACACATAGGCATTCTACCCCAAATGAGAGCTTATATCAAGGCACTTTACATCAACCCAACAGCAAGAGTACGAGTCAATGGCCACCTGTCGAACACCTTCAAATTAAATAACGGTACGAGGCAGGGCTGCCCCTATCCCCTTTGCTCTTCGTTCTCACCCTAGAACTACTTTTAAACAGAATCCGAGCCAATCCAAAAATCAAAGGAATCGAAATACAAAAAAATACCTATAAAATAGCCGCCTTCGCGGATGATATGCTCCTTTTTCTGTCAGAACCTCACATCTCCATACCCAACTTATTACAAGACCTGGAAAACTTTAATCTACTTTCCAACTTAAAGATTAATCATTCAAAATCAATGGCCCTAAACATCTCACTTACATTAAAAGTTGTTGATCAGAGTAAAATAAAATTCCCGTTCACCTGGGCCAAGCACAACATAACCTATTTAGGAATAGAAATCCCCTCCAATTTAAAAGACCTCTTTAAACTCAATTTCCTGCCGATACTAAAAGAAACACATGAGGACTTAAAAAGATGGAATTCTCTAAACGTTTCATGGTTTGGTAGAGCTTCCCTAATTAAAATGACAATACTGCCTCGATTCTTATATGTAATGCAAACAATACCCATTTTCCTACCCGCGTCCTTCTTTTCATCTTTCCGAAAGGCCTGCTCCACTTTTATTTGGAGGGGGAAATCCCCTAGGATCAAACTTTCCAGACTTTATCTACCCAAAAACAAGGGGGGAATAGCATTACCAGATCTAAAGAAATATCACCAAGCAACCCTCCTGTCACGGATTGTGGACTGGAATATCCACTCGAAGGTCAAGGATTGGGTAGCATTGGAACACATGCAATCCATTCAAGATCTTAGCACCCTACCATGGATTCACCCCAAGTTCCATTCAAAGGGTATCAAATCACATCCTCTCATAGGCCCTACATTAAGCGTCTTCCACAGCACCTTCAAACCCACTAATACAACCCCCTGGCTCAGCCCCTTAACGACACTAAAAAACAACCCAAGTTTTCCTCCGGGACTCGAGAAAAACTTTCTACTAAACCATTGGCCACACAAACAAATACTCTCCCGACACTTCTTCAAAAACAGGAAAATATTATCTAGAGAAGATCTGAACGAAATCATCAAACCCTTTCAAATCCCACACTGGAATTACATCCAAATCAGACACTACCTGACCAGGACCGAGACTGCACATTTCTGGACAAGACCTCTTACTAAATTAGAGGACCTTTGCACAAAAATAACCCCGCACAGGCATATAATTTCGACCCTATACAATTCACTGTTTGTGGACAGAACGGACTTCTCCAGCTCCTCATGCCAGAATTGGGAAAGAGACATTGACGCATCTTTAACTGATGAGAATTGGGAAAAAATCTATACATACGCGCATAAAGGTTCATTAAATGTGGCCACACAAGAAGGCAGTTTCAAAATAATTACCAGATGGTATGTAAACCCCCTCAATTCTCCACAAATTTTCCCCCCAGTTCTCTGACAGATGCTGGAGATGTAAACAAGAGGAAGGATCGATGCTCCATATCTGGTGGTCTTGCCCATTGATTCAAACTTTTTGGAAGTCAGTTCACGAAACTATTATATCACTCGCTCCTGAAACTATTGGATTCAATCCAGCACAATACCTTTTGCACTTTAACTCCCTGCCAAGAAAACGATACCTGAAATCGCTACCAATGATTATGATTAACGCAGCACGTCAGTGTGTCCCTTCCCACTGGTGCACGACTACTATTCCGTCCAAAATAGAATGGTTTAGGAGAATAAACAATATAGAAAAAATAGAAGAACTCATAAGTATATCTCAAGAGAAAATATTGACATTTTCAACAACATGGCATAACTGGATGGTTTTCAAAGAATCTCAGACATATAAAATAATTATGCAGTAAGTGAAAAAGACTCCCTTGGCAAGGCTATTGATTATCCTGGAAAAGTAGAATAAATTCAGTAATAAACTATCCTAATTCAGAAATACCATAATATGCTTCCTCCCCCCCCTCCCCTTCTCTTTTTTTTTTTTTTTTTTTTTCTCTTTTCTCTTTCTCCCTTTCCCCCTTCCTTCCCCCACCCCTCTACTACCTCCTTTAAACCCCTAAGGTAATACCCACTCCAACATCTTACCTACTGGTTGAAATAGTTAAAAATCTAACAAAAAGTGAGTCTTCTCTATGGTGAAATCTACGGTTTACAATGTTCATACCTTCTTGGCTTTGTTTTCCCTTTCTTTTTTACGGATCTCTCTGTTTAATGATTACACGCTATCAAAGGATTGTAATGTAAGACACCATTAGTATTGTTATTTCTCGACATTGTAACCCTATGTCGTGTCTTTGTTATTGTGAATGATTCACTTTGTTATTCTGTCATTATCTTATATAAGCTCCTAATAAAACTTTATGAAACAAAAAAAAAATGTATAAAATAAAAATAATATAGAAATATAGATATATTATTAAAGACTATCGGAATCATTAATTTAATGCTTATAAAAACTATTTAATATCAAAATCAATAATACTAGTCTAAAATGTTTTTGAAAACATTTAAAAATAAAACTCTTTATAAAACCAACATATGAAATACAACTGGGGTATTAAATACCAGGGAATAATTATATACTAATGTACGCCAATAAGATAGGGGTGAATTATAATCAAAAAAATATTGTATCAAGGGTGGAGATATATACTATAAATGACCACTGCCAGGTGAAAAGGGAAAATGAATGCAGACTAGTAATTGCTCAGAAAACATCTCAAGTCAAAATCTTTGTTTAATCCACCCGGCCACAAAGTTCCCAACTGGTGTATCCACCATGATTCCTGTTTACTTATTTCACTAATGTAGTTTGAGCCTCTCCAGTGGCGTTTGGGGGCCTCAATTCCCCAAAATTCCATTCCCCTTGTGCTTTTGTTGTGCACATCCCTAAAGTGAACTGATAGGTAATGCTTGTCAAAGCCTTTCCTGATGTTCCTAAGATGTTCATGAAGGATCGCATGGATCGTCACGTGTAGGGGAGGGGACAGGATGGCAGGAGAGTCTGTGTGAGGCTGTGAGGACTGTTTACCATATCCCAATCTGTACATCTCGCTACAAGCCTGTTATAGAGTGGTGCACTGTCGCACCTGCAGTATGTGAGTACCCCGGCAAGGGATCTCTCTTTTTAATTAAATAAATATTGTTAAAACGTTACTTGCACCATCCAGGTTTTTTTCTTATATATTTTATGATTTGGAGCTGCCGGCCAAGGAACCAGGAATCCAGGATTATCCATTAGAACCCAGGTGTGGTTCATAAGCGTGCACAGACCAAGCTTAGTTTCAAGGTCGCACGCTCTAAGGTGAGCGTACATTACCATAGGGGAGCACCTGTGTGACTACACCTTGGCATTACTTTTGGATCACTCACTGGACCGTGTGTTGTTGTATGAACTGTATTATACATCACCCTTGGATTGCTGCTACTGATTACATGCACTAAAGCACTGTGAGATTTCCATCCATTTTTTATGCACACTGAAGCACCTTCAAATACTTGTATATGGATTTTTTAATGATTGGACTGTTTACCACTATTATTTATTATGCATGTTTATGCACGTATGCACCTTAGTGTGATGCGATTTTTTTAATGCAATTTTTTTAATCATGCAATTTTTTTGATGCAATTTATATATATATATATATTTTTTATCATTATTTATATATATTTACTTGTACTATTTGCTTGCACATATCTACATCACATACTGGACACATATCCCCCTTACTTTGTATAGTGGTGTGTGCACCACCTTTTATGAATTGCAGGACTGGAAGGGAAGCCGGGACTTAGGAGCAGTAGCATTGCCACCTGCAAGGACTGTCACTGGAGGACTGGTGGTCTGAGGAGGAGAAGAGGTGGTGATGAAGGTCAAACCAATGGAGCCGTTGAGCCACCCAGAGGGCCATGTCTGACTGCCCTGCACCCGAGCAAGCAATGGGGGAGGCCAGTGACAGTTCCAGCCAGTAAATACACTACAGTAAAGGGGGACACTGATATAAAGGTTCCTCCTTATATCAGTAAACCCCCCCCTTACTTTAGTGTATTCACTCTGCAGAAAGTGATCTGTGGTCACCAATGTCCACTCCTCATCAGAGTTTTTCCCCCTTAAAGCAGCTTACTCAGAGTCCCCCTTTACATCAGATTCTGCAGGATTCCCCCTTACAGTGCAAGGGGAAACTCTGCTGACCCTGATGTAAAGGGGAACTCTGATGTAAAGGACAATGCTGCAGACCCTGATGTAAGTGTGAACCCTGATGTAAAGGGGAACGCTGTGGACTGTAGAACACCATACATCAGCATTCCTCTGTACACTAAAGTCTTCAGCATTCCCCCTTACAATATTGTTGGCAGCGTTCCACCTTACATCAGAGTTCTCTGCAAAGTTCCCCCTTGCACTCTAAAGAGGAACCCTGCAGACTCTGATGTAATTCTGCATTCTGATGGATAGGTGAGGGCAGGTAGTTAACCTGACCTTTGTGTAAAAGGAGACATATGCTTTTGCCTTTTGTTATACTGTAAGCACATTGCTAATTGCTAAGTGTTTGATATTTGCACTGAAAACGGTTAAATTGACAAACTTTTAAAAGCTGTTAGTAAAAAATTGTCTCTGTCAGTAAAAAAATGACTGTTAGTAAAAAAAATGTGTTGTGTCAGTAAATTTATTTTTGGGAGGATGGCAACCATTGTTAAACATTAAAAGCAATTTGTTGAAATTGCTTCTAAAACTTTAAAAAATAATACTATAAAGAACACTATAAAGCTAGGATTTTTTTTTTTTATTAAATTGGCAAATATATATTCACAAAAAAGAGTCACATTTGCTATACATTCTGGGGCCCCATACACACCATAGAATCTATCCGCAGATAAATCCCATCAAATGGGTTTCTGCGGATAGATCCTATGGTGTGTACACGCCAACGGATATTTATCCGCAGATAAATCTCCCCTGGAATGGATTTCCAGCAGATAAATATTTGTCGACATGCACAGAATATCTATCTGCTGGAATCCATTCCAACGGATGGATCCGCTCGTCTGTACAGACTTACCGGATCCATCCGTCCAAAGGGATTCCCCGCACGCGCCGTAATGAATAGACGCATGCGTGGAATTCCTTATATGACAGCGTCGCGCCCGTCGCCGCGTCATAATAGCGGCGACGGCGCGACACGTCATCGGCAGAGGATTTCAGCGCGGATTTCAATGCGATGGTGTGTACACGCCATCGCATTGAAATCCTCTGAAATCTTAGAGAGGATTTATCCGCGGATACGGTCCGCTGAACCGTATCTGCGGATAAATTCTATCGTGTGTATGGGGCCTAAGATGTAAAGTTCATCTTTATTATCAATGGTATTTCAAGGTTAATTTAATTTATATCTGTAGGATACATAACAGAAAGGTGACTGAAAAATAGGTTATGAGGTCAATTGCTTTGTTTGGAAGCAATTTAATATATGTTACTGTATATGTTAATAGGTCTGGCCAGCCAAACACCACAAAGAAAAAAAAAGAAAGAAAAATTAATTATTCCAACCTATATTGCACAGTATGGGATATGACCTACTGAATATCAGTTTGGTTTTAGACAGATCATTCTGCTTTATTAAGTCATATGGACTGTTTAAATGAGGTGAGGGAAACAACATGTCAGAAAATGTTCTCAAAGGAAAAATATCTATTACTGAAAACGCCAAAGGCACAAAATGTTAATTATTATTATTTTAATGCTTTCTAGTGTGCAGTTTTGGTGGTGGTGGGGGTGTTTTAGTAATAAATGTGTGAGGTACATTAAATAGCAATCAAAAATGTTTAAGTTAACATATTTGATATATTTAGTAAATCATCCTTATGGGCCAGAACCATCTAAACCCACCAACTACTCAAATTCAATAACACTTTTCAACTAACAGAATACACTGCAACACTCTAAAAGAAGAATTTTCAGGTAGGTGTTTGTGTTTATATATATGTTATCGACCTAAAGTGGATGTAAACCCACATTTTTTTATTTATTTTTTGCTGTCACAATGTACAGTATAAGATTTCCTCTCATCGGTGCCCAGTCTTGCCACAAAGAGTTAATCCAGCTCTGAGCAACCCTCTTTTCTTTTTTCAGTGAGATAAACAGACAAACAGGAGAAAACCTTAGTCTGTTCCACCCCCTTGCTGTAAATGACAGGTTATTTACATATCTCATGCACTAGCTTGAAACAGGCATTATTTTTTAATTCCCCACTCCTTTTCTGAAGTCATGTGGTTACTTTTCTGGATTTTGACTGGATGTTAATGATCATAGCAGAATTTAGTGTAAGGAATACACAGGACAAAATGCACATTGACAAGGGGAGTGTAGATGTGGGTGGGGAGTCTGCTGACATCACGACTCCACCCACCGAGCTCCAGACAACAGACCAATCCACAGAATCTGCAGTTTTTCAGTTCTTATAACAGACAGAGGGGAAACATTTGACAGGTAAGGATACATGCAGGAGGCATGTATATCCTTATAGATCAGCGCTATGGTAGTACAGGGTGGGCCATTTATATGGATACACCTTAATAAAATGGGAATGGTTGGTGATATTAACTTCCTGTTTGTGGCACATTAGTATATGTAAGGGGGGAAACTTTTCAAGATGGGTGGTGACCATGGCGGCCATTTTGAAGTCGGCCATTTTGAATCCAACTTTTGTTTTTTCAATAGGAAGAGGGTCATGTGACACATCAAACTTATTGGAAATTTCACAAGAAAAACAATGGTGTGCTTGGTTTTAACGTAACTTTATTCTTTCATGAGTTATTTACAAGTTTCTGACCAGCCTACGCTGTGGGCTCTTGCTTAATGAAGCTAGGACAGCCACTGATGTTTCTTCATTAGACCCCTTTCACACTGGATACGCCTATAGCGGAGCGTAAAAATCGCGGTAAAATCACTGTAAAATAACAGTGTTTTACCGCGATTTTATAAGTTTTTCTTTGTTTCTGTTATAAAATGTTGTTTTCTCCTTCACTGACGGGCACTGATGAAAACAATATTTTTTTACTTTCTGCTATTAACCACTTCCCTACCTCCCTATTGCAGAATGAGATCTGCAATGTGGCTCAGCTATCCTAACTGGGCATCATATGACGTCCAGCTGGATACACCACATCTCTGATCGTGGTAAAGAGCCTATGATGTAGGCTCCTAACCAAGTGATCAGCTGTGACCAATCACAGCTGATCACAGTGGTAACCAAGAAGTGCCAGTAATCGGTTTTCCTCAGTTCATGCTGAAAGGGAGAGCCGATCTGTGACTTTCCTGCATGGGGGGAGGTCTGTGCTGATAAACAACACATTGATTTTTCAGCGCAGCCCCCATTAGAGGTGCCCACCACAGATGCCAATCAGTGCCCATCAGATGCCAATCGGTGCCCATCAGTTACGCCTGTTAGTGCCCATCACAGATGCCAATCAGTGCCCATCAATAATGACTGTCAGGGCCTCCTCATCAGTGCTGCTTATCAGTGACACCCATCAGTACCAATCAGTGCCACCTATTAGTGCCCATCAGTGCCACTTACCAGTGCTAATCAGTGCTGCATATCAGTTCTGCCTATCAGTGCCCATTAGTGCTGCATATCAGTGCCGCCTATCAGTGCTGTATATTAGTGACTCATCATCAGTGCTCATCAGTGCCACCTTATCAGTGCCACTTCACCCATTCCCATCAGTCCTGCCTCATCAGTGCCCATCAGTGCAGCCTCATCAGTGCCCATCAGTGAAGAAGAAAACATAATTTTATAACAGAAACAAATAAAAACTTTTTTCTGTCTTTTTTAATTTGTTTAGCAAAAAAACAAAAACACAGTGGTGATCAAATACCACCAATAGAAAGCTCTATTTGTCAGAACAAAATTATAAAAATTTAGTTTGGGTACAGCATTGTACAGCACAATTGTCATTCAAAATGTGACAGCGCCGAAAGCTGAAAATGTACCTGGGAAGGAAGGGGGTGAAAGTGCCATGTATTGAAGTGGTTAAACATATCCATTGGAAAAAAAAATCTCAAATATAGCTCAAAATGTATTCTGCTACGTGTCTTCCCAATAAGTGTCAATTGATTGCTGCACCCAAACTACATTTTTATCATTTTCTTCCGGCAAATAGAGCTTTCCTTTGGTGGTATTTGATCACCACTGGGTTTTTATTTTTTTGCTAAACAAATTAAAAAAGACAGAAAAAAGTTTTTCTTTGTTTCTGTTATAAAATGATGTTTTCTCCTTCAGTGAACACTTAAGGGTTACTTATTCCCTTCCCCCACACTCACACTAACAGAGTTGTCTGCCCATTGTTCCTGTATTTTTTCAGGATGTTTTTATAGGTGGGTGGGATGATGGGCACTGATAAGCTCCACTGATGGCCACTGATGAGGCTGCACTAATATGCTGCACTGATTGGCACTGGTGGGGTGGCACTAATTGACACTGATAGGCTGTACTGATGGGCACTGATAAGGCTGTACTGATGGGCACTGATAGACTGCACTGATGGGTACTGATAGGCTGCATTGATGGGCACTGATAGGCTGCATTGATGGTCACTGATTAGGCTGCATTGATGGGTATTGATATGCTTTATGTTAATATTGTTGTTAATATTTATTTTTGTAACTTAATTCTGAATAAAACATTTAACAGTGTAATTTCATGAGATAATTTACGAGGGCATGTTTAGATGCAGAATTAAGGGTAGGGCAGGGTAGGAGTTGGGTGGGGCAACTGGTGGCGAGTAACGCTTAAGGCCTGGGTAGTAGCTCAGGATTTAAAATGTTGAGCCCTGATGTAGCAGATACTATATAAAGTAGGTGTACAATTTAATTTTAATATTTGCTTTATTTGAATAGGCTTTTCATTAATTTCAATGTGTTTGTTACTGTGAAGATGAAATGGTTGGATGGATGGGTGGATTAATTGATGGATGGATGCACAAATAGATAGATGAGTAGAAAATGGATAAAAGAAGAGAGTGATGAAGACTAGAGAATGATGTAGGGAAGCATAGATGGATTGAGGGTTGGAGGATGGATGGATGAATGAATGGACAAATGTGAGACGGTATAAAGAGTGGTATGCATGCATGGGCGAAGAGATATAATGATCTATTGAGAAGAGTTATGGATGGAGAGAAGAAATGGATGGAAGTATAGAGTCATGTAAAGAACAAGAAACAGAAGGATGTATTGAAGGGCTATCCTGAATATTTGCATTCAGTGCTTTCTATATCTGCTCTGATCTCATCATCATTACTCTCTTTTTGACTGTTGATATAAAACAACTGTAACTCACCCACCTAGAGATTAGTAAATTAATCTCCATATCTCCATTACGTATGTGCGGTTTGTTTTGTTCCAAATTTAATTTTTCGTTATTCGGAAATTTGGATGTGCCTGAATTTCCGCATTACAATAGTAACTAATTTAAACAAATCCAAAATAACGAAGCAAAATTTTGGCTAAAAATCTCATTTTAATATTTCTCAAACCGAATCCAAATAGTTTTAAAATTTCAAATTTCCAAAAAGAATAACATAAAATAGAAAATAATAGAAAATAAAATAATAGAATAGAAAATAAAATGATAGAATAGAAAATAAAATAATAGAATAGCATAAAACAGAACATAATACAAAATAGAAGAATAGAAAAAAATAAGATAGAATTTTTTTTTATGGAAAATAAAGGGATAGAATAAAAATAAAATAATAGAGTAAAATAGAGCAAGGAATAGAATAAAAAATAAAGTAATAGAATAGAATAGAATAAAATAGAAAGAATATAACCATCATATAACCAATACATTTGAATTCAAATACAATAAAAAAATAGAAAAGAATAGAATATGAAAAAAAGAATAGAATAGAAAATAGGAAAAAAAAAGAATATAACCATCTTCCGAAATTATAATTTCAAATTTGAATAGAATACATTTGAATTGGAAAAGAATAGAAACAAATAGATTCAAATAGAATATAAAATAAAAGAATATAATTAACTAGAATAGAAAAAATTGTTGAAGACAATAGAAAGAATATAACCACCTTCTGAAATTCTAATTTCAAATAGAATAAATTTGAATTAGAATAAAAATTAGAAAAAAATTGAAATTGAAAATAAAAGAACAGATAAAACAATAGACTAGTATGGCATAGAAAGAACATAACGAAATTCTCAACCGCATGACAAACATTAAACTTTCTGAGAGAATTCGCCACATGTTATATGATTCTATGCCCCTTTCTCAAAAGAAATGGACTCTCTGGTTTAGAATATTTTGTCCTTTCTTCTTGACATATATAGTTGCTTTTTCCTCTTTCTTCCACAATACTCCGGGTTAGCCTGATCCAAACCCTATGCAGTTTTCACCTGACTTAACATTATACTCTTTTTTTTTTTTCTGTACTATGCTCATTGTTGATATTATCTGTATACATACCTGTACCTTGATTGTTATTTTGCTATACTTTGACCTTTTCTACAATAAAAATGTAAACAGAAGTAAATGTAAAGAAAGAACATAACGATCTTCCAAGATTTAAATTTCAAATAGAATCAATTTGATTTTGAGTGGAATTTTGATTCGTATGCAATTCAGTTAGACCGAATTTGGAAAATTCAAATTGATTTGAATTCAAATAAACAAAACAAATTCCGAAACAGATTTAAACAAAATTTAACTAAACAAATTAATGTAAATAAGGAATCAAAACAAAACATTTTTTTATTTTTTTTTAGAAATAAATGTTTTCTTTTTGCACATGTCTAATCCCCATATACTGTGGGGCAGATCCACATACATCTGCTTGGGCGCAGCGTATGTAAGATACGCTACGCCGCTGTAACTTACTTTGCTTTTCTTTGAATCCTGAAAGAATTTGCGCCGTAAGTTACGGCGGCGTAGTGTATCTCTCGCGGCGTAAGGGCGCGGAATTCAAATTCGGCGGGTTGGGGGCGTGTTTCATTTAAATGATGCTCGTCCCCGCGCCAAACGAACTGCGCATGCCCCGTCTGTCAAAACTCCCAGGGTGCATTGCTCCAAATGACGTCGCAAGGACGTCATTGTTTTCGACGTGAACGTAAATGGCGTCCAGCCCCATTCACGGACGACTTACGCAAACGACGTAAAATTTTCAAAATTATACGCGGGAACGACGGCCATACTTAACATTGAGTACGCCACCAGATAGCAGCTTTAACTATATACCGGAAAAAGCCGAACGGAAACGACGTAAAAAAATGCGACAGCCACTCGTACGTTCGTGGATCGTCGGAAATAGCTCATTTGCATACTCGGCGCGGATTACGACGGGAACGCCACTTAGCGGACGTAGAAAAATTGCATCTAAGATCCGAAGGCGTACGAAGACATAAGCCTGTCGGATATAACCCTGATGCCGTCGTATCTTGTTTTGAGGATTCAAAACAAAGATACGACGCAGGAATTTTGAAATTACGCTGGCATATCAATAGATACGCCGGCGTACTTTCTTTGTGGATCTACAACAGTATATTTTGGAAAACTAGTCATAGCTAGTCATAAAACTAGTTTCCTGATTGTCCATATATTTGGAGAGCAATTTGTGAATCCAAAAAATCAAAACGTATGACTTGTATAACGTTATTCATAGAGTGAATTTCCATACATATTCAGGATGCAAAAAAAAATCATTTCTGACCTTAGCTTCGTCTTGTCAAATTCACAAATCAATAAGCTGTAATCCAGTCTCCTATGCTCCACCTATTGCTGTTTATCAGGGGACTGCATTGTCTATTCTCACAAACATCTCTTTCCCTGCACTCATTACTAACTAAAGTATCCCTTTAGATTTGAATGTTATACATATTTGATATTACTGTGTTTTTTCTTTCCAGAAGCATATTAAATTTATAGAATATTCACTGTGGAGATATGTATATGTATATGTTGTGCAAAGATGGAATGATAGTAAGGAATTGGTAGCACCCAAAGAATGGTGGGGGGATTGAGGAGGAATAAGGGGTGGAAAAGGGGGAAGGGGAGGGTTAAAGGGTTGGGATAGGTTAGGGTTTTATAGAAGTTAGCACAATTAAAGCAGACACAGGAATAGAAATCTGAAATACAATAGTAAAATATCGTTTTTTTTAACCCCCCCCCTTCTTTTGCTCTCAAGTTGCTGTAATTCTTCTCTGATCTCTACACTTCCTGGTTGTCTGTTTCCTGATGACCACAGTACTGGGAACTTTCTCTCTGTGGTCACTAGTCAATGAGGTGTGATTACTGTGTGTCTAAACCCCCACAGCACCAATCAGTTTCATTTTCCAAACCACCACTGTCCTGTATTGGCTCTGTGGCTCTGTACACCACAGAGGCAGGAAACAACATGCAAAAACGAAACTAGAAACTGCAGGTACATTATATGATTGATGTTTATCTATTTTTAATCATTTTTAAAAGGAATCAGCTAACTATTATGTCTCTATACATATATATTTTTCTCTTCTTTCCCTCCCTCTTGGGGGGTCTTTAGGGACACATAAAAAGGGCACTAATAAGTTCCTTTCTCAGCTGTATTTTTGATAATAAGTTACACAAAAGATTGGAAGGGCCAAAGGGAAATGGGATTGTAAACGTTTTTTTTTTTCTTCTAACTCTTCTTTGGAGACAGACATGATCGGTCCTAGTGTACCTTCCTGGGGAGGGGGGGGGGTTGTGTTTTATGTTAATGGTTGTACTTGTATTTTATATGTTGTATGATGAAATTTGTTACAATAAAAGGAAAAAAAAATATTAAAAAAAGTATCCCTTGCCCTTTTAATTAAAAATCACTCACACCTCCTGATATTTATTTGCCACTAGTTTCAACAGCTCCTGCCCAGTGCCCACAGCTGTATGTCACACCTGATGTTTTGTGCTTAATGTTAGATCAAATGACTGATATTCCTTAATCTCTGCTACAGATCTCAGTCATCACACGTGCCAAACAAAAATGCAAATTTTAATAATTTCTGTTTTTCTAGCCATGTTTTTTTCTTGACTCTTATGCCGCGTACACACGACCGTTTTTCGGGACGTAAAAAATGTCATTTTTTTTTATGTCATTAAAAACGATCGTGTGTGGGCTCCAGAGCATTTTTTACAACGTAAAAAATGGGCATTAAAAATTTAGAACATGCTCTAAATTTTCACGTAGTTTTTAATGTTGACGTTTTTAACGTCGTAAAAAAATGGTCGTGTGTGGGCTTTAACGACGTAAAAAAACGTGCATGCTCAGAAGCAAGTTATGAGACGGGAGCGCTCGTTCTGGTAAAATTAGCATTCGTAATGGAGCTAGCACATTCATCACGCTGTAACAGACTGAAAAGCGCAAATCGTCTTTTACTAACACAAAATCAGCAAAAGCAGCCCCTGGGTGGCGCCATCCGCATGGAACTTCCTCTTTATAGTGCCGTCATACGTGTTGTATGTCACCACGTTTTGCTAGAGCATTTTTTTTTCACGATCGTGTGTAGGCAAGGCCGGTTTAACAATAATCGGGTTGAAAAAAAACTTTGTATTTTTTTTTTTTTTTTTTTTACCTCCTCCTATCGGCCATAAAATTATTTCATAAGATTCTTACTTCACGGTATACTGCTTCCGGGTGACCTTTTATACATACAATGTCCTACTTTTCCACCTCCCGAATAACTGCTATGCTTATGTTTCATAGTTACTTACTGCTGATGAGTATATGTGTGTATATGTATAGGTATATATATTTACATTTTTATTTATGTACTTCTTGCCAATGTACGTTAAATCTGTATTGAGACTTATTTTTCAATAAACCGTTTGTAAACAAAAAAAAGAAAAAAACTTTGTATTTTATAGACCATTAAAAATGGTTGTGTGTACGTGGCATTAGAAGTCCACTGTAGTTTTTTTTATCAAGGTTTAGGTATTTCCATAAAGATGCCATACCTTAAAGGCTAAGTTCACCTTTGTTCACCTTCTTTGGTTCTAAATTTCAGCTCCCTTATGTACCAGTATACCATTAATGTACTTCTTTTGCAAAAATAAAAAAGCTTTCCATTTCTTCTTTTTTTTTTTTCTTTCCATTTATTCTACACATGCTTCCCACACTGACCTCATGGCTAGTTGAAAACACTGCTTTATTACCTCCTGGACAGACGTTAGGTCATGACACAGGAAGGAGTTGACCAGCTGAAGGTAGATGATGCAGAATGTGTGCCAGTGAGGTCAGCTGCTCAACTCCTTCCTGTGTCGGGACCTAAAGTCTGTCTAGGAGGTAAGGCAGAAGTAATGGAGCAGTGTTTTTAAACAGCTATGAAGAGAGTGAGGTAAGTCTGTGTAGAATAAATGGGAAGCTGTTATATGTTTGCAAAAGAAGTACATTGATGCTATATTGGTACATAGGAAATCTGAAATTTAGAGAAAAGAAAAAGAAGGTGAACAAAGGTGAACTTAGCCTTTAAGGGACATTACATCATGTCATGCTTTTATTACCCTATGACACTGATTACAAAGGACTACAGTCAAACATCATGAATTTGTGGTGAGTGTAAATAAATGCTGGTAGAAAACATCTATATACAATATTCTTGTGTAGTCACAGTAGCCTGCACTGGTAGTTTTTACTTGACTTGACTTGACTTGTTCCTCCCGGTTTTCAGCATGTAGAATAAGAATAAGACTCAGTGGTCTTGACTCCAATACTGGGAGAGTGCATTAGTGCAATAAATGTGATATTTAATCAATGCAAGGTGGACACACTATTATGCCTAACATTTCCTTCTCCACACTGCTAGAAGGTATGCAGTCAATCAAATAAATAAAATGTATGGCAACACATTTTTACTTTTACTTTCATAACCTTTTCTGTTTCATTTATTTATTTATGCATGTATAAATATAGCTGGGTATGCATTCTTAGAGATCCATACCGATTTTTTTGTTCAGTTAAGAAAAGTCACAGTTAAGGGCTGCTCTAAAATATAATATAACTGCACCAAGTTTTTTTTACTTATTTGGACTTAAAGCGGGAGTTCACCCAATTCCTTTTTTTTTTTTTTTTCCCCCTGCTCGTTTTGTCTAGGGGAATCGGCTATTTGTTTTAAAATATGATCCGTACTTACCCGTTTTCGAGATGCATCTTCTTCCGTCGCTTCCGGGTATGGGTCTTCAGGAGCGGGCGTTCCTTCTTGATTGACAGTCTTCCGAGAGGCTTCTGACGGTCGCATCCATCGCGTCACTCGTAGCCGAAAGAAGCCGAACGTCGGTGCGGCTCTATACTGCGCCTGCGCACCGACGTTCGGCTTCTTTCGGAAAATCGTGACGCGATGGATGCGACCGTCGGAAGCCTCTCGGGAGACTGTCAATCAAGAAGGAACGCCCAGTCCCGCAGCCCATACCCGGAAGCGGCGGAGAAGATGCATCTCGTAAACGGGTAAGTACGGATCATATTTTAAAACAAATAGCCGATTCCCCTAGACAAAACGAGCATGAAGCGAAGGGTAAAATGTGTAAGGTATGGGTGAACCTCCGCTTTAAAGGGGTTGTAAAGGTTTGTTTTTTTATTTTTTAAATAGGTTCCTTTAAGCTAGTGAATTGTTGGTTCACTTACCTTTTTCTTTCGATTTCCCTTCTAAATGTTTTTTTCTTTGTCTGAATTTCTCACTTCCTGTTTCTCCTCAGTAAGCTTGCCATCATCTGAGCTGTTCTGGCTGGGGCTTAGTCAGCGTGCTCGCCCCCTCCCTTGGGACTACATCCCTGCGGGAAGATGCTGTAGTCTCATATAGTAGTGTTCAAATTTAAATGCATAAAAAAGTATACTTGGACAAAAATCCCCAAATTATGATATTACTTTATACAGCATGGTGTGTCCATTGCATTAATATTACCAAAATAATACACGTTTTAAATGATAAAAAAGAAGAGTTATCTTTATTTTTTTTATTAAACAATCTATTTTTTTCTGAAACAAGGGTACATATTTATTTATGAAGACACACTCACTGTTCAGTCACTAGAACTAGTGTTGCAATTACTTTTTTAAATTAATACTTGGAAAATAACTTCTACTCCTCACTTTCTTGTAGTTTTCACACATTTCAAGTATCATTTAAAGGGGGAAGGTCAAAGAAAAAAAAACATTGCAATGTAACAACTTTTGAATTTGAACTGGCAGACAAAGTTAATGTTGACAAAGAACAAAAAAAGGTTTGGAAAGAAAAAGTCCAGATGAGGGATTTGAGTTTGCAGCTCCAGAGGGGTAAAGTTGCTGCTTTTGATGTGGGAGGTCTGAGAGCAACCTGCTGGGATGCTCCCTGGTACATCTCATTAACCGTGTCATCAAAGACCCCCAAGCTCCGGAGAATCATAACATTATCTCTGACATTACCACACAAGATACAAGTTCCCTCAGACAGTCTATAAACATGCCTGTAATAACCAATTCATCCTGGCTTGACACCCCTGCAAGGACTGGATGCCCTTTAGTGAGCTGTGTGAATTGCCCCAGTCATTCATCAAAGTTTCTCAGGAGGGCATGTCACAGAGCATTAAATTTAATTAAAGCAACACTGACTGCAATGCAATCCTCTGGGGGCTCCTTGTCCAGAGAACTGGATAACTTTTTCTTGTACATTTAAATATCTATCTTTTTACTTAAGTCTAAAATTATGGATAAGTAGCAATCTGAACAAAGTGCTTTTTAACAAGATGTTTATTTTTTCTTGCTAGAAGGTAAGAATCTGACATCCGATATATTTTAACACAACTATTTCTGTCTCCAAGACATATAAATGTCACTCTTTTTGCTTTTTAGGACCATTTAACAGGAACTCTTCCCTCTATTTTAGCTAAGCAAAATAACGCAAATGTATAATTATATGTGTAGCGAGGTCATGACTAAATTTATTTTTTAAAGAAGCTAACAAAACTTTTTTTAATGATTAGATGGTACTGTACAATATGATTTTACCACGGTTAACACTGGAATTTTTTTTCAACTTTCTGTCCCTTTAGATTTTTAAAATGCTTCAATTTGTAAAAAAAATTGTACATGAAAAGACTTTGCTTCCCATTATTTCAAAAATACTAGCTTTGGATAACATGTTAACAATACATAAACAGAGAACCTAAAAAGAAGTAATAAAAACTAAATAAATACTCAAAAAAATAAATGTGAAATAGTCAGGTCAAAAATAAAATAAAAAAATAAAAACAACCCCCCCCCCCCCCCTCCAGGATATCAGTTTCTGAGGGATTGCGGATTGCTCTTCTAATTAATGAAAAGTGCTCCTATTTTTTTATTCGCAATTAAAATATATGTAAATTCAGTCACTAACATCTCATAATTTTTCATGATTATTCATTTTCAAAAGTCATGTTTTAACATTTTTAAATCTGCAGCTTTTGTTAAAATAATATGTGATCCTGCTATGAAGGTCCTTCTTATTGTATAGTGACAATGCTCTGTATATGTCTTCCAGATGTGCTTCTGAGTTGTCACCTTGTAACAAAGGCTTCCGATGGTGACAACAATTGGTAATTTTAACAGACATTATTAAGGCATGGCTGGAGTGCGTATAAACAGATGTGGCGTGTATCTTGGTTTAGTTCAAGCCAGGTTCGCAGAGCATGACTAAAATTCTGGTTTTAGCCACAGTCAATGGGAACTGTATATTAGAAAACAGTAATGGTAGACCTCTAGGCAGATAGGCAATAAATTGTCAAACCAATGGCATGGAAGAATGCCTTGGGGAAATGTACCAAAGCAAAAAAATATATTTTAAAAAATCTGTTTGGCAGGGAGCAGTGATTTTAATTATGCTTTAAGATCAACTTAAACATGCTAAATTCTTTCTTAAAATATTCCTGGGGGAGGCCCTGGATTGGATGACCCTTTATTTAAAAAAAAAACCAAATGTCCTGCAATGTACATCTATTGCCAATCACTCATAAACAACAGTTGTGGGGGTCTCCCCTAAATTCCATTCCAGAATCTTCAGGTATGGAATACATTTTATGGAGAAACCCCCCACACAAAAAAGGAGGAAAAGGAGAAAAAAGTCTGATCAGCAGGATATACAAGGCACAGGAACACAGAAGGGAACTGACGATAAACCAGCAATGCACCATTGTCAGGAGTGGGTTTAAATAGGCAGTGGCGCAACTATCACGCTGTGCGTGTGCCGCCACGCATGCACGTTCACCTGTTCATGATGCTGCGAGTCCTTTTGCATTGATTCGCGCCGGTGTGCCTTTGCCTACGCCGGTTCGTGATCCCTGCACTATTGCGCCTGGGTATGCACCTATTTCCTTGATGCACGTGTTTCAATCTATATCATAAAATTGACATTAAGGGCTTGGCAGACTTAAAACAGGTCTGGTCTCCACTCAAAGGCTGTGTCTACATCAATCAACCTGCAGGTGTACAGTCAGTGAGAGTGCAGCTCAAAGAAAAACAGGATGCTGAAATGAGACCAACAGCTGCAATGGAACAGGAGCGTTACACATGCTTGTCATTAACCCCCATTCTGAGGAGTGGCCCCCAGACCCCTTGTAGCAGGTTTGTCAGTATTCTGGCGATGGAACTCCCGTACAAGTCTGTTAGTGTGAACAGATACAGCTGGGACCCAAGAATTTTCCTTAGGATCAAAGCCCTTCCAGGCAACCAGATACTGAACAAAATTACTAGAGTCTAGAATATGTTCCACTTCCTATTCTTCCTGCCAGTTGACCATGATTAGAGGCTGAGGAAAATCAATGGTATCCTTCTGAAAAGGTTTTAGAAGTGAAACATGGATCCTCATTGAGGCAGGAAGTTAAAGTCTAAAAGATACTGGGCGGACCTGGTAAATAACATTGTAAGGTACAGTAAACCTACGGGCTAGTTTCCAAGGGGGAACTCTGAGTGAGAGATTTCTTGTGGACAGCCAGACCTGATCCCTGACCTTAATCTGAGGAGCCTAAGAGCAGTTCTTGGGCAATAAAGCATGAGGACAATTTAGCCTGGGCTTTACTCCAAATCTGAGCAAACATGTGGGTTGTGGTGTCGGCATTAGGCATCAGGAATATCAGAAGAAATGTCAGAGAGTGAGAAGGATTCGGGATGGAAATCATCAACACAATAGAAAGGATAAATTCTGGTGGATGAATGAGGCCAGTTGTTGTAGGCAAATTCTTCCCAGGGCAGTGCTGAAGACCATTCCACTTTCTTATCAGAGACAAAACTATATAGGTCTCCAAGGATTGGTGCTTCCTCTCTGTTTGCCCAATTGTTTGAGGATGATATACAGACGAAAAGGAGAGGCTGGTTCCTAAGAGGTCACAGAAGACTTTCCAGAACCTGGAAACAAATTTGGTACCTCTGACGGAATCAATGTTCTGGGGCACCCTACAGAGCCTGAGTATTTCTCTGGCAAACAAGAAAGTCAGGAGTTTCAAGGAAGGGTGTTTGGCTAGTGGAATAAAATGAGTCCACCACCACCTAGACGGGAGTGTGTACATTTGAGGGAGAGAGGTCTACAATAAAGCCTACAGATTTGTGCATCCAAAGGTGTTTAGGGACAAGCGAGGGTAGGAGTAATCCAGAGGACTTGACTCTTGAGGACTTAGAGTGATCACAGGTTTTGCAAGCATTACATAGGAACAGGGGTCCTTATGAAGAGAGAGACACTGTAACGTACCTAGTGATGGAGTCTGAAGTGCAGAGGTATGCCTGGCTAAGGAGCCCTGGTAAGGTAACAGGGAATGCCAGAGCACAGAGTGGCATGAGTGTTTGTAAAGTCTTCTGCCAACAGACAATGATGTGTGTTAGGGTGCACAGAGATGACTGGCTGGATGCACACAGGCAGAGTGACCAGACCTGGTGGTGGGTGCTGGTCAGCTGATGCAGGTGCAGGTACAAAAGCCAAGGCAAGGTAAGACAGGTCAGCAACATTAAAGCAGATCCAGGTACAGACAACAGGTAGCAGTGTAGTAAGGAAACAGGATGGGGTTGGTAACAGCAAGGCAGATCATCCAAGGGAGCAGGCAGAAGAATAGTCCCGTGGCAAGTGAGAGGTCAGAACAGGGGGCATTCAGGCAGAGTCAGGTACAGATGAGGTCGGCAACAGAGGATCAACACATGAACAGATGCACTGATGCTCGGGAGCATAATAGACCAAACAGCACCGACACAGAGGACCAGTGCAGTTTATATAGCCCACCTGGCGCCAATTGTGCACTCGCACTTGTGTATGTGCATGGGCACATGAACGCACACCCACTTGTGTGTGCACCCTCATTACATGACCATGGGCAGGGGCTCTTAGGCTTATATGCCTGCGTGTATGCAAACATCTTTCCTGACAGCCACCAAAACATGTGAGAAACCAAAGAAAAGGTTTTAGTAATCCCTGGGTGTCCAGCCGCCTTATGCCGCATACACACGATCGGGCTTTTGCCTGGCTAAATCACAACAGAATTCCGATGAAATTCCATCAGAAAAATATAGAACATGTTCTATATCTAAAGTCCGATGGAATTCATCAGAATTTGTGCTGAAAAAATTCTGATGGGGCTACACACGATCGGAAAATCCGATTGAAAAAGTCCATCGGAGGGAGCTGCGGTGGCTCAACGCGATTGGCACTGCGCTGACAAGCCATTCACCTCTGCAGCTAGGGGTTCGGATCCCGGTCTCGGCTACATGTGAATTGAGTTTGGTGGTCTCAGCCCGGCTCCCGGTGGGTGTGCTATGCGAGGTAAGCCTGCGCTTAGTACGTCCACCCCCCTCCCACAAAAACCACCACACTTACACGCACTCGAAATTGGGTTAACATGCACGTACTTTGACCACGCGGTCTCTAAAAAAAAGAGAGACGAAGGACTAACGGGGCTGGTTGAATCCTCTCACTCCCTTATAGGGAGTCCCTCTGCCTCGTTGGGCTTCAAAGCGGAGCAGGTAGGGCGGGCTGTGTGGGAGGACCCCCTCACGCACACGCCATTGCCACCCGGGGGATGGAGAAAGGTGGCAGATTGCCTCTGGGGGAGGCCTGCCTACTCCCAACTCCTGCAGTCCGGCTCCTCTCTCGAGTACACGCACAAAAATACACTTTAAAAAAAAAAAAGTCCATCGGACTTATTCCATCAGAAATTCCGATCGTGTGTACAGAGCATTAGAGTCATGCACTTCATAGGCACTTTAAGCCAAGGTAGAGGGGAACAAACAGCTTTCCTGTTGGTAGATTGGGCAGAGCACTAGACTAGACAGTAAGAGTGCCGCTCAGCCAAAACCAGGATGCTGGAATAAGACCAGAAGCTGCCATGGAACAGGACAGTCACACACTCCTGACACCAGGAAAGAGTGAAGAAAGTGGGGATGTGCAGGCAGGGGGCTTATCAGAATCTGAAAGCCACCTTAAACAATAAGGGTGCCACCAGAACTCCACTCCCATGTAATTGAATAGTACCCCTACTCATTCATACACAAAAAGTTAAAAGAAAATAATCACACCCAGTGTCCACAAGTCCTTTAAAAAAAAAAAAAAAAAAAGCCCCAAAATGTAAAACCACTATCAATCACATTGTCCAGACATACAGAATAATGTCAATAATAATGAACAATGCCTGGCAACCCGTTAAAATAAAAATAAAAAAACACCAACACCAACACCTGTCATTCAACACACGTGCTGAATGACATGAGGCATCCCTGTTACAACACTGATCAACACTGATCAAATATAGTAATTTCCATATATGGTCCGTCCCCTGGGTGTCTTGGTGACCACTGTCACTGGGAAAGACTGTAATGGAAATCCAGAATTTTACATTTACTGCAGGAACAGAAATAAAGGAAAACCTTCAAATTCAGAATTTCTAAACATAAACCATGTTACAAACCTATGCTATTTTACAAACCTTCCATGTGCACTTTGCTTTAAAGGCTAGTTTTAAAATTAGGGTGGTTGCCAGACCGCCCACCGCATATATACTGTGGTAGGCTGGCTCTATTGTGTGAAACAATGTACATGTACGTAATTTTGTGCAATAGATACTGTGACCGCACACAATCGCTCCACAGAGTGGCAGATTTGGGATCTGCCTATGTAAACATCGCCCCTGATGTTAACCCCTTCCCTGCTAGTGTCATTCATACAATAACAGTGCATTTTTTTTAGCATTGATCACTGTATTGGTGTCAGTGGTCCTCAAAAAGTGTCACTTAGTGCCAGATTTGTCAGCTGCAATGTCGCAGTCCCGCTATAAATCGCTGATCGCTGCCATTACCAGTAAAAACGATAAAAAAGTATAATAGAAAGTCTATAAATCTATCCCAAAGTTTGTAGATGCTATAACTTTTATACAAACCAATAAATATACTTATTGGGATTTTTTTTACCAAAAATATTTTTCATTTTTTGGGGATATGTATTATAGCAGAAACTAAAAAAATATTGTTTTAGCGCAAAAAATAAAAACCACAGAGGCTCTATTTGTGGGAAATAAAGGAAATCAATTTTATTTGGGTACAGTGTCGCATGACAGCGCAATTGTCAGTTAAAATAACAGAGTGCCGCCAGGCAAAAAACGGCCTGGTCATTAAGGGGGTAAAACCTTTCCAGGGCTGAAGTGGTTAACTAGCTGGATTTGGCTTGGCGACACATTAAAAGCCATTTTGCTTTGCTAGACTTCTGTTGTCTTCCTGAGAAGAAAGGGCCTCTTTTAAGAAAGGAAGGCCTGCCTCCAGGAATACCTGCCTTTAATTTATCAGTTGCTATATATGCTCCAGCTAGGGTTGCCACCTTTTCTTCAAGCCAAACCTGAACACTTTAGCGGTGCACAGCATGTTTTTTTTTATATACAGTATAAGATTGTAAAAGACCTGGGACACTTTTGGGTGCCCCAAGGAGAGTTGTGATGCAGCTTAGTGTGTGACCGTGAACAGTAAGTGTGGCCAAATTATGGTTCCATTCACACCTAGGAGAGATAGAATCACGTCCAAAAGGTGTTTCGGAACTTCTTTTGGACGGCAGGCGTCACGCGATTCTGTTTGCATGATTTTGCTGCGATCTGTAATTCACGTCAAAATTGCGCCATGCTTTGGATGCCATTGAAAGTAATGGGATCGCAATTATGCCCATGATCAGGAATGTCTAGGTGTGAATGGAGCCTGAGTCTTATGCACAGAATGCAGGGGACAGGAGTGTGTAATGCATATTAGGAGTCATGAGTACAAAACAAAAAAAGAGTGCAGGAGTCAAGGGCGTGTAATGTACAGTGTAGTGGTAAGAAGAGTGCAAAATTCCCTCAGTGAGCAATACTCTCCCCCTCTTTACCCTTTCATCGAAGATCCCCACTCCCTCTCCTGCAAAAAAAAAATCCAGCACTAATCTCTATGCTCAGCCTCCACCCCCACCAGCAAAAATCAATTATTCCCCTCCCAGAACACCACTCCCCCCACAAAACAAATCTTCTTCCACAGCACAAGTCCTCCTCCACCATACCCAAAACCCCCAGTCCCAACACAATCCCCACTTTCTCATCCCAGCACTTATCCCAACTTCCTCCTAATACAAATCATCTTCTCCTACCAGTGCAAATCCTCCTTCCTTCCAATACCCCCAGGACCACAATCAGGTAGCTGCTGGTACAGTAGTTTTTCTTAAATTAAATGTTTGAAAACAATCTGTATTGCAATCACACATATCAGAGTCTGTAAAGCCTACTGTCAACAGTCTCCCGAACCACGCTGCTGTGATCACTAAATCCCTGGAAGATGCCGATACAAGGATACAGAGCCACAGTAAACTCCAGCAAACTGTCAGATGAGCTGTCAGATAGCATGGGATGCTGTAACCAATCAGAGCATTTCAGAGGCTTAACCACGCCTCCTTCATCATCAGTTGACTGGTGTTTCCCACGGCTCTGTATCCTTGTATCGGCTTCCTCCTCCTCTCCACCACACGATCCCCCTGCTATCTGAGTCCCCTTGTGTACTGGGGCCCCCTACAGGAGGCCCGGTGGTACCCCCTGTCGGCAGGCACTTGTGTGTCAGGTAGAGGGAAACCCAGACACATCATTAAAAAAAGAATTTATGCGTAACTGATTCTAAGAATCTTAAATTAAATAGGATAGGTGGCAACCCTAGCTCCAGCATGGAAACTCTAAAAGATTATAGCTAGGACTGCACTTTTCAAAGGGACCTTGGCTGGTCTGGCTTTCACATACATTTGCAAATGTGTGCAACTAAATCCTGCTAACAGTGTAATAGATTGTTTTGCAGGTTAACTTGTAAGTGTTCTTGTGCTATTTTACAAAGCTCCCTGCTATCTGTAACCAGAAAAAAAGTTGGATAAAAAAAAAATTGGATATTTGATACTGCATGCTTACTTGAGCTATTGTTGTCTAAATGCACCCACAGTGGTTAGATGCATGGGTGCTGAAAAGGGGTGATGTTCAGGTCATTTAATGATTGTGGCTGCACACAAATATTTCTTTTTGCCAATCACTCATGTCCCACTGCTGTGGCTTTCCTCAGATAGTAGAAGAGATGATAGGTAAGTAAAGTACAATTTGTCATAGATATTTAGGTTGTAGATTCCAGAGTTTGGGGTCATAAGATAGTTATGTTTTTTAAATGCTATTTGGTCCACTCTAAGGCAGAGTTGGAATTCTCCTTTCCAAAAATGTGCAATTGCCCTTAAATGTAGGGGGCCTTCATGGTAGGAAGTAGTCATACACCATAGTTTAGGTTTCCATAATGCTAACCCTATATGTTAATTCAAATGACTGCATGCACAAAAATGCTAAAGGAACTGTTTAAATGTGTTGCTGCAGTTCTTACGCCTGCCTTCCCTAATAGGTGACACTGATTGGAGAATGTCACACAGCAAAGACAGACTAGATCCACAAGCACTGGATGTGCTTCGGCAAAGAGCACCTGGGTGTACAAGCTCTTAATAGAATGCCAGATTTGAACCTCCAAAACTATCTCCAGAGGATGCCTCCCATTCTTATGATATTTTTGCAGGTACTTGCCATACCATCTGATTTTAAAAAGACTTATTGTGACATTTGATAGAACATATTACAGTCTATTCTCCCCATTTAACTCACTCCAGGGTACTTTACAGCAAAAGCTCCTTATTTTTGGTAGAGATTCATGCTGAGATAATGGGTAACTTCCAATACATTTAAAGCAAATGTCGTCTGTTGTATCTTTGTCCCAGAAGCAATCTCATCCCTCATCCTCCATTTCACAGGTAGAATAGCTTGACTAATTTGCTAAGTGCACTTTGTCCACACATAAAAGAATGTGTCCAGTCACTGCATCTTTCTGTACCAAAGATCTTATAAAATGACTCTTGCCCCCACCTCTATGCAGCTGCAGTAGGATTGCTGTATCAGAGATCATTGTAAGAGCCCAGACTAGGCAAATAGGAAGATGAATGATTATTCAGACAAATTTGGACCACCAGGATGGGAAAGGTTCGGAGGAAAAACATTATGGCTAGGGCTCCATTGAAAGAGCTCGACAGTTGACAGATGAGCATCTATAAAATGACAAAGGCTTACTGTGTAAAGCTCCTTGCTACCAACGCCTTCTCCCTGGGAAACTAATTACCCTAAACTGTCAGCGAAAATGTTATTTTTTTCCAGCTATAATTCTCCCTTTACTGACCACAAAATAGCCATGAAAGTAAGCTTTTCTTCTTCATCGTCCTCCCTATTTTTTTGCTGTTGTCACCTAACATAATGTAATGTCCATCAAACAAATTAAAAGTATAAACTGTGTGCCCGGCATCTGCAAGCAATCTGCAGTCAGATTAAAACAGCAGTGCAAGTACAGTGAGCAAGCTGTCTTCACTGCATGGCTCCCAACTCCAACAGTCAAAGGTTCTTTTTTTTTTTTTAAAGTCAGTCTTCAAAGAATCGAAATGTTCACCTAGTATACTTCATATAGTTTGAAAAGTCCTGGTATTAAGTATTGTTAAATAATATGATATAATGTATCCATATAAATACAATGTTTTTTTTTTGCAAGGAGTTGACAGTCCAATTTACTATATTAAAGCACAGTTTCTATCCTTGTCTATTAAACCATGATACAATTGCCACAGGGCAACAATAAATGTTTATAGGCGCTTAAGGGAACTTACTAAGAAAAACAAAAGTCATATTAGATTAAAAGGTATCTAAGCCAAGAACTAAATGTAATATAATGCAGCGTACCAGTACTGAGATGTGGTGGCTGCATTTGTTTCCATTTTCCAAGCTATTTTCTTAAATTGTTACCTGGTAATCCTGCCATTAAAGCACTTCCACTCCTACAGGGACAACGCTCACTAGCTGTAAAGTACTGTATCTACGGAGGAGCAGTGCTCTTATTTCCAAAATACGGTTGTGGTGGGGGGGCTATGGTATACAGAAAGAGGGGAGAACTGTGCTAACTGATAATAGTCAACAAAAGCAAAGAGGACAGGAAGTTAACAGCTCACAAGATCTGTGGCAGGATCAAGCACTTATTGAATGTATTTTCTAGATTGTAAGCTGTAACGAGCAGGGCCCTCTGATGCCTCCTGTATTGAATTGCA
Source organism: Rana temporaria (assembly GCF_905171775.1). Classification (NCBI taxonomy): domain Eukaryota; kingdom Metazoa; phylum Chordata; class Amphibia; order Anura; family Ranidae; genus Rana; species Rana temporaria. The sequence goes on along the minus strand of NC_053489.1, from coordinate 438,635,348 downwards.
TTGTAACTGTACTGTCTCCCCCCATGTTCTAAAGCGCAAACTGTTGGCACTATATAAATCCTGTATAAAAATGCTTTTAATTGTATATTTTAAATAAATAGAAGGGACAAATATGAGAAGTTAACTGATGAGGTTTACTTACATTTATTTGCAGAGATTTCCCCATCTGTATGAAATACTGGCTACAAAGGCAAAGGAGGAAAAAAATAGCAGAAGCATTTTGTTGATGCTAAATGGACATGGTTCAGGATGTGAGTTAATCAAAGCCGGGATGTAAAATGTAGCGTATACATCTCAACCAAACATGTATATCCCCCACCAATGTATATAATGACATATTTCCCCTGCCAGTAGTATATATTCGTATACCCCCACCAACAAATGTACTGTATGTCTCCTCCCAGCAATATATATATATATATATATATATATATATATATATATATATATATATATATATATTTATATATATATATATATATATATATATATATATATATATATATATATATATATATATATATATATATATATATATATATATAGTAGGGTTGTTACTGAATAAAATGTTTGTGTTCGATTAATCGTTATTTTTTTAAATCGATTAATCAATTAATTTTGATTAATTATAACGCACATACATTTTTTGGATCACCGCCATATATAGTCCCCACTGTAATATCCACAGACATCTGCCCCACTGTAATATCCACAATCACCCCCACTGTAATATCCACAGACATCTCCCCCACTGTAATATCCACAATCACCCCCACTGTAATATCCACAGACATCTCCTCCACTGTAATATTCACAATCACCCCCACTGTAATATCCACAGACATCTCCCCCACTGTAATATCCAAAATCACCTCCACTGTAATATCCACAATCTCCCCCACTGTAATATCCACAGACATCTCCCCCACTGTAATATCCACAGACATCTCCCCCACTGTAATATCCACAGACATCTCCCCACTGTAATATCGACCATCTCCCCCACTGTAATATCCACAGACATCTCCCCACTGTAATATCCACAGACATCTCCCCCACTGTAATATCCACAGACATCTCCTCACTTTAATCCACAGACATCTCCTTACTGTAATCCACAGACATCTCCTCACTGTAATCCACAGACATCTCCCCACTGTAATATGGTTCACATCTCCCCCGCTGTATAAGAAGATTAATGCTTGCTTAGTCTTACCAGAGAAGCCGGCTGAACACAAGCAGTTGAGGCTGGGTAAGGAAATCAGCGCGCCGCTCTAGGCTCACCTAGGCCTCCACCGGGTGGACCAAGATGGCCGCCTCTCCGGGAGCTAGGCCGTAGCCACAGCCTTTTCTATAGCTGAGGCAGCAGCGGAGCTCCGCGGATCTCGTGGTGTGCCTAACCGCATATGATAACCCATTTGGATCACGGATCATTTACGATCAATTGCACCACTAGTACCGATCAAAAGAATTTTGATCGATCAAAAAAATTTACGATTAATCAAGGAATTAATCTTTATTTTCCACAGCCCTAACATATTCGACAGATTCGACAAAGCATCGAAAAACATACAAACATACAAACGTGTAATCTGTCATTGAAGGCTTATGGTGTCTGTCGAAAGTTCTAAGAAGATTTGACAAGCAGCTAAACTGTACAACGCCGCAATCGTATATTTCTGGTCCAATGCTCGGCCCATAGGCTATAGAAGAATTTGAATGTTGGTTGACTAGTAGTAATCATTTATAAATATAATTATTACTAGTGTCATACAACATTAGAATTCTTCTATAGCTTGTAGGCGGAACATTCGCCCGGAAATGTACGATTGCGGCACAGTTTAGCTGTTCTGTCAAATCTTCGACAGACACTCTAAGCCTTCAATGAAAGATTTGACCTTAAGTAATTCTGATTTTCGGTCGAATTCATTTTTTAACAAAACGAAATAAATAAAAACAAATTTCGGGAGTAACTAAATAAATGTATTTTTCGGACAAAAACTAAATTCCGAAACAAAATATTTCAGTGTGCACATGTCTATTAGTGACGAAGAGCAGAGTGATTTTGACATCAGCCAAACGTTTACCAAAAACGTAGGAGGTTGTATTTTTTTTGGGGGGGTGGTTTTGTAGTTGTTTGGTTATTTAATTTAGCAATTTTTTAGCTCTGTTTTTTCATTTGATTGCTATTTGTGTACTTTTTATTTTACATTTGTTATTTAAAGGGGTTGTAAATATAATTTTTTTTAAATAACAAACATGTTATACTTACCTCCACTGTGCAACTCGTTTTGCACAGAGTGGCCCCGATCCACGTCTTCTGGGATCCCTCGGCGGCTGTCTCTGGTCCTCCCCGCAAGAACTTCACACATTCATGCAAGCGAGCTCATATGGTGTGGAGTCCTTGTGGGCACGCTCTCGTGATACAGCGAGCGGCCATAGTAGCTCACTGTATCACTCGGCCCCGGATCTGGCGCACCATGTCATTGGATGTGATTGACAGCAGCGCCAGCCAATGGCTGCGCTGCTTTCAATCCATCCGCTTTAGCCAATCAACGGCCAGGCTGAGTGGCGTAGAGGATGACCGGGCTGAGCGCAGGACTTTCGAGGGGCCAGGTAAGTATAACGGGGGCCGGGAAGGGCAGTGTTATGTGAAGTTTTTTCATCTTAATGCATAGGATGCATTTAGGTGAAAAAACTTTTACCTTTGCAGCCCCTTTAACTTTTTTTTTTACCTTACCCAGGACTGACTCCAATGCATTCCATCAAATAAATTTTTACCCGAACTTTGGAAAATAGTGCAATATTTTCTTCTACTGCGTCCCCTAACAGTTGTATATACATTTCCTCCCCAGGATTATATGAATCTTTCTCCCACCACACATATCCACTTCTCCATTAGTAATTTAGTAATTCACACTGAGGGCCAGCATTGGCAGTGGACAAACTGGGCAGCTGTCAAGAGCCATGCTCTTGGGATCCCTGAGACAAGTTTAAATACAATCATTTTTTGTCTTTTGAGGTGCCTGACCCTGACATGACATTCATCCACCTGGTGAAGCTTGTAATCATACAGCCAGCAAAGTAAGTCTTCAACTTTCTGTCAAGCTGACTAATTAAATGAGAGCCATAAAGGAAGAGAATGATGAACCACTTCCTTTGCTGACTCCATTATTATAAATGGGAGTGGGGAGCAGATGAGCCACTATCAAGTATGGCTTCCACTCGTTCTGCTCTCTGCATAGGACAGCCACTGATAATGGGGCTATTTTCCTCCTACTGACTTCCAACACAAAGTCATCTTTTTTACTTTTCACTGCCACTAGGGATTTTTTCTTACACTTGCTAATGATTTAAGGGGCAAACTCATAAACACTAAATATGATATTCTTCTAGATCCCTGTTTGGATTGTTCCTTTTGTGTTTGCCCTGCTATGCTCGGCTTCCAAAATGCTGGCAGCCTGGAATGAGGACTTCTCTGATTTAGAAGCTTGGTGGATGGTAAGCAATATAGCCAAGGCTTGCAACTTCCCAACTCTGAAATCATGTATCTAAATAGCCAGAAAACAGTAACAGTAGCAGGGGAATGGACGGGTGAGTGCTTTTAAAAAAGGGAACTTTTAAGTATTCAAAATATTTACCCATTTTGTTTTCTTTTATATAATTTTTAAAATGTAAAGTATTTAAAGACATTTTGGTAAAAAAACAACACAGTGCTGGTTTGTCACGATGACCTGATGATTTGTAGGTCACAAACAAATGTAAATAGGTATACTAAATTTCATTGCATAATCCAGTCTTCTAGCCTACTAAATAACACAGTTAAAAAAAGATCCTTATTTCAATCGGCAGCATAAAAAAATAAATACAATGTTAGAATATAAAGGATTCCCTGGACCTTTTACGGAAAGATGGAGGTGAAACTCTGACAATTGCATAGTATCTTAAAAATGCTTGTAGTAATAGATGCAAGAGATCATTCAATGTGAAAGGCTGGGCCATGGTGCCTAGATTTATCTGGCAGTTTAATCAGAGAGAAGAATTGCAAAAGAAAAGAACAGAGACGGCTGCTAGCTGCAAAGTTATGTGTTTGACCTTTTTACAACTGATTTGCCCTAACCGCAAAAGGAGTAAGAAGGAAAGGGCAAGAGAATTTTAATGCATCAATATTGCAATTATCCAATGAGTATGTACTGTTTTCTCTTCTTTCAGGGATGCAGATGAAGTCAGGGAGCATGATGGATGCTAAATGCCATTAAAGTAGGTTTGCTACTTGACATGACTCTACTCATTTTCAAGGAGGCATCAAAAGACAATGTTAGGTCGAGCAGCTTCAGTAACAAACTTTTCAAGGCAAGAGACAATAATTAGGCTGTAGTTGCAGAAAAAGCTGAAGGACATATTATCTTTTTGTTTTTCTTTAAAACTATTCCTGAGAGTGATTTCAATTTTAACTCTTAACTGTTAGTTTTTAACTCTGTTAACAAGCATGCCGTGTTATATTCTAATTAAATAATGTATGAAAAAACAACTGGTTTTAAAAGGAATCAATACTGTAATATTTCCTAAAATATACTTTGTTATATAAGCCTGGCTGCATTCACACGTATGTATTGTTCCCCCTGATGCATTTTCAAATGAAATCAATAAAAATGTATCAAAACCATGTTAATGCATATTGATGCTCATTAATATGCACTGTAGCGGATTTTTGCCACGTGCTGTAATTTGCTCTGTATTGAAAGCCAACACATGTTATAACGAACGTCAATACACATTGCCACATATCATCATGGTACATTTGCTTGTGTCACAAGACATGCAACTGAACACATCAAACAAAAATGTAAAGGTATGAACCTGGCCAAAATCGAATGTGTGCTTTTTTCAGGCAGGATAAAACAATGGCTTGTGCTTTAAGGCTAGATTCACCTACTGTAAATGTTTTTCCCCCTTATGTGTTTTACACTTAAAAAAAGGCTTGCGCTGTGGGACGGCCATACCTTCCACTAGCTTGGTGATTTATTTGGTATACCTCCAGTGCAGAGGAAAGACACATACTAACGTAAGCGGCCATTTGGTGCATGTTTTTTAATAATTTTTTAATTAAACTGTATTACACTATGGTCCTGTTTTTTCATTTTTTAACTATCATTGCGGATGGATTATTAGCAAGATTCCATGCCACATCTCCTCTGATATACCAGCAAGACCACTGACCCACACTAACAAGCCTGATCTGACCTTCTTTTTAGTTAAAGAGGTCATGGAGGTCCGGTGAGTAGGAATTTCACCCACATTCACTACATTTTCATAAAGTTTGCCACTGGTGATGATGTAAGGATTGAAGTTGCATCACAAAAGATTTATCGACTTTGGTTTTGATGAAATATTTGAATCACTGTCATTTTAGCACTGGATTATTAATTAATCGTGAATTGTTATAGCATTTAAATTAGCACTATGCACTTTATTTTGTATATGCACAAGATTTAGTTTAATCTATTAAGTCACACTATTCACAGCACCCTCTATCATTACACACCCCAAATCAGACAAAGCTAGCACTATTGCACTTTGAGGGGAGCAGCTTAAATATTTTAGAACTAGCTCTCTTATTTTTTCACTAGCCTTTTATTTCTACTTGGTGCACAGTATTATTATTTTTATTATTTAGGTACTTATATAGCACCATCAATTTACACAGCGTTTTACATATACAGTGTACATTCACATCAGCCCCTACCCTCAAGGAGCTTACAAGCTAAGGTCCCTAACACACATTCATATACTAGGGCCAATTTTAGGCAGAAGCCAATTAACCTACCAGCATGTCTTTGTAGTGTGGGAGGAAACCGGAGTACCCGGAGGAAACCCACGCAGGCACAGGGAGAACATGCAAACTCCAGGCAGGTAGTGTCGTGGTCGGGATTGGAACCAGCAACCCTTTTTACTGCTAGGCGAGAGTGCTACTCACTACACCACTGTGCTGCCCATAACACACTATAGCGAGCTCTCATAAATACATAAATACCTCCTTTCTCCTAAGTTGATCTTTACTGTCTGTGTCTTGATTGGAAGATACCTCTTCACTTGAAGTCATGAAGGCACAACATGAAGTTAAAGAAAATCTCTGCAAAGTTGTAGGAATTCTCCTCTTTGAAAGCTGTTTTAGAATAACCATTACCTCTGTAAAATTGTGCGTTTCTTCTTCTTTTTTCTCTTGCTTCTGATCATCAAGACATAGAGAGATGGTAAATCTGCCTACCAAGGACACGGACAGCAATAAAAACCTGATTGGGTTTCTAATCCTTCCCTACTCTATTTAAGTTGAAAAAAAAGCCTTGGAGAATTCATTTAAAGTAGAACTTTACCCATAAAAACTTGATAAAATATTGTTCTTTAGCATTCCACATTAATAATTATGTGACCAAAAACAGTGCGCACTGTAAATTGACCCCATCATTGTTCCTGTATCTGCTTGCTGGAGCCAGCCATTTTGCTGTAGCCCAAAGCACCAGAGCACCAGCAATTTTCATGCTGCTTTAATTTTAATTTAAAGCAGAACTTTCCCATAACAACTTGATAACATAATGTTATATAGCAAGGAACATACATTTCACATTAATAATAATGTGACCAAAAATAGTGTGCGCTGTAAATGGACCCCACCATTGTTCCTATATCTGTTTGCTGGAGGCAGCCATTTTGCTGAAGCCCAAAGCACCAGAGCACCAGTAATATTTATGCTATCTGCATATCGGCCTCTACGTTTTCAGCACAATGGCAATAAATGGAGAGCAACTGAGCATGTGCAGAGCAGGGTGAGACAACTGGCAGTGTATTACTGGATTTTAAACAGTATAGTTACTGTTTTATGTTTTATATAGCTATACCGAAAAAATGTACCAGCTTGAAGTGCTCTAGCAGGACCTACATTTCTGTCTAATGTTCCACTTTAAAGTTATAGTAATAGTTAAGGACAAACAGAAGGGTAGAAATATTTTTCCCAGAAAACCAATTCTTTAGGATCAAGTCCTGTAATAAAAAATCCAAGGCATTTGGTCATGTGATCTTAGCTAAGGGAGAAGATGAGACTTAAGCCTCGTGTACACAATCGGACTTCAAACAAACTTTTCCTTGGATTTTTGTTCGAAGGGAGTTTGCCGGGCACACCCATAGCATATGCACAGCAGGATTTTTCTGCAAACTTTCCCAAAACTTTCCCAACATCACGTGTTTTTTCTGCTCTTTTCTGCTCTTTACCACCACCCTTTGGTCAACTTCTGCTATTGTTGGTTGATTTTAACATTGGTTCTGGGCATGTGTATTTGTACTTCGGACAAAAGTCAGATGGATTTCTGTACACACAATAGGACTTTGCACCATAGGACTTTTGTTGCCGAAAAGTTTGTCCGTTTGCAGAGCGAACTTTTGTCCAATGAAAACCGAAAAAGTTTGTCCTATGGAGCATACACACGGTTGGATTTTTTGGAAAACCTGCTCATTTTGAAGTTTGTTGGCAAAAAGATTGTGTGTATGGGGCTTAACATTGGAATTCCTAACTAGCCTTAAAACTGCCCCCTCAGCTCTCCTAACAACAATGCCAACTAACATGTGTCAGAAAGATGTACAGCATATACTTACCTATTACACTTGGGGGTCCCTCAGCTAACTTTAGTTCCACTTTCAGACTGATATTCCTAATTTTTCGTAGTGATGAGATGACCAAATGCCTATCCTTTGACCACTTTAGCTTAGAAGGGAACATGCTGGCATAGGTGGAGACATATTATATTTCTCCTAGCAATGTCTGTAAAAAAAGTAACACGCATGAACAAAGTGGGTTACAATTTGCAGCTTCATATCTCTTCCTGAATCTATTAATGCCTTTTTCAATGCATTAACAATAACCCAGACCTCTACAGGACACTGAATTAAGAAACAAAGGCAATTATATCTCCTCCAATAACTTCAGCAAATGATTCATTATGGCCAGCAGGGTAAGGAGCTCATCTGCACTTCATTAATGACCTTACGTAATTAAAGTAGAAACATGACAGATCTATGCTCACCTATGAAGTAATAATGTAATTATCTTTATAAATGCATAACAGATGCTCATATTATTGTATAGAGCTAATACAGTGCTTAATGTCAAAGTGAACAGCAGGGTGTCATGTTTACAAACCTGGCCCACAGGGGTATGCACAATAGTTTTACCTTAAAGAAATGTTAAAGCTGATCTACTGGCTTCCACTCCACCACTTCTCATCTCTTCCTCCACCTCCTTCTAACAAATTATTCACCTAACCCTGCAGTCATGTGATGCTCAAGTCTTCCTTCTTTTGCTGTTTAGAGGAAACAGGGTTTTTCTTTGGATGTCTACGTCACTGCCTGTGTTCAGGTGATGACATCAGCATAAGGAGTCCACCCAGGACCGACTGGCCTGGGCACGTTTACAAAGCTTGATTACTAGCAAGGGACCCAGACATTGGACTTATGCCGCATACACACGATCATTTTTCGGCATGAAAAAAAAACAAAGTTTTTCGGCATGTAGAGTTTTTCCAACTTCATCATTAAAACGACGTTGACAACACACGGTCGTTTTAAAAAAATGCTCTAACAAAGTGCGGTGACGTACAACATGTACGACGGCACTATAAAGGGGAAGTTCCATGCGGGTAACGCCACCCTTTGGGCTGCTTTATCTGAATTCATGTTAGTAAAAGATGATTTGCGCTTTTCTGTCTGTTACAGCGTGATGAATGTGCTTACTCCATTACGAATGGTAGTTTTACCAGAACGAGCGGTCCAGTCTCATAACTTGCTTCTGAGCATGCGTGGGTTTTTAACGTTGTTTTAGCCCACACACGATCATTTTTTTACAACCCTAAAAACATTAAAAAATGCAGCATGTTCGAAAAAAATGTGTCGTTTTTAAGAACCTGAAAAAAAGATGTGAAGCCCACACACAATCATTTTAAATGACATTTTTTAAAAACTACGTTTTTTTCATGCCAAAAAATTATCGTGAGTCAAAAACACTTCACAAGGTAAAAAAAAAACCTGAATAGGTAGGTTAGAGGGGTGGGTGATAGGTGGTTTAAATTTTACACAGAGATGGACTCTAACTACAACACATAATCCAGGCTGGATTTACATTTTAGGAACCTATATGCTTATCACTCTTAACATCGATACATTCTATACCCTATGCAATTCCTGCCCATGGTACACATTTATTACCCAGCAGCAGTTTATCTAATCACGTCTCTTTGGGACACATGCATCTAGGCACCACAGTTTTAGCATCACAACAAATCATCACCCCTATAAAGTGCAAAAAAAAGCCGCTCCAGGTGAGTAATCAGCAATCTATCCACTGAGGTGAAGGTGCTAGCATAGCTCGTCTGCAATTGCACAATTAATAAAAAAGTCTGCATCTCTTTAACCTTTATTAACCTTCTTGTAAAAGCATCACAGACAGTGTGGTCTCATATTTAAGAGGACCTGTCATGCTTTTTTTTCTATTACAAGGAATGTTTACATTCCTTGTAATAGGAATAAAAGTGACACATTTTTTTAAAAAAAGAACAGTGTCAAAATTTTAAATAAAAGGTAAAATAAATAAGATTTTTTTTTTATAAAACGCGCTCCGTCCCGCCAAGCTCGCCAGCAGAAGTGAACGTATAAGTGAATAGCGCCCGTATATGAAAACGGTATTCAAACCACACATGTGAGGCATGGCTGCGATCGTTAGAGTGAGAGCAATAATTCTAGCCCTAGACCTCCTCTATAACTCAAAACATGAAAACCTGCGTACGTTTTTAAACGTCGCCTATGGAGATTTTTAAGGGTAAAAGTGTCTCGCCATTCCACGAGCGGGCGCAACTTTTAAGCGTGACATGTTGGGTATCAATTTACTCTGTGTAACATCATATTTCACAATATAAAAAAAATGGGCTAACTACTGTTGTCTTATTTTTTAATTCAAAAAAGGACATTTTTACCAAAAAAAAGTGCGCTTTTAAGACCCCTGCCAAATACGGTGTGACAAAAAGTATTGTAATGACCGTCACTTTATTCTCTAGGGCATTAGAAATTTGTATATATAATGTTTTCTAGCAAAACATATATATTTTTTAACTGGTAAACACCAAATCTCAGAAAGAGGATCGCTCCTTAACCACTTAACCCCCGGACCATATTGCTGGTCAAAGATCAGAGCACTTTTTGCGATTCGGCACTGCGTCGATTTAACTGACAATTGTGCGGTCATGCGACGTGGCTCCCAAACAAAATTGGCGTCCTTTTTTTCTCACAAATAGAGCTTTCTTTTGGTGATATTTGATCACCTCTGCAGGTTTTAGTTTTTGCGCTATAAACAAAAATAGAGCGACAATTTTGAAAAAAAATTATATTTTTTACTTTTTGCTATAATAAATATCCCCCAAAAATATATAAAAAAAAGATTTTTTTTTTCAGTTTAGGCGATACGTATTTTTCTACATATTTTTCGTAAAAAAAAATGGCAATAAACGTTTATTGATTGGTTTGCGCAAAAGTTATAGCGTTTACAAAATAGGGGGTAGTTTTATGGCATTTTTATTAATATTTTTTTTTACTAGTAATGGTGGCGATCAGCGTTTTTTTTTCGGTACTGCGACATTATGGTGGACACTTCGGACACTTTTGACACATTTTTGGGACCATTGGCATTTTTATAGTGATCAGTGCTATAAAAATGCATTGATTACCATAAAAATTACACTGGCAGTGAAGGGGGTTAACCACTAGGGGGCGGGAAAGGGGTTAAGTATGTTCCCTAGGTGTGTTCTAACTGTAGGGGGGGTGGACTCACTAGGGGAAATGACTGATCGCTGTTCATACATTGTATGAACAGACGGTCAGGCATTTCTCCCCTGACAGGACCGGGAGCTGTGTGTTTACACACACAGCTCCCAGTCCCCAGAGCAATCGCGGGTGCCCAGCGGTGATTGCGCCCGCCGTGCACGCGTACGGGAGTCAGGGACGAGCGGGGGGCCGCTTCAGGGAGCAACGTATAGCTACGTGCTCTCGCGCAGGGGAGCCAACCTGACGACGGCGGCTGGTCGGCAACCAGTTAAGTGGTTACTTTGAGTACCCCATACTCATTCACATGGGGAAGCGGGATCTGGGGGCCCCCTTGTTAAAGGGTGATTCCAGATTCTGATAAGTCCTCTGCCCACAGATCCCCACAACCACAGGGATGAGGCCCTCGTACCCATAAACATCGGGACAAGGTACTTTGGGGCGGGGGGCCCCCATGCCGTTTTTTTTTTACTTTTCTTTTACCAGAATTGTTTTTTTTATTTACTCAGCTGTCAGCAGGGAAACCCATTTACAGTTGATGACTCGGCCCCACTCCTTAACTCCGGCTTCTCGGCCCCACTCCTTAACAACCAGTTAATATTGTGCCCTGATTGGGCAACGCTTTTGGGCACATTTCTGCCTTCTGCCTGGACTGACCCTTTGCCTGCATACTGACCATGTCTCTAGCTGCCGCCTGAACTGACCCTGACTCAGGCTTGGGTCTTACTACAAGATTTAGAAGGCTGTAGATCGCACAGCATTAGAAATTAGCATGTAGCTGGATAATACAAAATACCAATTTTAGGGTCAACATTTACTACAGACAAGGAGCACGGGCTGGGGTTTTACAAGAATTAAAATACTACTGATACTGTAGTATAATATTGGACAGCTGCAAGAAAATTTTAAATAGCAATTTGAAGTCCAAATTGACTACAGACAAAAAGTGTACATGTAAAGGTTTTATCAAGATTTAACGTTTATTTGTATCTATGGGGATAGGGGGTGCATTGAACGTGAGTGATATAATGTGAGGTATTTTAATCTTCTTCACTTTTTATTTATTTTAAACAAAAGAGTAGTGTGCTGCAAATGTAAAGCATTTTTAAGAACAGCAGGTTGGGAATAGGTGAAGGCTGCACTTTGAGGCCCTATCAACAAAAGATAAAAATCATCCCCAAAGCACCACCTTTGGAACTAAATCCCACTTTTTTAATAAGAAGTCTTGCAGCAAAAAAAAAAGAAGTAATGTAAGCATAAAATAAAGGCCCTACACCAACATAAAAAAATATATATATATACAGTAAAAATTAAAAAAAGAAAAAACACCCAAATACTGCACCGCTAAATTAAAAGTACATTATTTGAAGTGAAGCCACGTAGCAAAAAAATAAAGAAAGTTTAAAAAATAACATTCTAAAAGTGACCACTGACCTCAAATCATCCACAAACAAAAATAAAAATAAAATAGCCAAAGAAACAAATTAACAAAGGGGTTCATTGCCCAAATACAGTAACTGGCAATCATCAATAAAGTACAGTTGCCTAACTGATCCTAATCTTTCCATATGAAGTTTGACCGCTTTCTCTGCCCTTTCTCTACAGCAGTTTCAAATACACTGGCATTATGGCCTCTCTGCCCTCTTTTATAGCAAAGTCATTGGCACATAACAAAGTCCCAATGCTGGCCCTTCTAAGCCTCCTGAAAGTTCAATGACCCTTGCAGCGTGTAATCACAATTTATTATGCAATTTATGCAATTTATTATGGTCCCAGGGACCAGTATCTGAAAAATAGTTAGGTTTGCCTAAAAATGTCTGACCCAAATCTCATCCCTACTGACAGACAGTGAATGCAAGCACATTGCAGAACTTGAGTGCAAGATGTAATTGGATGTGAGCCAAGCTGGCCTGGGGCCCCCAAGCAGGAGCCTGCATGCCCGTCCACTCTGGCTGCTGTTGCGAGGGCAGCATGTGTTGGTTCGTTCCACTTCCACCGCGGGGATGGGGGCTTTTCTCACTCAGGGGAGAGAGAGAAGGAAGAGGCAGCGGCAGACACTGTAAGAAGGTCGTGGGGGAGGAGCTGCAGAGACACATGGAGCAGAGGGAGCAGAGAGAGACATGGAGCCTTGCAGGGGAAACCGAGAGGACACTGACAGAAAGTAAGTGTCTCTGATTCTGGCACCCAGTGTTGCCAATGTACCCAGTCAGTCCCCACCACCGCTGATTACATCCCACCCACCCCCCCTAGCACTGACACTCATTCCACCCCCCACCAGCACAGCCATGGGGACACCTGTAGTGGGGGGACTCTGATGGGGACACCTGCTGTGGGGGGGAGGACTCTGATGGGGACACCTGCTGTGGGGGGGACTCTGATGGGGGACACCTGCTGTGGGGGGGACTCTAATGGGGGACACCTGCTGTGGGGGGGGGACTCTAATGGCGGACACCTGCTGTGGGGGGGGACTTTGATGGGGACACCTGCTGTGGGGGGGGGGACTCTGATGAGGGACACCTGCTGTGGAATGGGAGGGGGAGGGGGGAGTAATAAGTATGTTGGATTTAGTTATTGTGCACTTTTTTATATATATTAATTGATTTTATGGTACAGTGGTGTTTTTTGCAAATGTTCAATTGTTGAAAATGATCAAATTTTATGCATATTATATGCAACAGCAGTATTTGCACTGTAAACATGTTTTATTTATATAACGTACAGGTGAATTTAAACTGTATCGCTATGCTGTGGTTCCTGTAGGCTTTGCGTGCGGGGGGGGGGGGGGGGGTTCTGAGGTTTGGGGGCCTCCATGTCCATTTTGCTTGGGGCCCCCAAATTCCTTCAAACGGCCCTGGATGTGAAACCATGATGATGTGTGTACTGCGCAAGCTTCACAATGGAAAAATGGTACAGTGCTTCAGATGTTTGCAGGGCACAGCACAATATCTGCCAGATAAACATGCTTTTCCATGCTCATTTCAGAAAAAAAAAGGTAAGCATAAATATTCCAAGATAGACTTGCACATATAATTTTAGTTTATTGACACTTTAAAGTGATGCTAAAGGCTGAAGGTTTTTTTTTTTACTTTTATGCATTCTATGCAAAAAGTTAAAAAACCTTCAGGATGCAGCACCTTATACTTACCTGAGTCCGATCTTGACCCAGTTACATGCATGAGAGCAGAGGCTCTTGTGGCTCTCTCTCCTCATTGAGTTAGACACATTGGCTTTGTCAATCACAGCCAGTGAGGTAGGAGCAGGTGGCGGGGCTCGGCAGCGAGCATGCATGAGTGCCCCCATGCTATGGGACACGCAGCAGGGGGGAGGAACCAGGAGTGTTGTCAGGGACCTAAGAAAAGGAAGATCAGTAGAAATACATGCACAGAGTTGCGCCTGAGACTTTAATGAGTTGTGCCAAAGGTAAAGTAGTCAAACAAATGGTAAAAAGATATACTTTGTATTCCACATAAGGTTTAAAATCCAACCAACTGGACAATGTGATGCCCTGTACACACAATCGTTTTTTCCGTCAACATAAACTCTGACGGGGTTTTCTGACTGAATTCGGCTCAAGCTGTCTTGCATACACACGGATCCACCAAATCCGACCGTCCAAAATGCGGTGATGTACAACACTACTACGAGCCTAGAAAAATTAAGTTCAATGCTTCCGAGCATGCGTCGACTTGTTTTCGAGCATGCATGTTTTTTTCTCCGTCGGAGTTCCATACCGACGACCGGAATTTCTGATGTTCTCTTTCTAATACCGTCGGAATTTCCGATGGAAAAAGTCAGATGGGGCATACACACAGTCGGAATATCCGATGAAAAAATTCCGTCTGACTTTTTTCATCGGAAATTCCGATTGTGTGTATGAGGCATAAGTGTCATAAAAACAACCACATGGGTAAATGCACTTTCAAAGGTAATATATATGCAGTAAACATTCAAATTGAAGCATTTATTTATTTTTTGGAGCAGCGTCCACTTCATCAGGAGACAGCCATAGCATTTTTGCATCTGCGGAAAGACCATGTCAAAGGCAATTATAAGATATGAGGTTATACAAATTCATATATAATTCACCTACTAAAAGGCCATACTTACACATTTAAGCAAAAGTGCAAACACCAATGCACATAACGGTCCCTGGAGGTGAACAGAAAATAAAAAGTCTTAATCACTTTAGCATGGAGGAAACCAAGAGGCGTATAGGAGGGCAGGCTCAAGGCCAGGGCATGACAGAGGACAGGGAAAGTGGTAACCTATTAGGTAAATGAGGGGTGTCAAAAGGTTAAAAAAGCCCCTATATAATAAAGTGCAACATGATAGTGTTGTGCAAAAAATAGAATGTGCTCACAGGTGAAGGAAATAATGACTAAAAGGAATATCAAGACCCAGGAATAGTTGAAAAAAAAAAGAAATAAAGGAATTGAGGTTAGGGAAAGCGGTGTATGTACAATATCTCAAGTAAACAGGGATTGGTCTTGGTGCAGAGTGGAAAGATCAGGGTGACCAAAAGAAGTACAAAGAGACAGAACAGGGAGAAGGAGAGTCCTTTATAGTGCCCAGGCAAATAAAGAGCCTGCCCCCCCAAATGTCATGTGAGGGCTAGGAGGAAGCAGGCCCACAAAACCATGCCATCAATGGTGGCCAAACACATGATCTCATCATGCACGATTTTGGCAGTGGTAGCGGTCGCGCCGCGCTGACATCAAATTTGATCGTGGTTGATAACATTGCATAATAACAGCTCCCAAAATGACTAAGAAATCACATTACCTACAGATATCAGAGAACAAGAGAAGTAGCAGACGCATAGATAGGTTAACAGAGATACAACAGAATTGCTGGAGGATTAATCCTTACAAGAATCATGCAGGACATATTTGCAAATAGCTTCATGTCATCCAAACAGGAGGTGATACATAGATCTGTGTGGCAGGGATCCATAAATAAAATAGTAGCAATTCATAGCCTGATTGACATCTGTTACCATACATAATCCCACCAACTTTAATTTTGAAATGCATAGTTGCCTTCAAACTGCTCTTATTATTCTATACTCTTTGTGGCAAAGAGGTTAAGAGACTCAAAAATAGATGTAATCTAATGATTTAACATTTTTACTATAGGTTCTTTGCTGAATAGAGAGAGAGGGTATAAGGCAGCTTGTGATGTTTCCATCACTCATCACTTAACATTGACCTTTCAGTAACTTAGTCTACAGTACATGAATTTCAGACCTATCACAATATACAACAATATCTAATTCTGGAAATCTCTGGGAGAAGTTGGGAGAATGCAGTCTTTAATCTACTGCAAATCGTGTGCTGAATCTCTTAAAGCAGTAGGTGTTCTGGGTCTTAAAGTGAAAAGTAATTAAAAAAACAAACATGATATACAGTGCACAATGTAATTGTACAGAGCAGGCCCCAGCCTTCTCTTCTCAGGTCCCCTGCTAGTGCTCCTGGTTCCTCCTTTTCTCAGTGTACTACCAGAGGAATACACAGACAGTGCAGCTCGGCCCCACCACCCACTCCCTTGTCACTGTATTTGAATGACATTAGGGGGAGCGAATGGCTTCCACTGCCCAGGGGGAGTGGGGAGAGCCACTACAGATGGACACAGCACTGTATCAAGTGAGGGATCATGTAAGTAAAAGAGGGGATGAAGAAGCAATACTGCTACCTAAACATGTTTTACCTTAAAGGGTCACTAAAGGATTTTTTTTTAGCTAAATAGCTTCCTTTACCTTACTGCAGTCCTGTTTTCATGTCCTCATTGTTCGTTTTTGCTATGATGTTGCTGTAATCCTTCTCTGTTCTGAACAGTCTGTTTCCTGATGAAAAAAGTCATGGGAGATTTCTCTCTGTGGCACTAATCAAGGAGGTGTGATTACTGTGTGTCTTAAACCCCCTCAGAACCAATCACTTTCGTTTTACAAACCATCACTGCCCTCAATTGGCTCTGTGTCTCTGTACTTCACAGAAGCATGAAACTAGATGCATAAACGAAACTGAAACTACAGGTATATTATATGATTGATTTTTATCTATTTTTAATAATTTTTAAAAGGAATCAGTTAACTATTATGGGCCGGATTCAGGTAGGGGCGCGCATTGTTACGGCGGCGCAGCGTATCGTATTTACGCTACGTCGCCGTAAGTCAGAGAGGCAAGTGCTGTATTTACAAAGCACTTGCCTCCTAAGTTACGGCGGCGTAGCGTAAATAGGGCCGGCGTAAGCGCGCGTAATTTAAATGAGGATGAAGGGGCGTGTTTTATGTTAATTATTGGTGACCCGACGTGATTGACGTTTTTTCCCGAACGGCGCATGCGCCGTCCGTGGAATTTCCATTGCTCCAAAGTACGCCGCAAGAACGTCATTGGTTTCGACGTGAATGTAAATTACGTCCAGCCCCATTCACGGACGAGTTACGCAAACTACGTAACATTTTCAAATTTCGATGCGGGAACGACGGCCATACTTAACATTGGCTACGCCACCTAGGGGGCAGGTTTATCTTAACGCGGCTTATCTCTTACAGAAACGGCATATCTTTACTGCGACTGGCAAGCGTACGTTCGTGAATCGGCGTATCTAGTAATTTACCTATTCTACGCCGAAATCAACGGAAACGCCACCTAGCGGCCAGCGGGAAAATTGCACCCTAAGATACGACGGCGCAGGCCGTCGTATCTTAGCTAGGTTTAAGTGTATCTCAGTTTGAGCATACACTTAAACTTACGACGGGCTTAGATTCCGAGTTACGTCGCTGTATCTACTGATACGCCGGCGTAACTCTTTGTGAATCCGGCCCTATGTCTCTATACCCTGTAAACAGTAATTTCAGCAAAAAATAAATTTCCTTTACAACTCCTTTAATGCAGGGAATGCATTAAGAGAATATACTGTATTAGGGTAAAAAAATGTTGGCTTTAGAACCACTTTGAGCAGTGTAAAGGGAATGATTACCCTTATGCCCCGTACACACGATAGGTTTTTCTGTTGGAAAAATTCTCATAAGAGCTTATGGTTGGGAATCCCTACCTTATGTATGCTTCATCGTGATTTTTTCCAGTGGAAAAACTGCTGAAAAAAAAAAAAAAAGAGAGCAGGATCTCTTTTTTCCTGTC
Source organism: Rana temporaria (assembly GCF_905171775.1). Classification (NCBI taxonomy): domain Eukaryota; kingdom Metazoa; phylum Chordata; class Amphibia; order Anura; family Ranidae; genus Rana; species Rana temporaria. Next base: position 438,617,352 of record NC_053489.1, on the reverse strand, counting down.
AGTAAAAAAAACTGATCAGAATTTCCAATCGTGTGTACAAATCGCAACGTTCAAAATTCTGACACATGTTCGGAAACAAATCGACGCATGCTCAGAAGCATAGAACTTATTTTTCTTGGATCGTCATAGTCTTTTACGTCACTGCGTTCTTGGCAGTCAAAAGTTCATCGAACTTTTGTGTAACCGTGTGTATGCAAGGCAGGCTTGAGCGGAAATCTGTCGGAAAAACCATCCATCCAATGGGAAAACTGCTCGTGTGCACGGGGCATTAGGAAGCTCTCACAGGACTGGCAGGCAAAGGTTGACTTTTAGCTATAGCAGGGACTCGATGTGCATGGAGAAAAGCACTGAAGACAGATTAAGAAATAGTGTTGCATCGCATCTAAATAAAAGCAGCTAGCACAGTAATGTGTTTCACTCAAATACAATAAACAAAAAAAAAAAAAAAATGTGTGTAGTGCTCAAATACAATAATACATGAAACAATATAACAAATATAATAATAAATACTGTGTTCTTTAAAAAAAAAAAAGACACAAAATGAAATGTGAAACAAATTGCAAACTATTTCCCAAAATAGTCCATGCAAAACTATATCCACATTGCATGACTCCAGATCAACTTTCTTTTTAAACATTCTGCAAGTCTGCTGCAAGTTCTGGTTCTGTTATGTTGTGCAATAGTCATCCCACCACACTGTGGGTCACTGTGACTTGCAGAACTCTTGCTGTAGACTCACCACTGCAACTTTGCTCTCGCTAGAGACTTGCCTCGCAAATTTGCTACAAATGGTAAAAGTGTCAACTAGAACTTGTGCTTTAAGTGCTCTGCAGGTGTATAACTTGCCAGTGAAAATGTGCAACAAGTTAACAAGACTTACAATTCAACACTGACACAAATTTGTGGCATGTTATCCTTGCTATCTGGAATAGTAACAATCTGTGTAAAACAGCAGCTTCACAGGCACCAGGACATGGCCGGGAATCCCGGCCATGTGTATGCTCCTCGCAGTTTTTTCAGACGGGAAAACTGCCCAAAAACCGCCAGACAAAAAAAGAGAGATGCCTCAAACACACGGTCAGTTTTCCCGATGGGAAAACTGCGAGGAGAGGTTTTGGTCGGGAATCCCGGCCGTGTGTATGCTCCTTGCAGTTTTTCCGATGGGAAAGCTGCCCAAAAAACGCCAGACAAAAAAAGAGAGATGCCTCGTACACACGATCAGTTTTCCCGATGGGAAAACTGCGAGTAGAGCTTTTGGCTAGGAATCCCAGCCGTGTGTATGCTCCTCACAGTTTTTCAGACGGGAAAACTGCCCAAAAGCCGCCAGACAAAAAAAGATGCCTCGTACACACAGTCAGTTTTCCCAATGGGAAAACTGCGAGGAGACCGTTTGTGTGGGAGTTTTTCAGACGAGAAAACTGGCCAAAAACCGCCATACAAAAAAAGAGAACCTGTCATGAAGATCCTGCCAGAAACAGGCGACTTAGATTTTGCGGTTCCCGATCGCGGCTACGATCACGCATGCGTGTGCATGCACGGGTGCACACGCCTATTGGAGCCAGGCGGGGTATTTAAGCCGGCCCCTCACACACCATCCCTGCTGTCTGCTCTACAGCGTTGAGTACCTGAAACCTGATCTGAGACTTACCTGTGAAAGACCCCGGCTTACCTGTGACTATTCCAGCCATCCGCCTGCACCTGATCCTTGGCCTGTTCTGACTACCCTTCTGCCTGCACCTCTGTACCTCGCTGTCCGCCCCGATATCTGACCCGGCTTGTCTGACCTTCTGTGCTGATCCAGTCAGCTCCAGTCTGCTGAAAGATTCCAGTCTGTCCTAGTTCCAGTCCAGCTGAACGATTCCAGTTTGTCCTAGTTCCAGTCCAGCTGAACGATTCCAGTTTGTCCTAGTTCCAGTCCAGTTGCTGAGCTGATCCGGTCTGCTAAGCTGATCCAGTCTATTGGACCTATCCTCTCTGCTGAGCTGATCCTGTCTGGTGTGGGTTTCCAGTCTGCTAAGCTGATCCAGTCCATTGGACCTTTCCTGTCTGCTAAGCTGATCCAGTCTATTGGACCTATCCTCTCTGCTGAGCTGATCCAGTTCCGGTATTCCAGTTCCTGTAAGGAAGCTTCTACTAGACTGACCCACTGCCTCTTCCTGTTGATCCTGCCAGGCACCCGTGCCCCTCCTTACTCCTGTGCCTTCTGTTATCCTATCAGGGGGCCACGAGTGGGAGCTGTAAGGGAGGCCGACCTCTGCAATTCGGGCTCATCACCATCAGGTACGTGACAGAACCAGTTCTCTTTTTTCCCACCGGAAAAACCGGCGGACTGTTGCCCGGTGTTTTTTGGCAGTTTTCCTATGGGAAAAACTGTAATGGAGCATACACACGACCGGGATTCCCGGCCAAAGCTCCATAGCAGTTTTCCTGTCGGGAAAACCGTGCGTGTGTAGGCGAAAGTCTGAACCGGGCAGGTTCTCGCCTTTCCCCTCTGGATTTCCGATGGGAACTTTTCCCGTCAGAAATCCTGCACGTGTGTACGGGGCATTACACTTCCATGTGATAATATGCATTCACTTAAAGCGAATGTGCCATGGGGAGAAAATATTAAAAGCCAGCAGCTACAAATACTGCAGCTGCTGACTTTTAATATTAGGACACTTACCTGTCCTGGAGTCCAGCGCTGATCGCAGCAGAGCACGAGCGATCGCTCGTCTCTCTGCTGCTCCCCCCGCCATCCACGCTGAGGGAACCAGTAAGTGAAGCGCTGCGGCTTAACTGCTCGGTTCCCTACGGCGCATGCGCGAGTCGCGCTGCGCCGGTCGATTGGCTCACACGCTGTGTGCTGGGAGCCGAGTGTTCCCAGCACACAACGGGCGACAGACGGGAAGTCAGAAAAACCCGTCTTTTGCCCGTAGCGTGTGGCCGGAAGTGGGTGCAAATACCTGTCTTTAGACAGGTATCTGCACCCCCCTCCCCCCTGAAAGGTGTCAAATGTGACACCGGAGGGGGGGAGGGTTCCGATCAGCGGGACTCCACTTTAGGGTGGAGAACCGCTTTAACATGAAGTGAAAAACATTTTATCTGATGCTAGGTCTTACTTTAATTTGATTCAATCACTTAGCATTAAAATAAAATCTGTGAAAATGTCATCCACCAAGGGAAGAACCAAAAACAACCTCTTTCTACTCAGCAGATAGAAGAAACTTACCATTCATGGTAAAAGAACAGAACAGGTCAGGAGTTTTTCAAAACATACTGGAAAACTGTTGCTCATATAAACAAAACACATGTTACCCAATGAGCACCATACAGCTGTATAAGAGGGAAGATTTATTGGGCTACGTGAGCACACATGTACAGGAGTGTGCTCACTGACACCAATTTTAATGCAAATATTTGGATATCTCTAAAAAGAGCCATCTACAGTATATTTGCCATCTTGTCTGCGCATACCATATGCATAGGGTGACAACACTCAAGGTACAAAAAGGCATTATAATAAGAAAGCCAAAAAGTTTTTAATAGCAAATGGCAGTATTATGATTTGGATTTTTGTTCAAAATTCTGGGACAAATATCGTTTTTTTTTTATCAGGCATCAGAGAAGCAATCCTTGGTGTTTAAGATCTCAACTGGTTTGGGCTGATGTACAGTGTGCGCACATTTTTACCCGCTATGTTAATACCAACCCTGTGTTAATTAATGCAAGAACCTGGTTCAAAGGGGGGGGGGTTTCAATAAATTGCGTATCTTTATTAAATGTATTGATCATTTTGGGTGTCCTATGCCATCTTGAGATACATTTATAGTTAATTTCAATTGTTTTCATGTCAGTTGCGGTGTTATGTACGGATGCTATTATTCTTTCAACTTGTTGGTCTTCAAATTTCTTGCTTGTTTCTGTTTGCTATAAAGTAAGGTTTTCCTTGTAGCTCTGATTCTGTCAGAATTTGATATACTCTTGATATAACGTGCTTTACTGGGGTTTGCGTGGAGCACAGTTTTTCTAGTGGCGTTAATTTATTTTCGTCTTTTAATGGTGTGGGTATTGAATTTATCAGATGTTTTAGTTTTAGATATTCCCAATAGTTGATATCCCATCTGTTTTTCTCTTTTATCTCCAAAGGTGTTTTTATCTTGCCCTGTACTGTAATGTCCTTTATTTGTGCAGCCCCCATTTTATTTCCCAACCGTGTCTCTTTCCCCGGTATAAAAAAATTAGTTTTGGTAAGTGATATTAAAGGTGAATCGTAAATCCATTTATTCTGTTTGTGTATCAAATCCCAGACTTTAAAAACATTCTTAGTTAGTCCGTGGGTGTCTACATCCAACACTCTACATCCAACATCCAAGCCTCCATTCCCAGTTGAAGCCATTTTTGGGGAAACATGTCGGGTTGAGCAATTTCTAACTCCATCACACTCATATATACAGCCCCTTTGGTTTGATCCTTGGCTGTTTTTTATATATAATTTTTTTTCATATATATATATATATATTCTCTTTTTTTTTTTTGTTTCTTTTCTCTAATATTCTTGCTGTGGATTGTAGACCTGTTGTGGAATATTTTTGGATTTTTTATCTGCTGTGACTATTTAAAATAAATGATCTTTTGGACATTCTACACGATGAGCATTCTGTCCCCTTTTTCTTTCCATTGAGTGAACCAGTATCTGGTATCATTCCAATTGAATCTGACTACCGTTTTGCTGCGTGATCCGGTCTGAAGAGACAGCTGAAGGTCTCCTCTTCCTTTGCAAGATTGAAGCACCCCTCCCTGAGTTGAGTGATTCTACACTGGGGTCGGCAGGCTGATGCACACGCTGTTTTGACCTCCTTAAAACCGGGGTCCAACTTTTGCGGTAAGAGTCAGTATTTACATTTCATTTGGGCTGAGAAATAAGAATTAAGCTTCTCCAGATACCATGCTGATATTGTGCAGTGATCACTGAACTGATTCCTGGATATTATTCTGTCGTTTTACCCCACCTGTCTAATTCACATGGATATGTGTTATGGGACTTTATTCACCTGATTAATAATTTTGTACTTTTTATTTTTCATCTATTAGAGTGTACACATATTGTTTGGGGACTTTGTTCACCATAATATTTTTTTTTAGTTTACTATTATCTTGTGTGCCTTGTCACACGCTTACATTTATTATTCTAAGTAGCACTTATCATTTGCACCTTTAATTGTCTTGGGATTGCGCGTGTATTTTTTGTATGTCTGAGCCTGTGCAGGGAACGGATTCTATGGCGGAACTCTGCCGACATCTGGACGGTCTAACCCAGGCTGTCAGGACTTTGCAAGAAGGCTACACCAGAAAACCGTGTTCAGGCTCTCTCTGCTCCTTCCACCTCTTCTGCTGGCGCCCTTGCCTATCCGTCAGTGATCATGCTACCGCCAGAACCCAAGGTTCCCATGCCTGAGAGGTTTTCAGGAGAACGGAGTAAATTTAGAGCGTTTAAAAACGCTTGTGAGCTCTACTTTGCTTTGCAGCCAAGGACCTTCTCATTAGAGACTACCAATGTGGGCTTTGTCATCTCCCTCCTGTCTGGTGAACCGCAAGCCTGGGCCCACCGTCTTCTGGAGCAGAAGGACTTATCCATTAATAATCTGGACACCTTCTTCCAGGCTGCGTCTCTATTATACAAGGACCTGCACCAGGCTGCTACCGCTGAATCCGCTCTACATGCCCTACATGCCTTACTGAGGACTCAGTAAGTGCTGTTCTCTGTCTACTGTTCATACACCTGTTGTTCCTCATAACTCTTCTTATCTGGCTATCCCCATTCTTTCACAGCTCCCAGGAGGGAATATTCAGGTTAACGCCATACTTGACTCTGGAGCCTGCAGCTGTTTTTTAGACTCCTCTTTTGCCACTCAACATCACATTCCTCTGCTACCCAGGGCTAAAGCCTGGGGATTCTTAAAACCTCTGACCGTACCAGAAAGGCCGTGGAGGATGATCTCTATGGACTTCATTATGGAACTCCCTCCTTCCGAAGGTCTCACTACTATCTTCATGATTGTAGACAGGCTGTCCAAAATGGCACATTTTTTGCCCATGAAGGGTACACCCTCTGCCCCTGAGACAGCTAAAATGTTATTAAAGAAATTGTGAGGCTCCACGGCATACCTGCAAACATTGTGTCGGATTGGGGGGCTCTAAGTTTTGGAGAGCACTCTGTGAGTCCCTTAAAATCGTCATTTTCATCCGCCCAGGGCCGCTGATAGGGCAGTACAGCCAGCCCTGTTGTACCGGGCATGGCCCCCACCAGCTCCACAGGGGGGCTCGCGGGCAACTTTACAGTTAATTTATGCAGGTTAAAATTTTGAAGGCATACCAGCTACTATTTGCTTAGAGAAGGGGGGGGGGGTTGTAATTAAATTTTCACGGGCACCATCTGGTCTACAGAGGGGCCCAGGAGATGAGCGCAGCATTTGGACTATTTTTCCATTTTCGGGCGCATGTACAAAAAGCCGCGCCGCACATTGCTCTGCTAGTTAATTTTTTTTCCCGGCTGCCACTGCCCATTGCCTTCCCTGGCGGAGTGATACTACGAGGCTCCGCTTAGCCCCGGCTCCCGTGATCAGGTGCTGACTGCCGAGACTCAGGCGAGGAGACAAGCGTCTCAGTGGATGAAAGAGAGCAAGAACTTGGAGGACAGCAATGCGTGGCTGCACATGCACTACACACAGTGAGTGGAAAACAGAAGATAGAATGCTTCACTGTGTCTCACTTAGGCTAACATACAGCATAGCAGGTTATGATTATCAGCATTCTGATACTCACGCAGGCAGCACAGTCAGCATATGTTCTGTCATGGATCTGTTACAGTGTGTCCTATTGCTGTTTGGTGCTTACTTTGTTATGGCTGTACTGGGTTATAGTTTGTAACACACAGTACAGCCATAAGTTAACAAAGTCAGCACCCAAAAGCCATGTGTCACTGAGATCCATGACAGAGCACATGCTGACTGTGCTGCCTGTGCAATTTTCATAATGCTAATAATCATAAGACACATCAAGGCCGAGTACTCACGAGCAGACATGTCCGATGAAACCGGTCCGCGGACCGTTTTCATCGGACATGTCTGCCCGGGCACACACCATCGAACAGAGGTCCGCGCGTAAACAATACGCGGGGCTTGTCCGCGGTGTCACCGCGTCGATGACGCGGTGTCGCCGCGACAATGACGCGGCGACGTGGGTGGCCTGCGTTTAAAATGCTTCCACGCATGCGTCGAAGTCATTCGACGCATGCGAGGGATGGCGGGCGGCAGGACATGTACGGTAGGTCTGTACAGACGACCGTACATGTCCGGGCGGACAGGTTTCCAGCGGACTGTTTTAAAGCAAGTCCAGGAAACAGTTGTCTGCTGGAAACCTGTCCGATCCGCCCGAAAATGGTCCGCTCGGGCCAACACACGGCCAAACATGTCTGCTGAAACTGGTCCGCGGACCAGTTTCAGCAGACATGTTTGGTCGTAAGTACGGGGCCTAAGATGTTACTCTACACTTGTGTTTGGGAGGGGGGGCAGTAAACATGTGCCCCCCAACCACCCCCTTTAACAGATTCCTGTCCAGCAACATACTGGTACATTGCTGGATTGGAAGGGTGATATCTTGGTCATTGCTGCAGCAATGATCAAGATATCATATTCTAGCCTCAATGAGTCTGCACAAAGTAAAAGTAATCCTATTGGCTAAGAAGCCCCTGGATTACTTTTAAAGGCAGTAGAAGGGGGTTCCACCACCATCCCTCCATCACCTTTACTGGGCTCTCCAGTGCAATCAGGGGTCCCATTAAAGATGTGAGCAGCAACATCTAGTACCTGGGACACAGAATGCGTGCATATGTAAACGGTGACAAATCTGCAGAGGTGGGGTCAGGGGAGGAGCCTGGTGGGGTCGAGGGCGGGGTTAAAGGGGGCCCCGTCGGGTAGGCTGTACGGGGCCCTGTGATTTTTAATAGCGGCCCTGCATCCGCCTACGACCCACAATCAAACGGTCAGACTGAAAGAACAAATCAAACACTTGAACAATATCTACGTTGCTTTTCATCTTTCTCACAAGAGGACTGGGTATCTCTGTTGCCACTAGCTGAGTTTGCATACAACAATTAAATTCATTCCGCTACTAAGCAATCCCCATTCTACGCAAACTATGGCTATCATCCGCTGTTTATGTCTAACTGTATTCAGTGTTCAGTACCCGCTGTCCAGGAGACATTGGATTTCTTCAATACCTATAATAAACTGTCACAGGAGACTATGACAAAAACACAGGAACATAACAATTAAGTGTTTGATAAGAACAGGAGGGGAGAACTCAACTTGGAACCCGGAGATCAGGTGTGGCTGTCCACCCTTAACTTAAAACTCACCTGTCCTTCAAAGAAACTGGGTCCTAATGTCCCTGATCACTTTCCTGGGCGAAAGCACCGACCCTCCCAAACCAATCCTGGTGGCGAGGAGGAGTTCGAAATAGAGTCCATCTTGGATTGCAGGAAAAGGCGCAACCAGGACCAGTTCCTGGTAAAATGGAAAGGATACGGCCCTGAAGAGAACTCATGGGAGCCTGAATGCAATATACATGCGGAAAGACTGATCCAATCCTTTAAGGACTCTCACTCACTTAAGTTGGCCCAGTTGGGCATCTGGAGGCTGCCCATTGGAGGGGGCAATGTCATGGACAAGTCTGCCCACTAGATGGTGATATCGATGCATCGGCGTGCACGGGCACGCGCATGAGCGGTAACGGGGCGCGGGCACGTGCGGACGCCATCTTGTTGCCAAATAGGACTATTTAAGGGTACTGACCCTGGGGCCTCTTGCTGCTTGATCTACAGCGCGTTCCTGAACCAAAACCTGATACCTGTTATCCGCTATCTACCTGTTCCTGAGACCTGGCTTGCCCCTGACTGCCCTTGATCTCCGCCTGCCCTGACCTCGGCTTGTCTGACCACGTTTCTGCCTGTTTCACTAATCAGTCTGCTGCCCGCCAGTTGCCAACCTGGCTTTGTCCACGACTCCGCTCCTGCTTAGTCCCTGCACCTGATCCGCCCGCCTGTGAATGACCCGGCCTGTCTGAACCTGCTACTGTCTACCTGTACTACGATACACCTCCCTCAGCGCTGAACCCGGCTTCCTGCATCCGGCCCCAGCCACCTGGCGTCCAGCCTTCCTCAGCACCACTGACACCGCTCCTGAGTGAACAGGATTCTAGCTCAGCCCAGCACCAGCGTTCCCGCCAGGCGCTTGTGCGACTCAGCACTCTCGGGTTTCCTGCGAATGGACGAAAAAACTCTGGATAGCCGCACTCCAAAGTAACTAAAATAAAGTTGGTCTTTTATTTTCAAATGCACATGCATTCACCGCAAACAACAGGTACAGAAATGGCCGACGCGTTTCACGCTGTACTTCAGCGCTTAGTCATGGCTTACTCTCGGGTTTCCTGTTTTCCCTATCAGGGCCTCCGGAGTGAGAGGAGCAAGAGTAGCCGTTCCCTGCACATCAGGCTCCACCTCCAGCTGCGTGAAAACGGTACATATGTTCACTAGTTGATTAGGTGATTTTTCATAGATTTTCTAGTATTTGTGTGTCTCTTTTTGGATCTGACACTCATGCTTGGGGGCTGACCCTGAGAGTGCTTGGCTTCCTCTCTCTTTTGCTGCACATCCACAACTCCTGGTTAGAAAATTGTGGACCTTTGGGCTGTTCCATCCTGGCCACTCCTTTTTGTATACACTTGGAAGACATTTGATTGTAATAATCTGCTTGGCATACCATTATATCATGGTGGAATTTGGCCACAATTCTCACAACTGTAAGTCAAATACATGAGATGGGAAGTATGGTGGGGCTGGGTATGGGGAGGGGGGTCAAATATATTATTGGTACTTATGTGTATCCTTTGTCTCCAGATTTTCTCTGTGCTTCTCCTGAAGAAGCAAGGTTTTGAACTCCCAAAATGCATTGAGAATACCAGCACAGATTTTCCAGGCTGATGGCGGATATCAATACAGACCATAAAGGTTCAATGCAAACGCCTAAGTAATTGAACTGTACAGGTTTTAGAATGCACTTCTATCATTGCTATACATGTAGAATTCGCTGTTTTTAAATTTAAATGTAAATAAAAAAATTGTATATTTTACTTGTGTCTGAGGTGTGACTCAAAAGGTCCCTTGGGCTTTAAACAAGTTGTTTTTAAATGCATAAGTCCAATTGACAAACCGCATAGATAACTAAGCTCAACTGGTTGTGTGCTGAAAGTTAATTTCCTCAGGGTTTACCTCTCTAAGACAAGATAGCAAAGTTTCTGACAACTCCCTTTTAAGTAAGTATAGTGTTTATCTATTATAAGCATGTATAATGCAGACTCTCAAGGCAAAGAAATGTTTTATACCACAATTAAGCATTAGGTGGAAAATTAATTGACTTTAAATATGTCATTTGAAAGATTAGTGAGAAGGTTGAATGATGGTTTGGATGAAAAAGACCTATATGTGATTAAAACAGAGCACCAAGGAGAAGTAACCTCAACTGGAACAATGTTTGACCAAGAATAGTGTGCAACTGATTATAGCATGATTAATAGCCACTCGCAAAGCTATTAATTAGTCATTTTGACATCAAGCCTTATTAATGTGACCACTGTTTAGAGCTCTTTATTTGGCAACACGTTTAATTACAAATAAAGGCACCACTATGGACATCACACGAACAGGAAAATGCATGTGTCTTTTATTATTCTGGCTTTGAATTAATCAAACAAAAACTGGGAACAAGTTCCTATAACAATGTATACAACTGGGAGCTTTCAATTAATTCAGTCTAGAATAAATATTTGTTTTTTTTTCTTTATATGTTGCATTATTATGTGATGAATTAATGATTCAAGTGTGTAACGATGGTGTTACCATGACAATATACTGTAATCACCTTTGGGAAAGTAGATTAGGAAATGCCTAAAGCAAAACAGGATTTTTGGGAAAATCTCGCTAACCAGGAGACCCTAAGTGTATTTGTTGAGCAGAGCATGAATTTCCTAAATTAGTGAAACAAAATTCCGAACTGCATTGTAGTTAGTTGGTTTAAGTTCTGAGCCAATAATATGAGCAAGACAAAATATTCCAATAAACAGTATTAACAAATTTTGGTACCGGAAAGGGTGCTGTCAAATGCCTTGTTTAGATCTAAATAAACCATTTAGGTTGACATCCTACATACTATTTTGAAAAGAAAGCTTCACAGCATTTTTTCTATGAACAGGGCAGTATTTTTCTGCCCTCAAATCGACAAACAAATATAATCAAAGACAAATAAGAGGATAAAAACAAAAAAAAAACAGCAAAACAGATGAGTGCCTAAAGAATTAAAAAAAAATTGCCACAAGGATAGAGCACCTCTGAAGCCACAAAAGCAGTTTATTTAAATTATGAACATAAAAATATATCAACTCATACTGGTGTATACCTGCAACCCCTCAAGAAGGGCCCCCCTCCACACCTCCTCCAATCATCACATTACCCCCCCTCGCAAACTTCCACTCCATAGACCCTAAACCTCACTCTGCCCCTACCCTTCCCTCCTAAAGCCCTTAGTTCTCCCCTCAGATGGATGGTGAGAACCCAATGGATCTGCTATGGGAGAGAGCAATGCTAAAGTCCATGTTAGTGATGAATAGGAAAAAAACTGTCTCAATGGCCAATTAAGAAGATGCCAGGTGATGATCCTAGAGCCTGATTAGGTTCATGCACAAGTGTATATCCTGTTTTACTCTACAGTATGCCTTGTTATACATAAGCCGGGTCCTTCTTGCTATATACTCATTGCTAATACTCTGCAAAAAAGCAGATACTGGACCTTAAACTCACAATGATGGAGTATTCCAACTCAAAGAAAATAGCGTGCATTAAGCTATACCAGCCATTTGTGCCTAAGTCTGTGGCAACAATGACATGTTTATCCGACAGTCTCTCCAAACTCTATGTTTCAATGTAGCAACCAGGTCCAGCCTGCCAGCCATATATGCCCTGAATATATAGCAGCTGATTATAGAAAATTATACTAAGGAAGTAAGGCTGTGGCTGGCACCATAGTGCTGAAATAACTAAATGTGGACGTCTCACCACATCTTGCCAATGTACAGAAGCTCTTCCTTACATGGTATATCCAAAGTTGTCAGTGTCCATAAGTCCCAATGTATCTTGCTTCAACAATAGTATGCTCTCTCCACGTCATGCGGGTCAGAGATGCCAACATGCACTCGGGCATCACAGCGAGTACTCAAAACCATGGAGGGGAAGAACACAATCCCTTCCGCCTACATTTTTTGCCCCTCCCACTGACTGGGGCTTCTTAAGGGAGTGCTTAAATAAGTAGCAATCTGAATTAAAGAACAATTTCCTAATTGACCATTATCTTTACATATTCAGTTTGTCTTCCACTATAATTTTGCTACTGTAGCTTCTATATACGCTGAGACTTTGGCAGATTTGTACTCCTCCTTTTATAGCAAGGGTGTTGACTTATCCAAAGCCCCCTCTACGCCTGCGTACCATGGTTCAAAGGTATGGTGGAAAAAATTTGCCTGACAAACTAGGACATAAATTTACTCACAGCAGTGGAGAATGTGAACCTCATCCCTACTTCTGGTTCTGTTGGACCTAAGCGCAGCATTTGACACAGTAGACCACAAACTTTTACTGACTCGGCTAGTTGAAGTAGCCAGAGTCACGGAAGGTGATTTATCTTGGTTCTCCTCCTTTCTGGAAAACCGATCACAAACAGTGAAACTTGGTCCGTTCACTTCTGAAAAACGCACGGTGTCATGCGGGGTCCCTCAAGGATCCCCCCTGTCGCCGGTACTGTTCAACATTTATCTTCGCCCCCTCTTTGAAATCATCAGCACCCAAAAACTACTTTATCACTCCTATGCAGATGACACACAACTGTATTTTGGCATCTGCAATAAAAAGGATCATCATCTCGGTCTAGAGAAATGCCTCTCTTTGATAGAAAACTGGATGACAAAGAGTTATCTTAAACTCAACGGGGCGAAAACAGAACTTCTTCTGTTACACGCCAGTCGTAAGAATCAACCAGCAACTCCCTGGACACCCCCGCCCATTCTGGGTCAAATCATCACCCCTAGCACCAAAGTCAAAAGTCTTGGGGTCATCTTTGACACCCACATGACAATGGATGCACAAATTGGGTCAGTAGTCAGCGGATCTCACCATCTGCTGCGCCTACTACGCAGACTTACTCCTTTCATTCCCAAAGAAGACATAGCGGTCATGGTGGGAACAATTGTGAACTCCAGACTGGACTATGCTAATACCCTCTACCTCGGACTCCCAAAGTACCAAATCACTCATCTGCAAGTCGTTCAAAACTCGGCCGCCAGACTGGTGACTGGGATAAAACCTTGGGAATCAATCTCACCTTCGCTGAGAACCCTTCACTGGTTGCCAGTAAAAGATAGAATTACTTTTAAAGCACTCTGTCTGATACATAAGTGCATCCATGGGAAGGCCCCCCAATATCTATGCGAAAAAATCAAAGCTCACAACCCCAATCGCGTTCTGCGATCCACCAACCAAAATCTACTCCAGATACCCAAAGCCAAATACAAGTCCAAAGGAGAGCGAAGATTTGCGCTCCAAGGTCCCAGACTATGTAATGCTTTACCAACCAGCATTCGGTTGGAGGAGAATCACTTGACCTTTAGAAGAAAGATCAAAACGCATCTCTTTTGATATCAAAAGAGACAGGAACAACGAGCGCCCAGAGGCGATTTAATTCGCATGTGCTGCGCTATATTTAAGTTCTTCACTCACTCACTCACTTACTTGATGTGTATCCAGATAAAGTTAGGAAGCTTGGATGAGAGGCAAAACTGAAGCATTTATGTTTACATGGTGTCTTGAGATGACTTTATTCTTTATATAGTGGGCATATGACATTTCTACATCTGTAAATACTTTGGGCTAGATTCACATACCTTTAGGCAGGCGAAGCGTATCTCCTATATGCTACGCCGCCGTAACTTTGAGAGGCGAGTATGGTATTCACAAAGATTTTGCGGCCGATGTTACGGCGGCGTAGCGTATTAGGGCCGGCGTAAGCCCGCCTAATTCAAATGTTGACGCTGTGGGCGTGTTTTATGTAAATTAAGTGTGACCCCATGTAAATGATGTTTCTAACGAACGGCGCATGCGCCATCCGTGAACGTATCCCAGTGCGCATGCTCCAAATCATGTCGCAAATAGTCAATGCTTTCGACGTGAACGTAACCTACGCCCAGCCCCATTCACGGACGACTTACGCAAATGACGTAAAACGTGAAAAAATCGACGCTGTTCTGATGTCCATACTTAACATTGGCTGCGCCATGTTTTTGGTGGTTTATCTTTATGCCTGAAAATGCCTTACGTAAACGGTGTAGCTTTACTGCGACGGGCAAGCGTACGTTCGTGAAAATGGCGTATCTTGCTGATTTACATATTCTAGGCGTAAATCAGCGTACACACCCCTAGCGGTCAGCGTAAATACGCAGTTAAGATACAACGTCGTAGGAGACTTACGCCGGCCATATCTTAGCAACATTTAAGCGTATCTCAGTTTGAGCATACACTTAAAGTTGCGACGGCGCAGATTTGGACTTACGACGGCGTATCTACTGATACGCCTGTCGTAAGTCTTTCTGAATCTGTCCCTTAGTATTCAGTCAGCCAGGAGCAAATTGCATTGAATGAATAATGTGACTTGTGAGAATATTTAGGAATTTGAAAAGATCAGTGCTTTCTGCAATGGATATCAGTAAAGGTCTTACTATAAATTTTACTAGGAAATTAAATGAGATTGAGGCTCTATCTTTAAAGCCACGTACACACGGTCGTTTTTTGGGATGAAATAAAACAACGTTTTTAAAAACGTCATTTAAAATGATCGTGTGTGGGCTTCACATAGTTTTTTTGTCTTCTAAAAACGACCAAAAAAAAATTCGAACATGCTTATGTCGTTTTTCAAAATGTCGTTTTTTGTGTCATAAAAAATGATCGTGTGTGGGCTAAACTGACGTTTTAAACGACGTTTTAAACCTGCGCATGCTCAGAAGCAAGTTATGAGATGGGAGCTTGAATGGAACAGAGTGCCGTCGTACGTGTTGTACATAACCGCGCTTTGCTAGAGCATTTAAAAAAAATGATGGTGTGTGGGCAAAGTCGTTTTTTAAAATGAAGTTTGAAAAACTTCGTTTTTTTTCATGATTAAAAACAAAGTTTTTTTCCAAGACAAAAAACGACCGTGTGTACGCGGCATTAGAAGCGTCAGGACTCCAAACATTGTCAATTAGTATTTTAGGATCCTTAGCTTTGAATATGCAATTTTTGGGGAATTAGATGTGTTTGAACCCCAACAAGGTTATACTAGCTCTCTCTTCCTTCTTTTTGGGTAATACCATTCTTGATGGGTATTAATGGATTCAGAGAAAGTTTTTAGAACGATGGTTACAAAATTCCAAAAGAATGGAGATATCTTCTCTGCCTCTAACCTCTTTCATACCTAAGACATGGATGTTATTTATTCTACATTGAAGCACGCTGTTGTATGTTTGGAGATAAAAGGTAACAGGGTTAGTTGACTCTTTGTTTGATTTATTTATTACGCCCTGTGGCTTCAAATTTACTTATGTTCCAGTGATAAGACTTTGAAATCTAGGTAGGTGTATATTCTGTTCCACTTTCTTGACATCCCAAGATGAAAACTGCAAAATCAGTTTTTATGAAAAGGATCTACAGTATAAGTGAGTTCTCCTATCTGGTTGTTCACATACAAGGAGTCCTTGGAGGAGTGTGAACTATCTTCCATCATAAAGGAGGCTAGTTGAAAAAAAATATGTCCGAAAATGCGAAGCAGGTAATTCCATCGCTGGAGCTGTATCATATAATTTTCTCTTTATGATGATGGGGAAGATTTGAAATATTCAATCTTAAAGGGGGTTGTAAAGGTACAATTTTTTTTTTCCTAAATACCTTATCCTTCGATTTTGTTTTTAAATGTCCTTATTTCTTCTGAGAAATCCTCACTTCCTGTTCTTCTGTTTGTAACTCCACACAGTAATGCAAGGCTTTCTCCCTGGTGTGGAGTGTCGTGCTTGCCCCCTTCCTTGGACTACAGGAGAGTCAGGACACTCTCTACATTGCAGATAGAGAAATGAGATGTATGTTAGTGGGCGTCCTGACTCTCCTGTAGTCCAAGGGAGGGGGCGAACATGTCACTCCACACCAGGGAGAAAGCCTTGCATTACTGTGTGTAGTTACAGACAGAAGAACAGGAAGTGAGGATTTCTCAGAAGAAATAAGGACATTTAAAAGCATAAGTGAAGGAGGACTGCACTAAGGTAAAGGAAGATATTTAGGGGGAAACAATGTACCTTTACAGCCCCTTTAAAAGAAGAGCCAAATATGAATGATCCTGAAACCATCTTGTATTGTTCCAGGTAGTAAAAGTTTATTATGGCTGCAGGAAAATATTGGAGATAGGATTACAAGGGGTACGTTTATTCATGCTACATTCACACTTTAGGCATGCTAAAGTTACCTACCAAGCTCTATTACCATTGCTTGAGAGGCAAAAATAACATATTCAATTGGATACATAAATTTCTTAGAAGTTATCTACAATTATGCAACTGTACATGAATATAAATTATTGTTTCAAAAGTAAATATGTTGTAGATATAAAAAGTTTGAGGCCATCATTTGGTAAACTATTTTGCTCAAAAGTATTTTTACCCTAGTATTGAATCATTTATTTCAACCTTTCATTTAATACTTACTTTTTGAAATTAGGATTATATAAATGTTTAGGGTCAGTAATAAATAACACAATAATGAAAGTTTTTCATTTCTTAAATGCTTTGCAATTCGAGAGATGCTTCGAAAGATTCAGATGTCCATTTGTTTAGGGTTATGATCTTTCACCAAATCCGTTTTTCATAATCTAAGTGCATTATCCACAAAGTTCAGATATCTAAACAGCTTCCATTTTCCTTAGATTTTTTTTTCATGCAAGCAAAATATAAAATGATCTTCAGGATCAAAAGGTGATCATACTAGTGTTCTTGAATGGAAACAATCCCTTTATAAACGAATAAAAGGCCTTTTCTTCAACGTATGACTTTAAAGGTAGACCAAAGAAGATTTTTTTTTTCAGATTATATTAAGAGTAAATCTTTTTAAAATGAAAGGATGAAAGTTTTGTATCTAGACCCATGTCAGGGATATATCACATTTATATCTGAGATATAATCTCATAATTCCCTAGGAGTTCACTGTGTATAGGATACTTCCTATTCAAAAGCAATATGGTCGATTGCTATGAAAAGTGAGCAATAGTAGAAAGGTAAGAAATATTTTTTTTTCTCTTAGCTATGGAGTGGTTAGTCAACCAAGCAGTCTACAATTAAAAAGAACCCAAACCATTCATAATCATCACTGAATAAATGTTTTTTTTTTTTTAAAACAGTATTCATTAAACAAAATAGTAAGCTGTCTACTGATTACACTACTACCTCATTGCAGCATATCAAATGTTCAGGTCTATTTAAAAGTATGCATCTTAAAATTCTTACATGTTTTGTGTTTTTAGATTCATACATATTTATGCATTTTGTATCAGGGGCGGTTTATGAAATCAATGGGCCTGTGAGCAAGATCATAAGTTGGGCCCCATTGCGCAATTTGAAAAAGAAATGGGGTGTGCTTAGTCCACTATGGTGAAGAGTGGGTATGGTTTTCCTTATGCTGGGGCAAAAGACTATGGGCACTTTTGGGCACTCTAAGGAGAGTGGTAATGCGGCACACGTAGCGTGTCACAGCGGGCAGCAGGTGTGGCCAAATTGTGTAAACAATGGGAGGAGCTTATAGGGCGTGGTTAAATCAAACTAAAGCCTTCTTGTACCCATAATATATAGTCCAAAGTGCAGCGCTAATATTAAATAAGTATATGTGTAACAGTCCAAATAACAGCAAATTCTAGTGAAGAGTGAAGATAGGAGACTTCCACCAAAGCTTTGGGGTGCACAGAAAAAATTATCTTAGAACTGTGCTAGCTGCTACTTAGTCGCATTATTGTTAGCGCAGATATTTGTTCACCCTGCTTTACCCATAATATATGCCTAGATTGTTGTGCCACAAGTAAGAGTCTCAGACATGCACAAACCTCAGCACAATATAAAAAAAAAATGAAACACTGCCATTACATATAATTTTGTGTACACTGAATATAGACAGAGAGTGAACACTTTATCTGAGCTTACCTATTAGAAGAGCTTCAATAAATAATCAGGGACTACTTAACAACCAGCAACTGTTGATGTAATACTAACCTTTGTCGAAAGTATGTAATATACAATATAGTGCAGCCCTCAAAACTTCCACTCGCATGTTCTCATTTAGTGAGGGTGGGGCTGCCTCGGGGGGGGGGGGGGCGGCGCAGCCAGCAGGCAGGGTTAAATGGGAGCTGTTCTCCTCCCAGCAATCAGCCAGGAACCTGGGGAAGAGAGAGGAAGAGGAGTGCCAGTCAGGTCACACAGAGCAGGAGATCCTCTGTGACACAGCAAAGTTCTGCATCCTGGACCGGCTCCTATGATAGACAGCACACTAATCCAATGCCGGGATGTGTGACGTCTATCATAGGGGCCGGTCCAGGAGGCAGAACGTAGTATGACATCGGCCGTTGGGCAATTCAAATTAAGGCTGCGTCACAGCTGGACATCCCCTCTCTGTGTGACCCGGCCAGCTCTCCTCTTCCTCTCCTCTCTCTGATCCCCATGCACTGGTGAGGCTGCATTGATGGGTACTGGTGAGGCTGCCCTGATGGACACTGGTGAGGCAGCGCTGATGGGCACTGGTTAGGTTGCATTGATAGGCACTGATGAGGCTGCATTGATGGCTAATGGTGAGGCTGCCCTGTTGGGCACTGATCAGGCTGCATTGTTGGGCACGGCTTAGGCTGCATTGATAGGCATTGATGAGGCTGCATTGATGCGCACTGATAGGCTGCATTGATGGGCACTGGTAAGGCTGCATTGATGGGCACTGGTAAGGCTGCATTGATGGGCACTGGTAAGGCTGCATTGATGGGCACTGGTGTGGCTGCATTGATGAGCACTGGGGAGGCTGCATTGATGGGCACTGATCAAGCTGTATTGATGGACAATGGTGAGGCTGCATTGATGGGCACTGGTGAGGCTGCATTGATGGACAATGGTGAGGCAACATTGATGGGCACTGATAAGGCTGCGTTGATTGAAAAAATAATGATAATAGCTTCCAATCTTTCACCACACCCGGTGTCAGTGAATCCTCTCCCGTCAGATGCAAAACTCACCAACTCAAATTGCCTCGTGTTAGGCGTGTAAACTTGTAAAAAAAGACCTCACTGATAGGTATAGCAGATAATTCCAGTTCCAACCAATTCACTGCCAGAAAGCTCCGCATGTAAGTACAAGAAGAGTTCGAAACAGCTTATATACCGAAAAATCAGTTTAGAAACACACTTAAATCTTCAAATATAGCACTCACATGAATCTCAAAAAATAGAGCAATACACTGCACAGCAAACACTCGTTCAGAGATGAACTGAAAACCGAGTATATTGGTCACAGCAGACCCAAGGTGTCAACTGTTTGCTCACCACCTCCCCGCTGTTTCTTCCTGGATCTCTGCTTCCTTGATCGGCCTTGATACATCACACGTTCACTTCAGATGGTTTCCGCACAGCCATGCCCCGACATGATTCTTCATAAAAGACTTAGTCATGGGATTGATGGGATTGGCTGTGCGGCGCAGCAAACCCTCCTTTTATCCCCCCACGTGAACTCAGGGTGAGAGAAAAAACCCATCCTCCGACTATGGGAGGAAGAATGATCTCCACTATCGCCTCTCCATAGGCTCAACGGGTGTCCCCAGGACCTTAATACACTTGTTTCTGGTTGCAATATTTCAATTAGATACAATATATCTCTGTCATCAAAACACTCCCACAATTCCTCCGCAAGTGTACCATAATCGTAGAGTTCATAAGTACAATGATAAACAATATTAAAATATATTACTGTATTTATTGGCGTATAACACTCACTTTTTTACCCTGAAAATGGAGGGTAAACTGTGCCTGCGTGTTACACGCAGGGGGCGGTGGAAAGTTTTTTTCCTGAAACTTCTCTCTTAAAGTTAGGGTGCGTGTTATACGCCTGTGCGTGTTATATGACGATAAATACGGTAATTAAAATTAGCTCTGAGCATTATGAGATTGGGATACAAAGAAAATGCTAATAATATGCAAAAGAGTATATATTAGCTCTCACTAACCTGGATGAGTGGTAGAGAGTATATATATATATATATATATATATATATATATATATATATATATATATATATATATATATATACAAATATCTGCACATATATACATATAAACTAAAAAATACGTCCATAGCATTCCTAATGCGACTAAAAATGAATACACCCTCACTCACAGCAGATAGCCGCGTATGTAATATATATTACCTGATAAAATATACTCATACTTTGCTGTATTAAAAATAAATTACCATACACTACACTAATTCATTGGTATGGGTGCATTAACCATAGAATAGTGCAAAGATGTAGAAGTCAAATCAATAATTAAAAAATACTAAAAAAATATATTAAAAATATTAATTAAATACTTTAACATTTATTAAAAAAACAGTTGAGGTCTAGCTCAATATTAAGGCCCCTAGGATAAAGACTCTCTAAAAGAAAAATCCATTTGGTCTCTCTTTGTGACAGATCCCTCACACGATTAGATCCCCTCCATGATGAATGCACATGATCTATGCCACAAAATTGGATCAGGGATTGTTCCTGCTGGTGTTTCTCTTTAAAATGTAATGACACACTATGATACTTAAAGCCCTTCCTTATATTCGTCAGGTGCTCGGCTATACATACTCTAAGTAGTCTTTTTGTTCGCCCTACATAGTACAAACCGCAGGGACACCACATGAGGTATACCACATATGATGTATTACATGAAATAAATACATGAAATAAATTCCTCTATGTCAAAGGTCTCCTGGGCCCGGATTCAGATAGATTTGTCTATCTATCTGCGGGCGTAACTTTGGACGCAAGTTCCGTATGCAGAAAGAACTTGCGCCCTTAGTTACGGCGGCGTAACGTATGTGTGGCGGCGTAAAACCGCCTAATTCAAATGGGGATGTTGTGGGCATGTTTTATTTAAATTTCACTTGACCCCGCGTATTTGACGTTTTTTTGTAAACGGCGCATGCAAGAATCCCAGTGCGCATGCTCAAAATTACGCTGCAAAGCCTCATTGGTTTTGACGTGAACGTAACTTACGCAAAGCCCTATTCGCGAACGACTTACGCAAACGGCGTAAATTTAAAAAACTTGGCGCGAGAACGACGTCCATACTTAACATTAGCTACGCCTCATATAGCAGGGGTAACTTTACGCCGGAAAAAGCCTAACGTAAATGATGTAAAAAAAAATCGCCGGCGGGACGTATGTTTCTGAATCGGCGTAAATACCTCATTAGCATATTCTTTGCGTAACTATACGGAAGCGCCACCGTAAATATGCAGCCTAAGATACGACGGTGTAAGACACTTACGCCGGTCGGATCTTAGGGAAATCTATGCGTAACTGATTCTCTGAATCAGGCACATTGATACGACGGCCCGCACTCAGAGATACGACGGCGTATCTGGAGATACGCCGTCGTATCTCGTATCTGAATCCGGGCCCTGGTCTTTATTCATGATACTCATTTTACCTCTATTTTGTATTTTCACTGTTCTACAGCATATGCATTTCCTTCATGCATAGAAACCTTTCAAGTCAATTTTTAAAAACTCCAGGAAGCTCCAGAATTTTATGTACCACTCGATCCCCAAAGCTCGGGGCACGTCTATTTATAAATTTGGGTTGTTTCGTTAAGACCTCCCCTAGATGCCTATCACAACCTAAAATGTGCCAGTACTTTTTAAAAATAGTCTCTATTTCTTTATACTGAAAATTGAAACCTGTTATAAATCCCCATTGGTGCTGGTCATTAATTGGTTGAACTTCTTTCTTCTTAAAACATTGATCTCTGGGGGCATCTCCTACTTCCTGTATTAATTTCTGTAAGTTTTCTTCCAGATACCCCTTCTGTACAAATTTCTCTTTCAGTATGTTGGCCTGTACGATAAAATCCTCCTGATTAGTGCAATTGCGTCGTATCCTTCGTATTTGTCCTTTGGGGATATTTTTTATCCAGGCGGGATGATGTCCGCTTCTAATAGATATATAACTATTTCGGTCTGTAGGTTTAAAATAGACCCGAGTCTTTAGGCCCCCCAAACCTTTTTCTATAGTGACATCAAGAAAGTTCACGGTCCTGTCACTAATCTGGTACTCCAATCTAATATTGTTCTTGTTTTTGTTCAGGGTTTCCAAGAACTCCACGGCAGAGCCCTCTGATCCCTCCCAAATAAAGAGGAGATCATCAATGAATCTGCGGTAAAACCGCAACTGGGGTCTCTGATTTCTGAACACGAGCCTGTCCTCCCATTCAGCCATAAACAGGTTGGCTAGGCTTGGGGCAAACTTAGCCCCCATAGCCACGCCAACATGTTGTGAGAAGAAAGAGTCATGATACCAAAAAGAGTTGTGGGACATGCAGAAATCCAAAACATGTCCCAATTCAGTGCCAAAGCAGCATGCTCATGTTGTATAATAGTGTACAGGGCCGATACGTCAGCTGTTACCAAGTACATTTCAGAACCAGAATTAATTTCTACTTTTTCCAATAATTGCAGCAAATCTGCCGTATCCTTAAGATAGGCCTTTGTGTTCTTCACACTAGGCTGCAAAAATCTGTCCAAATATTCTCCCGACCCTATCCCATTGACAATGGGTCTTGCTGGCGGTATTTGGGAGTTCTTGTGAATCTTCGGTAGAGTGTAAATTACTGGTATTCTGCATGCTGACGGCACCAAATATCTCTTTTCCTTTAAGTTCAGAGCATTGGTCTGATATCCCCATTCTACCAAGGAGCCAAGTTGAATTTTATAGGATTCAGTGGGATCTGATCTCAATTTCTTATATGTTATTCGGTCATCCAGCAATTCTTTCAGTTGATTGTGATAGAAAGATCTATCCATCACCACCAGCCCCCCCCCCCTCCTTTGTCCGCTGGGCGGATGATGATGTCCTTTTTCTTTTCCAAGGCTTTTACACCTTCTTTGATATAGGCTGGATTGACTTTCTTTTTTGGAGGAAGTTCTTCAATATCCTTCAAAACCATCTGCTTAAACACCTCAATGAAATGATTGTTTGAATTTTGAGGATTAAATATCGATTTGTTTTTTAGGCCACTGTCTATTCTGTCAGGCACATTGTAATTCCTTATTGCCGGGTTAGCAAGGTGACTCAGAAAGTATTTTTTCATGTTAAGTGTTCTTATGAACTCATAATTATGATACCCAACTCCTGCCACCGCTAAAGTATGCTAAACTGAAGTGATAAACAGTGAATTCGACCAACAATTGTAGTCTTATGCCTTGTACACACGATCGGAATTTCCGATGGAAAAAGTCAGACAGATGTTTTCTATTGGATATTCCGATCGTGTGTAGCCCCATCTTAGTTTTTTCATCCGAAATTCTGATGCATTCTATCGGAGTTTAGATATAGAACATGTTCTATTTTTCTCCAATGGAATTCTGTCAGAATTCCGATGAGATTTAGCCGGGCAAAAGCCTGATTGTGTGTAGGCGGAATGAGACTAGGAAACAGAGATGTTGGAATAATGGGAAAGACGAATAATGAGTAATAATATTCAACTATGTTTTGCCCATGCTTAAGCTGGCCATACACTGTTAAAAAAAAAATATTCAGCCTGTGGGCTGAAATAAAACTATACTAAACAGTACTGATGGATTAATCTCTTACTGTGCCTATTGTATTCTGACAGTCACTGTGGGCAGCTGTCAGAATCCCACAACAGTGGCTGCATCTTATTGGATGCAGCTACTGTCCAGGTGAACATTTTCAGTCCAGCTCATAGGATGTCAGGCAGGAAGGGAAAGGAAGGGACTGACAGGGTCATCCACGTAGCACATTTTGTCCGGTGAATTAGAAAAAGGCAAAAGTTCACGTAGTCTATGGCTGACTTTAGTAAATAGCTATTTTTTTATTTATCACTGGGATATTTAACCTGGTGCTTATATTTTATTGGTATACTCCTAGCTCTGGCATTTACAAGTACTAAGTGAAACAAGAATCTGTTCAACTAAATGCACACTAGTTTTGCTTCCATAGTAAATTAAATTACCAGATGCTGAATAGGAATGCCATATAACATTTTTAAACCAAATATAATAATAATGTGCATGTGCATACATAATATGTAGATGCAATCTGTTCCTATAACAAATGCTAAAAATAAAAATAAATGACACTATGATTTACACACCACATGACACACAATTCATCAATCATAATTCATGTCACATCTTAAGAGAATTACTATAGGTTTTTGCAGCATGAATGTGAACAATAATATGATTTTACATACAAACCGCTAAAAGTAGTCAAAGAAAACAGCACGCTCTTTAGTCATGCAAGAAGCTATTGTAATCTGGCATCTTATTTAATGAATGGTGCTAATCTAATTTTTATAATTGGCAAAGTGCTTTTGGCTTTAATTGTAATGACAAAATGATGGTAAAAGACTGCAAATGACAAAAGTCAGTTTTTACAGTAACATGTATTTGTACTTTTAATTATATTTTAAAATTTGTATGCAAAGATAGATATTGAATTATAATCAAGAAAAATAAATATACAGCTATTAAATGAACATCTAATTACAGAAGCATTCCATTTTTCAAATTAGGGAAGCAAAAAAGTGATTACAATTGACAAGTACACAGGAAGAAAGAAACACGACACAGAGAGAAGAGAAAAATAGATTAAAATACTCATGACAATAAAATAAGTGATCTGCCAGGGACGTGTCCACCATGTTGTTTTGGAAAAGCATTTTTTTTTAGTTCTGAATAGATACATTAGGAGCAGATTAACCACCAATTATCATATCTGTCATGAAATCCCCAATCGCGTTTCCTGCTCCTGTCCTAGCATAGACATTATTATGTTGCTCAGTTTTAGGTCAAGTGAAAGCCTTGCTTAGGCCAAAGCCAGATGAAAAAAAAAAAATATCATGATGGAGGCTTAAGGCCCGTACACACAATCCAATTTTATGGCCATAATTGTCTGATAGACATGTTGTGCCAGATAAACCGACCGTGTGTATGCTCTATCAGACAATAGTTGGCTGAATTAACGACAACAAATGTTGGCTGTTCATGCTCACCAACTGTCTGACAATAAATCTGTTAAGTCGGTTTATCCGATCATGCGTACACAAATCCGTCCAACTAAAATCCAAAGTACAAACACGCATGCTCAGAACCAATGTTAAACATTAAGACAACATTAGCAGAAGTTGCCCAAAGGGTGGTGCTAAAAAGCAGATAACCCACATATTTAGGTTTTGTTGGCTGAAAATGTTGTGCCATCTGTATACATAAAAAGTTCATGGTCGACGCCCTTCAGACCAAAATCCATGGAAAAGTCTGCTGGAAGTCCGATCGTGTGTAGGAGGCTTTAGACATAAACTCCAACATTAATAGTTCATTGATAAGAGGTACAAGATTGCATAGGGTTATTTAACGCTCAAGCATACGTCCAAACCTGAAAGATTAGTATGTAATTTAATCGCACACAGTGATTTTTAAGGTTTTCACTAAGAATCTTATATAGCCTCTTTTTAGAAAAAAAAAGGAGGGGGGGGGGGCTCATTAAATAAAACGTGCATTTGTATTTTCCTTTAGACTGTAGAAGAGTTAAGTGAATAAGGAACCAGTTAGGAACAAATAAAATAATAGGAAGTCATACAGTGTTGCCCTTTACCAAGTAAACACAGAGCTTCCTATTGACTAAATATGGTAATTGGAAAATCATAGCAAAGGACTCTATCCAGGTTTCTGGTGTCATGCAGAGCACTAAATTACCATGAGGCCCCGTACACACGACCAAACATGTCTGCTGAAACTGGTCTGCGGGCCAGTTTCAGCAGACATGTTCGGTCGTGTGTAGGCCCGAGCGTGCAGGATTCCAGCAAACATTTGCCCGCCGGGCCCTTTCCCAGCAGACAAATATTCCTGGACTTGTTTTAAAACAGTCCGCTGGAATCCTGCCCGCTCGGACATGTTCGGTCGTCTGTACAGACCTACCGTACATGTCCGAGCGCCCGCCATCCCTCGCATGCGTCGAATGACTTTGACGCATGCGTGGAAGCATTTAACTGGCAGGCCCGCCCACGTCGCCGCATCATTGTCGCGGCAACACCACGTCATCGTCGCAGCGACACTGCGGACACGCCCCACGTATTGTTTACGCGCGGATTTCTGTACGATGGTTAGTACAGCCATCGTACAGAAATCCCCGGGCAGACATGTACGGTGAAAACACCTGCTTTAAAAAGCAGGTGTTAGAGGCATTTAATGGGTCCATGCACACATAGGCGTTTACAGGCTCATTATAAGAGGAGCTATTAAAGGTTACAGGCTGAAAAAAAAGCATCACGAACATGTTCAGAAGAGGGGCTTTTGGGCAGAATAAAAGAATTGACACCTGTAAATGCATCTAAACATGCCTAAATCTTTAACACTTGTGTGTTCATTTATTGCAATGCCTTATTCAGTGTGTTACTGCCGCCCCCAAAAAAAGGATGGAAAGAATAAGAGTTTGATTTACCAAAGGCAATCAAACTATTCACTTTGCAATGGAAGTTGGACTTTGCAAGGTAATTTCCCTTAGCTTAGTGAATGTGGTAAAATTTTACTTTACTGTGGTAGAAGTCACTAGAGCTTCACCTCCTTTATTATGCTCTCGGATAATTTTCTTGGAAAGAGCAAGCTACCTTGCTAATTCAACAGACTATTTGCCTATGATTTCAAAAAGTTGGTTTTTAACCACTTACCGCCCGCCTGGTGGGTTTTTATGGCCACAATGTGGCTCTTAATTGGCGGGAGGCCGTCTATATACGGCCTCAGGCCTCCAGCCACTGGGGGGCGTGCGAGCACGCCCGGCTCGTCACCGACATGCCAATGCGCGTGCCTGGTGGCCGGCGATGTCCGGCAGGTGCCCGCGATCGCCAGTGACAGAACAGGGATGTGGAGCTCTTTGTGTAAACACAGAGCTCCACGTCCTGTCAAGGAGAGGAGACTGATGCCGTGTCCCTTGTACATAGGGACACAGCATCGGTCACCTCCCCCAGTCAGTCACCCTCCCCCACCGTAAGAATCACTCCCAGGATACACATTTAACCCCTTCCTCGCCCCCTAGTGTTAACCCCTTCCTTGCCAGTCACATTTATACAGTAATCAGTGCATATTTATAGCACTGTTCGCTGTATTAATGTGAATGGTCCCAAAGATGTGTCAAAAGTGTCTGATGTGTCCGCCATAATATAGCAGTCCTGCCAAAATTCGCAGATCGCTGTATTACTAGTAAAAAAAAAAATAATAAAAAAATGTCAGAATTCTTTCCCCTATTTTGTAGCCACTATAACTTTTGCGCAAACCAATCACTATACGCATTTTTTTTTATCAAAAATATGTAGAATACATATCGGCCTAAACTGAGGAAAAAAAGTTTTTTTTTTTAATAAAAATTGGATATTTATTATAGCAAAATTTTTTTTTAAAAATTGTCGCTCTTTTTTTGTTTATAGCGCAAAAAATAAAAACCGCAGAGGTGATCAAATACCACCAAAAGAAAGCTATATTTGTGGGAAAAAAAGGACATCAATTTTGTTTGGGAGGCACGTCGCACGACCGCGCAATTTTAATTTAAAGCGACGCAGTGCTGAAAGCTGAAATTTTGCCTGGGCAGGAAGGGGGGTATATGTGCCCAGTAAGCAAGTGGTTAAATACTTAAAAGAAGATCAATTTGTAAACCCCCTCCTGTTCATGATATGCATCAATGCTTTTAGGGGGGAGGTTAACATTTCTGCAAATTCTTCTTCAAGAACTGGAATTCCAGTTAAAAATAAAATTCTGCCCTTGCATAGTACCATATTTTCCGGCGTATAAAACAACCTTTTACACCGGAATTACACACCAAAAACTGGGGGTCATCTTATACGCCGGGTGAAGCAGCTGCCCGATGGATATCAGCCTGCTGGGTGCTCTGTAAAGCTGTATGTATTCAGTATTATGCACCGGTCAGCCAATCCCGGAGGGGATTACTGAATACATACAGGTTAACAGAGCACCCGGCGGGCTGCGGCCTTTTCATTTTTGAACAACGGTATTACCGCACAAGGGGGGTAATCTTATATGGTGAGTAGAGCACAAAACCACCGTTTTAAACGTAATATTAGAGGGTCGTCTTATATGCCCAGCTGCCTTATACGCTGGCAGATACGGTATGTTTAAAAACGAAAACTTTTATATTATGCATTTTCTTAATTGCTGATTGTCTAGATTACAAACAACAGTTTAACCTAGACAATCAGCAATCTCCTGAGGTTTACTGACAATGGTTTGTCAGTGCAACCGAATGTGGATGCTCACAGGCACTTCCTTTAACCATTGTTGTTGTAATTCGAGTAACCCCGCCCCATCCTGGGCCACCTAACCCCACCCCTTCTTCATCAGTACTATCAGCAGGAATCTGCTCATGCTCCTCCGACCATCACATAAACTTATCATGATTAAACAACTCTGGATGGCCACACTCTTCACTGGATTTTTTTTCCATCCCCTGCTATTATCTGATGTTTGAATGTGTCTTTTATAATAAAGCCAGCAAAGAGCGCAGTCAACCAAAGTTGTTGCTCAATCCTGATTAGCATCTGACAAGCTGGGCTGGCACCTTTGTGGAACGGCGCTGCAGCGATTAGCAGAGCGGAGAAGAAGTTATCAGGCACAATGTAAGTTTCTTCATCACAGAAACGTTCATGCTACTGCACATCCGCACCTGGGAAAGCAAAGGAGGATTCAGGTGTCCTGTTTCTATGGGTACGCCGCTAAGAACTACGCACAAGGGTACATCATTTTCGGAAGTCACAGCGCTGACCCTAAATGTTCACGTCTGCCTGTGATGTACCTCACTTCCGAAAATGATATCACTATGACACAGGGGACATGTTGAGCGACCGCGCTGTGGGTAAACTGTTATGGGCATTGCGGTCACATAATAATAATTTGTTTGGTTTATGGTAAAGCAATTTCAAGGACCTCTGACCCAACTCTATATATATTACAGTAATACTGTTACATTGTTCTTTATGTTTATCCATGCTGGAAGTTTTTGAAAAAAACAAACTGCTGTGGCCACTGAATCCAATTCAGACATATTTTGCCCTTAATAAATAGGTAGTATACCTGACCTGGGGCCACCCCATTACCACCCACTGCTTCCAACACACACCAAGATACTCCCACAAGTGGTGGGCTTGTGATAGACGTGAAACTAAAATGAAAATTTTATGTTATGATTAGAAATATTAAAGTGTATTTCGGTAATATTTCTTTAGTATATTGCTTATTTTCCTTGATAAGTTCTATCAGAGATTGTTTTAAAGGGATTTGATGTTTTGTGAAAAGCAGAACTGTTTTCCAAATTAAGAAGCAGAGGACTTTTCAAATGAAGCTTCCCCATCCCCCATTGTAATTCACTCTTCCGTGCATTCCTGATCATTTCAAGAGGAAATTGTGACTTTGCTACATCCTGCCTTTTGGAGATGGAAAAGGAATTTGTAGCCTGGACTGTTTTTCCCTTAAAAGGCAACGTGCTGGTTTCCTGTGTATGGATTTGTAAATGGGCGATTTGCTGGAACTATTTCCCAACGAATATCCTTCCTCCTGTCCTGGACATGCCCCTTTCCAGCCCACCTCACTACATCCTTGCAGTTCTGATCGAGAGACCCCTATCACTTATGATAAAACAAAGACTTTGCCATGTGGATTAACAGAATGGGAGGGTAACTGGGTGGAGTAAAGGGTTATTGGGAGGGATTGATGGGTGTGTATTCTGTGACGACATAAGGAGAATAAAGCTAAGAATGAGAAGATTGCCATCAGCATTCTGCTCACATTTTCTCACATTCTCTGTGTGTGCATCTGTCTGTTCTTCTCTTCTCTCATCTTCCTGCTGTGCACTTCAGCTCCAGACCACAAGAAGCTGTGTATGTGTGTGTGTGTGTGTGTGTGTGTGTGTGTCTCTGTTTGTTTCTGCTTATTTTAACAGATTATAGCAGTGAATCATGGCAAATCCAAATCAATTGACGCTCAACGTGCTTCTTTTGGACTTCAAGGACAGACTTTGTGGACGCACAAGAAACTGGCTGAGAATTGAGGGACCGTCTACCATTGAAAGGGGCGTCATGAACCCCTAAACACGGTAAGTGTGAGTTTTTTTTGGCTCCCTTACACCGTGTTACAGGCTGGACGGCCTCTATTCCCATCTAGTTTGTCTACAAATTCCGAGCCTTTGAAACAGACGGTATAATTCTGGTCCAGAAGCGAACCCCGGTTTGTGCTGATTCACTGCTATTAATTTTTTTTGGTTCTTGCCTGTTTGTATGCTGTAAGGGTGTGAGCTTGTGGGTTGTTTGCTGCCTGTGAGTAGAAGGGTGAGCTTGTGGGTTGTTTGCTGTCTGTTTGTGGTTCTGTACGGGGTGTGTGAAATCGGCTTACTAAGTTAAGGTATTGGTCGTGCATCGTATCGGATTAAGCCGATGTGATAAAGGTTGTGTGCACGGGGAGTGCATGCTGGCTGGGTTTTGAGCCTGGGACAGCTCTAAGGAAGTTGGCTGCGAAGATATGGGTTTGTTTTATTTTATGCTTGTGAAAAAATATTCCAACCTCCTTGTTTAGATTAATTGGGGAACTGGGATTCTGGGGTTTATTTGAGTATGTCTGTGGTGAGATATTGAGTCAGCTTTTCCACATTTTGTCCTTGCTTTGAATAACGCGGGGGTTTTTTTTGTTTACTGAACTTCCCTGTGCTAGGAAAGGTGGGGGCTGAGCTGGAGGAGGTCGTTTTTGTGTGGCTTCTGCTAGCTGGCTATTTGTGTACATTTGTGTGTCTTAAATTGCTTTTTCCCTTACACTTCTGCCTTTTGTTACAGCTGGCTTGCAATAGCTAGCTTACTTAACCCTTTATCTGGACAAAGGCTGCTAAATTCTGTGTCTGGCTTCTTGCTCTGCCAACTGTGCGCCTGAAACCTTTTGCTTTTTGTCACAGCTGCATGCTAATTAAGGGTTTTCTGCCTAGCAGTCTTAACTCTTTGCAGTCTGAACAGGAAACTTTTTCATTTCTGTGCCTTTCCTAGTTAATTTTTTTTGCTGGGATGATCCTTTTGTCTTTCTCAGTATGTATGTGTTTTTATTATGCTGGATAACTGTGTTTGACTGAATAGAATACCTGGCTTTCTTGTTGTATGTATTGACTGCTGTTGGCACTGACTTTTGTTTTTCATCTACAGAAGTCTGAAGTTTTTCTTTATAACTTCTGACTCCCCTTCTTCTTCGTCTTCCATTTTGCTTTTCTTTGGCTTTAGATTTTTCCCGCCTTTTCTGAAAAGCTCCTCCCCCTCTGCCATCTTTTTCTTAGCTCCTCCCTTTCTTCTCCCTTTTTCATAGCCACCCCCCCCCCTCCGCAATCTTCTTCTTAGATCCTCCCGTCTTCTCCAAATCTTTGCCGCTCTTTTTTCATAGCTCCTCCCCTCTCCACCATTTTCTTCTTAGACCCTCCCGTCCAACCCTTTCTTTGCTGCCTACTACACAGCCCCCTATCTTCCCCTCCCTCTATGTAGCATGCTGATTGTACTGACTGTGCTAGAAGTGATTTGATTGCGTCTAATGGTACATTGTGTCTGTAACATATAACTTATGGTGTCTTTCTTTGCATGCACTTTTCGTTTGGGTTCTCAACTCTGTGCTGGAATCGAACTCTTTCTTTCTTATTTCTTTCTCCTTTCTTCAACCCTTTTTTTCTTCTTCCCATTGAAATTCATTGATCCCTTTTCCCAATTCCTTGTTGGCAAGTGGTGAATGAATTCTTCTTATTATTATTTTTGCTGTTTTTTTTATATTTCTGGGATGCCTCCCTGATATAATATATACTCCTGCCCCCTCCCTGGTGGGGGGATAGAACTGGGTGTGTGAGGAATGTGGGAGGTCCAGACCCCTGCATCCTGCCCGCCCTGAGCTCTGCCACATTTGCAAGTTGGAGGATAGCCCCCCTCTTCCCCCCCAGGGACGACAGCCTAGGAGACAGTTTTTTTGTAACACAGAGTTTTTTTTTTAACAAAAGGTTGACTTGGGATATTGCAACTGTTTCTGTACAATTAAAATTGGTCTGAATATGCCTGTTACATTGTACGCTGATTTATCAGATAATTCGATTTAACTAGAAATAATGGGATATTTCTCCTGAGGTTTAAAAAATATGGAACAGACATTTGATGCACATAATAAGCAATTGTTAAGTCTTTATTTTACAGTTAAAATCTTCTACAGAGAATTAATTTAGGTGAATTATTTCGTCCCGTTTTTTTTTTTATCCTTTTAATCGGATAGATTGAATGCGTGTTCTGTGGGGACCTGTCCCATCTGGGTTGCCCACTTACACTTACACTGACGATGCCATGCACTGTATTTTGACTTGATACATAGAGGGCTTTTTGCCAGTTTTGAAATTTATAATGTGATACCCAGGGCCTGTTATTGTCTTTTCGTTTCCCTCATGTTCTGCCCACGATGCCTGCTGGAAGCATGGGCCCCGCCCGACTGCTTGAGGCCGTGCCCCTTTCTTCCCCTTACGTTCTGCCCAACTGTCTGCCCGGCTGGAGGAAGCATGGGCCTGCCCGGATGCTCTTCCCTGCTGAAGGCTTTGCCTCGTTCTGAACGCATATGGTGTCGCCTCCTGCCCGCTGCCCGCTGCCCATACTGGATTCTGTGCCCTCCGGCCCACGGGCCTTCTTCTTCATGCCCTCCTTAGTCTGTCCAGGGGGGGGTAACTACAATGCCACTTCGCTGGACAGACACGTAAGGGAGGAGAATGATGTAGATGGGAGTGGCAGACCTACCTGAAGGTAGAATCCGCTCATATGCTGTCCTGTGTGCCCCGACCTCAATTCCTTGACCTCATGGGGTGCCCAAAAGCGGTAGAGAGAGTGTGTAAATCCTGGCGTTCATGACTACAGAAGCTGCGTTCACAAGTCACAAATGAGGGATGAGGAGATTCTGGGTATCACATTGGAACAGTAGAACATTTTACATAGTACATTTAAATGGTTTTATTCCACATGCTGTGCCATGCCATCCTCAGGGTTAGGTGGGTAAGTGGCCCCAAGGGGGGAGCATTCAATACATTATCCCTTTCTGAAATCTTGTTTGAGACAGTCTCTAGATTAGATTGTTATGAGCTATGATTATGTGACCGCTTTTGAAAATAGGTAACTAATATTCGTGTACGAGTTTTTTCTCACATTTCTGATGTAGGTACCGATAATTACCAATATCCCCTGGGTGATGATTAAGAGGTTCCTTCGAAAATATTCTCTGGAAGATGAGTGATATTATGGATTGTGCCGCCCAAATCTGAATGAAATTATATATCTTTTTTTTCAAATACATGGGATTGTGACCACTGGGGTTTGCGGGTTGGAATATCTCAAAGGGGGGTCCCGGTTACATGGGGTAATTAGTTAAATAATGTCAGAGTGTAAAGAAGTTCTCTAATGAGATAATTAAGTTTAATTCTGCCTGTAAATGTTTATGAATATGTTTACCCCAACAACTGAAAATGTATTATGACATGTCAAAACATGCATGGGATTAGAACAAAGGTTTAATGGGAAAATTGTTGATTGAGATTGTGTGAAGAATTGTATACAATTCAGTAAATGGTAAACAACATGGTATTTTATGTTTAACTGAAATCCTACAGATCTGGTTGTAAGAATTAATAAGTTGAGGTTTGAGCAATGTTTACAACAGATTCTAAACTTGGGTTTGGTTTATTATAAGGTTCTCCAGGAAAAATATTAAAATATGAAAGTTATGTTCAATCTAAAAAACTTTATAAAAAATATTATTATAAAAATTGTAAAAATAAAATTAAAAAATAAACAAGTGTTAAAAGTTATTATAAAATGACATTTCTGATAAAATATAGATTGTGAGTAATTATGAGTGACTTTATCAGTAGAAAACAATGGTCGGTTCATGCGCAGGGACTGGTCAGTGGATTTCATGAGAGTTGTCCTCTAAGCGATCTTTTGTCGCTATTGGAAGTTAAGGAATGTCATGTTATAATGTGGTGTACATGATTTTTGGCAGATGTACAAACCAAATATGTTTTAAAATTTTTGAAAAAGAGTTAAAAATGAGAAAAACGATGCAATTCGATTGGATTGTATATGGTCTAAAACTTGTACAATCTGCTCCAAGCATGGGGGGGGGGACAGATGTTTTCCCTTAGAGGTCATTAACAGCAGATCAGGTTACAGGCTGTGGTGGTTTACAGGAGTGAGTGCTAGCTTGAAATCCGACTCCCAGTCTAAGCATCCTCAGCTGCTGTGCTTTACAATGGCTCTTTTGCAAGTTTGAAGGGAAAAACAAATAAATATCAGAGTTTATGTTAAGTAAACTATGGAAGCGTATTATGAGGGTAAATCTTTCTTTAATAATAAAAGGTAATTTGTACACAATCATTAGAAGATCTGCCCTTAATAATAAAATATTCTCTTTCTTTCTTTCTTTTTCTCTCTCTCTCTCTCTTTCTGTGGTTTTTTGCACCATTTGGTTTGAAGAATACCTTACTTTGAGGGTGTCATTTTAAAGAGAATGATAATGGTGTTAATCTGCATAGCTTAAGAAAAGTCAGTTAAAATAGTTTAAAAATAAAATACATGGATAGATTATGCGGTATGATACAGCCATATTTATGGATTAAAGGGTCATCTTCCAGGTTTTGGAGTGACGAAGGTGTTCAGTCAGAGAGGGAAGTTGTGTTTTGTAGAAGGATCCCTATGAGATACAGTGAATCTTTAAGACTGAACCAAAGGCTGCTATGTTTGTTTAAACAGACATGCGACAAGAATATTCATGCTGCATGATCAGTCCTGAAAACTAGTGTAATGTAATAAAGTTTCTTTAGGAAATAAAATATTTAGGACAGAGCCCAATATAAAATTAAAATGCTAATGAAGGGAAATATAGTAATTTGGTGAGAACGGATGCTTTTATGAAATTTAACTTAGTAATGTAAATGTAGATTGGATAAATTCTGGTTGCTATGGTCAATAGAGGTTTGTTAACTATAAACAAGGATGCATTCCAGTATATTACTGAACACCTAGAGGCCACTTCACAAATGACTTTGTATAAAATTATGGCCTTATACAGGATATTAGGTGAACAAGGGGGGCATTTAGAATGTCACCTGCGGACAATATTTTGGGTGATAACACATTTGTACTCAAATAGGTATAGCAATTCTGTTTATATTGGTTATGATAATGTTTTGTTATATGGACCGTGTCCTCCATTACCGTCCTTGTCTGTTAAGAAATAACAAAGAGAATGAACTGATAAAATATTCATTTCAAGGGGGGGCTGTGATAGACGTGAAACTAAAATGAAAATTTTATGTTATGATTAGAAATATTAAAGTGTATTTCGGTAATATTTCTTTAGTATATTGCTTATTTTCCTTGATAAGTTCTATCAGAGATTGTTTTAAAGGGATTTGATGTTTTGTGAAAAGCAGAACTGTTTTCCAAATTAAGAAGCAGAGGACTTTTCAAATGAAGCTTCCCCATCCCCCATTGTAATTCACTCTTCCGTGCATTCCTGATCATTTCAAGAGGAAATTGTGACTTTGCTACATCCTGCCTTTTGGAGATGGAAAAGGAATTTGTAGCCTGGACTGTTTTTCCCTTAAAAGGCAACGTGCTGGTTTCCTGTGTATGGATTTGTAAATGGGCGATTTGCTGGAACTATTTCCCAACGAATATCCTTCCTCCTGTCCTGGACATGCCCCTTTCCAGCCCACCTCACTACATCCTTGCAGTTCTGATCGAGAGACCCCTATCACTTATGATAAAACAAAGACTTTGCCATGTGGATTAACAGAATGGGAGGGTAACTGGGTGGAGTAAAGGGTTATTGGGAGGGATTGATGGGTGTGTATTCTGTGACGACATAAGGAGAATAAAGCTAAGAATGAGAAGATTGCCATCAGCATTCTGCTCACATTTTCTCACATTCTCTGTGTGTGCATCTGTCTGTTCTTCTCTTCTCTCATCTTCCTGCTGTGCACTTCAGCTCCAGACCACAAGAAGCTGTGTATGTGTGTGTGTGTGTGTGTGTGTGTGTGTGTCTCTGTTTGTTTCTGCTTATTTTAACAGATTATAGCAGTGAATCATGGCAAATCCAAATCAGGCTTGTATGTAAGCCTAGGTTCACACTGTAAACCACATGTGAATTGCACAAGAATCACACTGCATTATCTGTGTGGTGCGATTTGAGCCATTATTGAATGGCTCAAATTGCACTGCAACTGCATCAAATAGGTGAGGGCAGTTTTTTTTTTATTCTCACTGGAACCAGATCACATGGGTGTTTATACCCATGAGATCTGGTTCAGGCAAAAACAGTGGGGTAGATTCAGTTAGATTTGCGCAGTTTTTACGGAGGCGCAGCGCACCGTTTTGCCGCTACGCCTCCGCAAATTACCTGCGCTACCCTTGATTCACGGAGCAGTAGCTCCGTAAATTGCGTGGGCGCTCCGGAAAAATGCCCGGCGTAAGCGCGCGCAATTTAAATGATCCCGTAGGGGGCGTGGATCATTTAAATGAGGCGCGTTCCCGCGCCGAGCGCAGTGCGCATGCTCCGTCGGGAAACTTTCCCGACGTGCATTGCGGTAAATGACGTCGCAAGGACGTCATTTGCTTCAAAGTGAACGTGAAATTTCAAATTTCGCGACGCTGGAACGACGGGTATAAGTCGGGTATACGCAAAAACCGACGTACGCAAACAACGTAAACTGCGTACGCAGGGCTCACGTAGGGTTGTGAATCGGCGTTAGTATGCAATTTGCATACTATACGCTGACCACAACGGAAACGCCACCTAGCGGCCTGCGTAATAATGCAGCCTAAGGTATGACGGCATAAGGAGCCTTATGCCAGTCATTTCTTAGGCTGCAGTCGGAGTAATGAGGTTCCTGAATCAGGAGCATTCGTAACACCGGCGCAGGTAAGCAATTGCGCTGCGTAACTATGGTTACGCAGACGCAATTGCTCTTTGAATCTACCCCAGTGTTTGCCACCTGCTTTTGGGGTGTTGTTAACTTTCCTCTGAGAGCAGCAAAAGATCACAGTGTGATTGCTATGCTGTACAGGAAATGCACAGGAATCACTGCACTTTCCGCCCCACATCAGCCTAGGCCTAGATTTCCAGATTCACATACAAACCCACCACTTTCACCTGACAGCTCGGAGTGTGGCCTGCCAACTCCCACCTTGTATGTATGTGCACAGTTGAACAGGGCTGAGAAGGACGGGGGGCTGATCAGAGAGTGTGCTGGAGGAGAGGGCTTGCCCCGTCATCCTGTGTAGGAGAAATGTGAAAAACTCAGAAGGCCTGGGACAGTACCTGCCCAGTCCAGGCCCAGTACCTGCCCAGTCCAGGCTCTCTGAGTTTATTGACTTACCTATGCTGTTCCCTAGAACAGTGTTTCCCAACTCCAGTCCTCAAGGCACACCAACAGGTCATGTTTTCAGGCTTTCCATTTTTTTGCACAGGTGATTTGATCAGTTTCACTGCCTTAGTAATTACCACAGCCGTTTCATCTGAGGGAAATCCTGAAAACATGACCTGTTGGTGTGCCTGTTGGTGTGCCCTAGAAACATGGAAATGAGCGGTGTCATAATAGATAGATAGATAGATAGATTATAGATAGATATATTGATAGATAGATACGATATATATTGATAGAATAGGTAATAGACAGATCCAGTATGTTGGGTGTATTATATGTATAGTGTCCCCCCCCATATACAGTAATTGACAGTGTTTGTACAATAGAGGAGACAGAAGTGCACACATTGCATGCACTGGGGCCCCTTTCTCTCTCTGTGTGGCCCCTGCCCCCTCTTTCTTTCTCCCTCTCAGTGTGGCCCCTCCTCTCAGTGTGGCCCCTGGCCCCTTCACTATCTCTCTCGCAGCAGGGACCTTCTCTTTCAGTGTGGCCCCTCCCTCTTGCTTTTTCTC
Organism: Rana temporaria; assembly: GCF_905171775.1. NCBI lineage: Eukaryota > Metazoa > Chordata > Amphibia > Anura > Ranidae > Rana > Rana temporaria. Next base: position 438,578,901 of record NC_053489.1, on the reverse strand, counting down.
AGTGGTGCCCCTCGTTCTCACTGTGGGACCTGGCCCATTCCTCTGTCTCTCTCTTTCAGTGTGGCCCCTGGTTTCTCAGTGTGGCCCCTGGTTTCCCTCTCTGTCTATCTCTCTGGGGCCCCTCCTGTGGTGTCTCTCACCTCTTTGGTGCTCAGGTTTCCCTGTACATATGTGGCTACACAGATCCACAGGTACCCGAGGAGAAGTAGCAGCAGCCCAGGGCCCACTGGGAGACCCATCTCTCGACTGAGAATGAGAACCAAAGGAGAGGAGTGCTGAGACACTGCAGCACTGACCAGGTGAGCACTAAGGAAGGGGAGTTGTTGGGGGCAGGAGGATCAGCAGAGGTGAGGGTCCCAGGCATTGGCCAAAGGCCAGCACATGGAGCTGAATTAAAGGGGAGGGAGGCAGTACTGGGAGCACAGTGCAGACACAGGACAAAAGATACAGGGGGAGGGAGAGGGAGAGCAGGGGATTCAAGGGTCCCTGTATATAGGAGGGAGGGAGACTATGACAGGCAGGACACATGTTCCTCCAGGAGCATGGGCGAGGTCACCATTGCGACCGCTATGGCAACACCAGTGTGTCTGGTGGAGAAGACACTCTGGCAGCTGAACACAGACTCTGGGTCTTGTTAATCTGTGCAGCCTTTTTTTGGGCCATCAGAGCAGACCCTCTAACCCAATCTGCCCCTGCCCTTGGGATACTTGAGCCCCCTACATGTGTATGAGCTGTCCCCCCTTGATGGCAACCTTGGCTATCAATAAAACAAAATATGCAACAAGTGAACAGAGTTATGTGTATCTTGGCCACTGTTTCCTTTAAGTATGCAACAATTAAAAGTACAACCTATATTATTCAACATGTATGATATATTTTGTTCCATTAAATAAAAATGACATTATCTCTTTTCCGTCCACTTCATTTTGTACTATGTGTGCTTGCTCGTGGCAGACCTAAGTCAGTTAGTGCTGTCATGAAAAGTCACAGAGACACTCATGGTGTTTGACTTTATTAACGCAGATGCCAAATCAAATGCACAGCGACTGCTTCCTGAGATGTCTATATTTCATTTAAACTGGGATAAAGCAAAGAAACTGGAATATTGTCTCATCATGCATTCTAAATCAGGCAGGCTAGAAAATAATGGGGAGTTAATCAGATCACTGAAACTCTAATTCACTTGGTATTGATCGGCAAGATTCCTAATGGGACGGCAGACCGATTTCAAATTACAGTAAGCTGACTTGTCCTAGAATACCAATGACCAACTTCAAAGTTCAACACGGCAGATGAAGGAGCTCTGTCTCTCTCTAAGTATGGCACTTTCTTAAAGCAGGACAGATGGATGTATAATATCGTTCAGCATTTAGCTAATTAATAGAGGATTGATGAAAGATAGAGAATCTGATAGAGCAGCAAGCCTGCTGCAGTAAAGAAAATTCCACAGGGGATATAGCTAGAATGTCATTGAAAATATGTATTAAAAATATATAAATATAAAAAATAAAGCAGAAGCTAATGGAATGTAAATTAAATTAAATCAGGCTCTTAATTACATTAATCAGTGGGTTTGACTGACCTTGAAATTTATATTGAAATTAACCCTTTCCTGAGGCATGTTAAGTCACACAGGTCATCTGTTCTGTCTATTGTTTTCAAAATTTGTTGGATTTAATTGAATATAATGTGTCAAATGAGCAGTGACTAAAACGACTAAAGACCTTTACAAAGCTACACAACAACAGCATCAATACAAGAATATAAAAGATTTCTAATTGCTCTATTAAAGTGAGATATCTTAGTTCAAGAAGACACACGACAAACCTAAGATGTTACAGTTTCTTGGGATTCCCTGATCCCTTCTGGAAGATTGATATCTGGGCTGCTGGTTGGTTGTTGTTTTTTTAATTGGAGTAGAGGTCTGCAGGGAATAGCTGAGATAAAGACATTTTTCTATACCAGGCAAATGCATTTTGATTGCTCGGAAAGAAAAAAAGTATACATATGCAATATACAGTATATATATCTATATCTATATTTATCTCTCTATATAGAGAACGAGATATAAAGAGATAGAGATAGATAGATAGATAGATAGATAGATAGATAGATAGATAGATAGATAGATAGATAGATAGATAGATAGATAGATAGATAGATAGATATCGGAGCTTAAGAATGTTGTTGGGCTAACTGACTAGGAGATAAAAATTCCAGACAAATTTGTCACCTGAGTGACGACGAGGACAGCAGTGGGGTTTTTTGTCAGAGGTCAAAAATTCAATTAAAGTCATTGTGGTTTGTCTCTACTTAGTCCACAATCTAGAGTTTATAATTACTTTATAAATATACATATACCGTATATTTTAGCTTCTCTTTCTGTGATTTAAAATTTACCACCAGTACCACAATCTTGGTCTACAGTTTTGTATCTTTAAAAGCATGTAAACAATCACCTTGTAAAACAACTCATTTAGTTTAAAATAGAATAGAAAGTCAAAACATTTGTGTATAGATAAAAAAAACATTAAAAAAACACCTTTTCCCCCTTTTTATAAGTGAACACATTCCCTCTGTTCCTCAGCTGCATAAGAGCTAGGGGAGGAGAAACAAAAGTCCACTGATCTTCCCAGTAAATGGCTGAGCGGGAAGGGTGTCGACTTGGGGGGCACGCCCTAAATATGCCTTACATTCAAGATGGTGCTGCTATAATGCCGCATACACACAGTCGGAATTTCCGACAACAAATATTCAATGTGAGCTTGTTGTTGGAAAATCCTACGCATGCTCGGAATCAATTAGAGGCACGCTCTGAATCATTCAACTTAATTTTTCTTGGCTCGTCGTAGTGTTGTACTTGACCGCATTCTTGACATTCGGAATTTCCGACAACATTTGTGTGACCGTGTGTATGCAAGACAAGTTTGAGCGAACAATCCGTCGGAAAAAATCCACAGTTTTGATGTCGGAATGTCCGATCATGTGTATGCGGCATAAGACCATACAAACAGAACAAAATATTATAGCGCACACACATACAAAAATGTTATTTAAAATCCTACAAAGCTATTTAAAGCACCTGAACATAATAAACATATATGGGGATTTGATCACACCATATGTCCATACAGTGCTTAAGCCCACTACTGCGTCAAAGTACCCCATTTTCAGTGGGTCCTACCCTATTCAGAGAATGAAAGATCCCACTTCTCAACCATGGGAGAAATACACTCCTCTTTATGGGAAAACTAAAAAAACTCCTCCTATACAGTTGAACACTGATTAGAAGTACTGGCGGGGGGTCATGGGGTGCTCTATCCCAAGGAGTCTGGTCAGGACCCATATCATTTATATGTTGTAACAGTTTGGGGATGGCTGTTCTAACATAACTGCACACCAGTGCACAAAGCAAGGTCCATAAAGACATGGATGAGCGAGTTTGGGGTGAAGGAACTTGACTTGCCTGCACAGAGTCCTGACCTCAACTCGATAGAACAACTTTGGGATGAATTAGCGCAAAGACTGCGAGCCAGGCTTTCTCATCCAACATCAGTGCATGACCTCACAAATATGCTTCTGGAAGAATGATCAAATATTCCCTAAACCCTGTGAACAGCCTTCCCAGAAGAGTTGAAGCTGTTATAGCTGCAAAGGGTGGCCCAATTCAATATTGAACCCTACGGACAAAGACTGGGATGCCATTAAAGTTCATGTGCCTGTAAAGGTAGGAGTTCCAATACTTTTGGCAATATAGTGTATTTGGATATTTATCTTCTAAAGATGATGCACAAGAAAATGTTCTGAAGACAAGCAGACTAAGAACATTCATTACTGGAATTATGTCATGTGGTCTGATGAGACCAAGATACATTTATTTGGTTCAGATTGTATCAAGCGTGTGTGGTAGCAACCAGGTGAGGAGTACAAAGACAAGTGTTTCTCATGCGATTCTGCATGTTGCATAGGGCCAGTCTATTCACTTGAAAGGGCTGCCCTATGTGTGTTTGTTGCCTGAAATGAAGCTCCTGTAATGGAAAGCACTGCATAAGATATTCACAACGCTATAAATACCTGTAATAAAAAATAATTATATTTTCATTATTTGCTGGTTTATTAATGCTTAAACAAGAATGTTGTTAAAAATAATTTTTACATATACAAATTTGTGACCATTTTTATTTATTTTTTATTTATCTATAAGAGAAATTATATGTTTAGATAGATGGATAGATAGATAGATAGATAGATAGATAGATAGATAGATAGATAGATAGATAGATAGATAGATAGATAGATAGATAGATAGATAGATAGATAGATAGATAGATAGATAGATAGATAGATAGATAGACAGTGTACTTAATTTGTAATTACCTCCCAGAAATATAGTTGTGATGTAATCAGCTTGACTATATATTTTTCTTGGATGTGGAAGATAGAATAAATACACAGGACTACAATACACAAAGCCATTTTAAAACACTGTATAAACATTTTCACAGTAAAATTTTATTTTATCTACTGTTTATCCAGAAGGACTATAAATCTTTATAATTGGAAACAAAATTGATATTATTTTATGTGGAAAAAGACTTTAGTATTGTTATTTTACTGGATTATAATCACATTGTTCTAGTTTTTTTTCAGCAATAGTGTCCATGTTTATTCATGATTCAGCTGTTGGTATAAGAGGACCTGAACTGTAGAAGCTGTCAGAGTTGCCCTCCTGTATGAGTTTTATATATTTCTCTCCAGTAAGAACACTGAACAACACCCCAAATCTCACTCCAAATCTCATGAGACTAGCAGTCAAAAGCACGCAGTATTATTTCTCTATGAAATAATACTAATCTAATTTACAATTTTTGGTTAAAACCTGACTCCTCAAAAATTTTCTGATTTAGGCTCCATGCACACTGAAGCTGATAAACTGTAGTTTATTGGCATTTTGGCTTTTTTCTAAGCCCTTAAATTGAACTCTATGTTAGCCTATGTGCCCATGCACACCTGGGCGGTTTTGTGTGGTTTCGGCGGAAAAAAACACAAAAACATGCAAAGCGCCCAAAAACGCTCAAAAACTCCGGTGTCAGCGTTTTTTCCAAGGGTGGGAGGGACATGTTTTGAGATGGGACTGTTGTGTGGTTATTTTCCACAATGTATTCCAGGATATCTGTGGAAAATTGGTTGCTGTTTGTTGATTCATAATGTGGGGACGCATACTGTTAGGTGTTAATGTCATTAACTCCAGCACCACCTGACTGTCTGTTGTGATGTAAATGAATCTAGGATGGCTTCTGAGGATCTGTCATTGTGGCTTGTGCTAATTGACACTGTATTGTGTGAAGGAGTCCTGTGTTAAATGTGTATTGCAAGTTAACAGACAGTCTAAAGGTCATATGTCTGAGACATCAGCTGTAGTTAATTAGCCCATGTAAATTAGATCAGGAGTCGGAGTCATGATGTCTACCAAAAAGATGTGTATTGGGGCTCATTGTGTGATGTTGTGGGTGGAGTTGGGTCATTGTTCATTTTGATTACTGCAGGATCCTAACTGTATATAAGAGCCTGATTTTCTCAATAAAGGGTCTATTCGTGTGGAACCTCAAACAGAGCTGTGTGTCTCTTTATTGGGGTTCGTTTGGTGACTGTGGAGTGTCGATAGCTGTCTTCGGGAATGGAATATCTTAAACGGCTTTAACCCCTGTCCATTTTGGGGTTCCGTTACACCAAGGTTGTTTTTGTCAATTTGTATAAGGGAAATTGTATCAATGACCACCTGCTAATAAACATGGATAAGTGGGCAGTTGCGTAGCTGAATAGGTACAAGAAGAATATCAACACCTCACTCGTGGGCTTTGGACTCAAAACACCAACTTTCAGGGCACAGAATTCAGATAGACTTTAGGTGTGAAAGAACCTGCAAACCCTGATTACAGAGATTTTGGTCCGAAAGGGTTAAGCCACCTGCAAGGTAGTCTTGAAAACAGCAGTAATGAATTAGCACTTGTCTGTGAGGTAGTGTGTGAAATGAGTTACAGCGGTGGACAAGTGTGGACTTTCTGGAGACTGAGACTTCTTGTTGCTGGGCTCCTGTGGTTTGGCATGTGGCTCAAAATAGGAGGGACACCGAAACCCTAGTGTGGAACCAATATACTGGCAGAGAACCAAGCATTTGACTTTGTTATACCAGAAATTGTGGACTGTTTATATTGCTTATACTGAGAAGAAGCGTTTGGTTTTTTTGCTTTTTTAAAGTTGGCAGGCCGGTAACCCTTGACTCATGTCACATATCCTATGATTTCATTTGCAGTTGCATATCTACTGGAAAGTGATATGTCTACTTTGAACAATTCAATATTATTATTAACTATTAGATAAATGTTAGGGTGTACCCAAAAAGTTTTAGATGCATGGGCACCTTCAGTAGATAATATTTATCCTTTTAATGTGTGTTATTTCAGAAAGAAACATTGCTCCAAACTGAGATTATTGCTATTAACCTAATTGTTTCATAGCTCTTTCTAAACCTTGACTTGATGCATTGTATCTTATATTAATCTAGAAAATAAGTGCAATATATTTTAGGTCGTGGGACTCAATGCTCTTTCTCAATTTTATCATTAAGAATAATGAATAAATGACTACAGAAGTTGTAGCATTTGGATTTGAATGTTTGCTGCCCGATTAATGGGAAGAAAATATAGTACACTATTGGACTAAAGGTTCTTTCTTGGCAGTTTATAATGCATTAAAAAAGCTTTAGTCAGCAGGATAAGTTAATCTGATGTGACCTTTTGAAGTTTCAGTATGCTGTGTCCTATAAGATTACATTTTTAAATCCTTTTAACCAGTATTACCTAGACATTTCTTGTACCTCTTCCCTGAAAGAGTTATGGAAAAAAAAATCAATCACCAAATTTTGTTTGTGCCTATTATTGTCCAAGTAATGATTGGTTAACATAGCACTTTTAGTTTTAGTAGTCCTGGGTCTATGGTAGTAATCTAATACTGTCAGTTTAGATACAAGTATTGTCAAGTACAAGTAATCTTACCAAACGTTCATTGTTGCCTGTCATCATGTATCGTATTTTATTAGAATGTGTATATATATATATATATATATATATATATATATATATATATATATATATATATAATTTATTTTCTTACTTACTTAAAGTGGTTGTAAACCCTCCTAAGGCACTTTCACCTACAGTTAAGCCTAGATTAAGGCTTACCTGTAGATGTTTGCAATATCTCCTAGACCTACACGGTTTAGGAGATATATGCAGAAAGCAATGCACCGTTGTCTATGGCGCATGTGCGCTGTAGACAATGGCGCAGGCGCCCTGACCATGCAGGGCTTGTGAGCTGTAGATGCCGGAAATAATGCCGGAATTCGGCGAATGCGTGGGGATCTGCCAATCGCGTGCGCATGCGCGGGAGTGACGTCATCACCGCTTCGGCCAATCACGGCACCGGAGTGGCGTTAACAGGAAGAAAGCTCCGAGGGGGCATGGCGGCGGCGGTGGACGGGACCGAGGAGGACTTTGGGGGCTTCGTTCTCAGGTAAGTGCTGTGTATACTAGCTCATTATGCCTTTCTCTTGCAGGGGCTTTTTAAAAAAAAAAATTGTGAGGGTTTACTTCCTCTTTAAGGTCAATGCATTAGCAAGTATAAACTTTCAAAAGTAAAAGTTCCGCCTAAGAAATGCCTGCTATTAAGTGAAAAGAGTCAACTGGGTATCAATACACATGATCTAATTCTAGGCTATGAACTATGAGTGGGACATACAAATATTATAAATTAGGATTTCATTTTTGCTTCCTTCTTCCTCTTTTCTCTCCCTTTTTTTCTATATCCACCTCCTCTCCCTAATTCCCAGCCCTCCCACTATTACACCTTTCCCTTTTATTTCCTTTTCCAGCACCCCTCCTCCTATTTGGATAAAGATAGATAGATAGGCAGATAGACGATAGGCAAGCCTGCATATACACAAATTCACAGTTTCCTGCTTCTGTGAGGCCTGTAAATTCTGGTTGGAGACACACTCCTTTGCTACTTCCTCCCATACTTTTATTCCTGCCCATGCATATTAAATAAAATTTGCCTAAAGATCCAGCTGCTTGTGGGCCGGGCCGGGAGCTGGAGCACCCAATACAGGGAGAGCACATACACAGAGACCAATAAAATATATCAGTTCCTGTATTTGGAAGAGTAGTGTAGCACTACCCCCGAAGGAGCTGCTGGTTTATTTTGGGAGGCATGTTACCTCTATTTCTCCGCTGTCTAGGGTACTGGATAATAGCTGAAACAAAGTCAATGTCCACACGTTGCGTTCCCTTTCCTCTGTTTTATTTACCAAACATGGTAAAAGAACGAACAATAGATTGAAGAGGTGAAATAGGGCATAGTGGGTTCAAGTGTAGAACTTGATCAGAAGCACTCCTGCTTCCAGACATAAACGTCGTCGCCACTCTAGCCAGAGTGGGTAGTGTGCCCCTGGATAGGCCTCTCTCACTAGTCCTAGCAGCCAGGGCACCACACGGAACTTTGGTACAGTCTCTGCCACTGACCTTCCCAAAGGTGGAGATACGTTCGTCCAGAATCCTTTCACTTTAGGATTAAGCACCCGGATATCTTCTTAAAGTAATTACTTGTGAATTCAGGAAACTGACGAGCGACCACTGCTCAGCCTTTCAGTATTAGTGTGTCCTTCAATGAAGTTCAGGCCTCCCTGAGTGTACCAGCCTCATGCTTGGTGCTCTCCAGAACAGGTACTTCATTCGGTGGCTTCCTCCCTCTAGGACGGATAGTGCAGGACCACTTTTTCAATGCAGACCCAGTCTGACTACTGGGCCAAACCGGCAAATCACGACTCCAGACCAATGTGGTCCCGGAGCCAGGAACTCTGAACACGCACCCCGGCCAGAAGGGCCACACACAGGGGTGGTGAGGGTGGACGACGACAACCCAGAACATGTGACGTCTGTCCCTTAAATACTCTTCCCCAGCATGCAGAGCGTGGCAATCAACCCCCACTGATTGGCCACTGAGAAAGAATACCCAACATCTCTGACTGCTGCCACCCTCGGCCCGGGGTGGAACCGAAACCCCAGACAACAATAGTGGTCACCTGCAGTACAGCCATGGCTGGAACAGAGGCCCAAATTTGAAAACAAATAGGTCAAAGGTAACTTATCCTCTGACTACCCTCTAAATTTAAAGCAGGGCCAGCAGAGAAAAACAGCTGCCCGCTACAGTAGTATGGCGAAAGATTACAGTAGTACTTGCAGAAATACTGTTGTTATCACGGGTATTAACACTTGCAGTAAGAGTTGCAGTGACATTTATGATTAGTACTTCACTTCACTCCGACACAGTACAGTCCCAGACAGTGTGCTGGTGCAGGCATTAATGGCACATGTAGAAGCATAGGGCAAGCAAGATATTGCTAATTTATACCAGCATGTAACAAAGCATCAACACAAGTATGCAGAAATGGTTTTATATAGCTGGATTCACGTAGGGCGGCGTATGTTTCAGCCGGCGTAGCGTATCGTATTTACGCTACGCCGCCGTAAGTTAGAGAGGCAAGTGCTGTATTCACAAAGCACTTGCGTCCTAAGTTACGGCGGCGTAGCGTAAATGTGCCGGCCTAAGCGCGCCTAATTCAAATGAGGAACAGGGGGCATGTTTTATGTTAATGAATCGTGACCCGACGTGATTGATGTTTTCTACGAATGGCGCATGCGCCGTCCGTGGACATATCCCAGTGTGCATTGCTCCAAAGTACGCCGCAAGGACTTATTGGTTACGTCCAGCCCCATTCACGGACGACTTACGCAAACGACGTAAAATTTTCAAAATTCGACGCGGGAACGACGTCCATACTTAACATTGGCTAGGTCAGCTTTTTGGTGGAATAACTTTACGCCTGAAAACGCCTTACGTAAACGGCGTATCTTTACTGCGACGGGTAAGCGTACGTTCGTGAATAGGCGTATCTCGCTGATTTACGCATTATAGGCATAAATCAGCGTTCACGCCCCTAGCGGCCGGCGGAACTAGACAGCTAAGATACGACAGTGCAGGCAGTCGTATCTTAGCTACATTTAAGTGTATCTCAATTTGAGAATACACTTAAATGTATGACGGCGCAGATTCAGAGTTACGATGGCGTATCTACTGATACGCCGGCGTAAACCTCTCTGAATCTGGCTAATAGTCTTTTTTTCTTAACACTTTGCATTCATGGATTATCCACAGAGGCCTTTTGTAAAATTGTATTACAAGTATTAATATAAAGGGAGACATTTCCTCTCAGAAATTGTTTTGCATCATAGGAAACCTTAACAGAAATAAAATAGATTTTACAAGAGAATAACTGTCTGATTTTGGTTTATAAAAACAAGGACTGGATATTCAAATCAGAGAAAATAACAAGTAAAGCCATAAACTATTGCTATTTTGAGAGTATAAAAGCTTATGAACAAAAAATGAAAATAAAAATGACCCAAAACCTTTATTGCTTTCTTTTAACACAAGACTTCATGGAAAGGTGTCATTTAAAAATTTTCAAAACTAACCACTTTAAAGGTTACAAGAAAAATTAGCATGTGACATGGTTTCTTTCCAATCATAGATTACATAGCAAAAATGTAAATAAATTGTCACTACCTTACAATTAGGGATGGGCTATCTGAGTCGAACATGAGAAAACATGAGAAAACATGAAAACATGAGAAAAAACAGTATTTATAATATAAAAGTGCATGCAGAGCACTGGGCAAACCACTAGGGACAAAAGGGATGTGAGATAATTTTATACAGTGCTGTAATCTGTATGTATACTGTGTTTTAAATTGTTTTAATTTGGCACCAAAGTCCGTCCCTGTGTGTCGCAAAGCGCTCCCAGAGAATGGAGCTCGGCCCTCGGGCACTGTGAATTGAGCGGAGGAGAAGACAGCTCACACACACAGCGGGGAGACATCGCAGGATCCCGGGGACAAGGTAACTAACCTGGACATGGATCCTGCGATGCGATCCCGAGTGTGGCTCGGCGTTACCGCTTTTGGTATTAAAAATTCACACCGAGCCACACTCGGGATTACAGCTTAGGAGGTTAACAGCACTAAAATGCACCCCCAAATTCTCCAAGATAAACAGTTTTTTTTTTGCCATCTACAAGACATTCAGTAAGGATTTACATCTACTTTAACAAACCTGACAGAGCCTACAAGACCTACAATCTCTCCCAATGCACATTATCTGCAGCACTCCCTATTCTTTGGAAAACCTTTCCAGAAGAGTGGTGTAATTATGGCTGCTAAAGGGGGAGAAGGGGGTCGTATTAATGCCCATGATTTTTAAACTTTGTAATTTTAAGGCAAACAAGCTGTGGTGGTCTGGCGACCACACATTTTGGCCATATATTATACATACCGGGTAAAGTCAGTTCCCTGAAGGTGGTAGAGGTCAACAATACCTAAGATGATATAAGGGTCTATTCATAGATCAAAGTAAATTATTTCACATGAACTTTTAAGTTACATTCAGACACAAGATATAGCAGAGCTAAGCAGGTATACAAAGCTAAAAATGCTGTAACTAAATGTTGTGCGTTTTCTTTAATTCTCTTAACTAAAACAATGATTGAATAATGCTTCTAGGAACAAATTTATTTCACAGAGAATTGTAAAAGAAAGAATAAAAAGAATTAGCATTAGTTTACATTTAGCACATCTTTATATGTCTCCTTAAAACAAAATTATTATCTGAGCTCTGGTACAAAATGTAAGGAGCAGACATAGGGATAGCTCTTTGTAGACTGCCATAATTTATTTTTAGTTCATTATTTACTGGAAATACAAGAACAAGACAGGCATCGATTACTAGGGCCGGAGATTTATTATTCCACTGCATGCTATGCATCCTTAGTAGTTCAAACATCTGTAGAGATATTAAATACATGAAATTGAAGCAGACACTTGCTGTCTCATAATAACAAGTTTTTTTCCTACATTAAAGAGGCTCCCATATTTGTAATGTTTATTTTTGTAGTTGAAGTAAATAATTGCTTTAATAAATTTGTTCTGGTAAACATAGTGTGGAAATAAGAAGGAGACTTTAGCACTTATTATATAGTACCCTTGCCATTTGATCTGCTATAATTTCTCTGCCATCAACAAGTGTTTAAAAGTATTTTTTGTAGTCTAGTTTTGTATGTATTACAGCTTTGGATAACATTAAAACTGTCAGTATTTTAAAGCACCCCATAGCCTTTTGGAGAAGACAAATTAGTGTTGCTTTGAAGAAGGCCGCAAGACATGTTAGCTATATTGTGCCGCTTTTAATGTAACCTAATAAAGAATTTGTAACTTGGAACACACCAGATTGCTCACTAACTTATTTTATGGTTTGATGCCATTGAGATCACACACTCCAGTCTTGAGCATGGGCACTCAGCAATATATGAGGTAACAGACCAGTCAAGCATGGGTAAAGTTTTTTTTAGTTCATCAATATTTTAAAGCACCCCATAGCCCTTCAGAGAGGGCGAATTAGTGTTCAACAACAACACTAGTTTGTCTGCTCTAAAAGATTAGGAGTGCTTTAAAATATGAAAATAATAAAAATATGAAAAAAAATTCAAACCCTTCCCGATTCCAAACTGAAATTCACCAAGATATAAACAACAAGCAAATTTTAAGTGTACCACTTAACCTGGTTACCAAGGACTAGTGTTGAGCAGAATACGCCATATTCGATTTCGCGATATATCTCGAATATATAGTCGAATATTCGAGATATATTCGCTAAATTCGAATATTCGTGATATTTTATCGAAATGAAATGATTGCGAATTTTCGCTATTGCGAATGCGAAAATAATTGCGAATTTTCGATAACTGCGGTAGGAGCACTCTGATTGGCTCAGAATATTCTTGATATTTTTTCGAAATTTCGCAAAATGCGAATGCGATATTTACTGCGCAATTTCGACAAATGCTGTAGGAGCACTCTGATTGGCTCAGAATATTCGTGATATTTTACAATACAAAATAATTGCGAATATTCTGCAAATGCGGAAGGAGCACTCTGATTGGCTCAGAATATTCGTGATATTTTACAATACAAAATAATTGTGAATATTCGGCAAATGCGGAAGGAGCACTCTGATTGGCTCAGAATATTCTTGATATTTTACAATACAAAATAATTGCGAATATTCGGCAAATGCGGAAGGAGCACTCTGATTGGCTCAGAATATTCTTGATATTTTACAATACAAAATAATTGCGAATATTCGGCAAATGCGGAAGGAGCACTCTGATTGGCTCAGAATATTCTTGATATTTTACAATACAAAATAATTGCGAATATTCGGCAAATGCGAAAGGAGCACTCTGATTGGCTCAGAATATTCTTGATATTTTACAATACAAAATAATTGCGGATATTCGGCAAATGCGGAAGGAGCACTCTGATTGGCTCAGAATATTCGTGATATTTTACAATAGAAAATAAAAAGTGTTTTGCATTGGTGGTGATTCTTTACTCTATCCATCTGTCACAGCCGTTTGTCAATCAAACACCTTGAAGATTGAACACGTTCATGCTGCATGCTTTGGACTTTTTTTCACTTCACATATCAAAGACATTTTTATGAAAGATTATTTTTCTATTATTGGGACTATATTTCTTTATATATTTGTTTCACTGTGTATTTCACAAGTTATTTGCGCTTGCTTATTTTATAATTTGCCCACATGTCTTGTCACTAGACATATTTTTTATTCTTGTAGAGCGACTCCATTTTCTGTCTTGTATTAATTTATGTTGTATAACATTTTTGAGTTGCTGCTGTATTCTCCCCTTTTTTTAAGGTATGCGCAATTTTTTCCTTCTTACAAAAAAAAATAATATCAAACATACAAATATTCATAACAGAAACATACACAAAGCCCCCCCCCCTTTTGCATCAGAGACAATCAGAGTTCTCCTACCACAGTTATCGAAAATTCGCAATAATTTTCGCATTCGCAATAGCGAAAATTCACAATTTTTTTTTTTCAATTCGGCAACATAAAAGGATCGCCTCAGCTTAGCTACTCGGCCCAGGGTCTCTAATCATACCAGCAATGCTTTTACACGTCGATAGGATGTGATCTGTTTTAAAAATAAAATTGAAAAAATGCGAATATTCGGAATTGCGAATATTCACCGCGAAATTCGAAATATATCGCGAATACTCGAATATGCCATATTCGAGCCGAATATTCGCAATACGAATATTCGTGAGCAACACTGCCAAGGACACCAACTTTACAGGAATAGATATTTTTTTGAGACAACAATGTGGGATTTTAAAAGAGTCAAAACACAAATATTTGTAAAAACATAAATTTTATTATAGACCAATATAAATGATAAATACATATTTAGATAAAATATTGTATACAAAATGTTTTTAGGTGGTTGACAAATACAGTATATAACACCATTTTTCAATTATACACATATGATACATATGATCGTGGTATTTAAATCTACAAAACAATAAAACAACTAAATAAAGGGAAAGAAAGAATTCTACATGCAAATCTATGTAAAACATGAGCTCATATATGATGGTGAAAATGCCTAGGGAATGATCTAAGTGGAAAGCAGAAAATATATATGTGTACAAATGAATGCACATGTAAGATGCATCAAGAGTTTAGCAGCCACTACCCAACAAACTGTCACATAGCACCTGAAAACGTTCCATCTCCCATTTTGCACTCACCAAGATGAAATAAAGAGAATCAACTGGCTCCTTGAAGGCGTTTATATGTTTTACCTCCTCCAGGGAGTCACAGACGTGAAGATGTTACCGCACCTGCGCAGGCATCGCTAGCTAACAATGTCACCTGCATGTGCAGCGAACCACCAATCGCCATGTTTGAAAATCCATCAGACGATGCCTAATTTGCGGATGGCATTAGGGTGGCACAGATGGAACAAGGGAGAAGGTAGAATTAGGTAAAAGAAAGGTCCCCAGCTCTACCCCAAGAGACAACGGCACCTGTCAAAAACGTATATTAACCACTTCCCTACCGCCTCATTGTGAAATGACGGCGGCAGGGACCCCTTCTCGATCCGGGTGGACGTCATATGACCAGGCGGCCGCGATTGCCGCCGGGTGCCCGCGATTGTCGGTAATCACGGCAGGAGTGTGGATCTGTGTGTGTAAACACACAGATCCACCTCCTGTCAGCGGTGAGGAGACCAATGTGTGTTCCCAGTACAGAGGAACACACATCGGTCTCCTCCCCTTGAGAGTCTCCTCCCCCCTACAGTTATAACACATCTTAGGACACATATTAACCCCTTCCTTGCCCCCTAGTGGTTAACCCCTTCCCTGCCAGTCACATTTACACAGTAATCAATGCATATTTATAGCATTAATCGCTGTATAAATGTGAATGGTCCCAAAAACGTGTCAAAAGTGTCCGATGTGTTCGCCGCAATGTCACGGTGACAGTAAAAAAATCGCAAATCGCTGCCAATACTAGTAAAAAAATTAATAAAATAAAAATGCCATAAATCTATCACCTATTTTGTAGACGCTATAACTTTTGCGCAAACCAATCAATATATGATTATTGCGATTTTTTTTTACCAAAAATATGTAGAAGAATACGTATCGGCCTAAACTGAGGAAAAAAAATGTTTTTTTTTTTAAAAATTGTGATATTTATTAAATAAAAAAGTAAAAATTATTGTGTTTTTTTTTTTAATTGTCGCTCTTCTTTTGTTTATAGCGCAAAAAATAAAAACCGCAGAGATGATCAAATACCACCAAAAGAAAGCTCTATTTGTGGGAACAAAATGATAAAAAAATTGTTTGGGTACAGTGTAGCACGACCGCGCAATTGTCATTCAAAGTGCGACAGTGCTAAAGGCTGAAAATTGGCTTGGGCAGGAAGGTGCGTAAGTGCCTGGTATGGACGCGGTTAAACGGGAAAGAAGAAAAAATAACATTTTAGCCAAAAAAGTCTGGCTTAAAATGTATCCCTACATACATTCAATAATTATTAATGTCTAGGAAGGAGCAACTGTTCAGATGAAAATGACTTTATAAGGGAATCGAATTCATTGCAATCTTTTCCAGAATAAAAAGTATTTAAAAATGTTTTGAGCCTCTCTGCCTTCTCCATTGTCTAACTGCAATTTACTGTGCTACTACTGAACCAAGTCATTTTAAAAAACAAAAAGTATTTTTACCACTTCCTACGTATTTACAACACCTACTGATCAAAGCAATTTTTTCATTTCTGCTTTGAACCTATTGGTTTGGCAATACCTTTGTTGTTACTTAGATAACAAAGTACTACATGTTTTATTTATTTTTCTTAGGACAAAAACTTTTTTTTGTGCCTTTATTTTGTATTATTGTATTAAAATGTATTATTTTTTTCTCTGCAATCAATAGAAAAATGTATCAATCTATAACAAAATAAAAAATTCACTTTTTTTTTGTTAATGAAATTAAGGAAGCTGAGAAATTAGTGCATATCTATAGCAATAGCTTTGAAAAGTTGTAGGCTAAGTGGGAGCCCTAGATCCATTACACAAATAGTACAGGTAATGAAAGTTACATAATTACGCATTCCGCTATAGGGAAGTATTTTCTGCTTGGCTCCTTTTTTTTTTAAATTACTTTGCGTGGACATTTTAACTTCACTGTGTTGGCAATTATGAGAGAACCCCACCTCTCCTCCTTCTTCTTTTTTTTTTCTAGGTGTATATTGTTATTGTTTAGTAGTGATATGTTTTGCAAGCTAGGCTAAAGTCTGTATCTTGGGTGGACATTTGTTTGATGTATTTTTGTATGGCTTTTTTGTTTGTATATTTATTATGGAGGGCTAAAGATTCTAAATATTGTAGGTGAATGCTAAATTAAAAACACAGATGCAAAGGAGTTTGTATCAGACTGTTTTTCCTAACATCAAAGATCTTTTTTCATGCAGAGTACCAGAGGGGTCCATCTAACAAAGCTGATATGGGCAGACCAAATTCTGCTTTCCACATTCCAGGTGGCAGTATAAATTTGACAATATTGCAAATTCTCAGTCAAGTGAAGACATGAACCATATGAAAAATTAATAGGTGAGTACTAACTATAGTTTATCCTTTAAGACACAGCAACTTGTTTCTGCCTGCTGACCCCCAGATTGGCTTGAAGGCACCTGCTGTATGCAAACAACCACTCAGAGACAAGCCTTACAATCTTTCCTGAGCCCCTTGAAATATCTGAAACACAAATCAACAAATTCATTTACTCATAGTCATCTGTTAGGCCGTGTACACACGTGCAAACATGTACGATGAAACCGGTCCTCTGGACCGTTTTCACCGTACATGTCTGCCCGGGGCTTTCTGTACGATGGCTGTACTAACCATCGTACAGAAAGCCGCGCGTAAACAATACGCGGGGCATGTCCGCGGTGTCGCCGCGTCGATGACGCGGTGTCGCCGCGACAATGACGCGGCGACGTGGGCGGGCCTGCCAGTTAAATGCTTCCACGCATGTGTCGAAGTCATTCGACGCATGCGAGGGATGGCGGGCGCTCGGACATGTACGGTAGGTCTGTACAGACGACCGAACATGTCCGAGCGGGCAGGATTCCAGCGGACTGTTTTAAAACAAGTCCAGGAATATTTGTCCGCTGGGAAAAGGCCCGGCGGGCAAATGTTTGCTGAAATCCTGCACGCTCAGGCCTACACACGACCGAACATGTCTGCTGAAACTGGCCCGCAGACCAGTTTCAGCAGACATGTTTGGTCGTCTGTACGGGGCCTTATTAGTGCTAAAGGAGAAGTATGCAAACAAGCTTTCACTGTGCTTCTCCTTTAATGTGGAAATTAGCACTATAGTCAAACGATTTTTTTTAAACGGCTACAATTTACAGGGTTCTTTTTAATGTATTTGCAGGGACTGCAGGATCCATCCTTGTATGTACCCAGTCTAATGCATTGGTCCCCTGCTGATCCTGCAAATAATGGTTCTTCACTAGCTTGTCTTTAATTAAAGAAGCCTGCCCATAACCAATTTTGCATATGTAGCGCCTGGTTACTTCAAAGTACCGGTGCTATTTAAATTTAGAGGGAGATCAGAGTGTAGTTAAACTCTGATCTGGTTAACATGTTAAGATTGAGTGGGGAGTCCATCTGAGGAGCGCCATTGAGAGGCTGGCAATCCAAAAGGATTTCGACAAACTACCAGGGATCAAGGTAGCTGGACACTAAAGGATTGATCACCTGTCAGTCGGTATCTGGGCAACGTTAAGAAGGAGATCCAAGCGTAATTCTTCCGAGGAGGATTGCCTCCGTATTTACAATCAGAGGGGGCCTGTGGCATAGGTGCCTTACTGAAGTTCATTCCAAGGAGGGTCTGTGGCAGAGACTTTTCCTCAAAGGTTTGAGCAATACTCTGGCTGCCAGGTCAGAGAGACAGGCCTGTCCAGGTATGGTATTCCCACTCAAGCAGGAGTGGCGCAGAGAAGTGTTACACTTAGGAGCAGGACTGTTTCCCTATTGCTACGCCTGAATTCGCTATTCTCCTTTCTTCCTTCAACTCTACTTGCCTCACCACAAGTTTATTTGTTTTTACCCGGCTGGGTAATAAAGAGCACAGAAAAAGACACTTGTTGCGGACATTCCTTTACTACTGCTTTATGCACCATTCACCCCTAGGAATTCGGAAGAGCCACGAGGTAAATGTGCCACCCAAAACAAACCAGCAGCTCTTCCGGGGGTAGTGCTATACATATAGAAGTGTGGGGGTGCTCTCGCGCCTACCAAATAAAACTTAAGATGAGAAAAAATAATATAATGTGATATAAAGTATCTAAAATTAATTATATTGCTGCTCAATCTATTAATGTATATATGTGAATAAATACAGTAGAGTGATGGAAGATGAAGTGATAAGCGCAATAATAGTGGCTGTGTATCAAAAAAGTGATGGTCAGTGAATCAAACTGATCATGGACTAAGAATAAAACCACAGTGCCAAAAATAAACAATGATGATAAATGATTATCCTAACCAGCATGTGGCAAGTGAAAAATAACATACACAAACTGCTGTGATGCTGTAAGCAAATATGATCTCTATGAGTCCTGAGATAAGTGGGCTAATTGTGAAGCCTCAAATAAGAATATGCATAAAATAAATTAAATAAGCATCAATCAATGCAATAAACAGTTCCACAAAGCAATATAGCTCTCCAAAACAGTGATGTGGTGATTTCAGTGATCTTCCAATGTAGATCTTCAAAGATTTGTGCTCACAGAGCGCTTACCTTCCCAAAGAAGTAATCAAGCCTTGATTATATAGATGTCCATAAGGGGTGCTGTTGGATCTGCATCTGAGTATAGATGTCCAGGACATCCTGTGTAATCCTGTACTGTCAGCTCCAAACTTCTAGTGGGCATCGATGGTGCTCAGCATGAAGGAATAAAAAGATAGCTTCCCATAGTGTAGTAAAACAAGGGCTGGTTTATTGTAAAAAATGCTGCATTTACAATTCAAACAAAGTAAAAACGAAAGGAAAAAACAGCTGATCACAGCTTCCTGGTGAGTTCCTATAGTGAGCCCGTCCCTTACATGTTACGCCACGTCACGTGGCTTCATCAGAGGTGACGGATTGGTTATTAGGCTTGTCTTTTATATGAGACAACAGGAAATAGTTTGGCGGCCATTTTGCCAGAGAATATGTCTCTGAATAGGCGGCGGCCATTTTAGCGGTGGGTTTACATCAACATAACCGTGTCAATAGATCCAGAGCGCTGTGTGTTCCCGGCGGCCATCCTGTAGTAGCCCAAATCGGGACAGCAAGGAAATGGCTCGTTGGAGCCTGGGAATAGACAGCGATGTGGATGATCTAGAGCTAACAATGGCTAGAACATATTGATTAAACTATCTGGTATGTGAATAAAACATATACATGCTGCCATAAGTATGTTGATAAACAATTAAAAACAATGCATCATAATACATGGTGGACCAAAGTGGATTTTGTCTATATATATAGAACCACATAATATTAACTGTATAATATCAGCTGATAAAACATAATATAGAAAAATATACACATATATAATAATATAATAAAGGTATATAATATAAAAATAAGAAATGGATAGGGATCAAAATATATAAAATTGCAATAAATATGAATATATATATGTGTATGAAAATACATTAAAAATTACTTAAGAAACAGTTTAAATCAAATTCTACATTCATACCATCAGGTACCAAATTTATGTGCTTTAAATTGCTTTAAATTGTCATATTATCTAAAATGTATTGTATACCTTTGATTTCCAATACAGACTCTCCTTGTTTAACGACTTACCTGTTTAACCACTGCTCGGACTTACGACCAGCTTTGGGTACTGTACATCACTGTTTTGTACAGAACAGTGCAGGATTTTTGTTGTTTATATTTTTGTGTTCTGTACTTATGCAAATTATAACAATGTTATTGAGTTTGAGTTTTGTGTTTAGACCCTTTTTTCATAATTTAGTACAGTACAGTAGTTAAGAATGCTTAAAAAAAATAGATTATTTGTAGCTCCTCTTTTAGCGACCAATTTGTTTAACAACCTGGTTGCTGGAACGGAACCTGGTCGTTAAGTGAGGAGAGCCTGTAGTTGGAAAATATTTATTACTTTTTGTTTTTATTGCTATTTTTTTTTTGTACTGTTGTATATTTACACATTTTTTGCTCTGACTGTGTATGACTTTTGCTTACTCTCTGTACAATTCATTTGTACAAGAGGTAGAGCATTATTTAATTATGTTCTGATGCTGCTGTGGATTTTTTTTTTTACCTTTCAAAAAAGTTTATCTTGGATCTACAGTATCTGTTTGTATCACTTAAGGCTAATATCTTTTCTATCCTATTACAAACAGAAGGTGTGGATTAACATTTATATTATGCTGAATCAGCATGCTAAAGTCTCTGTACTTGGCTGTTAGCCACCTGTGGCCATTTGCCAATTTTGCTGAACAATTATATATTAGCTATCTGTCACTTGATTATCCATTAGCTTGATGTTCACCAAGCCATCACCTTGACATTTCAAACACAGTGTTATTTTCTTTTCTTCAATATTGTGCATGCATTTGATTTTCACCGCTCTTTAACCTTATTTTATGTTTGATATTATAAATGTTATATAATTAATGGCATCAATAGAAAGTTGCTTGGTATTTGTTTAGACATTGAAGGTGAGCTTAAATAAGTTTTCCATTTAAAACTGATGTGGCCATGCTTGGCAATAACTTGTTCCATTTTGTTAGATGTTCATGTTAGACTTAAAATCTGTAGGGCCCAAAGGAAGGTGAAATAAAGTAGATCTAAACCCAATCATTAAAGTCTCACATATATCTGAAATCTTATATAAATGTCACATTATCGTGGTAATGAAATGCCAAAAGTTGTTTTCAATCTTTTTAAATATGCATCTTTCTTTAAAATTATAGTTGGTGACAGGGCCGTCTTTAATATGGTTTGGGCCCTGGGCAAACATTTTTTTTGGGCCCCCCTCCAGCTTATTTTGGGCCTGGCTGGTTCACATGTATGTGTTTTGGCGGCCCTCATTTGTGCAGGTACAGCAGCCCATTGATTTGAATGGGCTGCCATGCCTTTGTTTCCTGCAGAAAAAAGGTGCATTCAACATTTTAAAAATACAGTTGCCTTGAAATCCATTCTGCTTTTGCACCATGCTACTTACCTGCAGTTCTTGCACACACAAACGCACTGTGTTTTTAAAAGCGTGACCTAAACATCTAAAAATGCAGCAAGTTTGACAGTGCGGGAACTGCAGATAAGTCACAGCAGACAGCAGAATGGACAGAGAGTGCTGTATTTCAGTGCTTGATGGGCATAGGCGTGCCGTGTGCGCAGCCTATTACATGAGGCATGCGCTTTTCTTTGCAGGAAACGCAGGCATGGCGGCCCATTCAAATGAATGGGCTGCTGTGCCTGCGCAAATGTGGGCCGCCAAAACACATACATGTAAACCAGCCAGGCCCAAAATAAGCCCATCAAGCAGTTAAATACAGACAGTAATGTCATGTACTCTGAGGCTTTACTCAGCCTGGACTGCAGGTCTGGTCTGTGATTTAAAGAGTTCCTCTATTTTACACATGCCATGGCATGGGGTCCCATGGTGCTAAAGCAGAATGGACAGACGGTGCTGTGACCCCATGCCATGCCATGTGTAAAATAGAGGAACTTTTTAAAACACTGACCAGACCTGCAGTGAATCATCAAATATTATAAAGACTTTGGGCACACTCTACAGAAAACTTCAATTTACAATATAGATTAGCAAACAGTGACATACCTTGAGGAGCAGGAGATGAAGAAGTCAGCCTCAGGAAGAGCAAACTGGGGATGTTATAAAATCACATTCTAATTCACTTTTATATGCAAGCAGCACCCAGTGGCAGGAAGGGAGAAGTGCGCGTCTAAAGGGAAGTCAGGGGTGCTGTACATTTTAAAACACTGGGAAGGGAAGCAGTACTGTCACTGGCTGCGTGCCGCTGATGATTTTCAGCCTGATTTGTGGGCAGCACAGGGGCTTAACGGAAGGCAGGGCCGCCATCAGGAATTATGGGGCCACTTACACAGCTTCAGGCATGGGCCCCCTGGAGCAGAGAACCGGGATGGGGGGTGCTGCCGCCTGAAATTGAGAAGCAGGGGGGGGGCTGCCGCAAATTTAGAAGTGGGGGGCCCTTTACAAAAAAAGAAATAAAGAAAGAAATAAAGAAAAATATATATAAAAAAGGGGTGTAGCCATCCGGGGCCCTGGGGACCTCTGGGCCCTTTAATAAAAAGAAAAAAAGAAATAAAAAATATATATAAAAAATATATTTTAAAAAGGGGGTTGCCATCTGGGGCCCTGGGGACCTCTGGGCCCTTTAATATTTTTTTTTTTAATAAAAATAAATTACAAAAAAAAGGGGGTTGCCATCCGGGACCTCTGGGCCCTTTAATAAAAAATATATATAAAGAAACATTTATAAAAAAAAAAAGGGGGGGGGTTGCCATCCAGGGCCCTGGGGACCTCTGGGCCCTTAAATAAAAAATTAATAAAAAAAATATATAAACAAAAATAAAAAAATAAACATTTATAAAAAAAGATAAAGGGTGTTTGCCACATGGGGACCTCTGAGCCCTTTAATAAAAAAAAATATATATATATATATATATATATATATATATATATATATAATATATATATATATATATATATATATATATATATATAAAGAAAAAAAAGAAATAAAATATATAAAAAAAAAAAATTTTATAAAAATTTTTTTTTTTATAAAAAAAAGGGGGGTTGCCATCCGGGGACCTCTGGGTCCTATAATAATAATAATAATAATAAACATATTTTATATATATATATATATATATATATATATATATATATATATATATATATAAACAGATTTTTTTTTATAAAAAAAGGGGGGTTGTCATCCGGGGCCCTGGGGAACTATGGGCCCCTGGGGACCCCCAGACCTCTCAAAAAAATTGGCCCTTTAATAAAAAATAAAATAAAAATATATTAAAAAATTGTCCCTTTAATAAAAATATATAATTTTTTTTATTTAAAAATAAATAAAAAAAAGGGGGGGTTGCCATCTGGGGCCCTGGGGTCCTCCGGGCCCCTAACAAATGTGCCACTTCCTTACTGGGCACATATACCCCTTCCTGACCAGGTGAAATTTCAGCTTGTGGCACTGCGTCACTTTAACTGACAATTGCGCGGTCGTGCGACGTGGCTCCCAAACAAAATTGACGTCCTTTTTTCCCCACAAATAGAGCTTTCTTTTGGTGGTATTTGATCGCCTCTGCGGTTTTTATTTTTTGCGCTATAAACAAAAATAGAGCGACAATTTTGAAAAAAAAACAATATTTTTTACTTGTTGCTATAATAAATAGCCCAATTTTTTGTAAAAAACATTTTTTTTTCTCAGTCTAGGCGATACGTATTCTTCTACATATTTTTGGAAAAAAAAAAAAAATCGCAAGAAGCGTCTGGTTTGCGCAAAAGTTATTGCGCTTACAAAATAGGGGACAGAATTATTATTATTTTTTATTATTTTTTTTTACTACTTATGGCGGCGATCTGCATTTTTTTCGTGACTGCGACGTTATGGCGGACACATCGGACACTTTTGACACATTTTTGGCGCCATTCACATTTATACAGCGATCAGTGCTATAAATATGCACTAATTACTGTATAAATGTGACTGGCATTGAAGGGGTTAACACTAGGGGGTGAGGAAGGGGTTAAATGTGTTTCCCTAAATTGTGTTCTAACTGTAGGTGGAGGAGGGGTGACTGGGGGAGGTGACCGATCTGTGTCCCTATGTACAAGGGACACAGATCGGTCTCCTCTCTCCCCTGACAGGACGTGGAGCTCTGTGTTTACACACAGAGCTCCACGTCTTGTCCCTGTAGCCGCCGATCGCGAGTCCCTGGCGGACATCGCGGCCGCCAGGCACTCGCATCGGCATCTCAGCGATGCGGTGAGCATGCGCGCGCTGCCGTCAGACGCGCGCGCACCCGCCCGCCCCGCTGGATGCGCGCGCAGGCCGTCTTTTTACGGCCTGTTAGAGATTGACAACCACCCCGAGGCCGTATAAAGTCGTACGGCCGTCGGGTAGTGGTTAAAGGGGGTTGCTTTGGGCCCCCAACAGTGACAGGGCCCAGGGCACCTGCCCCATTTGCCCTGCGGTAAAGACGGCCCTGGTTGGTGATCCTGCTTTGAAGGTCCTTGCTCAAGCATTTTCAGGTATAGGGCCTCCCCTTGTGCTCCTGCCTTTCCACCCTGGCATATGTGCCCATGTTGAAAACTAGAAAACAGATATGCCAACACAAATTAGGCATGACTAGTCACAGTCACTATTAAAAATTCAGCCCAGAGCAATGATGTGCAGCTGACAATGGAGCAACTCAATGTAGACAGGAAGGGGCAGATTCACAGACAATTGGACAGGCGCAGCGTATCAGAGATACGCTACGCCGCCGTATCTTAACTGGCGTAAATTCAAATCCAGGAAGAATTTTCGCCGTAAGTTACGGCGGCGTAGTGTTTTTCTGGCGGCGTATTTGAAATTGGGCAGGTTGGGGGCGGGTTTCATTTAAATGAAGTGCGTCCCCACGCCGAATGAAATGCGCATGCGTCGTTCCTAAATTTCCCGCCGTGCATCGCGCTAAATGACGTCGCAACGAGTCGCGTGGCCCGCCACCCCTATAAAAGAAACATCAAAGCATCGGCGCGTCATTCGCTGAGCTGTGCTCTGAATTGGGATGTTCTCATCGCTGGACCAATCGTCCGTCGCTGGAGACATCACCCGGCGACCTCCGCGCATTTTTTTTTCCCGAACTCCGAACCCGGACCCAAACTTTTTCCAATTATCCGGGTTCGGGTTCATTATCCGGGTTCGGGAACAAAAAAAAAAAAATCCGTACCGAACCCGAACTTTACAGTTCGGGTTCGCTCAACCCTAGTGCTAAGCCCACTTACTGCGACAAAGTACCCCGCAATGTCAGTCACAATAAAAATCGCAGATCGCCGCCATTACTAGTAAAAAAAAATTATAAATAAAAATGCCATAAATCTATCACCTATTTTGTAGACGCTATAACTTTTGCGCAAACCAATCAATATACGCTTATTTCGATTTTTTTACCAAAAATATGTAGAAGAATACGCATCGGTCTAAACTGAGGAATTTTTTTTTCTTTTAATTGTGATATTTATTAACCAGTTAACCACCAGCCGCCGTCCAAAAACGGCGGCAAGGTGGTTGCTTAACTGGGGGTCGCCGTTCTGAAACGGCGCCCAGCAGAAGCAGTAATGCGCGCCGCCTCGGGCGCGCACACAGAAAATTCTGTGCGCGCCGGGTCTATGAGACCCGGCGCTACACAGATCACGGTAACTGACCGACAACAGCGGTCTTTTACCATGTGATCGCGCCGTCCAATGACGGCGCGATCACAGGTAAACAAACCGGCGTCATTTGATGACGCCGGTTCCTCCCTCCTCTCGCTGTACCGTTCGGTACAGTGTGAGAGGAGAGCGCGGATGGCAGCAGCAGTGTGGGATGGATCTGTGACTATTGCAGTCACAGATCCATCCATCCCTGCTCAGCCATCCCTGCATTAACCCCTGCAATACTCTGCCTTCCCTGCGCAATACTCTGCAATGCTCTGCCTTCCCTGCGCAATTACTCTGCAATACCCCCTGCGCAATACTCTGCAATACCCCCGCGCAATACTCTGCAAAACCCCCGAGCAATACTCTGCAAAACCCCCGCGCAATACTCTGCAAAACCCCCGCGCAATACTCTGCAAAACCCCCGCGCAATACTCTGCAATACCCCCGCGCAATACTCTGCAATACCCCCGCGCAATACTCTGCAATACCCCCGCGCAATACTCTGCAATACCCCCCACACAATACACTGCAATACCCCCGCACCAATACTCTGCAATACCCCCGCGCAATACTCTGCAATACCCCCGCGCAATACTCTGCAGTACTCCTTGCGCGATACTCTGCAATACCCCCGCGCATTACTCTGCAATACCCCCGCGCAATACTCTGCAATACCCCCGCGCAATACTCTGCAATACCCCCGCGCAATACTCTGCAGTACCCCCTGCCAGTACTCTGCAGTACCCCTTGCGCAATACTCTGCAGTACCCCCGCAAAATACTCTGCAGTACCCCCGTACAATACTCTGCAGTACCCCCCGCGCAATACTCTGCAATACCCCCCACACAATACTCTGCAATACCCCCCACACAATACTCTGCAATACCCCCGCACCAATACTCTGCAATACCCCCGCACCAATACTCTGCAATACCCCTGCACCAATACTCTGCAATACCCCCGCACCAATACTCTGCAATACCCCCACACCAATACTCTGCAATACCCCCGCACCAATACTTTGCAATACCCCGGCCAATACTTTGCAATACCCCGGCCAATACTCTGCAATACCCAGAAAATACTCTGGGGAAAAAAATGTGTTTTAACCACTTACCGCCCACGTCATATGACGTCCTTGACTTTGTGCAGGGATATCTAAATGATGCCTGCAGCTACAGGCATCATTCAGATATCATTTTTTTCAGCCGGCGATTCTCTACACCATAAGAATGATCATGGCGGCTGTTCCGCCTCTTGATCGTTCTTACGGGAGGCAAAAAGGGACGTCCCCACTCCCTTCGCCCTCCGGTGCTTCTTCTGACTCACCGCTGCGATCGAAGCCAGGATCGTTTTTTTTCTTGTTTTTTTTCAGGCTTCCCAGCCTAGAGGTGAGATGTGGGGTCTTATTGACCCCATATCTCACTGTAAAGAGGACCTGTCATGCTATATTCCTATTACAAGGGATGTTTCCATTCCTTGTAATTGGAATAAAAGTGATCAAAACATTTATTTTTGGGGAAAAACGTGTCAAACTAAAATAAATAAAGTAAAATGAACAATAAAAATAAAAAAAAAAATATTTAAAGTGCCCCTGTTCCCGCGTGCCCGTATACAGAAGCGAATGTGTACGTAAGTCCCGCCCACATATGAAAACGGTGTTCAAACCACACATGTGGGGTATCGCTGCGAACGTTAGAGCGAGAGCAATCATTTTGGCCCCAGACCTCCTTTGTAACTAAAAACATGTAACCAGTAAAAACATTTAAAACGTCACCTATGGGGATTTTTAAGTAGCGAAGTTTGGCGCCATTCCACAAGCGTGTGCAATATTGAAGGGTGACATGTTGGGTATCTATTTACTCGGTGTAACTTCATCTTTCATATTATGCAAAAACATTGGGCTAACTTTAATGATTTTTTTTTTTAAAAGCACAAAACTGTTTTATTTCCCAAAAAAATGCGTTCGAAAAATTGCTGTGCAAATACCATGCGCGATAAAAAGTTGCAACGACCGCCATTATATTCTCTAGGGTCTTTGCTAAAAAAGCATATATAATGTTTTGGGGTTCTATGTAATTTTCTAGCAAATAAATGATGATTTTTACATGTAGGAGAGAAATGTCAGAACTGGTCTGGGTGCTCCAGAACGCCTGATGGTGCTCCCTGCATGTCGGGCCTCTGTATGTGGCCACGCTGTGTAAAAGTCTCACACATGTGGTATCGCCAGACTCGGGAGGAATAGCAGAATGTGTTTTGGGGTGTAATTTGTGGTATACATATGCTTTGTGTGAGAAATAACCTGCTAATATGAAACTTTTGTGGGAAAAAAATAAAAATAAAAAAAACCTTGATTTTGCAAGGAATTGTGGGAAAAAAATGACAACTTCAAAAAACTCACCATGCCTCTTTCTAAATACCTTGGAATGTCTTCTTTCCAAAAAGGGGTCATTTAGGGGGTATTTGTACATTTCTGGCATGTTAGGGTCTCAAGAAATGAGAGAGGCTGTCAGTACTTCAGATGTGATCAAATTGATAAATTTTCAGTAATTGGTACCATAGCTTGTAGACCCTATAACTTTCACCCAGACTAAATAATATCCAAAAAAAAATTTTTTTTTAACCAAAGATATGTAGCAGTATACATTTTAGGCCAAATTTATGAAGAAAAATCCATTTTTTGCAAAATTTTATAATAGAAATGAAGAAAAATTCATTTTTTTACAAAATTTTCGTTCTTTTTTCATTTATAGAGAAAAAAATAAAAACCGCAGAGGTGATCAAATACCACCAAAAGAAAGCTCTATTTGTGGGGAAAAAAAGGCCAAAAATTTCATTTGGTTACAGTGTTGTATGACTGAGTTATTGTCATTCAAAATGTGAGAGCACCGAAAGCTGAAAATTGGTCTGGTTATTAAGTGGGTTTAAGTGCCCAGTTGTCAAGTGGTTAAATCAAAAAGTAAAAAATATTGTGTTTTTTTTTTTAAATTGTCGCTCTTGTTTTGTTTATAGCGCAAAAAATAAAAACCGCAGGAGATGATCAAATACCACCAATGAAAGCTCTATTTGTGGAGAAAAAAAACATAAAGATTTCATTTGGGTACAGTGTTGCATGACTGCGCAATTGTCATTCAAAGTGCAACAGCGCTGAAAACTAAAAATTGGTCTGGGCAGGAAGGGGGTGAAAATGCCCTGCATGGAAGGGGTTACATTGCATCTAAACCTACAATAAAAAAATGCATATATTACAGCTTACCAGTCCTTATATGCAGTGGCTGCATTCGTTTTCATTTTTTATGTCAAGAAAATTTTCAGCAAGTACAGAAAATACCTGTTGATCTTGCCAGCATGGGAGTTTCCTTGTCACTTACTGTGAGATAAACTGGAAGCAAAAACAATCTAGCTACTAGCTCAATCCACATATAATGGAGATGAACGAAGACACATGTCTGTCTTCGTTCATCTCCATTCAGCCTGTGTAACAGTCATAGCTGCTTACATAGATTAACCACTTCCCGACGGCTGTACGACTTTGTACGGCCGCAGGGTGGTTCTACTTCTCTGACTGGCCGTGTTTATACGGCCTGCGCGCGCAGCCAGTGGCGTGGGCGCGCGCATGCTCGCCGCATCGCTGAGATGCTGATGCAAGCGGGATCGGCGGCTACAGGGACAAGACGTGGAGCTCTGTGTGTAAACACAGAGATCCACGTCCTGTCAGGGGAGAGAGGAGACCGATCTGTGTCTCTTGTACATAGGGACATAGATCGGTCACCTCCCCCAGTCACCCCCCTTCCCCCACAGTTAGAACACAATTCAGGGTACACATTTAACCCCTTCCACACCCCCTAGTGTTAACCCCTTCAATGCCAGTCACATTTATACAGTAATTAGTGCATATTTATAGCACTGGTCGCTGTATAAATGTGAATGGCGCCAAAAATGTGTCAAACGTGTCCGATGTCTCCGCCACAATGTCGCAGTCACGAAAAAAATGCTGATCGCCACCATTAGTAGTAAAAAAAATAATAAAAAATAATAATAATTCTGTCCCCCTTTTTTTTTTTTTTTTTACCAGAAATATGTAGAAGAATACGTATCGCCTAGACTGAAAAAAAATGTTTTTTTTTTTTTTAAATTGGGCTATTTATTACAGCAACAAGTAAAAAATATTGTTTTTTTTTCAAAATTGTCGCTCTATTTTTGTTTATAGCGCAAAAAATAAAAACCGCAGAGGCGATCAAATACCACCAAAAGAAAGCTCTATTTGTGGGGAAAAAAGGACGTCAATTTTGTTTGGGAGCCACGTCGCACGACCGTGCAATTGTCAGTTAAAGTGACGCAATGCCACAAGCTGAAATTTCACCTGGTCAGGAAGGGGTATATGTGCCCAGTAAGGAAGTGGTTAAGTGGAGAAAAGAGTGCAGCCACCCAAGGTTAGAAAGTGTGTTATTTGCATGGTTACCAGGTAAAAAAAAAGAGGGGAGGGGGGAGCCTGTAAAAAGAGATACTGCTGCAGCCATCACATTTATGGACTGGTAACCGCAACATATTACATTTGTATTTTTAAGATTAGATACACTAACTAAAATACTCACTGACCTGACCTGGAACACATATGTAGATTACAGGTTTGGCCTTCTCTCTGACTTTATGTGCTATACAATACTAGCATGTGCAGGTGGAGATCAGCAATGTCAGCCTATATTACATAGTTAGTCAGGTTGAAAAAAAATGCAAGTTCATCTAGTTCAACCAATAGAAATAAATGAAAAAATAAATAGAAAATGTCAGTATATAGGACCCTATACCCATAGCAGATCCAAAGGAAGGTAAAAAAAAACTATAAAGCATGGTCCAATGTGCTCCAGTGGGGGAAAATTCCTTCCTGATCCTCTAAAGCAATTGAATATTCCCTTGATCAACAATCTCTGGTGTTATTACCTATACATGTTACTATCCAGTTATTTTCTGCACATTTAGGCTGCATTCACACCTGAGCGTAGCGCTTTGCAGCGTTTTTTACCGCGATTTTTCACGACAAAACGCGGCGTTTTTTACCGCGATTTTGAACAGGTCTAGGGTCACCAATGTAAAACGCCCAAACGCCCAAATTCGAGCGACAAAAAGGGTCCAGAACTTGTTTGGGCTTCAGGCGTTCGGCGTCAGGCATTTTGTAGTGGAGATGTGAACCATTTCCATAGAGAATAATGTATTTTTTCCCCTCTAGCGTTTTGGGGCATCGCGCTTCAGGCGACAAAACGCTCAGGTGTAAATGCAGCCTTAGGAATGCATCTGTCACTTGCTGCTTCCTTATCAACTTTTGCATTAGTAAGGGCAAGTGTTGATGGGCTTCAGTTGGCAAATGCAGCATGCTTTTCCCATCAGTTTGAGACACTTCTGACCTCATTGAGAATTCATTGCAGATATAGTTGACCTACTGTAGGTGACCGCGATATTGTGTCAATCTCGCTCCCTTTCTCGGCGAGATTGACCACCTACTAGCCCCGTCGCGGGAGCCAGCGCCGAGCCGGCTCACTGCGATGGGGAAAAAGCCGTCATAGAAGCGACGGGGATCCGACTTGGATTCCCGCCAATTCTAGTCGCAGCTTTTGGTATGAATCATGAGGGGGAACTCCATGCCAAATTTTAAATACAAAACTGGCATGGGTTCCCCCCCAGGGGGCATACCAGGCCCTTAGGTATGATATGGATTGCAAGGAGACCCCCCTACGCCGTAATCCATACCAGACCCGTATCCACCCGTATCCAAGCACGCTGCCTGGCCGGTCAGGAAAGGAGTGGGGACGAGCGAGCGCCCCCCCTCCTGAGCCATACCAGGCCGCATGCCCTCAACATGGGGGGGTTGGGTGCTCTGGGGCAGGGGGGCGCCCTGCGGCCCCGCCCCAAAGCACCCTGTCCCCATGTTGATAAGGACAGGGTCTCTTCCCGACAATCCTGGCCGTTGGTTGTCCGGGGCTGCGGGCGGGGGGCTTATCGAAATCTGTGAGCCCCCTTTAATAGTGGGCCACCAGATACTGGCCCCCCACCCTAGGTGAATGAATATGGTGTACATCGTACCCCTACCCATTCACCTGGAAGAAAAATGTCAATACAATAAACACACAACACAGGGTTTTAAAGTAATTTATTAGTCAGCTCCGGGGGTCTTCTCTGCTCTCCGGGGGTCTTCTCCACTCTCCGGGGGTCTTTTCCACTCTCGCTCGTCCCCACTTCTTTCCTGAACCGGCCAGGCAGCGTGCTTGGATACGGGTCTGGTATGGATTGTGGGCATAGGGGGGGTTTTCTTGCAATCCATATCAGACCTAAGGGCTTGGTATGCCCCCTGGGGGGGAACCCATGCCATTTTTTTTATTTAAAATTTGGCGTGGAGTTCCCCCTCATGATTCATACCAAACGCCACGGCTAGAATTGGTGGGAATCCAAGTCGGATCCCCGTCGCTTCTATGACGCGCTCGCTGGAATGTGCTTTTTTCTATTCCAGCGAGTGCAAGATGTCGGCACCCTGTCACCGAGAATCAGCGCGATGCCGTCGTGCTGGAAACACATTCTCGGCAACAGGTATTATACTTTAAGCCACTTTTGCATTCACATAGACTTGAATTGAGAGAGAAGCCATTTTGAAGTAAACAAAAGTGGGAATGGCTCCAAAGGTAACCGTAAAGAAGCCATATGTATGATTTGGGGTGGTTAGCTCAGTGGCTATACTAGCAAATGTACACAAATTCTTAAACTGTTACTTGCATGCAATAAAAATAAATAGCTATATTCCAGGATATAGTCAGGTTGATTTACTAAAATTGATGCGTATAAAATCTGGTGCAGCTCCATATAAAGTCCAATTGAACAAGCTGAAGTTAGAAGCTGATTGGCTACCATGCACAGCTGCACCAAATTTTACCCTTTCCAGGTTTAGTAAATCAATTGCTGTGTTTTACATACTGAGCAGTGTCACTTTCTTTGGTAAACGGCACTATGTTATCCCCGTAGCGTCCCAATACTTTTGGTCGAATATGGTGGTGTGCAGAGGGAAGCAGGAAGCGTCCCAATACTTTTGGTCGAATATGGTGGTGTGCAGAGGGAAGCAGGAAGCGTCCCAATACTTTTGGTCGAATATGGTGGTGTGCAGAGGGAAGCAGGAAGCGTCCCAATACTTTTGGTCGAATATGGTGGTGTGCAGAGGGAAGCAGGAAGCGTCCCAATACTTTTGGTCGAATATGGTGGTGTGCAGAGGGAAGCAGGAAGCGTCCCAATACTTTTGGTCGAATATGGTGGTGTGCAGAGGGAAGCAGGAAGCGTCCCAATACTTTTGGTCGAATATGGTGGTGTGCAGAGGGAAGCAGGAAGCGTCCCAATACTTTTGGTCGAATATGGTGGTGTGCAGAGGGAAGCAGGAAGCGTCCCAATACTTTTGGTCGAATATGGTGGTGTGCAGAGGGAAGCAGGAAGCGTCCCAATACTTTTGGTCGAATATGGTGGTGTGCAGAGGGAAGCAGGAAGCGTCCCAATACTTTTGGTCGAATATGGTGGTGTGCAGAGGGAAGCAGGAAGCGTCCCAATACTTTTGGTCGAATATGGTGGTGTGCAGAGGGAAGCAGGAAGCGTCCCAATACTTTTGGTCGAATATGGTGGTGTGCAGAGGGAAGCAGGAAGCGTCCCAATACTTTTGGTCGAATATGGTGGTGTGCAGAGGGAAGCAGGAAGCGTCCCAATACTTTTGGTCGAATATGGTGGTGTGCAGAGGGAAGCAGGAAGCGTCCCAATACTTTTGGTCGAATATGGTGGTGTGCAGAGGGAAGCAGGAAGCGTCCCAATACTTTTGGTCGAATATGGTGGTGTGCAGAGGGAAGCAGGAAGCGTCCCAATACTTTTGGTCGAATATGGTGGTGTGCAGAGGGAAGCAGGAAGCGTCCCAATACTTTTGGTCGAATATGGTGGTGTGCAGAGGGAAGCAGGAAGCGTCCCAATACTTTTGGTCGAATATGGTGGTGTGCAGAGGGAAGCAGGAAGCGTCCCAATACTTTTGGTCGAATATGGTGGTGTGCAGAGGGAAGCAGGAAGCGTCCCAATACTTTTGGTCGAATATGGTGGTGTGCAGAGGGAAGCAGGAAGCGTCCCAATACTTTTGGTCGAATATGGTGGTGTGCAGAGGGAAGCAGGAAGCGTCCCAATACTTTTGGTCGAATATGGTGGTGTGCAGAGGGAAGCAGGAAGCGTCCCAATACTTTTGGTCGAATATGGTGGTGTGCAGAGGGAAGCAGGAAGCGTCCCAATACTTTTGGTCGAATATGGTGGTGTGCAGAGGGAAGCAGGAAGCGTCCCAATACTTTTGGTCGAATATGGTGGTGTGCAGAGGGAAGCAGGAAGCGTCCCAATACTTTTGGTCGAATATGGTGGTGTGCAGAGGGAAGCAGGAAGCGTCCCAATACTTTTGGTCGAATATGGTGGTGTGCAGAGGGAAGCAGGAAGCGTCCCAATACTTTTGGTCGAATATGGTGGTGTGCAGAGGGAAGCAGGAAGCGTCCCAATACTTTTGGTCGAATATGGTGGTGTGCAGAGGGAAGCAGGAAGCGTCCCAATACTTTTGGTCGAATATGGTGGTGTGCAGAGGGAAGCAGGAAGCGTCCCAATACTTTTGGTCGAATATGGTGGTGTGCAGAGGGAAGCAGGAAGCGTCCCAATACTTTTGGTCGAATATGGTGGTGTGCAGAGGGAAGCAGGAAGCGTCCCAATACTTTTGGTCGAATATGGTGGTGTGCAGAGGGAAGCAGGAAGCGTCCCAATACTTTTGGTCGAATATGGTGGTGTGCAGAGGGAAGCAGGAAGCGTCCCAATACTTTTGGTCGAATATGGTGGTGTGCAGAGGGAAGCAGGAAGCGTCCCAATACTTTTGGTCGAATATGGTGGTGTGCAGAGGGAAGCAGGAAGCGTCCCAATACTTTTGGTCGAATATGGTGGTGTGCAGAGGGAAGCAGGAAGCGTCCCAATACTTTTGGTCGAATATGGTGGTGTGCAGAGGGAAGCAGGAAGCGTCCCAATACTTTTGGTCGAATATGGTGGTGTGCAGAGGGAAGCAGGAAGCGTCCCAATACTTTTGGTCGAATATGGTGGTGTGCAGAGGGAAGCAGGAAGCGTCCCAATACTTTTGGTCGAATATGGTGGTGTGCAGAGGGAAGCAGGAAGCGTCCCAATACTTTTGGTCGAATATGGTGGTGTGCAGAGGGAAGCAGGAAGCGTCCCAATACTTTTGGTCGAATATGGTGGTGTGCAGAGGGAAGCAGGAAGCGTCCCAATACTTTTGGTCGAATATGGTGGTGTGCAGAGGGAAGCAGGAAGCGTCCCAATACTTTTGGTCGAATATGGTGGTGTGCAGAGGGAAGCAGGAAGCGTCCCAATACTTTTGGTCGAATATGGTGGTGTGCAGAGGGAAGCAGGAAGCGTCCCAATACTTTTGGTCGAATATGGTGGTGTGCAGAGGGAAGCAGGAAGCGTCCCAATACTTTTGGTCGAATATGGTGGTGTGCAGAGGGAAGCAGGAAGCGTCCCAATACTTTTGGTCGAATATGGTGGTGTGCAGAGGGAAGCAGGAAGCGTCCCAATACTTTTGGTCGAATATGGTGGTGTGCAGAGGGAAGCAGGAAGCGTCCCAATACTTTTGGTCGAATATGGTGGTGTGCAGAGGGAAGCAGGAAGCGTCCCAATACTTTTGGTCGAATATGGTGGTGTGCAGAGGGAAGCAGGAAGCGTCCCAATACTTTTGGTCGAATATGGTGGTGTGCAGAGGGAAGCAGGAAGCGTCCCAATACTTTTGGTCGAATATGGTGGTGTGCAGAGGGAAGCAGGAAGCGTCCCAATACTTTTGGTCGAATATGGTGGTGTGCAGAGGGAAGCAGGAAGCGTCCCAATACTTTTGGTCGAATATGGTGGTGTGCAGAGGGAAGCAGGAAGCGTCCCAATACTTTTGGTCGAATATGGTGGTGTGCAGAGGGAAGCAGGAAGCGTCCCAATACTTTTGGTCGAATATGGTGGTGTGCAGAGGGAAGCAGGAAGCGTCCCAATACTTTTGGTCGAATATGGTGGTGTGCAGAGGGAAGCAGGAAGCGTCCCAATACTTTTGGTCGAATATGGTGGTGTGCAGAGGGAAGCAGGAAGCGTCCCAATACTTTTGGTCTCATATGGTGGTGTGCAGAGGGAAGCAGGAAGCGTCCCAATACTTTTGGTCGAATATGGTGGTGTGCAGAGGGAAGCAGGAAGCGTCCCAATACTTTTGGTCGAATATGGTGGTGTGCAGAGGGAAGCAGGAAGCGTCCCAATACTTTTGGTCGAATATGGTGGTGTGCAGAGGGAAGCAGGAAGCGTCCCAATACTTTTGGTCTCATATGGTGGTGTGCAGAGGGAAGCAGGAAGCGTCCCAATACTTTTGGTCTAATATGGTGGTGTGCAGAGGGAAGCAGGAAGCGTCCCAATACTTTTGGTCGAATATGGTGGTGTGCAGAGGGAAGCAGGAAGCGTCCCAATACTTTTGGTCGAATATGGTGGTGTGCAGAGGGAAGCGGGAAGCGTCCCAATACTTTTGGTCGAATATGGTGGTGTGCAGAGGGAAGCAGGAAGCGTCCCAATACTTTTGGTCTCATATGGTGGTGTGCAGAGGGAAGCAGGAAGCGTCCCAATACTTTTGGTCTCATATGGTGGTGTGCAGAGGGAAGCAGGAAGCGTCCCAATACTTTTGGTCTCATATGGTGGTGTGCAGAGGGAAGCAGGAAGCGTCCCAATACTTTTGGTCTCATATGGTGGTGTGCAGAGGGAAGCAGGAAGCGTCCCAATACTTTTGGTCGAATATGGTGGTGTGCAGAGGGAAGCAGGAAGCGTCCCAATACTTTTGGTCGAATATGGTGGTGTGCAGAGGGAAGCAGGAAGCGTCCCAATACTTTTGGTCTCATATGGTGGTGTGCAGAGGGAAGCAGGAAGCGTCCCAATACTTTTGGTCGAATATGGTGGTGTGCAGAGGGAAGCAGGAAGCGTCCCAATACTTTTGGTCTCATATGGTGGTGTGCAGAGGGAAGCAGGAAGCGTCCCAATACTTTTGGTCGAATATGGTGGTGTGCAGAGGGAAGCAGGAAGCGTCCCAATACTTTTGGTCTCATATGGTGGTGTGCAGAGGGAAGCAGGAAGCGTCCCAATACTTTTGGTCTCATATGGTGGTGTGCAGAGGGAAGCAGGAAGCGTCCCAATACTTTTGGTCTCATATGGTGGTGTGCAGAGGGAAGCGGGAAGCGTCCCAATACTTTTGGTCTCATATGGTGGTGTGCAGAGGGAAGCAGGAAGCGTCCCAATACTTTTGGTCGAATATGGTGGTGTGCAGAGGGAAGCGGGAAGCGTCCCAATACTTTTGGTCGAATATGGTGGTGTGCAGAGGGAAGCAGGAAGCGTCCCAATACTTTTGGTCTCATATGGTGGTGTGCAGAGGGAAGCGGGAAGCGTCCCAATACTTTTGGTCTCATATGGTGGTGTGCAGAGGGAAGCAGGAAGCGTCCCAATACTTTTGGTCTCATATGGTGGTGTGCAGAGGGAAGCAGGAAGCGTCCCAATACTTTTGGTCTCATATGGTGGTGTGCAGAGGGAAGCAGGAAGCGTCCCAATACTTTTGGTCTCATATGGTGGTGTGCAGAGGGAAGCGGGAAGCGTCCCAATACTTTTGGTCGAATATGGTGGTGTGCAGAGGGAAGCGGGAAGCGTCCCAATACTTTTGGTCGAATATGGTGGTGTGCAGAGGGAAGCGGGAAGCGTCCCAATACTTTTGGTCGAATATGGTGGTGTGCAGAGGGAAGCAGGAAGCGTCCCAATACTTTTGGTCGAATATGGTGGTGTGCAGAGGGAAGCAGGAAGCGTCCCAATACTTTTGGTCGAATATGGTGGTGTGCAGAGGGAAGCAGGAAGCGTCCCAATACTTTTGGTCGAATATGGTGGTGTGCAGAGGGAAGCAGGAAGCGTCCCAATACTTTTGGTCGAATATGGTGGTGTGCAGAGGGAAGCAGGAAGCGTCCCAATACTTTTGGTCGAATATGGTGGTGTGCAGAGGGAAGCAGGAAGCGTCCCAATACTTTTGGTCGAATATGGTGGTGTGCAGAGGGAAGCGGGAAGCGTCCCAATACTTTTGGTCGAATATGGTGGTGTGCAGAGGGAAGCGGGAAGCGTCCCAATACTTTTGGTCGAATATGGTGGTGTGCAGAGGGAAGCAGGAAGCGTCCCAATACTTTTGGTCGAATATGGTGGTGTGCAGAGGGAAGCGGGAAGCGTCCCAATACTTTTGGTCGAATATGGTGGTGTGCAGAGGGAAGCAGGGAAGCGTCCCAATACTTTTGGTCGAATATGGTGGTGTGCAGAGGGAAGCAGGAAGCGTCCCAATACTTTTGGTCGAATATGGTGGTGTGCAGAGGGAAGCAGGGAAGCGTCCCAATACTTTTGGTCGAATATGGTGGTGTGCAGAGGGAAGCAGGAAGCGTCCCAATACTTTTGGTCGAATATGGTGGTGTGCAGAGGGAAGCGGGAAGCGTCCCAATACTTTTGGTCGAATATGGTGGTGTGCAGAGGGAAGCAGGAAGCGTCCCAATACTTTTGGTCGAATATGGTGGTGTGCAGAGGGAAGCAGGAAGCGTCCCAATACTTTTGGTCGAATATGGTGGTGTGCAGAGGGAAGCAGGAAGCGTCCCAATACTTTTGGTCGAATATGGTGGTGTGCAGAGGGAAGCAGGAAGCGTCCCAATACTTTTGGTCGAATATGGTGGTGTGCAGAGGGAAGCAGGAAGCGTCCCAATACTTTTGGTCGAATATGGTGGTGTGCAGAGGGAAGCAGGAAGCGTCCCAGTACTTTTGGTCGAATATGGTGGTGTGCAGAGGGAAGCAGGAAGCGTCCCAATACTTTTGGTCGAATATGGTGGTGTGCAGAGGGAAGCGGGAAGCGTCCCAATACTTTTGGTCGAATATGGTGGTGTGCAGAGGGAAGCAGGAAGCGTCCCAATACTTTTGGTCGAATATGGTGGTGTGCAGAGGGAAGCAGGAAGCGTCCCAATACTTTTGGTCGAATATGGTGGTGTGCAGAGGGAAGCGGGAAGCGTCCCAATACTTTTGGTCGAATATGGTGGTGTGCAGAGGGAAGCGGGAAGCGTCCCAATACTTTTGGTCGAATATGGTGGTGTGCAGAGGGAAGCGGGAAGCGTCCCAATACTTTTGGTCGAATATGGTGGTGTGCAGAGGGAAGCGGGAAGCGTCCCAATACTTTTGGTCGAATATGGTGGTGTGCAGAGGGAAGCAGGAAGCGTCCCAATACTTTTGGTCGAATATGGTGGTGTGCAGAGGGAAGCGGGAAGCGTCCCAATACTTTTGGTCGAATATGGTGGTGTGCAGAGGGAAGCGGGAAGCGTCCCAATACTTTTGGTCGAATATGGTGGTGTGCAGAGGGAAGCGGGAAGCGTCCCAATACTTTTGGTCTCATATGGTGGTGTGCAGAGGGAAGCGGGAAGCGTCCCAATACTTTTGGTCGAATATGGTGGTGTGCAGAGGGAAGCGGGAAGCGTCCCAATACTTTTGGTCGAATATGGTGGTGTGCAGAGGGAAGCAGGAAGCGTCCCAGTACTTTTGGTCGAATATGGTGGTGTGCAGAGGGAAGCAGGAAGCGTCCCAATACTTTTGGTCGAATATGGTGGTGTGCAGAGGGAAGCGGGAAGCGTCCCAATACTTTTGGTCGAATATGGTGGTGTGCAGAGGGAAGCAGGAAGCGTCCCAATACTTTTGGTCTCATATGGTGGTGTGCAGAGGGAAGCAGGAAGCGTCCCAATACTTTTGGTCGAATATGGTGGTGTGCAGAGGGAAGCGGGAAGCGTCCCAATACTTTTGGTCGAATATGGTGGTGTGCAGAGGGAAGCGGGAAGCGTCCCAATACTTTTGGTCGAATATGGTGGTGTGCAGAGGGAAGCGGGAAGCGTCCCAATACTTTTGGTCTCATATGGTGGTGTGCAGAGGGAAGCAGGAAGCGTCCCAATACTTTTGGTCTCATATGGTGGTGTGCAGAGGGAAGCAGGAAGCGTCCCAATACTTTTGGTCGAATATGGTGGTGTGCAGAGGGAAGCAGGAAGCGTCCCAATACTTTTGGTCGAATATGGTGGTGTGCAGAGGGAAGCAGGAAGCGT
Source organism: Rana temporaria (assembly GCF_905171775.1). Classification (NCBI taxonomy): domain Eukaryota; kingdom Metazoa; phylum Chordata; class Amphibia; order Anura; family Ranidae; genus Rana; species Rana temporaria. The sequence continues at coordinate 438,538,665 of NC_053489.1, read as the reverse complement.
CCCAATACTTTTGGTCTCATATGGTGGTGTGCAGAGGGAAGCGGGAAGCGTCCCAATACTTTTGGTCGAATATGGTGGTGTGCAGAGGGAAGCAGGAAGCGTCCCAATACTTTTGGTCGAATATGGTGGTGTGCAGAGGGAAGCAGGAAGCGTCCCAATACTTTTGGTCTCATATGGTGGTGTGCAGAGGGAAGCAGGAAGCGTCCCAATACTTTTGGTCTCATATGGTGGTGTGCAGAGGGAAGCAGGAAGCGTCCCAATACTTTTGGTCTCATATGGTGGTGTGCAGAGGGAAGCAGGAAGCGTCCCAATACTTTTGGTCTCATATGGTGGTGTGCAGAGGGAAGCAGGAAGCGTCCCAATACTTTTGGTCTCATATGGTGGTGTGCAGAGGGAAGCAGGAAGCGTCCCAATACTTTTGGTCTCATATGGTGGTGTGCAGAGGGAAGCAGGAAGCGTCCCAATACTTTTGGTCTCATATGGTGGTGTGCAGAGGGAAGCAGGAAGCGTCCCAATACTTTTGGTCGAATATGGTGGTGTGCAGAGGGAAGCAGGAAGCGTCCCAATACTTTTGGTCGAATATGGTGGTGTGCAGAGGGAAGCAGGAAGCGTCCCAATACTTTTGGTCTCATATGGTGGTGTGCAGAGGGAAGCAGGAAGCGTCCCAATACTTTTGGTCGAATATGGTGGTGTGCAGAGGGAAGCAGGAAGCGTCCCAATACTTTTGGTCGAATATGGTGGTGTGCAGAGGGAAGCAGGAAGCGTCCCAATACTTTTGGTCGAATATGGTGGTGTGCAGAGGGAAGCAGGAAGCGTCCCAATACTTTTGGTCGAATATGGTGGTGTGCAGAGGGAAGCAGGAAGCGTCCCAATACTTTTGGTCGAATATGGTGGTGTGCAGAGGGAAGCAGGAAGCGTCCCAATACTTTTGGTCGAATATGGTGGTGTGCAGAGGGAAGCAGGAAGCGTCCCAATACTTTTGGTCGAATATGGTGGTGTGCAGAGGGAAGCAGGAAGCGTCCCAATACTTTTGGTCGAATATGGTGGTGTGCAGAGGGAAGCAGGAAGCGTCCCAATACTTTTGGTCGAATATGGTGGTGTGCAGAGGGAAGCAGGAAGCGTCCCAATACTTTTGGTCGAATATGGTGGTGTGCAGAGGGAAGCAGGAAGCGTCCCAATACTTTTGGTCGAATATGGTGGTGTGCAGAGGGAAGCAGGAAGCGTCCCAATACTTTTGGTCGAATATGGTGGTGTGCAGAGGGAAGCAGGAAGCGTCCCAATACTTTTGGTCTAATATGGTGGTGTGCAGAGGGAAGCAGGAAGCGTCCCAATACTTTTGGTCGAATATGGTGGTGTGCAGAGGGAAGCAGGAAGCGTCCCAATACTTTTGGTCGAATATGGTGGTGTGCAGAGGGAAGCAGGAAGCGTCCCAATACTTTTGGTCGAATATGGTGGTGTGCAGAGGGAAGCAGGAAGCGTCCCAATACTTTTGGTCGAATATGGTGGTGTGCAGAGGGAAGCAGGAAGCGTCCCAATACTTTTGGTCGAATATGGTGGTGTGCAGAGGGAAGCAGGAAGCGTCCCAATACTTTTGGTCGAATATGGTGGTGTGCAGAGGGAAGCAGGAAGCGTCCCAATACTTTTGGTCGAATATGGTGGTGTGCAGAGGGAAGCAGGAAGCGTCCCAATACTTTTGGTCGAATATGGTGGTGTGCAGAGGGAAGCAGGAAGCGTCCCAATACTTTTGGTCGAATATGGTGGTGTGCAGAGGGAAGCAGGAAGCGTCCCAATACTTTTGGTCGAATATGGTGGTGTGCAGAGGGAAGCAGGAAGCGTCCCAATACTTTTGGTCGAATATGGTGGTGTGCAGAGGGAAGCAGGAAGCGTCCCAATACTTTTGGTCGAATATGGTGGTGTGCAGAGGGAAGCAGGAAGCGTCCCAATACTTTTGGTCGAATATGGTGGTGTGCAGAGGGAAGCAGGAAGCGTCCCAATACTTTTGGTCGAATATGGTGGTGTGCAGAGGGAAGCAGGAAGCGTCCCAATACTTTTGGTCGAATATGGTGGTGTGCAGAGGGAAGCAGGAAGCGTCCCAATACTTTTGGTCGAATATGGTGGTGTGCAGAGGGAAGCAGGAAGCGTCCCAATACTTTTGGTCGAATATGGTGGTGTGCAGAGGGAAGCAGGAAGCGTCCCAATACTTTTGGTCTCATATGGTGGTGTGCAGAGGGAAGCAGGAAGCGTCCCAATACTTTTGGTCGAATATGGTGGTGTGCAGAGGGAAGCAGGAAGCGTCCCAATACTTTTGGTCGAATATGGTGGTGTGCAGAGGGAAGCAGGAAGCGTCCCAATACTTTTGGTCGAATATGGTGGTGTGCAGAGGGAAGCAGGAAGCGTCCCAATACTTTTGGTCGAATATGGTGGTGTGCAGAGGGAAGCAGGAAGCGTCCCAATACTTTTGGTCGAATATGGTGGTGTGCAGAGGGAAGCAGGAAGCGTCCCAATACTTTTGGTCGAATATGGTGGTGTGCAGAGGGAAGCAGGAAGCGTCCCAATACTTTTGGTCGCATATGGTGGTGTGCAGAGGGAAGCAGGAAGCGTCCCAATACTTTTGGTCGAATATGGTGGTGTGCAGAGGGAAGCAGGAAGCGTCCCAATACTTTTGGTCGAATATGGTGGTGTGCAGAGGGAAGCAGGAAGCGTCCCAATACTTTTGGTCGAATATGGTGGTGTGCAGAGGGAAGCAGGAAGCGTCCCAATACTTTTGGTCGAATATGGTGGTGTGCAGAGGGAAGCAGGAAGCGTCCCAATACTTTTGGTCGAATATGGTGGTGTGCAGAGGGAAGCAGGGAAGCGTCCCAATACTTTTGGTCGAATATGGTGGTGTGCAGAGGGAAGCGGGAAGCGTCCCAATACTTTTGGTCGAATATGGTGGTGTGCAGAGGGAAGCGGGAAGCGTCCCAATACTTTTGGTCGAATATGGTGGTGTGCAGAGGGAAGCAGGAAGCGTCCCAATACTTTTGGTCGAATATGGTGGTGTGCAGAGGGAAGCGGGAAGCGTCCCAATACTTTTGGTCGAATATGGTGGTGTGCAGAGGGAAGCGGGAAGCGTCCCAATACTTTTGGTCGAATATGGTGGTGTGCAGAGGGAAGCGGGAAGCGTCCCAATACTTTTGGTCTCATATGGTGGTGTGCAGAGGGAAGCAGGAAGCGTCCCAATACTTTTGGTCGAATATGGTGGTGTGCAGAGGGAAGCAGGAAGCGTCCCAATACTTTTGGTCTCATATGGTGGTGTGCAGAGGGAAGCAGGAAGCGTCCCAATACTTTTGGTCGAATATGGTGGTGTGCAGAGGGAAGCAGGAAGCGTCCCAATACTTTTGGTCGAATATGGTGGTGTGCAGAGGGAAGCAGGAAGCGTCCCAATACTTTTGGTCGAATATGGTGGTGTGCAGAGGGAAGCAGGAAGCGTCCCAATACTTTTGGTCGAATATGGTGGTGTGCAGAGGGAAGCAGGAAGCGTCCCAATACTTTTGGTCGAATATGGTGGTGTGCAGAGGGAAGCAGGAAGCGTCCCAATACTTTTGGTCGAATATGGTGGTGTGCAGAGGGAAGCAGGAAGCGTCCCAGTACTTTTGGTCGAATATGGTGGTGTGCAGAGGGAAGCAGGAAGCGTCCCAATACTTTTGGTCGAATATGGTGGTGTGCAGAGGGAAGCAGGAAGCGTCCCAATACTTTTGGTCGAATATGGTGGTGTGCAGAGGGAAGCAGGAAGCGTCCCAATACTTTTGGTCTCATATGGTGGTGTGCAGAGGGAAGCAGGAAGCGTCCCAATACTTTTGGTCGAATATGGTGGTGTGCAGAGGGAAGCAGGAAGCGTCCCAATACTTTTGGTCGAATATGGTGGTGTGCAGAGGGAAGCAGGAAGCGTCCCAATACTTTTGGTCTAATATGGTGGTGTGCAGAGGGAAGCAGGAAGCGTCCCAATACTTTTGGTCGAATATGGTGGTGTGCAGAGGGAAGCAGGAAGCGTCCCAATACTTTTGGTCGAATATGGTGGTGTGCAGAGGGAAGCAGGAAGCGTCCCAATACTTTTGGTCGAATATGGTGGTGTGCAGAGGGAAGCAGGAAGCGTCCCAATACTTTTGGTCGAATATGGTGGTGTGCAGAGGGAAGCAGGAAGCGTCCCAATACTTTTGGTCTCATATGGTGGTGTGCAGAGGGAAGCAGGAAGCGTCCCAATACTTTTGGTCTCATATGGTGGTGTGCAGAGGGAAGCAGGAAGCGTCCCAATACTTTTGGTCTCATATGGTGGTGTGCAGAGGGAAGCAGGAAGCGTCCCAATACTTTTGGTCGAATATGGTGGTGTGCAGAGGGAAGCAGGAAGCGTCCCAATACTTTTGGTCGAATATGGTGGTGTGCAGAGGGAAGCAGGAAGCGTCCCAATACTTTTGGTCTCATATGGTGGTGTGCAGAGGGAAGCAGGAAGCGTCCCAATACTTTTGGTCGAATATGGTGGTGTGCAGAGGGAAGCAGGAAGCGTCCCAATACTTTTGGTCGAATATGGTGGTGTGCAGAGGGAAGCAGGAAGCGTCCCAATACTTTTGGTCTCATATGGTGGTGTGCAGAGGGAAGCAGGAAGCGTCCCAATACTTTTGGTCGAATATGGTGGTGTGCAGAGGGAAGCAGGAAGCGTCCCAGTACTTTTGGTCGAATATGGTGGTGTGCAGAGGGAAGCAGGAAGCGTCCCAATACTTTTGGTCGAATATGGTGGTGTGCAGAGGGAAGCAGGAAGCGTCCCAATACTTTTGGTCGAATATGGTGGTGTGCAGAGGGAAGCAGGAAGCGTCCCAATACTTTTGGTCTAATATGGTGGTGTGCAGAGGGAAGCAGGAAGCGTCCCAATACTTTTGGTCGAATATGGTGGTGTGCAGAGGGAAGCAGGAAGCGTCCCAATACTTTTGGTCGAATATGGTGGTGTGCAGAGGGAAGCAGGAAGCGTCCCAATACTTTTGGTCGAATATGGTGGTGTGCAGAGGGAAGCAGGAAGCGTCCCAATACTTTTGGTCGAATATGGTGGTGTGCAGAGGGAAGCAGGAAGCGTCCCAATACTTTTGGTCGAATATGGTGGTGTGCAGAGGGAAGCAGGAAGCGTCCCAATACTTTTGGTCGAATATGGTGGTGTGCAGAGGGAAGCAGGAAGCGTCCCAATACTTTTGGTCGAATATGGTGGTGTGCAGAGGGAAGCAGGAAGCGTCCCAATACTTTTGGTCGAATATGGTGGTGTGCAGAGGGAAGCAGGAAGCGTCCCAATACTTTTGGTCGAATATGGTGGTGTGCAGAGGGAAGCAGGAAGCGTCCCAATACTTTTGGTCGAATATGGTGGTGTGCAGAGGGAAGCAGGAAGCGTCCCAATACTTTTGGTCGAATATGGTGGTGTGCAGAGGGAAGCAGGAAGCGTCCCAATACTTTTGGTCGAATATGGTGGTGTGCAGAGGGAAGCAGGAAGCGTCCCAATACTTTTGGTCGAATATGGTGGTGTGCAGAGGGAAGCAGGAAGCGTCCCAATACTTTTGGTCGAATATGGTGGTGTGCAGAGGGAAGCAGGAAGCGTCCCAATACTTTTGGTCGAATATGGTGGTGTGCAGAGGGAAGCAGGAAGCGTCCCAATACTTTTGGTCGAATATGGTGGTGTGCAGAGGGAAGCAGGAAGCGTCCCAATACTTTTGGTCGAATATGGTGGTGTGCAGAGGGAAGCAGGAAGCGTCCCAATACTTTTGGTCGAATATGGTGGTGTGCAGAGGGAAGCAGGAAGCGTCCCAATACTTTTGGTCTAATATGGTGGTGTGCAGAGGGAAGCAGGAAGCGTCCCAATACTTTTGGTCGAATATGGTGGTGTGCAGAGGGAAGCGGGAAGCGTCCCAATACTTTTGGTCGAATATGGTGGTGTGCAGAGGGAAGCAGGAAGCGTCCCAATACTTTTGGTCGAATATGGTGGTGTGCAGAGGGAAGCAGGAAGCGTCCCAATACTTTTGGTCTCATATGGTGGTGTGCAGAGGGAAGCAGGAAGCGTCCCAATACTTTTGGTCTCATATGGTGGTGTGCAGAGGGAAGCAGGAAGCGTCCCAATACTTTTGGTCGAATATGGTGGTGTGCAGAGGGAAGCAGGAAGCGTCCCAATACTTTTGGTCTCATATGGTGGTGTGCAGAGGGAAGCAGGAAGCGTCCCAATACTTTTGGTCTCATATGGTGGTGTGCAGAGGGAAGCAGGAAGCGTCCCAATACTTTTGGTCGAATATGGTGGTGTGCAGAGGGAAGCAGGAAGCGTCCCAATACTTTTGGTCGAATATGGTGGTGTGCAGAGGGAAGCGGGAAGCGTCCCAATACTTTTGGTCGAATATGGTGGTGTGCAGAGGGAAGCGGGAAGCGTCCCAATACTTTTGGTCGAATATGGTGGTGTGCAGAGGGAAGCAGGAAGCGTCCCAGTACTTTTGGTCGAATATGGTGGTGTGCAGAGGGAAGCAGGAAGCGTCCCAGTACTTTTGGTCGAATATGGTGGTGTGCAGAGGGAAGCGGGAAGCGTCCCAATACTTTTGGTCGAATATGGTGGTGTGCAGAGGGAAGCGGGAAGCGTCCCAATACTTTTGGTCGAATATGGTGGTGTGCAGAGGGAAGCGGGAAGCGTCCCAATACTTTTGGTCTCATATGGTGGTGTGCAGAGGGAAGCGGGAAGCGTCCCAATACTTTTGGTCGAATATGGTGGTGTGCAGAGGGAAGCAGGAAGCGTCCCAATACTTTTGGTCGAATATGGTGGTGTGCAGAGGGAAGCAGGAAGCGTCCCAATACTTTTGGTCTCATATGGTGGTGTGCAGAGGGAAGCAGGAAGCGTCCCAATACTTTTGGTCGAATATGGTGGTGTGCAGAGGGAAGCAGGAAGCGTCCCAATACTTTTGGTCGAATATGGTGGTGTGCAGAGGGAAGCGGGAAGCGTCCCAATACTTTTGGTCGAATATGGTGGTGTGCAGAGGGAAGCAGGAAGCGTCCCAATACTTTTGGTCTCATATGGTGGTGTGCAGAGGGAAGCAGGAAGCGTCCCAATACTTTTGGTCGAATATGGTGGTGTGCAGAGGGAAGCGGGAAGCGTCCCAATACTTTTGGTCGAATATGGTGGTGTGCAGAGGGAAGCGGGAAGCGTCCCAATACTTTTGGTCGAATATGGTGGTGTGCAGAGGGAAGCAGGAAGCGTCCCAATACTTTTGGTCTAATATGGTGGTGTGCAGAGGGAAGCAGGAAGCGTCCCAATACTTTTGGTCTCATATGGTGGTGTGCAGAGGGAAGCAGGAAGCGTCCCAATACTTTTGGTCTCATATGGTGGTGTGCAGAGGGAAGCGGGAAGCGTCCCAATACTTTTGGTCGAATATGGTGGTGTGCAGAGGGAAGCGGGAAGCGTCCCAATACTTTTGGTCGAATATGGTGGTGTGCAGAGGGAAGCAGGAAGCGTCCCAATACTTTTGGTCGAATATGGTGGTGTGCAGAGGGAAGCAGGAAGCGTCCCAATACTTTTGGTCTCATATGGTGGTGTGCAGAGGGAAGCAGGAAGCGTCCCAATACTTTTGGTCTCATATGGTGGTGTGCAGAGGGAAGCAGGAAGCGTCCCAATACTTTTGGTCGAATATGGTGGTGTGCAGAGGGAAGCAGGAAGCGTCCCAATACTTTTGGTCGAATATGGTGGTGTGCAGAGGGAAGCAGGAAGCGTCCCAATACTTTTGGTCGAATATGGTGGTGTGCAGAGGGAAGCAGGAAGCGTCCCAATACTTTTGGTCGAATATGGTGGTGTGCAGAGGGAAGCAGGAAGCGTCCCAATACTTTTGGTCGAATATGGTGGTGTGCAGAGGGAAGCAGGAAGCGTCCCAATACTTTTGGTCTCATATGGTGGTGTGCAGAGGGAAGCAGGAAGCGTCCCAATACTTTTGGTCGAATATGGTGGTGTGCAGAGGGAAGCGGGAAGCGTCCCAATACTTTTGGTCGAATATGGTGGTGTGCAGAGGGAAGCGGGAAGCGTCCCAATACTTTTGGTCGAATATGGTGGTGTGCAGAGGGAAGCAGGAAGCGTCCCAATACTTTTGGTCGAATATGGTGGTGTGCAGAGGGAAGCAGGAAGCGTCCCAATACTTTTGGTCGAATATGGTGGTGTGCAGAGGGAAGCAGGAAGCGTCCCAATACTTTTGGTCGAATATGGTGGTGTGCAGAGGGAAGCGGGAAGCGTCCCAATACTTTTGGTCTCATATGGTGGTGTGCAGAGGGAAGCGGGAAGCGTCCCAATACTTTTGGTCTCATATGGTGGTGTGCAGAGGGAAGCAGGAAGCGTCCCAATACTTTTGGTCTCATATGGTGGTGTGCAGAGGGAAGCAGGAAGCGTCCCAATACTTTTGGTCTCATATGGTGGTGTGCAGAGGGAAGCAGGAAGCGTCCCAATACTTTTGGTCGAATATGGTGGTGTGCAGAGGGAAGCAGGAAGCGTCCCAATACTTTTGGTCTCATATGGTGGTGTGCAGAGGGAAGCAGGAAGCGTCCCAATACTTTTGGTCTCATATGGTGGTGTGCAGAGGGAAGCAGGAAGCGTCCCAATACTTTTGGTCTCATATGGTGGTGTGCAGAGGGAAGCAGGAAGCGTCCCAATACTTTTGGTCTCATATGGTGGTGTGCAGAGGGAAGCAGGAAGCGTCCCAATACTTTTGGTCTCATATGGTGGTGTGCAGAGGGAAGCAGGAAGCGTCCCAATACTTTTGGTCTCATATGGTGGTGTGCAGAGGGAAGCAGGAAGCGTCCCAATACTTTTGGTCTCATATGGTGGTGTGCAGAGGGAAGCAGGAAGCGTCCCAATACTTTTGGTCTCATATGGTGGTGTGCAGAGGGAAGCAGGAAGCGTCCCAATACTTTTGGTCTCATATGGTGGTGTGCAGAGGGAAGCAGGAAGCGTCCCAATACTTTTGGTCGCATATGGTGGTGTGCAGAGGGAAGCAGGAAGCGTCCCAATACTTTTGGTCGAATATGGTGGTGTGCAGAGGGAAGCAGGAAGCGTCCCAATACTTTTGGTCTCATATGGTGGTGTGCAGAGGGAAGCAGGAAGCGTCCCAATACTTTTGGTCGCATATGGTGGTGTGCAGAGGGAAGCAGGAAGCGTCCCAATACTTTTGGTCTCATATGGTGGTGTGCAGAGGGAAGCAGGAAGCGTCCCAATACTTTTGGTCTCATATGGTGGTGTGCAGAGGGAAGCAGGAAGCGTCCCAATACTTTTGGTCTCATATGGTGGTGTGCAGAGGGAAGCGGGAAGCGTCCCAATACTTTTGGTCGAATATGGTGGTGTGCAGAGGGAAGCAGGAAGCGTCCCAATACTTTTGGTCTCATATGGTGGTGTGCAGAGGGAAGCGGGAAGCGTCCCAATACTTTTGGTCTCATATGGTGGTGTGCAGAGGGAAGCGGGAAGCGTCCCAATACTTTTGGTCGAATATGGTGGTGTGCAGAGGGAAGCAGGAAGCGTCCCAATACTTTTGGTCGAATATGGTGGTGTGCAGAGGGAAGCAGGAAGCGTCCCAATACTTTTGGTCGAATATGGTGGTGTGCAGAGGGAAGCAGGAAGCGTCCCAATACTTTTGGTCGAATATGGTGGTGTGCAGAGGGAAGCAGGAAGCGTCCCAATACTTTTGGTCTCATATGGTGGTGTGCAGAGGGAAGCAGGAAGCGTCCCAATACTTTTGGTCGAATATGGTGGTGTGCAGAGGGAAGCAGGAAGCGTCCCAATACTTTTGGTCTCATATGGTGGTGTGCAGAGGGAAGCAGGAAGCGTCCCAATACTTTTGGTCTCATATGGTGGTGTGCAGAGGGAAGCAGGAAGCGTCCCAATACTTTTGGTCTCATATGGTGGTGTGCAGAGGGAAGCAGGAAGCGTCCCAATACTTTTGGTCGAATATGGTGGTGTGCAGAGGGAAGCAGGAAGCGTCCCAATACTTTTGGTCGAATATGGTGGTGTGCAGAGGGAAGCAGGAAGCGTCCCAATACTTTTGGTCTCATATGGTGGTGTGCAGAGGGAAGCAGGAAGCGTCCCAATACTTTTGGTCTCATATGGTGGTGTGCAGAGGGAAGCAGGAAGCGTCCCAATACTTTTGGTCTCATATGGTGGTGTGCAGAGGGAAGCAGGAAGCGTCCCAATACTTTTGGTCTCATATGGTGGTGTGCAGAGGGAAGCAGGAAGCGTCCCAATACTTTTGGTCTCATATGGTGGTGTGCAGAGGGAAGCAGGAAGCGTCCCAATACTTTTGGTCTCATATGGTGGTGTGCAGAGGGAAGCAGGAAGCGTCCCAATACTTTTGGTCTCATATGGTGGTGTGCAGAGGGAAGCAGGAAGCGTCCCAATACTTTTGGTCTCATATGGTGGTGTGCAGAGGGAAGCAGGAAGCGTCCCAATACTTTTGGTCTCATATGGTGGTGTGCAGAGGGAAGCAGGAAGCGTCCCAATACTTTTGGTCTCATATGGTGGTGTGCAGAGGGAAGCAGGAAGCGTCCCAATACTTTTGGTCTCATATGGTGGTGTGCAGAGGGAAGCAGGAAGCGTCCCAATACTTTTGGTCTCATATGGTGGACCAAAAGTATTGGGACGCTTCCTGCTTCCCTCTGCACACCACCATATTCGACCAAAAGTATTGGGACGCTTCCTGCTTCCCTCTGCACACCACCATATTCGACCAAAAGTATTGGGACGCTTCCTGCTTCCCTCTGCACACCACCATATTCGACCAAAAGTATTGGGACGCTTCCTGCTTCCCTCTGCACACCACCATATTAGACCAAAAGTATTGGGACGCTTCCTGCTTCCCTCTGCACACCACCATATTCGACCAAAAGTATTGGGACGCTTCCTGCTTCCCTCTGCACACCACCATATTCGACCAAAAGTATTGGGACGCTTCCTGCTTCCCTCTGCACACCACCATATTCGACCAAAAGTATTGGGACGCTTCCTGCTTCCCTCTGCACACCACCATATTCGACCAAAAGTATTGGGACGCTTCCTGCTTCCCTCTGCACACCACCATATTCGACCAAAAGTATTGGGACGCTTCCTGCTTCCCTCTGCACACCACCATATTCGACCAAAAGTATTGGGACGCTTCCTGCTTCCCTCTGCACACCACCATATTCGACCAAAAGTATTGGGACGCTTCCCGCTTCCCTCTGCACACCACCATATTCGACCAAAAGTATTGGGACGCTTCCTGCTTCCCTCTGCACACCACCATATTCGACCAAAAGTATTGGGACGCTTCCTGCTTCCCTCTGCACACCACCATATTCGACCAAAAGTATTGGGACGCTTCCTGCTTCCCTCTGCACACCACCATATTCGACCAAAAGTATTGGGACGCTTCCTGCTTCCCTCTGCACACCACCATATTCGACCAAAAGTATTGGGACGCTTCCTGCTTCCCTCTGCACACCACCATATGAGACCAAAAGTATTGGGACGCTTCCTGCTTCCCTCTGCACACCACCATATTCGACCAAAAGTATTGGGACGCTTCCTGCTTCCCTCTGCACACCACCATATGAGACCAAAAGTATTGGGACGCTTCCTGCTTCCCTCTGCACACCACCATATGAGACCAAAAGTATTGGGACGCTTCCTGCTTCCCTCTGCACACCACCATATTCGACCAAAAGTATTGGGACGCTTCCCGCTTCCCTCTGCACACCACCATATTCGACCAAAAGTATTGGGACGCTTCCCGCTTCCCTCTGCACACCACCATATGAGACCAAAAGTATTGGGACGCTTCCCGCTTCCCTCTGCACACCACCATATTCGACCAAAAGTATTGGGACGCTTCCTGCTTCCCTCTGCACACCACCATATGAGACCAAAAGTATTGGGACGCTTCCTGCTTCCCTCTGCACACCACCATATGAGACCAAAAGTATTGGGACGCTTCCTGCTTCCCTCTGCACACCACCATATGAGACCAAAAGTATTGGGACGCTTCCTGCTTCCCTCTGCACACCACCATATTCGACCAAAAGTATTGGGACGCTTCCTGCTTCCCTCTGCACACCACCATATGAGACCAAAAGTATTGGGACGCTTCCTGCTTCCCTCTGCACACCACCATATTCGACCAAAAGTATTGGGACGCTTCCTGCTTCCCTCTGCACACCACCATATTCGACCAAAAGTATTGGGACGCTTCCTGCTTCCCTCTGCACACCACCATATGAGACCAAAAGTATTGGGACGCTTCCTGCTTCCCTCTGCACACCACCATATGAGACCAAAAGTATTGGGACGCTTCCTGCTTCCCTCTGCACACCACCATATGAGACCAAAAGTATTGGGACGCTTCCTGCTTCCCTCTGCACACCACCATATGAGACCAAAAGTATTGGGACGCTTCCTGCTTCCCTCTGCACACCACCATATGAGACCAAAAGAATATGGTGGTGTGCAGAGGGAAGCAGGAAGCGTCCCAATACTTTTGGTCGAATATGGTGGTGTGCAGAGGGAAGCAGGAAGCGTCCCAATACTTTTGGTCGAATATGGTGGTGTGCAGAGGGAAGCAGGAAGCGTCCCAATACTTTTGGTCGAATATGGTGGTGTGCAGAGGGAAGCAGGAAGCGTCCCAATACTTTTGGTCGAATATGGTGGTGTGCAGAGGGAAGCGGGAAGCGTCCCAATACTTTTGGTCGAATATGGTGGTGTGCAGAGGGAAGCGGGAAGCGTCCCAATACTTTTGGTCGAATATGGTGGTGTGCAGAGGGAAGCGGGAAGCGTCCCAATACTTTTGGTCGAATATGGTGGTGTGCAGAGGGAAGCGGGAAGCGTCCCAATACTTTTGGTCGAATATGGTGGTGTGCAGAGGGAAGCAGGAAGCGTCCCAGTACTTTTGGTCGAATATGGTGGTGTGCAGAGGGAAGCAGGAAGCGTCCCAGTACTTTTGGTCGAATATGGTGGTGTGCAGAGGGAAGCAGGAAGCGTCCCAGTACTTTTGGTCGAATATGGTGGTGTGCAGAGGGAAGCAGGAAGCGTCCCAATACTTTTGGTCGAATATGGTGGTGTGCAGAGGGAAGCAGGAAGCGTCCCAGTACTTTTGGTCGAATATGGTGGTGTGCAGAGGGAAGCAGGAAGCGTCCCAGTACTTTTGGTCGAATATGGTGGTGTGCAGAGGGAAGCAGGAAGCGTCCCAATACTTTTGGTCGAATATGGTGGTGTGCAGAGGGAAGCGGGAAGCGTCCCAATACTTTTGGTCGAATATGGTGGTGTGCAGAGGGAAGCAGGAAGCGTCCCAGTACTTTTGGTCGAATATGGTGGTGTGCAGAGGGAAGCAGGAAGCGTCCCAATACTTTTGGTCGAATATGGTGGTGTGCAGAGGGAAGCAGGAAGCGTCCCAATACTTTTGGTCGAATATGGTGGTGTGCAGAGGGAAGCAGGAAGCGTCCCAATACTTTTGGTCGAATATGGTGGTGTGCAGAGGGAAGCAGGAAGCGTCCCAATACTTTTGGTCGAATATGGTGGTGTGCAGAGGGAAGCAGGAAGCGTCCCAATACTTTTGGTCGAATATGGTGGTGTGCAGAGGGAAGCAGGAAGCGTCCCAATACTTTTGGTCGAATATGGTGGTGTGCAGAGGGAAGCGGGAAGCGTCCCAATACTTTTGGTCGAATATGGTGGTGTGCAGAGGGAAGCAGGAAGCGTCCCAATACTTTTGGTCGAATATGGTGGTGTGCAGAGGGAAGCAGGAAGCGTCCCAATACTTTTGGTCGAATATGGTGGTGTGCAGAGGGAAGCAGGAAGCGTCCCAATACTTTTGGTCGAATATGGTGGTGTGCAGAGGGAAGCAGGAAGCGTCCCAATACTTTTGGTCGAATATGGTGGTGTGCAGAGGGAAGCAGGAAGCGTCCCAATACTTTTGGTCGAATATGGTGGTGTGCAGAGGGAAGCAGGAAGCGTCCCAATACTTTTGGTCGAATATGGTGGTGTGCAGAGGGAAGCAGGAAGCGTCCCAATACTTTTGGTCTCATATGGTGGTGTGCAGAGGGAAGCAGGAAGCGTCCCAATACTTTTGGTCTCATATGGTGGTGTGCAGAGGGAAGCAGGAAGCGTCCCAATACTTTTGGTCTCATATGGTGGTGTGCAGAGGGAAGCAGGAAGCGTCCCAATACTTTTGGTCTCATATGGTGGTGTGCAGAGGGAAGCAGGAAGCGTCCCAATACTTTTGGTCTCATATGGTGGTGTGCAGAGGGAAGCAGGAAGCGTCCCAATACTTTTGGTCTCATATGGTGGTGTGCAGAGGGAAGCAGGAAGCGTCCCAATACTTTTGGTCTCATATGGTGGTGTGCAGAGGGAAGCAGGAAGCGTCCCAATACTTTTGGTCTCATATGGTGGTGTGCAGAGGGAAGCAGGAAGCGTCCCAATACTTTTGGTCTCATATGGTGGTGTGCAGAGGGAAGCAGGAAGCGTCCCAATACTTTTGGTCTCATATGGTGGTGTGCAGAGGGAAGCAGGAAGCGTCCCAATACTTTTGGTCTCATATGGTGGTGTGCAGAGGGAAGCAGGAAGCGTCCCAATACTTTTGGTCTCATATGGTGGTGTGCAGAGGGAAGCAGGAAGCGTCCCAATACTTTTGGTCTCATATGGTGGTGTGCAGAGGGAAGCAGGAAGCGTCCCAATACTTTTGGTCTCATATGGTGGTGTGCAGAGGGAAGCAGGAAGCGTCCCAATACTTTTGGTCGAATATGGTGGTGTGCAGAGGGAAGCAGGAAGCGTCCCAATACTTTTGGTCGAATATGGTGGTGTGCAGAGGGAAGCAGGAAGCGTCCCAATACTTTTGGTCTCATATGGTGGTGTGCAGAGGGAAGCAGGAAGCGTCCCAATACTTTTGGTCTCATATGGTGGTGTGCAGAGGGAAGCAGGAAGCGTCCCAATACTTTTGGTCTCATATGGTGGTGTGCAGAGGGAAGCAGGAAGCGTCCCAATACTTTTGGTCTCATATGGTGGTGTGCAGAGGGAAGCAGGAAGCGTCCCAATACTTTTGGTCTCATATGGTGGTGTGCAGAGGGAAGCAGGAAGCGTCCCAATACTTTTGGTCGCATATGGTGGTGTGCAGAGGGAAGCAGGAAGCGTCCCAATACTTTTGGTCTCATATGGTGGTGTGCAGAGGGAAGCAGGAAGCGTCCCAATACTTTTGGTCTCATATGGTGGTGTGCAGAGGGAAGCAGGAAGCGTCCCAATACTTTTGGTCGAATATGGTGGTGTGCAGAGGGAAGCAGGAAGCGTCCCAATACTTTTGGTCGAATATGGTGGTGTGCAGAGGGAAGCAGGAAGCGTCCCAATACTTTTGGTCTCATATGGTGGTGTGCAGAGGGAAGCAGGAAGCGTCCCAGTACTTTTGGTCTCATATGGTGGTGTGCAGAGGGAAGCAGGAAGCGTCCCAATACTTTTGGTCTCATATGGTGGTGTGCAGAGGGAAGCAGGAAGCGTCCCAGTACTTTTGGTCTCATATGGTGGTGTGCAGAGGGAAGCAGGAAGCGTCCCAGTACTTTTGGTCTCATATGGTGGTGTGCAGAGGGAAGCAGGAAGCGTCCCAGTACTTTTGGTCTCATATGGTGGTGTGCAGAGGGAAGCAGGAAGCGTCCCAGTACTTTTGGTCTCATATGGTGGTGTGCAGAGGGAAGCAGGAAGCGTCCCAGTACTTTTGGTCTCATATGGTGGTGTGCAGAGGGAAGCAGGAAGCGTCCCAGTACTTTTGGTCTCATATGGTGGTGTGCAGAGGGAAGCAGGAAGCGTCCCAGTACTTTTGGTCTCATATGGTGGTGTGCAGAGGGAAGCAGGAAGCGTCCCAGTACTTTTGGTCTCATATGGTGGTGTGCAGAGGGAAGCAGGAAGCGTCCCAGTACTTTTGGTCTCATATGGTGGTGTGCAGAGGGAAGCAGGAAGCGTCCCAATACTTTTGGTCTCATATGGTGGTGTGCAGAGGGAAGCAGGAAGCGTCCCAATACTTTTGGTCTCATATGGTGGTGTGCAGAGGGAAGCGGGAAGCGTCCCAATACTTTTGGTCTCATATGGTGGTGTGCAGAGGGAAGCGGGAAGCGTCCCAATACTTTTGGTCTCATATGGTGGTGTGCAGAGGGAAGCAGGAAGCGTCCCAGTACTTTTGGTCTCATATGGTGGTGTGCAGAGGGAAGCAGGAAGCGTCCCAGTACTTTTGGTCTCATATGGTGGTGTGCAGAGGGAAGCGGGAAGCGTCCCAATACTTTTGGTCGAATATGGTGGTGTGCAGAGGGAAGCAGGAAGCGTCCCAATACTTTTGGTCTCATATGGTGGTGTGCAGAGGGAAGCAGGAAGCGTCCCAATACTTTTGGTCTCATATGGTGGTGTGCAGAGGGAAGCAGGAAGCGTCCCAGTACTTTTGGTCTCATATGGTGGTGTGCAGAGGGAAGCAGGAAGCGTCCCAGTACTTTTGGTCTCATATGGTGGTGTGCAGAGGGAAGCAGGAAGCGTCCCAGTACTTTTGGTCTCATATGGTGGTGTGCAGAGGGAAGCAGGAAGCGTCCCAGTACTTTTGGTCTCATATGGTGGTGTGCAGAGGGAAGCAGGAAGCGTCCCAGTACTTTTGGTCTAATATGGTGGTGTGCAGAGGGAAGCAGGAAGCGTCCCAGTACTTTTGGTCTCATATGGTGGTGTGCAGAGGGAAGCAGGAAGCGTCCCAGTACTTTTGGTCGCATATGGTGGTGTGCAGAGGGAAGCAGGAAGCGTCCCAGTACTTTTGGTCTCATATGGTGGTGTGCAGAGGGAAGCAGGAAGCGTCCCAGTACTTTTGGTCTCATATGGTGGTGTGCAGAGGGAAGCAGGAAGCGTCCCAATACTTTTGGTCTCATATGGTGGTGTGCAGAGGGAAGCGGGAAGCGTCCCAATACTTTTGGTCTCATATGGTGGTGTGCAGAGGGAAGCAGGAAGCGTCCCAATACTTTTGGTCTCATATGGTGGTGTGCAGAGGGAAGCAGGAAGCGTCCCAATACTTTTGGTCTCATATGGTGGTGTGCAGAGGGAAGCAGGAAGCGTCCCAGTACTTTTGGTCTCATATGGTGGTGTGCAGAGGGAAGCGGGAAGCGTCCCAATACTTTTGGTCTCATATGGTGGTGTGCAGAGGGAAGCAGGAAGCGTCCCAATACTTTTGGTCTCATATGGTGGTGTGCAGAGGGAAGCAGGAAGCGTCCCAATACTTTTGGTCTCATATGGTGGTGTGCAGAGGGAAGCAGGAAGCGTCCCAATACTTTTGGTCTCATATGGTGGTGTGCAGAGGGAAGCAGGAAGCGTCCCAATACTTTTGGTCTCATATGGTGGTGTGCAGAGGGAAGCAGGAAGCGTCCCAATACTTTTGGTCTCATATGGTGGTGTGCAGAGGGAAGCAGGAAGCGTCCCAATACTTTTGGTCTCATATGGTGGTGTGCAGAGGGAAGCAGGAAGCGTCCCAATACTTTTGGTCTCATATGGTGGTGTGCAGAGGGAAGCAGGAAGCGTCCCAATACTTTTGGTCTCATATGGTGGTGTGCAGAGGGAAGCAGGAAGCGTCCCAATACTTTTGGTCTCATATGGTGGTGTGCAGAGGGAAGCGGGAAGCGTCCCAATACTTTTGGTCTCATATGGTGGTGTGCAGAGGGAAGCGGGAAGCGTCCCAATACTTTTGGTCTCATATGGTGGTGTGCAGAGGGAAGCAGGAAGCGTCCCAGTACTTTTGGTCTCATATGGTGGTGTGCAGAGGGAAGCAGGAAGCGTCCCAATACTTTTGGTCTCATATGGTGGTGTGCAGAGGGAAGCAGGAAGCGTCCCAGTACTTTTGGTCGAATATGGTGGTGTGCAGAGGGAAGCAGGAAGCGTCCCAGTACTTTTGGTCTCATATGGTGGTGTGCAGAGGGAAGCAGGAAGCGTCCCAGTACTTTTGGTCTCATATGGTGGTGTGCAGAGGGAAGCAGGAAGCGTCCCAGTACTTTTGGTCTCATATGGTGGTGTGCAGAGGGAAGCAGGAAGCGTCCCAGTACTTTTGGTCTCATATGGTGGTGTGCAGAGGGAAGCAGGAAGCGTCCCAGTACTTTTGGTCTCATATGGTGGTGTGCAGAGGGAAGCAGGAAGCGTCCCAGTACTTTTGGTCTCATATGGTGGTGTGCAGAGGGAAGCGGGAAGCGTCCCAATACTTTTGGTCTCATATGGTGGTGTGCAGAGGGAAGCAGGAAGCGTCCCAATACTTTTGGTCTCATATGGTGGTGTGCAGAGGGAAGCAGGAAGCGTCCCAGTACTTTTGGTCTCATATGGTGGTGTGCAGAGGGAAGCAGGAAGCGTCCCAGTACTTTTGGTCTCATATGGTGGTGTGCAGAGGGAAGCAGGAAGCGTCCCAGTACTTTTGGTCTCATATGGTGGTGTGCAGAGGGAAGCAGGAAGCGTCCCAGTACTTTTGGTCTCATATGGTGGTGTGCAGAGGGAAGCGGGAAGCGTCCCAATACTTTTGGTCTCATATGGTGGTGTGCAGAGGGAAGCGGGAAGCGTCCCAATACTTTTGGTCTCATATGGTGGTGTGCAGAGGGAAGCAGGAAGCGTCCCAGTACTTTTGGTCTCATATGGTGGTGTGCAGAGGGAAGCAGGAAGCGTCCCAATACTTTTGGTCTCATATGGTGGTGTGCAGAGGGAAGCAGGAAGCGTCCCAGTACTTTTGGTCTCATATGGTGGTGTGCAGAGGGAAGCAGGAAGCGTCCCAGTACTTTTGGTCTCATATGGTGGTGTGCAGAGGGAAGCAGGAAGCGTCCCAGTACTTTTGGTCTCATATGGTGGTGTGCAGAGGGAAGCAGGAAGCGTCCCAGTACTTTTGGTCTCATATGGTGGTGTGCAGAGGGAAGCAGGAAGCGTCCCAGTACTTTTGGTCTCATATGGTGGTGTGCAGAGGGAAGCAGGAAGCGTCCCAATACTTTTGGTCTCATATGGTGGTGTGCAGAGGGAAGCGGGAAGCGTCCCAGTACTTTTGGTCTCATATGGTGGTGTGCAGAGGGAAGCGGGAAGCGTCCCAATACTTTTGGTCTCATATGGTGGTGTGCAGAGGGAAGCAGGAAGCGTCCCAGTACTTTTGGTCTCATATGGTGGTGTGCAGAGGGAAGCAGGAAGCGTCCCAATACTTTTGGTCTCATATGGTGGTGTGCAGAGGGAAGCGGGAAGCGTCCCAATACTTTTGGTCTCATATGGTGGTGTGCAGAGGGAAGCGGGAAGCGTCCCAATACTTTTGGTCTCATATGGTGGTGTGCAGAGGGAAGCAGGAAGCGTCCCAATACTTTTGGTCTCATATGGTGGTGTGCAGAGGGAAGCAGGAAGCGTCCCAATACTTTTGGTCTCATATGGTGGTGTGCAGAGGGAAGCAGGAAGCGTCCCAATACTTTTGGTCTCATATGGTGGTGTGCAGAGGGAAGCAGGAAGCGTCCCAATACTTTTGGTCTCATATGGTGGTGTGCAGAGGGAAGCAGGAAGCGTCCCAATACTTTTGGTCTCATATGGTGGTGTGCAGAGGGAAGCAGGAAGCGTCCCAATACTTTTGGTCTCATATGGTGGTGTGCAGAGGGAAGCGGGAAGCGTCCCAATACTTTTGGTCTCATATGGTGGTGTGCAGAGGGAAGCGGGAAGCGTCCCAATACTTTTGGTCTCATATGGTGGTGTGCAGAGGGAAGCGGGAAGCGTCCCAATACTTTTGGTCTCATATGGTGGTGTGCAGAGGGAAGCAGGAAGCGTCCCAATACTTTTGGTCTCATATGGTGGTGTGCAGAGGGAAGCAGGAAGCGTCCCAATACTTTTGGTCTCATATGGTGGTGTGCAGAGGGAAGCAGGAAGCGTCCCAATACTTTTGGTCTCATATGGTGGTGTGCAGAGGGAAGCAGGAAGCGTCCCAATACTTTTGGTCTCATATGGTGGTGTGCAGAGGGAAGCAGGAAGCGTCCCAATACTTTTGGTCTCATATGGTGGTGTGCAGAGGGAAGCAGGAAGCGTCCCAATACTTTTGGTCTCATATGGTGGTGTGCAGAGGGAAGCAGGAAGCGTCCCAATACTTTTGGTCTCATATGGTGGTGTGCAGAGGGAAGCAGGAAGCGTCCCAATACTTTTGGTCTCATATGGTGGTGTGCAGAGGGAAGCAGGAAGCGTCCCAATACTTTTGGTCTCATATGGTGGTGTGCAGAGGGAAGCAGGAAGCGTCCCAATACTTTTGGTCTCATATGGTGGTGTGCAGAGGGAAGCAGGAAGCGTCCCAATACTTTTGGTCTCATATGGTGGTGTGCAGAGGGAAGCAGGAAGCGTCCCAATACTTTTGGTCTCATATGGTGGTGTGCAGAGGGAAGCAGGAAGCGTCCCAATACTTTTGGTCTCATATGGTGGTGTGCAGAGGGAAGCAGGAAGCGTCCCAATACTTTTGGTCTCATATGGTGGTGTGCAGAGGGAAGCAGGAAGCGTCCCAATACTTTTGGTCTCATATGGTGGTGTGCAGAGGGAAGCAGGAAGCGTCCCAATACTTTTGGTCTCATATGGTGGTGTGCAGAGGGAAGCAGGAAGCGTCCCAATACTTTTGGTCTCATATGGTGGTGTGCAGAGGGAAGCAGGAAGCGTCCCAATACTTTTGGTCTCATATGGTGGTGTGCAGAGGGAAGC
The DNA here is from genome assembly GCF_905171775.1 of Rana temporaria. Taxonomy (NCBI): domain Eukaryota; kingdom Metazoa; phylum Chordata; class Amphibia; order Anura; family Ranidae; genus Rana; species Rana temporaria. Next base: position 438,517,949 of record NC_053489.1, on the reverse strand, counting down.
AGGAAGCGTCCCAATACTTTTGGTCTCATATGGTGGTGTGCAGAGGGAAGCAGGAATATTCGACCAAAAGTATTGGGACGCTTCCTGCTTCCTCTGCACACCACCATATTCGACCAGAAGTATTGGGACGCTTCCTGCTTCCTCTACACACCACCATAGGAGACCAAAAGTATTGGGACGCTTCCTGCTTCCTCTACACACCACCATATTCGACCAGAAGTATTGGGACGCTTCCTGCTTCCTCTACACACCACCATATTCGACCAAAAGTATTGGGACGCTTCCTGCTTCCTCTACACACCACCATATTCGACCAGAAGTATTGGGACGCTTCCTGCTTCCTCTACACACCACCATATTCGACCAGAAGTATTGGGACGCTTCCTGCTTCCTCTACACACCACCATATTCGACCAGAAGTATTGGGACGCTTCCTGCTTCCTCTACACACCACCATATTCGACCAGAAGTATTGGGACGCTTCCTGCTTCCTCTACACACCACCATAGGAGACCAAAAGTATTGGGACGCTTCCTGCTTCCTCTACACACCACCATATTCGACCAGAAGTATTGGGACGCTTCCTGCTTCCTCTACACACCACCATAGGAGACCAGAAGTATTGGGACGCTTCCTGCTTCCTCTACACACCTCCATATTCGACCAAAAGTATTGGGACGCTTCCTGCTTCCTCTACACACCACCATAGGAGACCAGAAGTATTGGGACGCTTCCTGCTTCCTCTACACACCACCATAGGAGACCAAAAGTATTGGGACGCTTCCTGCCTCCTCTACACACCACCATAGGAGACCAGAAGTATTGGGACGCTTCCTGCTTCCTCTACACACCACCATATTCGACCAGAAGTATTGGGACGCTTCCTGCTTCCTCTACACACCACCATAGGAGACCAAAAGTATTGGGACGCTTCCTGCTTCCTCTACACACCACCATATTCGACCAGAAGTATTGGGACGCTTCCTGCTTCCTCTACACACCACCATAGGAGACCAAAAGTATTGGGACGCTTCCTGCTTCCTCTACACACCACCATATTCGACCAGAAGTATTGGGACGCTTCCTGCTTCCTCTACACACCACCATAGGAGACCAGAAGTATTGGGACGCTTCCTGCTTCCTCTACACACCACCATATTCGACCAGAAGTATTGGGACGCTTCCTGCTTCCTCTACACACCACCATAGGAGACCAGAAGTATTGGGACGCTTCCTGCTTCCTCTACACACCACCATATTCGACCAGAAGTATTGGGACGCTTCCTGCTTCCTCTACACACCACCATAGGAGACCAAACGTATTGGGACGCTTCCTGCTTCCTCTACACACCACCATAGGAGACCAGAAGTATTGGGACGCTTCCTGCTTCCTCTACACACCACAATAGGAGACCAAAAGTATTGGGACGCTTCCTGCTTCCTCTACACACCACCATAGGAGACCAGAAGTATTGGGACGCTTCCTGCTTCCTCTACACACCACCATATTCGACCAAAAGTATTGGGACGCTTCCTGCTTCCTCTACACACCACCATAGGAGACCAGAAGTATTGGGACGCTTCCTGCTTCCTCTACACACCACCATATTCGACCAGAAGTATTGGGACGCTTCCTGCTTCCTCTACACACCACCATAGGAGACCAAACGTATTGGGACGCTTCCTGCTTCCTCTACACACCACCATAGGAGACCAGAAGTATTGGGACGCTTCCTGCTTCCTCTACACACCACAATAGGAGACCAAAAGTATTGGGACGCTTCCTGCTTCCTCTACACACCACCATAGGAGACCAGAAGTATTGGGACGCTTCCTGCTTCCTCTACACACCACCATAGGAGACCAAAAGTATTGGGACGCTTCCTGCTTCCTCTACACACCACCATAGGAGACCAGAAGTATTGGGACGCTTCCTGCTTCCTCTACACACCACCATAGGAGACCAAAAGTATTGGGACGCTTCCTGCTTCCTCTACACACCACCATAGGAGACCAGAAGTATTGGGACGCTTCCTGCTTCCTCTACACACCACCATAGGAGACCAGAAGTATTGGGACGCTTCCTGCTTCCTCTACACACCACCATAGGAGACCAAAAGTATTGGGACGCTTCCTGCTTCCTCTACACACCACCATAGGAGACCAGAAGTATTGGGACGCTTCCTGCTTCCTCTACACACCACCATAGGAGACCAGAAGTATTGGGACGCTTCCTCTACACACCACCATAGGAGACCAAAAGTATTGGGACGCTTCCTCTACACACCACCATAGGAGACCAGAAGTATTGGGACGCTTCCTGCTTCCTCTACACACCACCATAGGAGACCAAAAGTATTGGGACGCTTCCTCTACACACCACCATAGGAGACCAGAAGTATTGGGACGCTTCCTGCTTCCTCTACACACCACCATAGGAGACCAAAAGTATTGGGACGCTTCCTCTACACACCACCATAGGAGACCAGAAGTATTGGGACGCTTCCTGCTTCCTCTACACACCACCATAGGAGACCAAAAGTATTGGGACGCTTCCTGCTTCCTCTACACACCACCATAGGAGACCAAAAGTATTGGGACACTTCCTGCTTCCTCTACACACCACCATGGGAGACCAAAAGTATTGGGACGCTTCCTCTACACACCACCATAGGAGACCAGAAGTATTGGGACGCTTCCTGCTTCCTCTACACACCACCAAAGGAGACCAAAAATATTGGGATGCTTCCTGCTTCCTCTACACACCACCATAGGAGACCAAAGGTATTGGGACACTTCCTGCTTCCTCTACACACCACCATAGGAGACCAAAAGTATTGGGACGCTTCCTCTACACACCACCATATGATACCAAAAGTATTGGGACACTTCCTGCTTCCTCTACACACCACCTTAGGAGACTAAAAGTATTGGGACGCTTCCTGCTTCCTCTACACACCACCATAGGAGACCAAAAGTATTGGGACGCTTCCTGCTTCCTCTACACACCACCATATGAGACCAAAAGTATTGGAACGCTTCCTGCTTCCTCTACACACCACCATATGAGACCAAAAGTATTGGGACGCTTCCTCTACACACCACCATATGATACCAAAAGTATTGGGACACTTCCTGCTTCCTCTACACACCACCATAGGAGACCAAAAGTATTGGGACGCTTCCTCTACACACCACCATATGATACCAAAAGTATTGGGACACTTCCTGCTTCCTCTACACACCACCATAGGAGACCAAAAGTATTGGGACGCTTCCTCTACACACCACCATATTTGACCAAAAGTATTGGGACGCTTCCTGCTTCCTCTACACACCACCATAGGAGACCAAAAGTATTGGGACGCTTCCTGCTTCCTCTACACAGCACCATATGAGACCAAAAGTATTGAGACGCTTCCTGCTTCCTCTACACACCATCATATTCGACCAAAAGTATTGGGACGCTTTCTGCTTCCTCTACACACCACCATATGAGACCAAAAGTATTGGGACTTGCTGCTTCCTCTACACGCCACCATATGAGACCAAAAGTATTGGGATTCTTCCTGCTTCCTCTACACACCACCATATGAGACCAAAAGTATTGGGACGCTTCCTCTACTCACCACCATATGAGACCAAAAGTATTGGGACGCTTCCTGCTTCCTCTACACACCACCATATGAGACCAAAAGTATTGGGACGCTTCCTGCTTCCTCTACACACCACCATATGAGACCAAAAGTATTGGGACGCTTCCTGCTTCCTCTACACACCACCATATGAGACCAAAAGTATTGGGACGCTTCCTCTACACACCACCATATGATACCAAAAATATTGGGACGCTTCCTGCTTCTTCTACACACCACCATATGAGACCAAAAGTATTTGGATGCTTCCTGCTTCCTCTACACACCACCATATGAGACCAAAAGTATTGAGACGCTTCCTGCTTCCTCTACACACCACCATATTCGACCAGAAGTATTGAGACGCTTCCTGCTTCCTCTACACACCACCATAGGAGACCAAAAGTATTGGGATGCTTCTTGCTTCCTGCTTCCTCTACACACCACCATATGAGACCAAAAGTATTGTGACGCTTCCTGCATCCTGCTTCCTCTACACACCACCATATGAGACCAAAAGTATTGGGACGCTTCCTGCTTCCTGCTTCCTCTACACACCACCATATGAGACCAAACGTATTGGGACGCTTCCTGCTTCCTCTACACGCCACCATCCATATGAGACCAAAAGTATTGGGACACTTCCTGCTTCCTCTACACACCACCATATGAGACCCAAAGTATTGGGACGCTTCCTGCTTCCTCTATACACACCATATGAGACCAAAAGTATTGGGACGCTTCCTGCCTCCTGCTTCCTCTACACACCACCATATGAGACCAAAAGTATTGGGACGCTTCCTGCTTCCTCTACACGCCACCATCCATATGAGACCAAAAGTATTGGGACGCTTCCTGCTTCCTCTACACACCACCATATGAGACCCAAAGTATTGGGACGCTTCCTGCTTCCTCTACACACCACCATATGAGACCAAAAGTATTGGGACGCTTTCTGCTTCCTTTACACACCACCATATGAGACCAAAAGTTTTGGGACGCCTCCTGCTTCCTGCTTCCTGCTTCCTTTACACACTACCATATGAGACCAACAGCTTTCTTAAAAAATAAATAAAAATGTATTAAGATTTTTAAAAAGTTAAATTATAGATAATTCTGGTGTGGCTGACCTGCAATTTGAAAAAAGTATGTCACATTCAACACGCAAAATATTGAAGACTTTTTATTGAAGACTTTATATTGAAATACGCTTTATTGAGACACATATAATAAAGTGTGACAGCACTGAAAGCTGAAAAATGGCTTGAGCAGGAAGGGGATGAAAGCGCCCTCTAGGCAAGTGGTTAACCACTTAAGCCCTGGACCATTTTGTAGCTAAAGGACCAGGCCACTTTTTGCGATTCGCCACTGCATCGCTTTAACTGACAATTGCGTGGTCGTACGATTTGGCTCCCAATCAAAATTGGCGTCCTTTTTTCCCCACAAATAGAGCTTGCGCACTGGGGAAAACTGAAGAAATGGCATAGAAGATGAAAAAAATAGAAGATGATTGGTTTGTTTTCAGAGGTGCACCAGATTTTGCACTCTCCAGTCTTAGGAAATCAACACTATTGTGTCATATCAGTGACGGTGCGTCCATAGAGGGCATAGGTGGCCAGCGGTTCTGATAGGCTTTCCGATTACAGCCTGAGGGCTGTAATCGGCGTCCAAATAGTTAACCAGGGGACGCACGGGTGTGCGTTCCCTGGTTGACACTGACAGGTGTTCACCAGTTCTGGCTACCGGTAACCTGATTGGCCGAAGCGACATCTAGGGCGGGACTACTTTGAGGGATCGTGAAGGAGGATCCGTGAATGGCCGACCGAGAAAGGTAAGAGCCAGACGTGGGGGGGGGGGGGGCAATCTGGTGGCATTTTAGAGGCAAACTGGTGGCAAATGATGGGCACAGTGGCGACAATGGCATGGCACCGTGGCTGCGTTTTGCATGACACAGTGATGACAATTGATGGGCACAGTGCCAACAATTGATGGGCACAGTGCCAACAATGGCATGGCACAGTGACGATAATTGATGGGCACAGTGGCTGCGTTTGGCATGGCACAGTGGCTGTGTTTGCCATGGCACAGTGGCGAAAATTGATGGGCACAGTGGCGACAATGGCATGGCACAGTGGCGACAATTGATGGGCAAAGTGGCAACAATGGCATGGCACAGTGGCGACAATTGATGGGCACAGTGGCGACAATGGCATGGCACAGTGGTTGCGTTTGGCATGGCACAGTGGCGACAATTGATGGGCACAGTGGCAACAATGGCATGGTACAGTGGCGACAATTGATGGCACAGTAGCTGCGTTTGGCATGGCACAGTGGTGACAATTGATGGGCACAGTGGCGACAATGGCATAGTACAGTGGCGACAATTGATGGCACAGTAGCTGCGTTTGGCATGGCACAGTGGCAACAATTGATGGGCACAGTGGTGACAATGGCATGGTACAGTGGCTGTGTTTGGCATGGCACAGTGGCGACAATTGATGGCACAGTGGCTGCGTTTGGCATGGCACAGTGACGACAATTGATGGGCACAGTGGCGACAATTGATGGCATGGCACAGTGGCTGCATTTGATGGCATGGCACAGTGGTGACAATTGATGGACACAGTGGCTGCGTTTGATGGCATGGTACAGTAACAACAATTTTATGGCACAGTGGCGACAATTTTATGGCACAGTGAAGACAATTTTATGGCACAGTGGCTGCGTTTGATGGGCACAGTGGCTGCGTTTATTGGGCACAGTGGCGGCAATTGATGTTTTTTTTTTTTTCGTCTGTTTGCACCCCCCAAAAATTTTGAGCACCAGCCACCACTGTGTCATGTACTGTATACATTTAAGGATTTGTTCCCAGCATGGTCAGGTGAGGTGTACAAGGAAGGCAAGAGGCCGCTGGTGCTCAGAAAAGTTCAGTTAGTGTTTGCTGGACTAAAAAAAAAATATAAAGTCTTTTTAGCATGTAATAAGCCTGGTGGGTAAAAACAACCTTGGTCTGCCTTTCTCTGGCACACATGGAAACTTTGCCAAGGGTTTCTAAGCACCCCTCCCAGTCCTACTCACCCAGATCTGGATGTCTCCCTACCAAACGCAACAGAAGTAAAAATGAAAATGCCTGTTGCACACAAAACAGTACTAAAACCAACATTCAGCAATCAGGTTACTATAGGGATCGGACAGACAGTGCTATCAACTTTGAACATCAGATGGCATGCCACCAGCACACTCAAAAGTCAGCAGTAGAACATTTTTGGAACCATGCAGGATCCCTGTATTCAGGAACCTATATATACCTATCCATCAAGCTACCAACAGTGTAACCTAGTGTTTTGGTAGAGACCACCTCCCAAATCATGATGTAATTTTCCCACCAAATTCTAGGAATCAAAAATTTGCATCCACAGTACTAGAAATTAAGGGTAAACATTGAGCTTTCCACTTGTACACCCAATAAAATTTCTAAATTGTCAGAAGCCGATAATGTAAAATAATTACTCAGAGTAAACATTTTTTTTACACTTATATATTAATAGATCATGTGCACTATTATGCCGCGTACACACGGTCGGAATTTCTGACAAAAACAAATGTTCGATGTGAGCTTGTTGTCGGAAAAAAACAGCAGAGCGTGCTCCAATTTGCTACAGTAGGGGGAAAAAATGAGAGGCAATTGGATTTTCCCTGGATCAACTTTACCTATAAATGTTAGTATCCAGGTATATTCTGTACATTTAGGAAGGTATCCAGGCCTTTCTTAAAGCAATCTACTGAGCTAGCCAGAACCACCTCTGGAGGGAGTCTATTCCACATTCTCACAGCTCTTACTGTGAAGAAACCTTTCCGTATTTGGAGATGAAATCTCTTTTCCTCTAGATGTAAAGACTGCCCCTGTGTCCTCAGTGTTGACCGTAAAAAGTTAATAACTCAACACCAAGCTCACTATATGGACCCCTTATATGATTGAACATGTTGATCATATCCCCCTTATTTTCCTTTTCATGAGCCGTGTGTTCGGAACTGTATTGAACTGACAATTTATGTATTTCATGAATCCATGCTGTCTGTTGCTTAAAATGTTTTTTTTCCAGCAAGAACTTGTCTATGTGGTCTTTTATTAAACGCTCCAGTATATTCCCAACTATAGAAGTTAAACTAACAGATCTATAGTTACTTAGTAAAGACTTTTTTCCCTTTTAAAATATCGGCACCACGTTCGCCCTGCGCCAATCCAGTGGTACTATTCCCGTCATTCATGAGTCCCTAAAAATTAGATACACTGGGCCAGATTCACATAGAGATACGACGGTGTGAAGGGGGTGTGACCGGAAGATGGTGGAGTAGAGACAGACACGCTCCACACGCCATGCTCCTCCACCCGATCAGGAGTGGATGAATTTTCCATCTGAAATTCCCATCTAAGACTTGCAGTGAAGCGAAATGTTTGGCCTGCTTTAGTAATAACAATACTGCACTGCGGGATATATTACTTACTGCCGGGTTGATCGTAACAACCGTCCGGATTGTGGTGGAAGGAGCATGAGGAGGAAAAAAGGGGCTATTAACCCACCTGGAGGGGAGCCGCAGAGGGAGCCATCGCAGGGAGCGCGGCTGTTTAAGCCGTCAGGGCCATTGGGACCCTCCAAGCCGTCCAAACTGACTCACCCATCCCAGCCGGAGATCCAGCGGTATTTCCCCTTGACGCGGTCGGCTTCGAGCAAACATCGCGAGACCGGGTCACATGGTAGTGTGACGTCTGGGGAAACGCTCAAGCCAGTAGTCGCTCTCTCCTCAACCGTGTCTGCGGGGACAGAGATGCTGCTTACAGGAGGAAGGGAAATCGGAGAGAGGGGGGGGCAGAAAGCACAGATGGAGCAGAAGGAAAAAGAGCTGCCTCAGACACAGCCCCCGCAGGGAGACCATGAGACCGAGCTGAGCGTTTTAAAAGCTATGTTGCAAGCTCTCCCTACAAAGGCAGACATGGAGACACTGGTTAAACGCATGGAGGAATCCCACCGCAAGGACTTGGAGGTCGTACGGGAAGAAGTTCAGCAGATATCAGATAAGTTGGAAAGAGATGAACTGTTGTTGACAAAATTGGATGCACGGGTCACAGCAATAGAGCAGAGATATATGGTAAAAATATCCCAAGTTGACTATATGCAGCTTAGGCTGGAAGAAATGGAGGACCATAGCAGACGCAGGAATTTAAGGTTCAGAGGGGTCCCCGAAACGGTGAAAAAGGAGAACTTGCAGTCAATTATAAATGGGATATGCAGTCAGCTGGTGTGCTCGCCGCCCCCCCCAGGGGTTTGAATTTGAAAGGTTACATAGAGCATTGGGCCCCCGCTCAACGAATCTGGATAGACCGAGAGACATAATTGGGTGCTTTCATAGATATGCCCATAAAGAGATGGTCAGTAGAGCCGCATGGGAGGCGGGGGAGGTTGTATGTGAAGGGGCCCAAATAAAAATCCTCCCGGACTTATCGAGGGCTACGTTACAACGAAGGGCCATGTTGCGCCCGCTGTTGGATAAAATAAAGGGGGCGGGGGGAACTATAGATGGGGTATCCAATATCTGTTACAGTTAGAATGGGAACTGAGTCTTTTCTCTTGCAGCAGTATGAGGACCTCCCCGGCCTGTTTAAATTTATGGGAATAGAGTCAATAGAAGTCCCAGACTGGCTACAGCAACTATCGAAGTTAAGAAAATAAGGCCGTATAGAAGCAGAGGAAAGACAGAAGAGTGGGGGGAGACCCTGAAGGGTGTTTGTGGGGTCCCCCTCCCCTGCCCCTTGTCCGCCCCCCCGTCCCCCTTACTTTTTTTTTTATTATTACCCCTCCCCCCCATTTCTTGGAAGTTTGGACGTTTTTTTAACCTCCCTTTTCTTTTGCCCGGCCCCTCCACCTGATGGGGAATGAGTTGCACGATTCATAATTGCACAAAATCATAAAAGGATAAATGAGTGGTAAGAAGAGAGAAAACCAGTAAACCCGAGACACAAGACACGAGTCACAAGGCTAAGGGAGGATGGGGGGCTATTTTTATTTCTATAATCGATTCTTACTGTGGGAGGTTTTTTTTTGGGGGGGGGGAGGGTGGGGATGTGTGTGTTTTTCTTCCCCCCCCCTCTTTGGAGGTGGTTGGAGGGGATCTTCCTTTGTTTTTATATAGAGGTTTTTTTTGTTTTTTTTTGGGGCACTAGAGACATGGAGTAAATATACGGATATTGTTCTTTTTTTTTTTCTCAAAAGATGTCACTGACTCACAGGACTCACAGAAATCACTTGACTTTATCTGCTAAAATTAATAAATAATGTGTATAAGAGAGTTATGAAAGAATAGATATATAGAGATGTGTAGATGTGTAGATGTATGCAGAAATATGCAGAAATATGCAGATATGTATACACTTTTTTTTTCGCTTACTTTTTCTTTTTCTTTTTTTTGCACTATAAGGGGGTATGTGGAGGGCTGGGGAAGGGGGAAGGGGAGGGATGGAAGGGGTGATAGAAGAGGGGGGGAGGGGTGAGATGTTGGGGGGGTGGACGGATGGGGGGAGGGACCCAGGGGGAAATTAGGGGTCACAGTTCCTCATCGAGCCTCTTGTGTTATACATGGCTAAGAAAGGGGGAGGTCAATATAAACAGTTCATTTTTTTTAGGCAGATAGAGGTTACTGCTACAAAGTTGGAGGTCTTATGTGTTTGTTATCGTCTTGTTTTCCTGCTCTCTCCCCCCATAGAGTAAGTCCCACCCAGTTCAAATAACGTTTATTACCCAAGGAAGGGAAAATCCCCTCAGAGGCCCTGGAAGTATTAATTCCGAATAGAAAGAGAGATGGAGAATAAAGGATAGGAAAGAGATAAGTGTAGGCCAGATGACGAGGAGGAGAAGAGTAGAGGGAGGGTATTGGATATTAGGAGATTAAATGCAAACTAAATAATTTGGATAAACTAAATACAATAAATTAAGTTACATGTGAACTGGATACTAGGGGAGAAGAAAAAAGTAGAGAGATAAGAGAGCAGGAAAACAGGGGGGCAGAAGGAAAAAAAGGGAAAAGGGAATGAGATGGAAGAGAATAGATAAAGAAGGTTGGGGGAGGGGTGGAGGGGACCTGGATGGGAGCTACTCGACCGCTCCGTTATTCCCCCCAGAGTAGGTATACACCCACGGTGATTACTGGAGAAGGATCCAGTCTTGGGTGTTCTTTTCCTTAGGGCCATAGAAGGGGGTTGATATAAGGGAGGGAGGGGGGTTGGTTGGGGTTTTTTTTCTCCTTCTCTCTCTCCTCTTTGCCTCGTTGACCCTCGAGATGGGGACAATAAAAGTAACTTCTTTGAATGCTAAAGGACTGAATATTCCAGAAAAACGAAAAATGATCTTAAAGGACTTAAAGAATTGGGGGACGGATGTGGCCTTTGTCCAGGAAACTCACTTTAGGGGAGGGAGCCTGCCATTCCTCCAGAACAGATTTTTTCCATGCGTGTACCACGCGATGAATCAGGAGGCGAAAACTAAGGGAGTATCAATTTTGATTTCAAATCGAGTGGCTTAGACTTTACAAGACAAACGTCTGGATTCCAATGGCAGGTTCCTTTTCCTGAAAGGTAGTATAGGAGGGGTTAAGGTGACCTTGGCTTCGCTGTATGCCCCAAACACTAAACAAGATATATTTATTAAGAAAGCTCTTACAGAACTGGTTGAATTTTCAGAGGGTAAATTAATTTTGGGAGGTGATTTCAATATCACTCTGGATCCCAGAATGGATGTATCCTCAGGGACCTCGTCGATACCAGGGAGTATCAGAAGGGGGATAATAAAGAAACTACACGAGATACAATTAGTGGATGTGTGGAGGATTTTGCACGTAGATGAAAAAGACTACACTTTCTTTTCTAATCCACATCAAGTATATACTCGTATAGATATGTTTCTTATCCCTCACTATCTGATTACCTCAGTAATGGAGATAACAATTGGGAATATAACATGGTCAGACCATGCCCCGATCAGTCTATGTCTCTCCCTCTCCAATGAGGTATTTGCTCAAGACAGAACCTGGCGCTTGAATGAAAGTCTGCTGCAAAATCCAGAAGTTAGAGACGATGTGGCTAGGGAGATTGCAGCATACTTTCAGATCAATGACACACCAGGGAGTAATCCAGGTATGGTGTGGGAGGCCCATAAGACAGTAATCAGGGGAATCCTGATAAAACATGGGTCCTATTTGAAAAAAAAAAACGGGAAAAACTGATTAGGGAGATATTAGAGGAGATTCAGAAATTAGAACTCCAACACAAAAAAAAAAACAATCATTGGATGTGGGGAGAGAGCTAGGACAATTAAGGAGGCAGATTTCAGAGATTATTTGGTTCAAAGCCAAAGCGATCATACAGAGAGGAAGGAAGGCCAACTATGAGCTGGGAAATAAATGCAGTAAATTACTTGCAGGGAAACTTAAGGAAAAGAGCAGATCAGTATATGTTCCGCAGATTAAAGGGAAAGAGGGACAGCTCTTAAAAAAACCTAGAGAGATAGCCCAAACATTTGGGGAATATTACTCGGCGTTATATAATCTACCTTCAGAAGTTGATACACAGTCGGAGATAGAGGAATACTTATCTGTAGCAGGAATATCTAGATTGCCATCCCCAGCCCGAAAGAAGTTAGAGAGCCCTATATCTAATGAAGAGGTAGGGGAAACCCTAAAGAAGGTGAAGCTAGGGAAATCTCCAGGTCCGGATGGATTCTCGGTAAGCTACTATAAGGAATTTTCCATGATATTAAACGGACAGATGTCAAAGTTTTTCAATGCATTAGGAGGTACTGCGGTATTCCCCCCGGAGGCACTTCTTGCCCATATTACTGTGATTCCTAAAGAGGGGAAGGACCCGGCCGAATGTGGCAGTTACAGGCCTATTTCATTGTTAAACGCTGACCTAAAACTCTTTCCAAAATAATAGCATCCCGGCTCCAACCATGGACAGCACAGTTAGTGGATATGGACCAGGTGGGATTTGTCCCGGGGAGGGAGGCTAAAGATAATACGATTAAAATCCTTAACCTGGTGTATTATGTTGGAGAGAAAAAAATCCCCTGTGTATTTTTGAACACAGACGCAGAAAAAGCGTTTGATAGGGTGAGCTGGCGCTTTTTGGAGGAAGTACTGAGACAGGTGGGATTGGGGGAACATATGGTCAGATGGATCATGAGTGTATATACACATGCCCACGTGCCTCAGTAAGGGTCAATGGAGTAATGTCATCCCCTTTCAAAATTACAAATGGAACAAGACAGGGATGTCCCCTATCGCCCCTGTTGTTTGCCCTTACACTAGAGCTCCTATTAAATAGAATTCGACAAAATGTGGATATCCAGGGAATACAGATGGGAGATCAGATACACAAGGTAGCAGCATATGCGGACGATCTGCTCTTTTCAGTGACTAACCCCCATGTATCACTCCCTAATCTGGTAAGAGAAATTGAGAGATATGGGAGAATATCTCATTTGAAAATAAATAATACAAAATCTGAAGCAATGAAGGTGGCGATCCCAGAACCTATGGGTGACACAATAAAACTGAATTTTAGGTTCAAATGGGGGAAGATATTAAAATATCTAGGTACATATATATCATCAGATATTAAAAATATCTACGCGTTGAACTTTCCCCCATTGTACAATGCAATACGAATATTGCTAGATAAATGGGGACACGGAATGCATTCTTGGTTTGGGAGAGCAAGTATAGTTAAAATGTGTATCTTGCCAAAGGTATTGTATTTATTTTAGGCACTGCCAATCTCCATACCAATAACCTTTCTCCGACAGGTGAATACCTTGTTTATGAAATTTATATGGGCAGGGAAAAAAGCCAGAATTAAAAGAGAGTTTCTGAGAATGCCTAAAAGTGTAGGAGGGATGGCAGTCCCAAATATAATAAAATATTACAGAGCAACGCACTTGACTAGGCTGGTAGATTGGTGCAGACACGGGGAGTTTAAACGCTGGGTAAATATAGAGCAGTATGTAAGTCAGATACCTCTAGCTAGGGCACCTTGGTGTTATGCGGTACTTCCCAGACATCTTAAAGCGGATGTGCCACTAAAAACATATATTAAAAGCCAGCAGCTACAAATACTGCAGCTGCTGACTTTTAATATAAGGACACTTACCTGTCCTGGAGTCCAGCGGCGATCGCAGCAGATGACGAGCGATCGCTCGTCACCCTGCTGCTCCCCCCTCCATCCACGGTGAGGGAACCAGGAAGTGAAGCGCTCCGGCTTCACTGCCCGGTTCCCTACGGCGCATGCGCGAGTCGCGCTGCGCCCGCCGATTGGCTCCCGCTGTGTGCTGGGAGCCGAGTGTTCCCAGCATACAACGGGGGACGGACGGGAAGCGGAGAAAAAACCCGTCTTTTGCCCGTATCGTAGGGCCGGAAGTGGGTGCAGATACCTGTCTGTAGACAGGTATCTGCACCCCCCTCCCCCCTGAAAGGTGTCAAATGTGACACCGGAGGGGGGGAGGGTGCCGATCAGCGGGACTCCACTTTAGAGTGGAGATCCGCTTTAAGAGACACCCTATAATAGGCCCCACATTGCAAAGTAAAATACCACTGTTACCCATAATAGGTAATCCCAATTTTACTCCAGGGATGGAGAAGGATACAGCTGAAAAGTTTAAAGAAAAGAACATCTGTCAGGTCTCAGACTTTTTAAAGTCAAGTGTTTGGCCATCAATCAGGGACCTAACAGAGGTAGGAGGCACATTTGAACTTGCAATGTGGCAGGCGCTTCAGGTAAGCCATTTTTTAAGATCTTTGGGCCCGGTAACAGAATTTCATAGACAATTGACAACACTAGAGAGATGTTGTAGTGGGGTGGAACCATTATCAAGAGCATTATCTAAAATGTATGGGTTTTTGAACACGCCAGCTGAAGAATTTGTGATGCCAGGTATCAGGAAATGGGAGAAGGATTCGGGGAGAATTTTCACCCCAACTCAATATAAACAAATAATATACCTGGCAGTTAATTCCTCGGTATGTTCAAAAATGCAAGAAGCTAATTACAAGCTCCTTACACAATGGTATTACACCCCAGAAAGATTACATCAATTTGATAAAGAAGCAGAAGAAAGTTGCTGGAGGTGTGGCAGAGAGCAAGGAACTTTGTTTCATATCTTTTGGTCCTGCCAAAAAATGAGACATTATTGGGAGGAGGTGAGAAGAATTTCACAAAAATTTACTGAAGACTTGATCCCGGATGACCCTGCCCTGTTCCTGTTACATAGCTCACAGATACCTGTGCAGAAGTATAGGAGGTCTGTAGTGTGCCATATGATCAATGCGGCAAGGGTAGGAGTCACGCTGAGGTGGAGGGATTTATGTCCGCCCTCCATTGCAGGCTGGCTTAAAAGGATTCAGGAGGTAGGTGCAATGGAAGATTTGGTGCATTCAGCGCAGAATAGGAGGACACAGTATGAAGAAATATGGTCAGGATGGAATGTATTTATTAGATCTGAGGAAGGAAAGAGGCTACTAGAGGAGAACTAAGAACCCTGGAGGGAGGGAATTATGGTACAGGTGGATGGGAAAGAATCTAAGAGCATTAGCCCTACATCTCGGGGGAGGAGAGAGGGGAGGGGGAGGGGTCTTTCTTCCTTTTTTTTTTCTTTCTTTCTTTCTTTTTTTTTGGAGGGGGGGTGGGGGTTGGGGAGGGGGTATAAGATAATATGGCAATAGGAGTGAAGATTGATTAGAAAAAGTACTGATGGATGAGGAATGTGTGGAACATGTATTTTCATTATGTCAGACATTGGCATTTTGTGTTATTTGTTGGAGAAAACAAAAAATAAAAGATATGTAAAAAAAAAGAGATACGACGGTGTATCTCCTGATACACCGTCGTATCTCAGAGTTACGCATAGATATGCCTAAGATCCGACAGGTGTAACTGTGTTACAGCGTCGGATCTTAACTGCAATTTTAAAATGGCCGCTGGGGGCATTCTCGCTGATTTCCGTTGAGAATATGTAAATCAGCGAGATACGCCAATTCACGAACGTACGCGGGCCCGACGCAGTCACTTTACGCCGTTTACGTAAGGGTTTTCCCAGCGTATAGTTACCCCTGCTTCTATGAGGCGCAGCCAATGTTAAGTATGGCCGTCGTTCCCACGTCGAATTTTTTAATTTTACGTTGTTTGCGTACGTCGATTCACAAACCCGCTGGACGCAAGTTATGCTCACGCCGAAACCAATGACGTCCTAGCGACGTCATTGGGAGCAATGCACGCCGGGAAAATTTCCGGACGGCGCATGTGCTATTCGATCGGCGCGGGGACGCACCTGATTTGAATAGTACACTCCCCCTAGCCGCGGAATTTGAATTCCGCCGGGGGATTTACGATACGTCGCCGCAAGTTTTGAGGTAAGTGTTTTGTGAATTACCCACTTGCCTCAAAAACTTGCGGCGGCGGATCTTAAACCACATAGGTTACGCGGATCTAAATATCCGCTAACCTATGTGAATCTGGCCCAATGACTTTGAAATTACAGAGCTCAATACTTTTTGGATCCGTGGGTGGATGCCATCAGGTCCAGGTGCTTCATTCACCTTTATTCTGTCTAAATATTTCTGGACCATATCACTTTTGAGCCATTGTGGATCATTTGGGGCTGTGTCACTACCACCCCTATTATGGACATGAGCTCCCCCATGCTCCTTTGTATACACATAGCTGAAGAAAGTATTTCATAAATTAGCCTTCTCTTTGTCCCCAGTCACCCACTCTAGATTATTTTGTAAAGGGCCTACATGCTCAGATCAGACCTTTTTACTATTAATATATTTGAAGATTTTTTGGGGGTTTATTCTGCTATCTTTTGCAATCTGTCGTTTGTTTTGAATTTTTGCATCCTCGATTTCCTTTTTACATATTCTGTTAAATTCTTTGTAACATTTAAACGACACTAGTGTTCTTTCATTTTTATATTTTTCAAATCTCTTTTCTTTTTGTTTATAGCTTTTTTAACTTTGACCGTGAACCACATTTTTATTTTAGGTTTTATTTTTAGCCTTTTAAACTTATCCACTTTGCAGTGAGGTCCCAAACAGTCTTTTTAAAGAATTCCCATTTCTGTTCTGTGTTTATCGATGCAAATATTCCCAGTCTAATGCCGCGTACACACCATCACTTTATGTGATGAAAAAAAATGACGTTTTTAAAAACGTCACTTTAATTGACTGTGTGTGGGGGAAAACGTCGTTTTATGTCTTGTAAAAAACGACCAAAAAAAATTGAAGCATGCTTCAATTTTATGTGTCGTTTTTCAAAAGTGCACTTTTTACTTCACAGAAATTGACCGTGTGTAGCAAAAAACGTCGTTTTCTAAGACGTTTTTTCATCCACGCATGCCCAGAAGCTAGTTATGAAGCAAGCTTCAATGGTAAAACGTGGTGGAACGTAACCTCACTTTGCAAGAACATTGTGAGAAAACGATGGTGTGTAGGCAACTTCGTCTTAGAAAATTGAAGTTTCAAAAACGTAATTTTTTACTTCACAGAAAGTGTCGTTTTTTTTCATCACATAAAGTGATGGTGTGTACGGGGCATAAGTCCTGGAGAGCAGCCCTCATCCTTGGAAAATGTGCTCTCTTGACATTAAGTGTTTTTACCTTTCACGTATGTATTTCTTGCTTACACCTAACATCAAATGAAATCATGTTATGGTCACTGCTACCCAGGTGTTCCTTTATCTGAACATTAGTAATAAGCTCTGGTTTGAGATTACCAGGTCCAACAGAGCATCATTCCTAGTTGGGGCCTCAATAAACTGGACCATAAAATTGTCCTGTAATAGGTTTATAAATGTTTTTCCTTTTAACTGTCCCAGCAGTGCCATTACTCCAGTCAATTTCTGGGTAGATAAAATCCCCCATTATTATCACCATCCCAGCCCTTGCAGCCCTTTCCATCTGTTCAAGGAGCTGATTCTCTGCCTCCTCTTTAACATTGGGTTGGTCTATAAAAAACTCCAATGAATAACTTTGAATTACACACATCTATATGCAGTTCCTCCCATAATGTTTCAGACTCATCACATTCTCCATCAACCAGGTCCTCTTTCACACTTGCTTTGAGATCACTTCTCACATAGAGACAGACCCCTCCACCTTTCCTTTTTACCCTGTCTCTCCGTGCATAGCCAGGAATATTAATAGCCCAGTCATGTGAGGATTGAAGCCAAGTTTCAGCAATACTTATTACATCATAGCTCTCCTCATGCACCAGAGCTTCCAACTCACCTATTTTGCTTGGCAGACTTCTGGCATTGGTGAACAAACACTTTAATGCATTATTACATTTTGCTCTGGTGTTTTTCATATAACTATTAGTAGTACAAATGGCACTATAGTTTCCAATGGCTGTTTGCAACATGGGAACTTTCTTGTCACCTGCCATAACCCTCCCTCCATCTATCCCCATTCCGCCCTCCATTAATGTCTGACCCCTAACCGACCTGTCTGCCCAATGTAATTCTAGTTGGGATAACATTGTATGGAATGGTTAGTTTCAAAAATCTTTAAAAAAGTTCACGTTATATATAAATCTTTTTTAACCACTTGCCAACATTTATGTCAGCAGAATGGCACAGACAGGCAAATGGGTGTACAGGTACGTCCCTTTAAATTTGCAGCCGTGTGGGCATGCGCGCATGCTGCTGGCGGCGCTCGTGCTGCCCCTGGCCTGCAAGCTCCGTGACCCTGCCCACGGGACCCGCGGACTCGATGTTTGCCGGTGTCCCGCGATCGTGTCATGAAGCGGCAGAACAGGGGGATGCCTATGTAAACAAGGCATCTCCATGTTCTGCCTAGTAACAGGACACTGATCATCTGCTCCCTCTCAACGGGAGCAGCGATCAGTGTTGTGTCAAGTAAGTCCCGCCCCACACAGTTAGAATCACTCCCTAGGACACTCTTAACCCCTTCCTAGCCCCCTAGTGGTTAAACCTTTCCCTGCCAGTCACATTTTACAGTAATCAGTGCATTTTTATAGCACGTATCTCTGTATAAATGTGAATGGTCCCAAAATAGTGTCAAAAGTGTCCGAAGTATCCGCCATAATGTTGAAGTCACGATAAAAATGGCTGATTGCCGCCATTACTAGTAAAACAATTATTATTAATAAAAATGCCATAAAACTATCCCATATTTTGTAGACGCTATAACTTTTGCGCAAACCAATCAATAAGCTCTTATTGCAAAATATGGCCCAGTCATTTGGCAGCCAAATCCGCTGGGGCTCAAGTGGTTAAGCTGCCAATAGAGTACGTAAGATCATAACTTCTGTCAAACTTTTCCTGTTGTTTGTCTGCTAATTGGAGAGATTTACTCTCACGTCTTGTCCCACTGACACCAGTGCAAGACATGATGGGTGTCACCAGTAGAAGAGGACACATAGCCAATAAATCTGACAGATGTTCTAACATTCTGACCTCTCCCTACTTAAAGAAATAAATGTGCTTGTTGCTGCCCTATGATCTAATTTCATGTGCTTGTCACAACCTGTCACTGGGACAGGAAGTGAGGTTAAATCTCACCAAGAGGGACAGAATCAGCAAAAATAACCTTGCAAATAGTTTAATCTTTTCCCCATTTTATACAATTTCAAAACAAAAATTGGCTGGAGTTTAAATCTACTGTCAGAGTTTTGTCTAACATGCAGGTTGCCATTGAAAAAGGGTGGCATGAAAGAGGTCTAAATAACACAACACTGCTCTATGCACCACATTGACAAACTTCAATATTGCTGGCATCTGCACAGCACTCATAATAAACTATACATGATTTCACATGCCTTTGTCATTGGTTTCTCTCACAATTATTTATTGCTTTGAGTGGCACGGGTTCACACTTTTGTCAGCAGAAAGAAGTTATGGCGCATGCTGATTTTTGAGTACAACAAGGTCAGAAAAAACGAATTCCCTTGAAATGAAAAAAGGAGTCAGAAACAAGAGTTTTAATAACAGAATTGACACAAGCACAGCATATTACAAATATGAATTACAGTTCTATCAGGACATCTATTGAAATCCTTAGATTGCTTTGCTCCCAGCCTGACATAATATTCAAAGCCGGGTTTATATGTGCAAAGAATACGGCTGCTTTCCAAAGTACATGCAAATCAGATCATTGATTTATGCAGAGGCAGACTAGTGGGTGGAACACTAAATTTAATTTTTGGGGAAAAAGCTACAACTACCTCAATACACAGGGCTGACACTGTGAACTGTGCATAAGCCACCAACAAATTCATTACAGTTTCCATTTTAAGAACTGCTGCATTTGAATGAAACATTTGTCTTTTGTCAAAGCTATTCTGTGGAAAAAAATATTTTTGTTAAAGATGTCAGCGCAGTTCAGATACCCTCACCCTATGCCTTTAATATGATTGGAAAATGGATGCATGTGTATATCCTAAGTCAACAAGGCTTTCTAATGGACATTTCTATGTTTGGTATTTTTGATTCATTAAATCATATTTTTGAACAAAATAATTTTATTCTCATGACAATTGACACAAACATACGGCTAGTCTATTTGGAAAAATTTATGTTTAACACATCACTTAATTAATTATTGTCTTATTGTTGACTGATGTACAGTCCTGATCAAAAGTTTAGGACCACTTGAAAAATGGCAAAAAATCATATTTTACATTGTTGGATCTTAACAAGGTTCCAAGTAGAGCTTCTTCTTGCAACAAGAAGAAATGAGAGTGAGGCCGCGTACACACGACTGGTCCAAACCGATGAAAACGGACTTAAGTTCAGTTTCATCGGTCCAAACCGACCGTGTGTACGGCCCATCGGTCTGTTGTCCTTCAGACAAAAATTAGAGAACTTGCTTTAAAAAAACCGATGGTTAGTACACAAAAGCATCGGTTCAAAACCCGCGCATGCTCAGAATCAAGTCGACGCATGCTTGGAAGCATTGAACTTCTTTTTTTTCAGCATGTCGTGTGTTTTACGTCACCGCGTTCTGACCCGATCGGTTTTTGAACTGATGGTGTGTACGCACATCAGACCATCAGTCTGCTTCAGCGGTGAACCGATGAAAATGGTCCATCAGACCATTCTCATCGGATGGACCGGTCGCGTGTACGCGGCCTGAGACAAAACATTTTTTGAGCATTCAATTTAATGAAAACAACGAATAAACTGAAACAGGCTGTTTTTCAGCTGATCAAAAGTTTAGGATCACATGCCTTTAAAAGGCCAAATCTGTGCAAAGATGTAGATTCATTGTCATATTCTGTCAGGTAGTCACACGTTGTGATGGCAAAGACAAAAAACTCTCCCTTTTTGAACGTGGTCGGGTTGCTGAACTGCATAAGCAGGGTCTCTCATCAAGACACTGGACGATCCTCGATCCTCGGCCGCAAAAAGGAGCACTGACAGCCTGGAAATTTTTCCTAGAACTGTCAGGGATCATCCCCCTATCCCTGGAGGATCCCATCCTCCCCTGGATTAACAACCAGGTCATACCCACCAAGCCAAACAGCCCCCAAACCTGAGGCCTGTGGCCTGGTCGGCGGCCATCTTGGTACTCCTCAGCTACAGTGACACCCTTCTTCCCCCCTTCCCCCCCCATTCCTAACAGTACTTGATCCAGGGTTTCGTCCGATCGCCTTTCAGGGATCAGGACGGATTTTTTTTCCCTGCGGCAGCACATTGGCTTAGCACTGCCAGGGTTTTTTTGCCTTCCTCTGGACCAAGGCCCAAGCAAGAGGATTCAGCGAATCTTCCCTCTATTGCAACTACCCCCCCCCCCCCGGTGACTGGCAACAATGGTTAAACTGCGATACTCTGCAGAAACAATTTGGGGTCTGAGACAATTCGCAACAGTATTACCAGCCGTCACCAAAAAGGCCTTAAAAATAGACCAACTTTTGAGATTCGATCGACGATCGACCATCAAAAATTTCAACCATTTAACCCAGCGCAAGCACATATCATGTGCTTTGATCAACACAAGATCGGCAGTAAAACACTGATCAGAAATCCACGATTTCTTACTACAAAACGATATAGACTGCCTCTTTATCACAGAAAGCTGGCTTTCAGACGACTGCAACACCATTCTTGGAGAATTGGTGCCAGAAAATTATCGAATTATAACGGAAAACAGAATAGGGCAAAGAGGAGGAGGCCTGGCGGTGATCTATAAGTTTCATATTGCAATCACTAAGCCGGTCCTTCAAAATCCTCTTCCATTTATGGAAACCCTTACTCTTCAACTTCAAACTAACCCCCAGGAGACTGTTCACATTCTCCTCTGCTATAGGCCACCTGGGCCAAAATTGCAGCTTCTACCATCATTAACGGAGTTCATATCCACTTATACCCTTAACAGCAAACATCTTTTGCTGCTCGGGGACTTCAATCTGTGGGCCAACTCCTCACAGGATCCCATTGCGGATGCCTGCATCGATCACCTGGAAGGATTGCTTCAGGTCACACACTCGACCTAATTTTCAGACAAAATCTGAAAATAAACATTTTGGGAAATGAACCTTTGCCATGGACAGACCACCATGCAATTAGTTTCATAGTTTCCAAAATTCCACCAGTTATAAAAGCACCCAAGCCGGTGACAATACACTGGGCTAGATCTCAGAAGAAGCTCCATTCGGAACTCTTCAAATCTACCTTGGGAAACCGAATCGAAACTATTCATCCTCAGTTAGCAGCTTCAGATACACTGGATGCCATAAATGCAGCTCTGCTACAGTCAGCCGACTTAGTAGCACCGAAACGCAAAGTCCGCATCCGGAAAAAAAAGTCCGGCTGGTTCAACAACCAGCTGTCACTACTGAAGCAAGAGCGCAGAAGGGCGGAAGCCGCCTGGAAAAGAAGCCCTTCAGAAGATCACCTCATCATCTACAAGGCAATAACAACACGATATCATAAAGAAATCTTCAAAGCCAAGAAACATCATTTTTCTATGACGATTAACAGCGCCATGAACCGCCCCCGAGAACTCTTCAAGATGGTCACCCAGACCATGAATCCGGGATGTCTTGAAGTCCCCAATTCAGACACCCAAGAGTTCTGTAATGAACTATCGGATTTCTTCATCGACAAAATCGAAAGAATCCGGGTAAGTATTCTGCAAAATAATACCCCCCTCAGCCCCCCCTTCAATCAACTACAAAACACCAACAGAAACCTTCTACAATCAACTAAGTTCACTCTGGAACCCATCTCCATCGACACCACCAAAAATATCGTTGGTGCGTTGCGTAACAGCACAGCACCCAATGACATCATTCCCACCAAGCTGCTGAAGGAATGTGCCGACATTCTGGCGCCTCGCATCACACAGCTTATAAATCAGTCATTTAAGGAAGGCATAGTGCCATCCCTGCTGAAAGAGGGCACAATCCAGCCCATCTTGAAAAAACCTAACCTGGATCCCAAGGACCCAACTCACCGCCGCCCCATAACAGGCCTAAATATTCTCTCCAAGATAATGGAGAAAATAGTGGTACAACAGCTGCAACAGCATCTGGATACCCACAATTTACTCGATCCATTTCAATCAGGTTTCCGTCCCGGACACGGGACAGAAACGGCCTTACTCAAAATATGGGACGATGCCCTCGAGGCCGCAGACGAGGGAGAATCCTGTCTCCTGGTTCTGCTGGACCTAAGCGCAGCCTTTGACACAGTAGACCACAAAATGTTACTGATGCGACTGGCCGAGGTAGCCAGAATCGCAGAAGGTGATTTACCATGGTTTTCCTCCTTTCTTGAAAACCGATCACAAACAGTGAAACTGGGATCTTTCACGTCGGAAAAACGCACGGTGCCATGTGGAGTCCCCCAAGGATCCCCCCTGTCACCGGTGCTGTTCAACATCTATCTTCGCCCTCTCTTTGATATTATCAGTAGCCAAGAACTACTTTATCACTCTTATGCAGACGATACGCAACTGTATTTTCGCATCTGCAACAAAAAGGATCATCATCTCAGTTTAGAGAAATGTCTCTCTTCGATAGAAAACTGGATGACTAAGAGTTATCTTAAACTCAATAGTTCCAAAACAGAACTTCTTATGTTTCACGCCAGCCGAAAGAGTCAACTGGCAACAACCTGGACACCGCCGCCCATTCTGGGCCAAATCATCACCCCTAGCTCCAAAGTCAAAAGTCTAGGAGTCATTTTTGACACCTTCATGACAATGGACGCACAAATAGGGTCAGTAGTCAGCGGATCGCACCATTTGTTGCGCCTACTACGCAGACTTATTCCATTTATCCCCAAAGAAGACGTAGCAGTCGTGGTGGGAACTATCGTGAATTCCAGACTGGACTATGCAAATGCCCTTTACCTCGGGCTCCCAAAGTACCAAATCGCTCGTCTGCAAGTCGTACAGAATACGGCCGCCAGACTGGTGACTGGGTTGCCAGTAAAAGACAGAATTGTATTTAAAGCACTCTGCCTAACACACAAGTGCATCCATGGGAAGGCTCCACAATATCTTTGCGACAAGATAGAACCTCACAATTCTAATCGCGTTCTGCGATCCACTGACCAAAATCTGGTCAAGGTTCCAAAAACCAAATACAAGTACAAAGGAGAAAGAAGGTTTGCTTTTCAAGGTCCGAGACTATGGAACGCTTTACCAACCAGCGTTCGGTTGGAGGAAAACCACCTGACTTTCAGAAGACGGATAAAAACTCTGCTCTTTTGATGTCATGAGACACGAAACATCAAGCGCCCAGAGGCGATTCAGTTCGCATGTGCCGCGCTATATACGTTTTTCATTCATTCATTCATTCACTGGCATGATAAGCAGATCCCACCTGAGATGTTTTCTACGCACCAGATGTTGAAGAGAGCATTCCTCATGACTGAGGCCCCTCGTCTGTGTGGTAACGACTGTGTTTTTCAACAGGACAACGCTACAGTACACAACGCCCGCAGGACAAGGGACTTCTTCCAGGAGAATAACATCACTCTTTTGGCCCATCCTGCGTGTTCCCCTGATCTAAATCCAATTGAGAACCTTTGGGGATGGATGGCAAGGGAAGTTTACAAAAATGGACAACAGTTCCAGACAGTAGATGGGCTTCGTGCGGCTGTCTTCAACACTTGGAGAAATGTTCCCACTCACCTCATGAAAACGCTTGCATCAAGCATGCCGAAACAAATTTTTGAAGTGACCAACAATAATGGCGGAGCTACTCATTACTGAGTTCATGTTTGGAAGTTGGATTTATGTTTTGGGGGGTTTCGTTTTTTTTGGAGGTGTGGTAACCTTGATGGTCCTGATGGTTTCCAACGTTACTGGCATGACAAGCAGATCCCACCTGAGATGTTTTCTACGCACCAGATGTTGAAGAGAGCATTCCTCATGACTGAGGCCCCTCGTCTGTGTGGTAACGACTGCTACTAACTAACTGTGTGGTAACGACTGTAACTAACTTTTGATCAGCTGAAAAACAGCCTGTTTCAGTTTATTCATTGTTTTCATTAAATTGAATGCTCAAAAAATGTTTTGTCTCACTCTCATTTCTTCTTGTTGCATGTTGAAGCTCTACTTGGAACCTTGTTAAGATCCAACAATGTAAAATATGATTTTTTGTCATTTTTCAAGTGGTCTTAAACTTTTGATCAGGACTGTATTCTAACATGAAATACATACATCGAAGTAAAATTGCAGCAATATGGCTTCAGAAGAGCATTACAAACATAATTATAAGCCAGCAAATGTTCCAGATTCTGTAGGACAGTCTAGTAATTTCCTGTAGTTTCCATGTCCCGTAGGCTGTCTCACAGGATCCAGAACATTGTGCATACATCCCATTAGTGCCAGTATAGTTCTGGTGCTGAGGTCAGTTAAGAAGGGCAAAGCAGTAGCAAAGGACCAGAGCATTTGATTAGATAAGCAGCCACTGAACACCAATGCAACTATTTTTGCTTTTACTGGCTCCAACAATTAGAATTATCTTTTCTACTGTGGACTTCAATAATAGGGTTTATTTTACTCTGACTGACACCAAAAAAGGCATTATTTTTTCCTCCCATTTACAACATATTCTCCCGTTTGAAAACAATTTTTTTTTGTAAATACTGTCCTCAACAATAGGACCAAATTTTGCTCCCAATGACACCAGCAATGGGGTTTATGTTTGCATCTACTGACCAGTATTGTATTATACAATATATTATCTACACCTTGCCTCTGACCTCTGCACTCTGTATGCTGTGCGAAACATTGGGGTTGATTTACAAAAACTGGAAAGTGCAAGATCTGGTGCAGCTGTGCATGGTAGCCAATCAGCTTCTAACTTCAGATTATTCAATTAAAGTGATTGAATGCATTACTGTAAGATAAAAAAACCTTCTGTGTGCAGCAGCCGCCCCAGCACTCCTTGAGGATGGGTCTACACTCGTACTACATTGGATCCGACTTTACCCTGCGACTTGAAGTCCGACATGCGTCCGACCTTCAATGAACAGGGATCCGACTTTGATCCCCGACAATACCAGGCACTGTGTCTGGTATGAATCTTGAGGGGGAACTCCACGCCAAATTTGAAATAAAAAAACGACATGGGATCCCCCTGCAAGAGCATACAAGGTCCTTTGGTCTGGTATGCATTTTAAGGGGAACCCCTACGCCAAAAAAACGGTGTGGGGGTCCCCCAAAATCCATACCAGACCCTTTTCCGAGCACGCAGCCCGGCCAGTGAGTAAAGGGGTTGGGGATGAGCGAGTGCCCCCTTCTGAACATGGGGGGGTGGGTGCTTTGGAAGAGGGGGGCGCCCTACGACCCCCCCACCCCAAAGCTCCTTGCCCCCATGTTGATGAGGACAAGGGCCTCTTCCAGACAACCCTGGCTGTTGGTTGTCGGGGTCCACAGGCGGGGGGCTTATCGGAATCTGGGAGCCCCCTTTAAGAAGGGGGGCCCCAGATCCTGGCCCCTCATCGTACCCCTACCCATTCACCTAGGGAAAAAAGTGTCAATAAAAAAAACACACTACAAAGGTTTTTCAAGTAATTTATTAGGCAGCTCTGGGAGTCCCTCCATCGTCTTCTTCCCTCTTCACTTCTTCCGATGTTGACATGATGCTCTCTCCCGCTGTAATGCTGTGTGCGCGGTGCGCAACGACTTATATAGGCATGGGGCTTGGTCACCGGGGGATGTCATCCGTGACCCCGTCCCTTGTGACATCACCACCTAGGGCATGATGGGATGGTTATGTAATAAGGGGTGGGGTCACCGGATGACATCACCTGATTGGCTGAGACAGGGCAGTGGCGCCATTGGCTCCCACTGTTGTTAATTAAAGCCAGTTAGCCAATAAGGAGAGAGAAAAGCGCTGGCAAACATGCGGCTTGCAGGACTTTTTTTAATATACTGCAAGCACACCGCTCCAGTGTGAAAGATCTCGGGCTTTTACACTGGAGTTACAGGAGAGGCTCTTTACAGGCGCTTTGCAGGCACCTGTAAAGTGCCTCAGTATGAAAGTAGCCATAGGGTGACAATGTTTACTCATTAAACTGTATGTGCAGAGGAGTAGCATTGACATTCTAGGCTGCTGTTTTGATTTGGACTGCAGAAATCTATTCCTTGTCTTCATAAAATGGAGGGAGGTGATGGTAAGCAGGAGTTTTTCTTTTGTAAGAATTGAATAGATTTAACAAAACACTTTCAATGGTATATTTATTATGTAATATTATGCCAGCTTGCCAAGTATATCTCCAAAAGTATAGTTCACAAGCTAGCATGTTTATGTAGTTTTGGTGCAGTATGTCTCTTGTATACGCCTTCAGTACACTTATATACCATCGCTACTGCTGCCAACCAAATTTGTTTCACTCCATATAAAGCAGCATTTCAAGACCGCATACAATATTTGTGCATGGTCACAATTGGTGCATGGACTACACCACATTTGCCAATAAAGCACTTGCTTTAGTGGGCAAACTAAATTTAGACATTCCACTAATGTAATATTTATATATGTATATGTATATATTTATATATGTATCACCCTTTTTAAAATAATCTCATGTTTGTTTCTTGGCAGCCTGGACTGAGGACTAGAGTTGAGCGGACACCTGGATGTTCGGGTTCGGGTCCGAACCCGAACTTAAAAAAAAAAGTTCGGGTTCGGGAACCCGAACCCGAACTCCGAACCCCATTGTAGTCAATGGGACGCGGACTTTTAGAAAAAAAAATGCGCGAAGGGTCCCCGCAAATTCAATAACCAGACCCTTCAGGTCTGGTATGGATATTAAGGGGAACCCCGCCGTCAATTTAAAACAAAAATTACGTGCGGTTCCCCCTAAATATCCATAACCAGACCCGTTATCCGGGCACGTTGACCTGGCCGGCCGCAGAAAAGAGGGGGGGACAGAGTGCAGCCCCCCCCTCTCCTGAACCGCACCAGGCCACATGCCCTCAACATGGGGAGGAAGTCCCCATGTTGATGGGGACAAGGGTCTCATCCCCACAACCCTTGCCCGGTGGTTGTGGGGGTATGCGGGCGGGAAGCTTATCAGAATCTGGAAGACCCCTTTAACAAAGGGGACCCCGAGATCCTGACCCCCCCCTGTGTGAAATGGTAATGGGGTACACTGTACCCCTACCATTTCACACATTTCGTAGAATAAAGTCCTTTATTAATAATAAAAAAAAAAACTCCAGCGGTGATAATCCACTCGTTCCCGGCTTCCTGCTCCAACGTTGTCCTGATCCTGCGATGGCTGCGGGTGATCTCCAGCGATGAGACGATCCTGCGAAGGCCGGGTGATCTCCGCTCCAGCGATGAGAAGATCCATCCGGAGCGCAGCATCCCCCACCTCCTCTCACCGCTGGACACAGCCCAGCGAATGACACGCTGCAGCTGTGACATTACTTATATAGAGGAGGCAGGGCCACCCGTCACGTGACCCCGCACCCTCTGACGTACCCTCTGTACGTCACTGGGGAAGCCCTGAGTCTTCCCTCTTCCTGGGCTTCCCCAGTGACGTAGCAAAGGGTACGTCAGAGGGTGCGGGGTCACGTGACGGGTGGCCCTGCCTCCTCTATATAAGTAATGTCACAGCTGCAGCGTGTCATTCGCTGGGCTGTGTCCAGCGGTGAGAGGAGCTCGGGGATGCTGCGCTCCATATGGATCTTCTCATCGCTGGAGCGAAGATCACCCGGCCGTCGCAGGATCTTCTCATCGCTGGAGATCACCCGCAGCTGACGCAGGATCGGGACAACGTTGGAGCAGGAAGCCGGGAACGAGTGGATTATCACCGCTGGAGTTTTTTTTTTATTATTAATAAAGACTTTATTCTACGGTGTGTGTGTGTGTTTTTTTTACAAGACTTTACACTTCCTTCGTGAAATGGTAGGGGTACAGTGTACCCATTACCATTTCACACAGGGGGGGTCAGGATCTGGGGGTCCCCTTTGTTAAAGGGGTCTTCCAGATTCTGATAAGCCTCCCGCATACCCCCACAACCACCGGGCAAGGGTTGTGGGGATGAGACCCTTGTCCCCATCAACATGGGGACATCCTCCCCATGTTGAGGGCATGTGGCCTGGTGCGGTTCAGGAGAGGGGGGGCACTCTGTCCCCCCCTCTTTTCTGCGGCCGGCCAGGTCAACGTGCTCGGATAACAGGTCTGGTTATGGATATTTAGGGGGAACCGCACGTAATGTTTGTTTTAAATTGACGGCGGGGTTCCCCTTAATATCCATACCAGACCTGAAGGGTCTGGTTATGGATATTTAGGGGGAACCGCACGTCATTTTTTTTTTAAATTGACGGCGGGGTTCCCCTTAATATCCATACCAGACCTAAAGGGTCTGGTTATTGAATTTGCAGGGACCTCCGCGCATTTTTTTTTCCCGAACTCTGATCCCGGACCCAAACTTTTTCCAATTATTCGGGTTCGGGTCCGGGTTCTGGAATAACCCAAAGTCCGTACCGAATCCAAACTTTACAGTTCGGTTTAGCTCAACCCCACTGAGGACATATTTTTTTTTTTTTATCCAGCTCTATTTACTTATAACATATACTATAATAATATAATATATACACTTTAGATAGATAAAAAAACACAAGATTATGCCTATTTTTAAGACAAAGTGCTAAAGTGCTTAGATAATACTGCTTTGTGAGGTTATAATCATCATCAAGTGACAGTAATAACCATTGGTGTTAAACTTATTCAGTAAATGCAAATGCAGTTATTAAGTTCAGTAAGGATCTTCTCATCATCATCTACTATCAGTGGTCCTCAAGTGGTTAAAGAGGTGTCTTCAATTAAAAGCTTGAAATTCTTTACATGTCTCTGTATTATGCCAAACTTCAATATAAGCATAAGTACGCTGTATGAGGCATGCGTGCCAAGGTAAAACTTACTGGTTTTGCCCATAAATTGAAGGCGTACTATTCCCATTGTTGAGCCCAACGGCACTTGAAATCATTATGCTCTCTCTGGTTAACCAGCAATTATGGCTCTGAGCTTCAATACCAAGAGAGTGTTATTAAAGTATAACTAAAGGCAAAACTTTTTTTTTAGTTAGTGGAGAGGGATTAGAACTCCTGTCAGTTTTTATAATATTTGTATTATTTTTTTATTATACTGTTAAAGAGATTCACCTTCTTTATTTGTCCTGTTTACCATTATCATTGAAAGTGAAAGTAAAGAAAAGCTAAAATTTTGGGTTCTTCCCAGAAAAGTCATAGAAATCTTCCAATGGGGTAGTTCTGGTGACCTGGGAGTCCCTAACAGATTTTCTCTCACTTCCTGTTTAGGTTTGAGACAGAAAGTGAGGGGAAAGCTCTGAAATGGGACACAGATGGTGAAAAAAATTCTAACAGAGGTTATAACCCTCCCTTGTTTTATCCAAAATTAAAAAAAAATTAAATAATTTGCCTATAGTTCTACTTTAACCCTATTTTTTTTTTTTACAAAAGTGATATTGTAAAACATTGCTCCCCACTGCAGCCAAGGCTAACCCATATCCAACTGAAGTGACACTCATTTACTTGGGAAGAAGTAAGTTGGATCCAACCAAAGCCAAGGTGCAAATTTTACATGAGCAATGTTTTATATTGCCTTTACATGACCAATACTGTTTTCATACAAACAATATCTTATTGTGGTTGGGCTAAGTTAAGGATTAGGCATATGTCTTTGGATATTTATAAGGCTAGCATTAGGCTAAACTTGGGTTAGATCAGAGCAAAGGTTAGAATAGGGATAGGATTAAGGTTACGGACAGAGCCAAGACTAAAGCCCTATACACAACGGCCAGAATCTCGTCAGGAAAAATCTCTTGCCGCCCGAGTGTACAGACACTCCTTTCAAAAGAACCACGGTTCTTTTGAAAGGCAAGAATGTTCTCGTCGAGATTCCCGGCAGTTTTCCCATCGAGAAACCATACACACACATGGTTTTCTCGGCAGAAAGCTCTCCCAGCA
This sequence comes from Rana temporaria, assembly GCF_905171775.1. Taxonomy (NCBI): domain Eukaryota; kingdom Metazoa; phylum Chordata; class Amphibia; order Anura; family Ranidae; genus Rana; species Rana temporaria. Next base: position 438,486,790 of record NC_053489.1, on the reverse strand, counting down.
GCTTTCTTGCCGAGAAAACCATGCGTGTGTACGAGGCTTGAGATTTGGGTAATGCCACGTACACACGATCATTTTTTGACATGAAAATAAATGATGTTTTTCGGCATGTAGAAAAAACAAAGTTTTTCCAAATTCATCATTAAAACGACGTTGCCCACACACCATCGTTTTTTAAAAATGCTCTAGCAAAGCGCGGTGACGTACAACACGTACGATGGTACTATAAAGGGGAAGTTCCATGCAGGTGACGCCACCCTTGGGGCTGCTTTAGCTGATTATGTGTTAGTAAAAGACGATTTGCGCTTTTCTGTCTGTTACAGCGTGATGAATGTGCTTACTCCATTATTGTCATGGTCTTACCTCTTGCTGGCTTCTTTCATCTGACATGTGCTGGCGGCCATGTTGGTTTCTGGGCTTCTTATAACTTACCACACCCTGCGGCTCCTCCTTCCCACTGGGAGGAGCTGGATGCCTTGCATATATATAGGAGGTCTGTTGCTTCAGTTCCCTGCTTGGTCCTCTTGTATTCACATGCTCCTGAGATTGTGCTGCTGCTTTTGGTTACCGACCCGGCTTCCACGGACTACCCTTCTGGCTCCTGATTCCTGGCTTCGTTCGGACTACCCTTCTGGCTCCTGATCCCTGGCTTCGTTCGGACTATCCTTCTGGCTCCTGATCCCTGGCTCCGGTGGAAGACTCTGCACTGTTTGATCATCCGTTTGGACTTTTACCTTGCTGTTTGCTTTTCAATAATGCCTTCCTATTTCATTTATCTATTGTTGTACGTCTGATTCATGCTTCCGTGACATTAGGACCAAGCCATGAATTCTGACGGTACAGGGCCACCTTCGCTACCCATGCTGGTTGCCAGACTTGATCAGCAGGATCACCTGCTGGGTCAGTTCGCTCAGGCGTTGCAAACCCTGCTTGCACGCACGGCTCATCTCGCTCCCATTGCCGATAGGCCGGTTGTCGCTCCTGGGTCCGCTCCTACTGCCGCTCCGGTTGTTGCGCCAGAGTCTACCCCAACACCTGTTGCGCCTGCGGTGTCTCGGGGTATTATCGGTTCTGCCCCCCTTCCGCAGCGCTTTGGGGAAGAGCCAACTCAGTGCCGAGGTTTCCTTAACCAAGTGGGCATTTATTTCGAGTTGCTGCCACATGCCTTTCCTACTGAGAGATCAAAGGTGGGCTTCTTGATCTCGCTGCTCTCGGACAAGGCCTTGGCCAGCCCTTTATGGGAGAACAACAATCCGGTGGTTGCCGAGTTTTCCGGTTTTGTTGCTTCTCTTCGGAAGGTATTCGATGTACCGGCTCGCTCTGCCTCTGCTGCGAAGCTCCTTATGTCCGTCAGACAGGGTTCACGATCGGTAGCCGAATACGCCATTGAGTTTCGTACCCTGGCAGCAGAGGTTGGCTGGAATAATGAGGCTCTGGTCGCTGCTTTCTCCCATGGTCTCTCGGATGCCTTGAAGGATGAGGTTGCAGCTAAGGACCTACCAGTGGAGCTCGAGGCTCTTATTTCTTTCCTGATATTGATTGACACCAGACTCAGGGAGAGACCTTCCTTTAAGGAGAGCCTGCGGAGGTCTCCTAACAGATTGGCGCCTACGTTTGCTGTCCCACCCGTGCCTCCCTCTCCTCCCACGCCTCCTGGAGTTGACATGTCTGGGAGTGAACCCATGCAGCTGGAGTTTGCTCGCCTGTCCGAGGGGGAGAGGGCACTCCGGAGACGCGAGGGCCGATGCATGTACTGTGGTCTCGGTGGGCATTTTCGGTTGGCATGTCCGAACCGTCCGGGAAACGCTCGCACCTGAGATCCTGTCGGGGGCAGATCTTGGGTGGAGTCTCTTCGTCCCCGGTTTCCCGTGCTGATAAACCACTGATCACCGCTGTTCTCTCCTGGGTCGGGGGCTCGGTGACGACCCAGGCGTTGGTGGACTCTGGTGCTGGTGGATTTTTCATTGATAGTAAGTTCGCTGCCGCCAACTCCATTCCTCTGCAGGCTCGAGTTTCCCCGCTGGTTCTCGAGGCGATAGACGGCAGACCCCTCCAGCTGTCACACATGACTCATGAGACCCTTCCAGTGGGGATAGCCATTGGGGCCGTTCACAGGGAGTCGGCCTGCCTTCAGGTCATTTCGTCTCCACACTACTCGGTGGTCTTGGGGTACCCCTGGCTCCAGAAGCATAATCCGACTTTCGATTGGAGATCGGCCGAGATCCTCTCGTGGTCACCACAGTGTGGGGCTAGTTGCATCCATGGGCCTGTCAAGTTGTTGTGTACTTCCTCGGACTCTGTGTTGCCTCCTGAATACGAGGGGTACCGGAATGTATTCGATAAGGTGCGCGCTGTTGCCCTGCCTCCGCACCGCCCATACGATTGTGCCATAGAGTTACAACCTGGTGCTGTTCCTCCTCGTGGCAGGGTCTATCCACTGTCGGTTGCGGAGAATGAGGCCATGGAGGAGTACGTGAAGGAGGCGCTTTCCCGTGGTTACATTCGCAAATCCTTGTCCCCGGCAGGGGCTGGATTTTTCTTTGTGAAAAAGAAGGGCGGAGAGTTGAGGCCTTGCATCGACTATAGAGGCCTTAATCGCATCACGATCAAGAATGCATACCCGATACCCTTGATTTCCGAGTTGTTTGATCGCCTGAAAGGGGCCACGGTCTTTACTAAACTCGACCTGAGGGTGGCATATAACCTGGTAAGGATCAAGGCTGGTGACGAGTGGAAGACCGCGTTCAACACCCGGACCGGTCATTATGAATCCTTGGTTATGCCCTTTGGGTTGTGCAATGCGCCCGCAGTCTTTCAGGAATTCATCAACAATGTTTTCCGTGACCTGTTGCAGCAGTGTGTGGTGGTCTATTTGGATGACATCTTGGTATATTCTGAATCCATGGAGGTCCACATTCTGGATGTCAAGCGAGTGTTGCAACGGTTACGAGAGAACAAGCTGTTCGGTAAGCTTGAGAAATGCGAATTTCACCGGTCCCAGGTAACCTTCTTAGGTTACATCATTTCCGCTGAGGGGTTCTCCATGGACCCTGAGAAGGTTTCGGCTGTCTTACAGTGGCCCCAGCCCAGTGGTCTTCGTTCCTTGCAGCGCTTTTTGGGCTTCGCCAATTATTATCGGAAGTTCATCAGGGACTTCTCCATGCTGGCCAAGCCTCTCACGGATCTGACCAGGAAGGGCAGTAATTCCCAGGTCTGGCCGCCCGAGGCCATCCGGGCTTTTGAGGCTCTAAAATCTGCCTTTGTGTCGGCTCCAATACTGTCTCATCCCAACCCTGGGTTGCCCTTTGTTCTCGAGGTGGACGCGTCTGAGACGGGAGTAGGCGCCCTTCTGTCTCAGCGTCGAACACCAGAGGGTCCTCTGCTTCCCTGTGGGTTTTACTCCCGGAAACTGTCTCCCGCGGAGTGCAACTACCAGATTGGTGACAGAGAGTTGTTGGCCATCGTGCAGGCTCTCAAGGAGTGGAGGCATTTGCTCGAGGGTTCGGTGGTTCCGGTTCTCATCCTGACGGACCACAAGAATCTGACTTACCTTTCTGAGGCCAAGAGATTGACACCACGTCAGGCCAGATGGGCTCTGTTCCTGTCACGTTTTAATTACGTGGTCTCTTACCTACCCGGTTCCAAGAACGTCAGGGCGGATGCCTTATCACTTCAATACTCCGAGCTGTCCAGGGAGGAATCGATACCGACTTCGGTCATACCTCCTAATCAGATCCTGGCTGCCATTCGCACCAGCCTGACCTCTCCCCTTGGAGAGCAGATTTTGGCGGCCCAATCTGGTGCTCCCTCTGGGAGACCCAACGGCAGATGTTTTGTGCCTGAGGAGTTGCGCACTCGGTTGTTGCGAACCTACCATAACTCCAAGACCGCGGGGCATCCTGGAAAGAATCAGCTGTCCTGGGCTGTTTCACGTTTGTTCTGGTGGCCTTCTCTACGTTCTGACATCGCCGCATATGTAGCGGCATGCTCTGTTTGTGCCCAGAGTAAATCCCCTCGGCACCTTCCGTTGGGCCTTCTGCAACCCATCGCTACCGGGGAGCGCCCATGGTCACACCTTGGGATGGACTTCATTGTGGACCTTCCTGCATCCCGAGGCCATACGGTCATTCTCATGATTGTGGATCGGTTTTCCAAAATGTGCCACTGTGTTCCTCTCAAGAAATTACCCTCTGCACAAGAGTTGGCCACGGTTTTCGCCAGGGAGGTCTTCCGGTTGCACGGTTTGCCCAAGGAGATAGTGTCGGATCGGGGGAGTCAGTTTGTGTCCAGGTTCTGGCACGCCTTTTGCTCCCAGTTGGGGATTCATCTCTCCTTCTCCTCGGCCTACCACCCTCAGTCCAATGGGGCCGCAGAACGATCCAATCAGGCCCTGGAGCAATTCCTTCGTTGCTATGTCTCCGATCATCAAGACAATTGGGTTGACCTTCTGCCTTGGGCTGAGTTTGCCAAGAACACGGCGGTGAACTCTTCCTCTGGGATGTCTCCCTTCATGGCCAATTATGGGTTCCAACCTGCCGTGTTACCGGAGTCATTCTCTCCCCAAGATATTCCGGCTGTGGAGGATCACCTTTCCGTTCTACGTGCTTCTTGGATACAGATCCAGAGGTCCCTTGAGGTCTCTGCGCAGCGCCAGAGACTCCAGGCTGATCGCAGACGGGCGCCTGCTCCTTCCTACCAGGTCGGAGACCGTGTATGGTTGTCCACTCGCAACCTCAACCTTCGAGTGCCCACTCCCAAGCTGGCTCCTCGCTTTGTTGGTCCCTTCCGAGTGCTTCGCAGGGTAAACCCAGTTGCCTATGCCCTTGCGCTCCCACCTGGCATGCGGATCTCCAACGTGTTTCATGTTTCCCTGTTGAAACCACTGGTGTGCAATCGCTTCACCTCCTCGGTTCCTCGGCCTCGTCCGGTCCAGGTGGGCGATCATGAGGAGTATGAGGTGAGCGATATCCTGGACTCACGCTTGGTCCGTGGTCGGGTGCAGTTTTTGGTCCACTGGCGTGGTTATGGTCCAGAGGAGCGTTCCTGGGTTCCCTCCGCAGATGTCCATGCTCCTGCCTTGCTCCGAGACTTCCACGCGCGCTTCCCCCAGAAGCCGTTTTTTGCGCCGCGGAGGAGGGGCCCTTGAGGGGGTGGTACTGTCATGGTCTTACCTCTTGCTGGCTTCTTTCATCTGACATGTGCTGGCGGCCATGTTGGTTTCTGGGCTTCTTATAACTTACCACACCCTGCGGCTCCTCCTTCCCACTGGGAGGAGCTGGATGCCTTGCATATATATAGGAGGTCTGTTGCTTCAGTTCCCTGCTTGGTCCTCTTGTATTCACATGCTCCTGAGATTGTGCTGCTGCTTTTGGTTACCGACCCGGCTTCCACGGACTACCCTTCTGGCTCCTGATTCCTGGCTTCGTTCGGACTACCCTTCTGGCTCCTGATCCCTGGCTTCGTTCGGACTATCCTTCTGGCTCCTGATCCCTGGCTCCGGTGGAAGACTCTGCACTGTTTGATCATTCGTTTGGACTTTTACCTTGCTGTTTGGTTTTCAATAAAGCCTTCCTATTTCATTTATCTATTGTTGTAGGTCTGATTCATGCTTCCGTGACATTTATGAACGGTAGTTTTACCAGAACGAGCGCTCCCGTCTCATAACTTGCTTCTGAGCATGCACAGGTTTTTAACGTAATTTTAGCCCACACACGATAATTTTTTACAACCCGAAAAACGACATTGTTTAAAACGTCGTTGAAAAATGCAGCATGCTCGAAACATTTTTTTGTTGTTTTTCAGAAGCCAAAAAATAATGTGAAGCCCACACACATTTTTTTAAAACAACGTTTTTTTCATGCCGAAAAATATGCGGCATAAGGGTTGGTTATGGGGTTTGAGTTAGGTTTAGGTTATTGCCTGAGTTGTGTTTTGGCTAGGACTAATACAAGATTTAGCTATAGCGAGGTTTGCTAAGCATTTTAAATGTATCTTGGGTGATGTAAAAGAAAAATAGTTCACCTATTGTGTGTTTTTTTTTTCCTGTAATAAAAAATTTGACCCTAAAAATATATACCAAAAAATAATTCCAGAAGAAAGCAAGAAGAAGAACTGGCAAAACCTTTTTTATTAATGAAATAGTGCAAGGTTAGTAGTCCTTTGTAAACTAGGAGAAAAGCAATAGCTAAATGAGGGTTGTAACAGAAAGCTATACACTGCCTTGAAAAAGTATTCATATCCCTTGAAATTTTCCACATTTTGTCAAGTTACAACCATAAACGTAAATGTAAACGTACATTTATTTATTTTGTATGTAATAGACCAACACAAAGTGGCACATACAGTAATTGTGAAGTGGAAGGAAAATTATAAATGGTTTTCCAATTTGTATTCAGCCCCCTTTACTTTGATACTCCTAACTAAAATCTTTTGAACCATTTGCCTTCAGAAGTCACCTAATTAGTAAATAGAGTCCACCTGTGTGTAATTTAATCTCAGTATAAATATAGTTGTTCTGTGAAGCCCTCAGAGGTTTGTTAGAGAACCTTAGTGAACAAACACCATCATGAATCACAAGTAGAGTTGAGCGAACCCGAACTGTAAAGTTTGGGTTCGGTACGGACTTTGGGTTTTTCCCGAACCCGAACCCGAATAATTGGAAAAAGTTTGGGTCCGGGTTCGGAGTTCCGGAAAAAAAAAATGCGCGGAGGTCCCCGCAAATTCAATAACCAGACCCTTTAGGTCTGGTATGGATATTAAGGGGAACCCCGCCATCAATTAAAAAAAAAAATGACGTGCGGTTCCCCCTAAATATCCATAACCAGACCCGTTATCCGAGCACGTTGACCTGGCCGGCCGCAGAAAAGAGGGGGGGACAGAGTGCGGCCCCCCCTCTCCTGAACCGCACCAGGCCACATGCCCTCAACATGGGGAGGATGTCCCCATGTTGATGGGGACAAGGGTCTCATCCCCACAACCCTTGCCCGGTGGTTGTGGGGGTATGCGGGCGGGAAGCTTATCAGAATCTGGAAGACCCCTTTAACAAAGGGGACCCCCAGATCCTGACCCCCCCCGTGTGAAATGGTAATGGGGTACACTGTACCCCTACCATTTCACGAAGGAAGTGTAAATTCTTGTAAAAATAAAAACACACACCGTAGAATAAAGTCCTTTATTAATAAAAAAAACAAAGAAAAAAACTCCAGCGGTGATAATCCACTCGTTCCCGGCTTCCTGCTCCAACGTTGTCCTGATCCAGCGACGGGTGCGGGTGATCTCCAGCAATCCACTCGTTCCCGGCTTCCTGCTCCAACGTTGTCCTGATCCAGCGACGGGTGCGGGTGATCTCCAGCAATGAGAAGATCCATCCATCCAGAGAGAAGCATCGCCGACCTCCTCTCACCGCTGGACACAGCCCAGCGAATGACGCGCTGAAGCTGTGACATTACTTATATAGGGGAGGCAGGGCCACCCGTCACGTGACCCCGCACCCTCTGACGTACCCTCTGCTACGTCACTGGGGAAGCCCAGGAAGAGGGAAGACTGGGCTTACCCAGTGACTTAGCAGAGGGTACGTCGGAGGGTGCGGGGTCACGTGACGGGTGGCCCTGCCTCCCCTATATAAGTAATGTCACAGCTCCAGCGCGTCATTCACTGGGCTGTGTCCAGCGGTGAGAGGAGGTTGGCGATGCTGCTCTCTGGATGGATGGATCTTCTCATCGCTGGAGATCACCCGCACCCGTCGCTGGATCAGGACAACGTTGGAGCAGGAAGCCGGGAACGAGTGGATTATCACCGCTGGAGTTTTTTTATTTATTTTTTTATTAATAAAGGACTTCATTCACACAGGGGGGGTCAGGATCTGGGGGTCCCCTTTGTTAAAGGGGTCTTCCAGATTCTGATAAGCCTCCCGCCCGCATACCCCCACAACCACCGGGCAAGAGTTGTGGGGATGAGACCCTTGTCCCCATCAACATGGGGACATCCTCCCCATGTTGAGGGCATGTTGCCTGGTGCGGTTCAGGAGAGGGGGGGCGCACTCTGTCCCCCCCACTTTTCTGCGGCCGGCCAGGTCAACGTGCTCGGATAACGGGTCTGGTTATGGATATTTAGGGGGAACAGCACGTCATTTTTTGACCCTGAACACACCATCCCCACCATGAAACATGGTGGCGGCAGCATCATGTTGTGGGAATGCTTTTCTTAAGCAGGGACAGGGAAGCTGGTAAGAGTTAATGGGAAGATGGATGGAGCCAAATACAGGGAAATACAACAGAGGTTTACCTTCCAGATGGACAACGACCCTAAACATACAGCCAGAGCTATAATAGAATGTTTTAGATCAAAGCATATTTATGTTAGAATGGCCCAGTCAAAGTCCAGACCTAAATCCAATTGAGAATCCGTGGCAAGACTTGAAAATTACTGTTTACAGACGCTCTCCATCTGTCATGGATCTGCCACTTAAGGGTTAATGGTGCAGACTGATTTCAGTGATTGACAACAGGCTGCCCTATTTAAACACCTCAGCAGCACAGTGTCTTTGCTGTCTGATCTGCAGCTCATACCTGTTCCGTGACTTCCTGTGATCTGATCTGTTTCCTGTGTTTGACCCAGCTTGTTTGACTACGATTGATCTCTGTTATCCTGATCCTGGCCTTTCTTGTGACCACGCTCAGCTCTACACTGCTTGATATCCTGTTGCCAAACTTTGCCTGTATCCTGACCATTCTCTGCCTGTCGTCTATACCTACATCTGATCGTCTGTTACCAACCTCGGCTTGTCTGACTATGTATTCAGTGTCTCCCCAGCCCTGCATCTACCATCCTGCTTCCTGTTTCCTGCTGCACCAGCTGGACTGACAAGACCAAAGACGAACCAGGCACCAATACACCGCCAGGCTCTTGCAGTCACTGTTGCAACATCTGTGGCCCTTAAGCCGGAGTTGTACTACTGCACGTCAGGCTCATCCGGCAGGTACGTAACACCATCCAATCTGACAGAACTTAATCTATTTTGCAAAGAAGAATGGGAAACATTGTCACTCTCTAGATGTGCAAAGCTGGTAGAGACATCCCCAGAAAGACTTTCAGTTGTAATTGCAGCGAAAGGTGGTTCTACAAAGTATTGACTCAGGGGGGCTGAATACAAATGCACGCCACACTTTACACATATTTATTTGTAAAAAATAAATAAAACCATTTATCATTTTCTTCCACTTCACAATTATGTGCCACTTTTTGTTGGTCTATCACATATACAATACCAACATTTACATTTTTGGTTGTAACATGACAAAATGTGGAAAATTTCAAGGGGTATGAGTACTTTTTCAAGCTTTGTGAGGCCATTCAAACACTAGATCTCATATTCCACTTTTGATATTTAGCCCTGTGCCATATTATACAGCATACTTTCATTAGATTTTACTACTACATTCTCTCACTGGAAACTTTGCAGAATTGCTAAGTAATTCTTTGATTATCATTTATATTAATTGTAGATAATAGTCATTAATATGTCTAAAGGCTTGTTTAATTCATGTCAATGGATTTAGCAAAGAAAACTTATTATGTATTATTCTATCAATATGCTGCCAGTTTAGATTGAAATGTTTTAATCTCTTATTGCTGACCTCTCAAGTCTTGCTGGAGCAATATAATGAAGCAAATGACCACACATAATGACTTTCCAATGTCCTTGCAGTGGCTTATTAACATGCTGGCAGCACAAGCCCTGACTTTATTATTGACTACATTGAATACACAATACAGTGACCTCCGCCTTCTGAAACTAAATCTCTTCCTGCAGATCTATCAAAGTGATTTTATATGAAGAAGAAACCAGAACAGACTTTGGCTGTTCTAACTTCAGAATACAGACTTGACACAAAGAGTAAACATCAAGTCAATGTCAGGTGAATATTTAATGTCCTTCTAAGCTTTTGGACCATCCAATTATAAGCCCATTAACCATAATAGACATTGTGCAAATGATACATGCTGCAAACAAAATAGCCACAAATATTGCCCTATATACATCAGTTCTATTATTTGTAAGTCTTGAGGCAATATAGAAGAAAAGGCATATATACACATTTAACGACTTTTTGTTTAGTCACACAATCTAATCCCTAATAAAAGTGTTTAGAACTTACTTTTGTGTATGTTTATTGCAATTAAGGATGAGCCAACCCCCCCCCCCCCCCCGGTTCGGTTCGCACCAGATCATGCAAACAGGCAAAAAATTTGTTCGAACACACGAACACCGTTAAAGTCTATGGGACACGAACATGAAACATGAAGTGCTAATTGTAAAGGCTTTTATGCAAGTTTTTTTTCGGGAGCAGTGCTTTTAATAATGCTCTAATGGAAACAATAAGAGCATATCGAATATCGTGCCTGGGGGTGTCTATAGTATGCTTGTAAAGTGGCACATTTTCTCTGTGTTTAGAACAGTCCCACAGCAAAATTACATTTCTAAAGGAAAAAAAGTAATTTAAAACTGATCGCGGCTGTAATGAATTGTCGGGTCTTGGCAATATAGATAAAACTCATTGAAAAAAAATGGCATGGCCCCCCCCCCCCAGTCCATTACCAGGCCCTTTGGGTCTGGTATAACATACAGTATGTCTGGCCAAGTGGTGGAGATAAGCCAACATCTTAAAATCTTCTCTGCCGATGGTTTACCTGTTCATCCACTTGTGCTCCTAACAAAACAGGAATAAATGTTTCTGCCTTATGTCTGTCTCCCTGTACTAATAGAGGTAGAAAAGGAGGGAGTGCCCAATCTCCAATGAAATGCAAGTCGAGAGGTAGATTTAAAGTCGTTTATTGAAAGTAGCAACAAATCTTATCTTATCCTCGGCCTCGTTTTTTTTGTATTATGCAAAATATACAGTGCATCCAGAAAGTATTCACAGCGCTTCACTTTTTCCACATTTTGGGCCAGATCCACATAGATCGGCACCGGCGCAGCGTATCTAAGATACGCTATGCCGCCGTAACTTACTTGGCTTTTTTTCAAATCCACAACGAATTCGCACCGTAAGTTACGGCGGCGTAGTGTATCTCTGACAGGGGAATTCAAATCGGCGATTAGGGGGCGTGATTCATTTAAATGAAGCGCGTCCCCGCGCCGAATGAACTGCACATGCTCCGTTTCTATATTTCCCGCCGTGCATTGCGCGAAATGACGTCGCAAGGACGTCATTTTTTAAATTTAGACGTGACTTACGTCCATCCTGATTTACAGACGACTTACGCAAAAAAAAGAAAAAATTAAAATTTCAAAGCGGGAACGACGACCATACTTAACATGGCAAATCTAACTATACGCCGCAAAAAAGCAGCTTTAACTATACGCCGGAAAAAGCTGACTAGAGACGACGTAAGAGAATGCGACGGCCGCGCGTACGTTCGTGGATCGTCGGAAATAGCTAATTTGAATACCCGACGCGGAAAACTACGCAAACTCCACCCAGTGGACGCCGAAGTATTGCATCTACGATCTGAAGACGTACGAAGCCGTACGCCTGTCGGATCAAACCCAGATGCCGTCGTATCTTGGTTTGAGGATTCAAACTAAAGATACAACGCGGGAAATTTGAAAGTACGCCGGCATATCAGTAGATACGCCGGCGTACTCTCACTGTGAATCTGGCCCTTTGTTTTGAAATTTTACAAACAATACCCCATAATGACAAAGTGAAAGACGTTTGTTTGAAATCTTTGCAAGTTTATTAAAAATAAAAAAGGAAACAATTATCATGTACATAAGTATTCGCAGCTTTTGCTCTGTAGTTTGTTGAAGCACCTTTGGCATCAATTACAGCTTCAAGTCTTTTAGGTATGATGCTACAAGCTTGGCACAACTATTTTTGGGCAGTTTCTCCCATTCTTCTTTGCAGGACCTCTCAATCATATGGAAACACTGGGCCAAATTCTCAAAAGAGATACGCAGACTTAACTCCAGTTTTCTAAATTTACACGGCGCGTAGATTTGCGCACGATCGTCAAAACGACTTAAGCAAACATTTCCGTATTTTCAGCCGTACTTAAATTAGTTACACCTGCGCATCCCCGGGCGCAAATTACGCTAGGCTCGCCGCTGTTTTTGATAGGCAAAGATGCAAATGAGGGAGTTAGGGCGATTCTCAGAATTAAGTGTGTGTGCCGTATTTTCCGCCCTGTGCGCACCTGTTAGTTTTTCTGACTAAATTTCCACATTATAAAACCAGCCCTAATTTTACACATGCTGTGGAAGGGTTTGCTGTAGGTAGTGACTAGAGCTTAGAGCTATAGTTGTGAAGGTTATTTTTGGAAAAATGCCCGGACCAGCTATGATTGTGACGGCACTTGCTGCCTTACAGGCACAAAGGAGGAGGAGGGCACAGAGGAGGAGGATGAGGGCACAGGCGCGAGTTTATCGTCCACGGCGTGATCTTTGGCAAATGCCAGATTATGAGGTGATTGGCAACTACCGTTTTGATAGGGAGGCCATCCTGGAGATCACCCAACTTCTTCATGTGGATCTTATCACCCCAACCCTACGTTCCCATGCCCTGACACCTCTCCAAAAAGTGATGGCAACCCTCCATTTTTTAGCGAGTGGCTCATTCCAGCGTGCATCTGGAGGTGTGGCTGGGATGGTGCAGTCATCAATGAGCAAATGTGTCCATCAGGTGGTCCCTGCCATACTGCGGCGCATGACCAACCAGTTTGTCATGCCCACCCAGGAGGACCAGCGTGTGCAAGCCATGACAGACTTTTATAACATTGCTGGCTTTCCAAGGACCATCGGGGCGATAGACTGCACCCATGTGGCACTACAGCCCCCCCATGATACTGAACACCTGTTCAGAAATAGGAAAGGCTGGCATTCGATAAACGTACAGGTTATCGTAGATGCCCATGGCCTCATCTGGCATGTTTGTGCCAAGTTTCCAGGGTCGTGCCACGACAGTTACATCCTACGGCAGACCAAGATCTACCAAGACTTGGAGATGAACGTTTATGGAGACAGCTGGCTGATTGGTGAGTGACATTGGTGTCAGGTATGCCCCCCCCCATGATGCAGACATCACAAGGGGCACATGCATGACTAATATCCTCCTGTCTTTTCCCTTACAGGTGACTCAGGATATGCGTTGGGACCCCACCTGATGACCCCCTTTAGGAACCCCCAAACACCCGGAGAACGGAAATTCAATGAGGTGCACATCCAGACCCGGGCAATAGTAGAGCGGACTTTTGGCCTTCTCAAGTCCAGATTTAGATGCCTTGACAAGACTGGGGGTACACTCTTGTATTCCCCAGACTTTGTCTGCCAAATTATTGGGGCATGTTGCATCCTCCATAATTTAGCTTTGAGAAGGGGCCTGCATGTGGAGATATGTCCTGACCTAACCCCCCACCCAGGCAATCCCCCCCCCCCAAACCCCTCTACCCGGAGTGCTGAGGGCCAGGCAATAAGGAGACAACTGTCTGAAGGCATCTTTGCCCAGTAAATGGACCCTAATTATCTTTTTGTTTTTGCTTTGCCCAGAATAAATCACCAAGATTATGTGACCTTTAAATATTTTCTTTGCACATAAAATGCAAATTACTTATATGCCAATGAGAATGTTTTTTTTTGGTTACAAAACGCACATTAATTATCTCACAATGAGAATGCATGAATGCACGTCACTGTGGTCCCTAGCACAGACACATCACATGCACATCGAATTGGATTAGATCCAAGTACCCCCCCCCCTTTGGTACTTGGGAGCAGAAACGCCCCGCCACGGCTCCAATTATGTCACTGTGCATTCATACACCATTCAGGAACCTAGGATGACTTCTCCCTGGTCCTGGGGATCCATACTCCACCAAAACTGAGGGTGACACCCTTAGGATTTCAGGAATGCCACCCCCCCACATTCACACATCATTCACACACATAAACCAAATCATAAGTACAGTAGCAAAAAAATAAAAAAATAAAATCAAAAGTACCCCTGCAAATTAAAGATGTTGCCGAGTGCTCCTTCTGGGCTGCCCACGGCCACGGGCACGGGCACGGCCACGGGGACGGCCACGGCCGACTGGGGGATCTTCACGGGGGGGGGTCTGTGCAGGGGAGGGAGTATTTTCAGGGGGGGGTCTGTGCAGGGGAAGAAGGAGCCTCCCCTGGTGTCTGTCCTCCTGCTGGCCTTCCCTCCAAGGCAACGGCTATCCTTGTCAGACAGGAAGTAATGTCAGCCGTATTGGCCTGCACAGCCCGGGTATTGGCCTGCACAGCCTGGGTGAGGGCAGTCACCTCCTGGGCCACACCTGTTGTGGCGTTCCTCAGGTCCCACAAACAGGTGATGACCCCCACGGAGTTGGTGGCCACGTCACCCAGTGACTCCCTCATTGCACCCAGGCTGCGCTCCACCTTGGTCATTGTTTTTTGTATTGCAGACAGACTGCGGGTCTGCCGGACATTGTCCCTCAACAGACTGACCGGCAGACGCACCCCGCCACTCCCCTCCCATGGCGAATCCTGCCCTTCTTGGGACTCTGCATCAGCCTGTCTTGGGGGTGGTGCAGCAGCCTGCCCTGATGGGCCAGCAACCTCCTGACCTGATGGGGCTGCCACCTCCTGACCTGATGGGGCTGCCACCTCCTGGGCTGATGGGGCTGCCACCTCCTGGGCTGATGGGGCTGCCACCTCCTGGGCTGATGGGGCTGCCACCTCCTGGGCTGATGGGGCTGCAACCTCCTGGCCATCTGGGGAGGACACAAAACAATCACAGGTTGTTGGATCCACACACTTGGCACATCTTCCCTTCCCCCACCCACACATGCTAATCACCAGATAGAAATTCAAAAAAATTACCTGTCCTCATAAGAGGATCATTGTCAAAGCCAGGCAGGCCCACCACCTGCTGTGGGTGGAAACACTGGGCCACTGCCCATTCCTCCTCACTCATCCTGACTGGGCAGGGTCCCCCTCCTCCAGTGCCCCTGGTATGGGCATGCAGCGTTGCCAGCTTGTTCCGGGACACGCTCCTCAAGTCATTAATTTTTTTTTGAACTCCAGCGATGGTCCTGGTCTCCCCCCCCCCCGCCGCATTGATCCGATCGGTGATCTTTTGAAGGATCTCCTTCCTCCTGGCCGGGGTGGTGTTGTGGCTCTCAGGGCCATGGAGAAATCGCCCAAATTTAATGACGCCCTGAGCAAGTATATGCTTCTCTGCCAGGGTAAAATTAAGCTTCCTGCGCTTGGGAGCCATGACAGACAACACCCAGCAACAGGGAACTCACCCCAAAAAAAAAAATACACACACACAACAAAGAAAATACAAACAAGCAAAAATAAAAAATATACAGACAGCTACTATAAATTCAATAACAAACAGGCAAAAAAGGAAAACAAAAAACAATCACACACCAAAAAAAAAAACACTTATCAAAAACAAACAGGCAAACAATCAAAACAAAGAACAAATTAGCAAAAACAAACACCAACTATACCCTCCAACTCCACAAACACTTTTCTCACAAACAAATCTTACCAACAAACACTGACAAACGTTCAAAGCAGAAGCAACTTGCTTTAGGAAGGGAACACAGGGAAATACTTTTGCAATAGAAGTCTGTTTGACTGGGTCTATTTAGACACAGGGCGATCCTCAAACTAAGTACGCTTGGCCTTTTACCTATCTCACTGATTGCGCTGACCAAAGTTCTGCACATGCGCAGTGAGGTCCAGATTCGTGCGCGCATGTGCAGTACGGCCGGCACTTCATTTGCATGGGGTCACGGCTCATTACAATGAAGCACGCCCACTTCATTCCCACTTGCCATAACCACGCCTTACGCATTGAAACTTAAGTTAAGGATGGCGCAATTTTGTGCGCAAATGCACTGAGAATACAGTACTTACGACACCAACTTAGGGCGCCGTAACTTAAATGACATAAGTTAGATAATCCTAAATTTACACAGGTTTTTGAGAATTTGGCCCCCTGAACTCAATTTTGAGTGTCATGGCAAAGGCTGTGAATAATTATGTACATGTGATTTTTCGTTTTAAATTTTTAATACATTTGCAAAGATTTCAAACAAACTTCTTTCACATTGTCATTATGGGGTATTGTTTGTAGAATTTTGAGGAAAACAAAGAAATTTAATCCATTTTGGAATAAGGTTGTAACATAACAAAAAATTTGGAAAATGTGAAGTGCTGTGAATACTTTCCGGATTCACTGTATATACATGTATGTTTTTATATAAAACTTAAATATTTTTTGGTATATAATTATATATAATCATGTAAATTACATTTTCAACTTCTATTTCTATGTAATATATATGTTTGTGTATACCTCTTTCTTTTTTCTTTTTTTTTTCTTTTTTTTAACTCGTGGGGTAAAAAAATCACAAATAAAGAGAAAATATTTTAGCGTATACACTAATGTAATTGAATGTGAATTAAAAATGGCCTTTCCTTTTCAATCTGCAGCTCTGTAATTTTGTGAAGATGCAATGTAATATAGCTACCAGAAAGTGTACTGTAAACGGAATGTGTACAGAACGCCACCCAGAAACATAATTTCCTGCTTGTGTGATTGGCTCACCGATTTTCTCAGTAGTCTACTAAGATACAGGTCAGATTTCAGCATCCCCTGCAACAAAAATGACATTTTTGGTGAGATACTTCCAATAGAAAATCATGTCTAAAGGGATGCAGGTCCAACAGCTTTCCTCATTAGAGCCCTGCGGGTGCACAGCTGATTGATAATGATGAAACCACTCCCATTCAACTCACTCAGGGCACAGACAAACACATAGGGAATTCTTCAGAATAGCAAAAGGTAGGTCTGCAACAAAGTTTGTTAAAATTCTTGTAATGTACATAGATAACCCAGAGCAGAATGTTTTTTTCTCTGCAAAAACATCACATTTAGGGAACAACATAACACCGATCTTTACAACTTCTTGGGCCTTTTGTCACAATAACTTAAAATAAGTTAATGAATCAAAAGCATCTAAATGATATACCTTAACAGTCAGACCAAGTCATTTCTGTCTGGTGTCTGTAAACAGCAAAGTGGCAGATGCTTATTTTTTCAGCACTGTTTAACCACTTGCTTACTGGGCACATAAACCCCCTTCGTTCCCAGGCGAAATTTCAGCTTCCGGCACTGCGTCGCTTTAACTGACATTTGCGCGGTCGTGCGACGTGGCTCCCAAACAAAATTGGCGTCCTTTTTTCCCCACAAATAGAGCTTTCTTTTGGTGGTATTTGATCACCTCTGCGGTTTTAATTTTTTGCGCTATAAACAAAAAAAGAGCGACAATTTAAAAAAAATATATATTTTTTTTACTTGTTGCTATAATAAATATCCCATTTTTTTAAAAAAAAAACAATTTTTTTTCTCAGTTAAGGCCGATACGTATTTTTCGACGTATTTTTGTAAAAAAAAAAAAAAAAAATCGCAATAAGCGACTGGTTTGCGCAAACGTTATAGCGCCTACAAAATGGGGAACAGAATTATGATTTTTTTTCATTATTTTTTTTTTTACTAGTAATGGCGGCAATCTGCGATTTTTATTGGGACTGCAATATTGCGACGGACGTATCGGACACTTTCGACACAAATTTGGGACCATTCACATTTATACAGCGATCAGTGCTATAAAAATGCACTAATTACTGTATAAATGTGACTGGCAGTGAAGGGGTTAACACTAGGGGTGAGGAAGGGGTTAACTGTGTAGCCTGGGCGTGTTCTAACTGTGTGGGGGAAGGGGGGTGACTGGGGGAGGTGACCGATGCTGTGTCCCTATGTACAAGAGACACAGATCGGTCTCCTCTCCTCTAACAGCACGTGGAGCTCTGTGTTTACACACAGAGCTCCACGTCTCTGCTGTTACCGGCTGGGTCACTGACGATCGCGTGTACCCGGCGGACATCGCGGCCGCCAGGTACACGCATCGGGTCCCCAGCGATGCGGCGGCACAGCGGTTACCCGCCGCTTGCCCCCCAGTGGCGCGCGCGGGTACTGCTTTCAAATGACGTCCAAAGACGTCCTGTTGGCACCTGAGATCCGCGCTGTTGACGTATTTTGTCAATAGCGCGGGTCTCAAGTGGTTAAAAGCACCACTGCAGAAATAACCATCAGACTGCAAGTGTGCCCATTAAAGTGGAGTTTCACCCTGAAAAAAATGTTTTTTTTTACTTACCTGAAAAAGCTGTTGCTATGCGGAAGTCCCGAATCTGCCTCTTCATCCTCCTACACTCTTCTTGTCAATTGGGGCGCGCTGCATTCTGGGAACTGTGTGTATCCCAGAAAGCAGCCAGCCCATTCACAAAGCGCCGCGCTGCTCGCACATGCGCAGTAGGAAACGAGCAGTGAAGCCGCACGGCTTCACTGCCTGTTTCCCTTACTGTGGATGGCGGCACCTGGAGCTGCCAGGATCGAGGATCGGCCTCAGCGGGGGGCCGACATCGCTGGCGACTAGGACAGGTAAGTGTCCTTATTAAAAGTCAGCAGCTACAGTGTTAGTAGCTGCTGACTTTTAATTTTTTTTTTTTTTTTATCGGACCTCCGCTTTAATATTTGTGAGCCAAGCCACCTTTGGCACCTCTCTCCTGTCATTCACCCCTCTCCACTATAAATCATCCCCATCCTGCTTCTGATCTGACCTGTATCTTAACCCCCTCACCTCTCTGATCTTGCACATTTGTACATTAACCCCTGTGTCTCCATTCTGCCACTGCCATGTGACCTTTACTTTAACATGGTTGTAAATATACCCAGTGAAGGGACTATCCTCACGTGCAGGGGCGGACTGACAACTCATGGGGCCCCCGGGCAATTGAAGATTATGGGGCCCCTGGGCTTACAGATGGCCACCACGCCAAGAGGCAGTTCAGAGGCGGGGCAGCTAAAATCTTGGGATTTTCACATCAAAAGCATGTCGGTTTCGGACATATCAGGGACAGATGTAAAAAAAAACATAGATTTGTACATACTGTCCCTGGTTTTACTGAGCCTGGCAACCCTGATGGGGCCCCCTAGTGGAATGGGGCCCTCGGGCAGTGCCCGAGTGACTCAATGGTCAGTCCGTCCCTGCTCACGTGATACACAGAGATTAAACAAATCCTCCTACATACATGTCTATCTGTCTAACTGCAGTCTTCTCTTCCCTACATCTGTTCACATTTTCAAAGCTTGCCTGAGGGTTATGAAAAGAGGGACACCCCCCTCCACACAGCTCACAGAAAGAGAGCTGAGCTGTCAATCTGCTGGAGGTCCCTCCCCTGTCACCACTTTTCTCTTGGTGTCAGGAAAAATTGTCATAAGTGAATCATGCTGATAGCAGAGGAACAAAGCATCAGACAGAAATGACACGTTGTGCTTTTAATTAAGACAAGTACACAATATAGAGGTAAATGCTTTGTTTATATTTCATATTTGAGGTTTACAACCACTTTAATCCCTTCACTTACTGAGCTCCCTTTGTATGACCTGAACATTTTATGTATCTAATGCATCATTACCAAGCTCCATGTTTTAACCCCCTTATGTTTCTTCCTTTACAATTTTTTGGGGAAAAAACCTTGGGGTCTACGTTCTAAAAATGTGTCATTTTGGGTTGCATACTGTCCTGGAATTTTTATTTGCTATGTTTTAAAACATTAAGTAGGGGAGGGTTTTATATATTTTTCAAAATTATTTTCTTATTTATATATTAAAAAGTAAAAACCCCCAGTGGTTATTAAATACCACCAAAAGAATGCTCCATCTATCTAAAGAAAGGTTATTAAAAAAAAAGTATTAAAATTGATTTGGGTACAGTGTCGCATTACCAGGAATTATCAAAGTATCACAGTGCTGAAGTTTGAAAAACAGCCTGCTAAGTGAAATATGCCAGTACTAAAATGGTTAAATCATTAACAGTTTTGAACATAAAAGGTCCTCTGTTAAATACTAATATCTTTATTTTACACATTTTCCTTTTTCAGTCTGCATGTTTTATGGATCAGTAACTGGGCTCTGTGTTAGCTGATTGGTAACCCATAAAAAGTGCTGCATTAGGCAGAGCAATAGTTCTTAACAGTCATAAAATGCCATGGATTTATCAAACCAACTTATAATACCAGCTCAGCTCAGTGCTTTAAGCAGACAAGCTGTCACATGATATACTTGGTTTCCAAGCATTTTACTAGATTCAGACATAAGCGATCTATGGAATATTTATCTAATACAAATGTAAGAAAATTGTATTTGTTTTGTATGTAAGAGACTTGGGGCCAAATGAAAAAAAGACTGGAAAACAACTGTGTAAAATTTCTGAAATAAGTAAAAATTTTGAGAAATCTGTAGAATTCTATAATAATCACTCAGAAGTTATTTAGATCTCCTAGGTATGTGAAAGTGACCTCTATTTAACAAGTGTACTCTGGGGTGCCTCCTGGGTAAACCTGGGGTGCTGCAAGCATGGGACCCAGTTTGTCCTTGATACCGTGCAATGGTACAGACGAGTACCATTGTCACCCCAGGCTGCATTTTCCAACAAATTTGGACAAGTACCAGTTTGACCTGGATCCATTGCAATGGTACAGACGAGCCAGCCACCAGCATCATAAATACCAGTGATGCTTTAGGGTCAGGACGCATGGCATAATTCTTGCCTTCATTGTGACGAAACATAAATCTGATCCATGGCAGATAGCCACTCCCAACCTCCTTTAGACCTCCTCCACCTCCCACCCTCTGACACATCAGAGCCAAAAGGTAGGGCTCTGATGTGAAGAGGGAACTGTGTGATTAGGGGGCTCTGTGATGGGGGTCTGTGTGACTGGGGCGGGGCTCTGTGATAAAAGGACTACATTACTGGGGGGGACTTCTGATGTGTTCAGGGTACTCTGTAGAGATGGGGGGAATTCTGATGTGATTTGGAGGCTCTGATATGATGAGGGACTCTAATACGGTGATAAGGTACTCTCATGTCTAGGGGGGCTTCTAATGTATATGGATGACTTTGTTGTGATGGGGGGGGCTCTGATGTGATGGGAGCCTTTAGCATGATGGGGAGCCTCTGATAAAAAGGAGGGGTTATGATGTGATGAGGGATCTCTAATGTGATGAGGGAACTCTTATGTGAACGTGGTCTTCTGATGTGAAGTTAATTTCATCAAGGTGGTTCTGTGCATTGTTCCAGGCTCAGGTTTCCTATTGATAAGTAACATTTATGTTGATTTTATTTTAGACCGAGGTGCCTCAAGATTTTGCATACTTGTTGTAGCTGAAAAGAAAAAGGTTAGACATCTGCATTGCATCGCCTTAATTTCTGAGGTGAAAAAGATGTTTGTAACTTAACCACTTGCCAACCGCACTATAGCCGAATGATGGCTACAGCTCGGACAACTAGTTCTGGGAGGTCGTCATATGACGCAGGGGGCGTGGGCAGCGCGCTCTGTGATCACAGTGTCCAGAGGACACTGCTGATCACAGATTGGGGTAAGAGCCAATCAGTGGCTCTTTACCACTTGATCAGCTGTGTCCAATCAAAGCTGATCACAGATGTAAATATAAGCCGGTTATCGGCACTCCTTTCCTTATGCTGACAGCATAAGGATTGGAGAAGAGGGATGATAAGCGGCTTCTCTAAAAGGTATATGTACACTGATAATCAGGGCACTGACTATCAGTGTCCTGATTATCAGTACTGCCAATGTGTGCCCACCGGTGCTGCCAATCTGTGCCCATCAGTACTACCAATGTATGCCAAACAGTGCTGCCAATCTGTGCCCACCAGTGCTGCCAATCATTGCCCACCAGTTATGCCAATCAGTACCCATCAATGCCTCCTCAACAGTGTTACATATCAGTTCTGCCTGCCAGTGCCCATCAGTGCGCCTATCAGTACCCATTAGTACTGCCTATCAGTTCCCATCGGTGCCACCTATTAGTGCCGCCTCACCAGTGCCTCCTCATTGGTGCCCACCAGTGCTGCCTCCTCAGTGCCCATCAGTGCAGCCTATCAGTGCCCATCAATGCCCATCAGTGCTACCTCATCAGTGCCCATCAGTGCCACCTGTCAGTGCTCATCAGTGAAGCCTATCAGTGCCCATCAGTGCAGTCTCATCAGTGCACATCAGTGAAGGAGAAAAATTATCTGTTTCCAAAATTCTATAACAAACTATGAAAATGTATCAGTCTTTATTAGTTTATTTAGCAAAAAATAAAAAGCCCAGTGGTGATTAAATACCACTTTAAAAAAGCTCTATTTGTGTGAATAAAAAATAAAAAAATGTTGTTTGGGTACAGTGTTGCATGACCGCGCAATTGTCATTCAAAATGCGACAGTGCTGAAAGCTGAAAATTGGCCTGGGCAGGAAGGGGGTAAAAGTGTCCAGTTGGCAACTGGCACACTATTAACAGGGGCACTGGAATAGATTCTGAATGTAGACCTTCCGACATGTCAGATATTAAAGTATAACTAAAGGCAAAACCTTTTTTTAGTTTTGGATAGAGTGGAGAGGGATTAGTATTCCTGTCAGTTTTTATTTCCGTCTTTGCCCCCCATAAGGGAGATTTACCCTCTCCATCCTGTTTACCATTATTATTTAAAGTGAAATTAAAAGAAAATTCCAAATTTTGGGCTGTCCCCAGAAAAGTAATAGAGAGGAGATCTTCCGGGACCTGGTGGTCTCCAAGGAATTCCCTTAATTTGCAGGGATTACTTTTCACTTCCTGTTTGGGTATGGGACAGAAGGTAAAGGCAAATCTCCACAATGGGACACAGATGGTGAAGGGCAGGGGCAGACTGACATCTCATGGGGCCCCCAGGCAATAGGAGATTATGGGGCCACACAGTATACACACACACCCAGTATACATACACAGTATACAGACACACAATATATACACACAGTATACATACACACACACACTGAAAAGGTACTGGAGAGGCAGGGCAGCTATAATCTTGGGATTTTTTTTAAAAACACAGATTTTTACATACTGTCCCTGGTTTTACTAAGGCTGGCAACCCTGATGGGGCCCCCTAGTGGCATGGGGCCCTCGGGCAGTGCCCGAGTGACCAAATGGTCAGCCCGCCCCTGGACAAGGGTTATAACCCTTCCTAGCTCTATCAAAATCGAAAAAAAAAAGTTGTGCCTATAGTTCTGCTTTAAACCTATAAGTACAAACATAGAAATATAGAAAAATTACGGTATAAAAATACCAAGTGGTCCATCAAGTCTGTCAATTTTTCTTTTATTGTAATATATTTAGCTGTTTACTAGTGTTGCTCACGAATATTCGTATTGCGAATATTCGGCTCGAATATGGCATAAATCGAGTATTCGCGATATATTTTGAATTTCGCGGTGAATATTCGCTATTCCGAATATTCGCATTTTTTCAATTTTATTTTTAAAACAGATCACATCCTATCGACGTCTAAAAGCATTGCTGGTATGATTAGAGACCCTGGGCCGAGTAGCTAAACTGAGGCGATCCTTTTATGTTGCCGAATATAAAAAAAAAAAAATTGCGAAATTTCGCTAATGCGAATGCGAAAATGATTGCGAATTTTCGATAACTGTGGTAGGAGAACTCTGATTGTCTCTGATGCAAAAGGGGGGGGGGCTTTGTGTATGTTTCTGTTATGAATATTTGTATGTTTGATATTATTTTTTTTGTAAGAAGAAAAAAATTGCGCATACCTTAAAAAAAGGGGAGAATACAGCAGCAACTCAAAAATGTTATACAACATAAATTAATACAAGACAGAAAATGGAGTCGCTCTACAAGAATAAAAAATATGTCTAGTGACAAGACATGTGGGCAAATTATAAAATAAGCAAGCGCAAATAACTTGTGAAATACACAGTGAAACAAATATATAAAGAAATATAGTCCCAATAATAGAAAAATAATCTTTCATAAAAATGTCTTTGATATGTGAAGTGAAAAAAAGTCCAAAGCATGCAGCATGAACGTGTTCAATCTTCAAGGAGTTTGATTGACAAACGGCTGTGACAGATGGATAGAGTAAAGAATCACCACCAATGCAAAACACTTTTTATTTTCTATTGTAAAATATCACGAATATTCTGAGCCAATCAGAGTGCTCCTTCCGCATTTGCCGAATATTCGCAATTATTTTGTATTGTAAAATATCACGAATATTCTGAGCCAATCAGAGTGCTCCTTCCGCATTTGTCGAAATTTCGCAATTATTTTGTATTGTAAAATATCACGAATATTCTGAGCCAATCAGAGTGCTCCTTCCGAAATTTCGCCATCAATATCGCATTCGCATTTTGCGAAATTTCGATACAATATCACGAATATTCTGAGCCAATCAGAGTGCAAAATATCACGAATATTCTGAGCCAATCAGAGTGCTCCTTCCGCTGTTGTCGAAATTTTGCAATTATTTTCGCATTCGCAATAGCGAAATTTCGCAAAAATTTCATTTCGATAAAATATCACGAATATTCGAATTTAGCAAATATTTCTCGAATATTCGACTATATATTCGTGATATATCGCGAAATCGAATTTGGCGTATTCTGCTCAACACTACTGTTTACCTGAAATTCTGCATTAGGGTGGTACCCGTTTAATATGGATAATAACATATGGTATGCCCCACCCTGTCCTTAAAACATCTATCTGGCAACCTTAGCTGCAAGCATGCTGGCTTCTCTGAGAAACATTTTTTAGCATCAGATATATTGCTTCATTTTGCATGTATGAATATTGAGTAATACTTAATATTTATTCAGAAAAGCATTACTCCTCTTGACAATGTCTTAATGCTTTTTTCTTCCTGAAAGATTGATAGCATTTTGTTCAGGAATTATACTGGGTCAGCAAATTTTTCCCAGTGCCTGTGCAGCAGTCCTAATATTCTTGACTATTTGTTGACATTTTGTACACAGCTCAGCCACTGTTGTTGCCATTCACTTAGTCACCTACCAGTGTATATGCTATTGCAACCACACAGCTCTATTATCTCCAAGTTTGGATGACAAAGAGCACTCAGAGCCACCATCAGTAGGATAATAGGCTTTGGCCAATGTATAGGCTTGGGAATTATTTGTTCTTCACCATAGCTAATGGTGGTGATGTTCAAATTATGTTAAATGCACTGACCTTGGGATATCCTCCCTAGGGCAACCAGTACCTATAAAGGCCCAAGCAGAGTACTAGTTATCAAGCAAGTTTGTGGGAAGGGAGAAGCCACAGAATTGATCCTACTGAACATATATTATGCCAAAGAGTGAGACAGCAGTATAGCCTGGTAGCGTGTTCCCCATGATTTATGGATAGAGGCTCTGGTATGTTATTTAGACAAATGCACTGAATATGTAAAAGATCCTAAAAGAGTAATAATAGAAAGGGTGATCAATTTATTGATTATTTAATTTTCTCTAGATAAAGTCTAATGGTTCCATGGGTGTAAGATTTGTACTCACATCAACTTATATATGGGATGATGGAGTGCCACATCTTTAAACATAAGAATGTTTTTATGCTATCTGTGTGTATGTAGTACAGATACATTGATGATGTTATTGTCGCTTTAAAAATTAACGTTTTGTGACATAATTTTAAGAATAAATACTATTTGACTTAAATATGAAGAAGAAGCTCAATCATTTGGACTTGACCTAATGTTTAAATATTAGAAAAACATTTAGATGTTAACATATAGAAAACCAAGTAGAAAAAAATGTTTTTGTTAAAGCCATCCACAAGAGGCAAATTAGTAGAGCTCTATACAATTTAGGGGAGTACCAGGAAGAATTCAGGTCTGGGGTTTACCACAGTGTTGGGCAGATGTCAGCATGCAAGAAGATAGCCTATCCCACCTCTACACAAAACTGATGAAGATAGAGGATAAAAAAAGGATTCTGTGGGAGCCACAGAAAATGTGAGAAGGATCACTTTGAAAAGGCTATATATAATTATTTGCTGGTCTTTACAATTAATCTAATTATAGTTATTTTTTACTGGTGAATTACTAGAAAATAAATCAGCACAGTTCTTTCATTAACTGTGGCTTAGACAAATAAGATTGTGGAATTAACATATTGTGAGAACCTGGTCATTGTATTGAATGTTCAACATGAAAACATCATTTGTGTCAGATTTAGTCCTTCTATTGACCCTACTGGGTAAGCCTAACCAGTGTCACTGCTATTAAGTCCATTAATATTGTGTCTACAATCAATGGCCCAGATTCACAAAGGATATACGACGGAGTATCTCAGATACTCCGTCGTATCTCTCAGAGTATCTATGCGACTGATTCATAGAATCAGTTACGCATAGATATCCCTAAGATCCGACAGGTGTAATTGTTTTACACTGTCGGATCTTAGGATGCAGTACCGCGGCCACCGCTGGGGGGAGTTCGCATCGTAAACCAGCGTTGGGTATGCAAATTAGGAGTTACGGCGATCCACGACGGTTTTTCGCGTTCGCTACATCGCCACTAGTCTAGTTTCCCGTCGCAAAGTTAGTCGTCGTTTTGGGTGCCTTAACTTTAGTCAGCAAACGTATTGCTGTCTAAAGTATGGCCGTCGTTCCCGCGTCGAAATTTAAAATTTCACGTAGTTTGCGTAACACGTCCGGGAATACGGAAGTACACTACACGCGTCGCCGTTCGAAAAAATGACGTCACTTCGCGCAAAGCACGGCAGGAGTTACAAAACGGAGCATGCGCAGTAGGTCCGGTGCGGTAGCGCGCCTAATTTAAGTGGCACACGCCCATTTAAATTACGCGGGCTTACGCCGGAGTCTGCCGGCGTAGTTTTCATCGCAAGTGCTTTGTGAATCAGGCACTTGTGATGAAAACTTGCGGCGGTGTAACGTATCTACGATACGTTACGCTGCCGCACTTCTACCTGAGTCTGGCCCAATGTTCCTGTAAAATATGTAAACTACAGTTGTATCAATGTTTGCAAAATTGCTAGCTATTAATGGGTCAGATAGGCAATATAAGGTGTTTAACGTGTATTTTACATTGCACTGATTTCTGTTCTGATGTATACCTGCCTTACACAGCCATTTAAAGGGGAGTCTGTATTTATTTTATAATATTTTAGATTATATTGAAGCAGAAGGAACTATGTTAGCATAACGATTTTAAACATTAAAACTAAGCACTAGTCAAATAGCTAGATGTACCGTTGAAAACATATGTTTACTAACATACATGTCAAATAACTCATTCTTGTGATTTGTACAGATTTTTCTCATTGCACAATTAGGCAAATAACACACCTTGCTTTTAATTCAGCAGTCCCGCTTCCTTTGTCACTTCCCAACCATCACAAAGGACAGTGAATCAATATAACTACCTCTGTGTAGTGAGCAAGGAGAACAACTAGGACAGCTGACTCAGGGAGCAGTAATCATAAACCAAACATTTTTGTACCACATACCTGGATGGAAATTAGCTCAAGATAAACCAGTGCACATGTATTTCAACCATGTATATAGCTAATTTATAGGTGTTCGATTTTAAAGTGATCCTATGGCAACGCTTTGGAAAGGTGAGTATTTGCATGTTTCTAATGAGCAATGAGCTTTAAAACAAGTCATCATTGACATCTGTAGCTGCAGGCACAGTGGAGCAATTCATCTTGAAAATTTACATCAGAACTCTTCTAGCAGTGACTCAGCAACCTTCCACATTTCTTACCGCTAAATTCTTGTTTTAAAGCTCACTTGCATCTGGATACTTGAATGCCCATAGCCTGGCCACAAATTTACTTTAAAGAGCAATCTTAATAACTCTTGGCATATACCCTGATTTGCAGGAATCAAGAAGGGAAATCTGCCAATAGGTTGGCATTGTAGACATATTTTGGAAGTCTGACTGAGACCTCATCCTTGCACTACCTCTAGGTGTAAATCTCCAGATTTGTTGAAATCAGCCTGGTTTCTCAATCAAGATAAATTAAATGTTGCACCCTGATTGGGCTCCCAGATGGCATAGAACATCCCACATATGCCCACTCCATCCAATATAGAGAAGTATTTACTGGGTTGATTTACTTTAACTGAAATGTTGTATGTCTGATATATCAGTCTTTGATAGATCATTTGGAAAAAAAGGTAAAATACATGACCTTGATGGCTACTATCTTATCTAGATTACAGTATATTGACACAATACATTTGAGTCCGCTTTAAATAGTAATTCAAATGTATTTTAATGATGGTTAACAAGGTTTGAAATATTGATTCTAGTTCTCATGTAGCTAGACTTTAATCTAAATAGAAATGATAGTGTAACTGTGCAATGATTCCTTGGTCACTGTATATCCTTTCACTGGTTCCTCATCCATTACTTTATTGATTGCATTTGTCAACATCTTTAGCACAGATCATGAAGACTTAAAGGAGTTCTCTGTGCCCGGGCTGTAAAACTATACAAAATAAACTTTCACTTACCTGCCTACGATCCCCCGTTGTTCAGATATCGCCGTCCCGTTGTCAGGACCATTAAGGCAAGTACTCACCGAGGCCGAGATGCTGAGGGCGGCTCACCTTTGCGACCCTGTGCAGACCACTCCCTGGAGTTAGAACAGAGGAGGGACGGCACAAGGAGGCACCTGTGCCGGGAACTGGTAGGCAGACCTGGTGCAGCTGACGAAAGCAGGGCAGGTGCAGAGGACTGGAGACAGTCGTTGATCAGGCAGGAACAGGCAGGTAAGTCCAGAAGGGACCAACAGGAAACAAGGCAAATCCGGGTCACAGGCCGTGGGTCAGGAGTTGGAGAGATCAGAGGAAGTCCGTGAGAGCAAGCCAAGGTCAAGGGGCAGGAGACAACAGCAAATCCGATAAGCAGGCAGGGGTCAAGTGTAGGAGATGGCAGAGAATCGTCAAGGTCCAATCCGGGTCAAGCAGGTCTGGGTATACAGGTTTCCAAGGTTCTCTCACAGGGTAAAGCTGACAACGAACCAGCCATTAGCAAAGGGGAAGGGGCTGGCTTAAATAGGCCGCACTGGCCACTGATTGGTCCAAAGTAACATGGGTTCAGAACCAGGCTCCAAGGGACAGCAAGCAATGTAATACTTGAGCAGTGTCTCAGAGGCAAAGAGCTGGACTCACAATGGACAGGTCCCAGGTTCAATTCCACCCAGAGCCAACTGGGGAAATGTGACCGTAAAGGGCAGTGCCCTGACAGTGCCCCCCCCTAGGGGCGGACTCCGGACGCCCAAACTGTCCACTAGTCCCGGATGCTCCTGATGGATCAAACAGGGAGCATGTAGATCTTTACTTTTTCTTTTTGGGCTTTTTTGATCCTGAAGTTCTGGTAGGGGGCGCCCTCCTTGCTTGTAAGGCCTGTTCAAATATTACCAGATCTTGTTTACGGACCATAGTACCATCCGAGGCATACGTGCAGTCTGGAGGGAGAACTTCAACTGGGGACATAGAAACTGAGGACATAAGAACTGGAACTGGGGACACTGGAACTGAAGAAACTGAGGACATAAGAACTGGAACTGGGGACACTGGAACTGAAGAAACTGAGGACATAAGAACTGGAACTGGGGACACTGGAACTGAAGACACTGGAACTGAAGACACTGGAACTGAAGACACTGGAACTGAAGACACTGGGACTGAAGACACTGGGACTGAAGACACTGGGACTGAAAGTCAGGCACGTCAGGCTGGGAGCCCGTACCCAGGACGTCGGGGTGGACAACAGGAACCAGGCCACCAGACTGGGCCGCAGATGGTGGCAGATCAGCAGACGGTGGCAAATCAGGCTGGGCAGCAGGCTCCGGGCCACCGAGCTGGGCGGCGGACAGGAACCCCTCGGGCTGGGCAGTAGACAGGAACCCCTCGGGCTGGGCAGCAGATAGAAACACCTCCGGCTGGGCAGCAGACAGGAACACCTCCGGCTGGGCAGCAGACAGGAACACCTCCGGCTGGGCAGCAGACAGGAACACCTCCGGCTGGGCAGCAGACAGGAACACCTCTGGCTGGGCAGCAGACAGGAACACCTCCGGCTGGGCAGCAGACAGGAACACCTCCGGCTGGGCAGCAGACAGGAACACCTCCGGCTGGGCAGCAAACAGGAACACCTCCGGCTGGGCAGCAAACAGGAACACCTCCGGCTGGGCAGCAGACAGGAACACCTCCGGCTGGGCAGCAGACAGGAACACCTCCGGCTGGGCAGCAAACAGGAACACCTCCGGCTGGGCAGCAAACAGGAACACCTCCGGCTGGGCAGCAAACAGGAACACCTCCGGCTGGGCAGCAAACAGGAACACCTCCGGCTGGGCAGCAAACAGGAACACCTCCGGCTGGGCAGCAGACAGGAACACCTCCGGCTGGGCACAACAGGCTGGGCAACCGGCACGTCAGGCTGGGCAACTGGCACAACAAACTGGGCCACTGTCAAAACAGACACCTGTTGACACAGGTTTTCAAGGGGTGAGCATGCCCTGTCGGCCTCAGACATAATGGCTGGTTCGTACTGTCAGGAACGTTACTTACCGAGGCCGAGATGCTGAGGGCGGCTCACCTTTGCGACCCTGTGCAGACCACTCCCTGGAGTTAGAACAGAGGAGGGACGGCACAAGGAGGCACCTGTGCCGGGAACTGGTAGGCAGACCTGGTGCAGCTGACGAAAGCAGGGCAGGTGCAGAGGACTGGAGACAGTCGTTGATCAGGCAGGAACAGGCAGGTAAGTCCAGAAGGGACCAACAGGAAACAAGGCAAATCCGGGTCACAGGCCGTGGGTCAGGAGTTGGAGAGATCAGAGGAAGTCCGTGAGAGCAAGCCAAGGTCAAGGGGCAGGAGACAACAGCAAATCCGATAAGCAGGCAGGGGTCAAGTGTAGGAGATGGCAGAGAATCGTCAAGGTCCAATCCGGGTCAAGCAGGTCTGGGTATACAGGTTTCCAAGGTTCTCTCACAGGGTAAAGCTGACAACGAACCAGCCATTAGCAAAGGGGAAGGGGCTGGCTTAAATAGGCCGCACTGGCCACTGATTGGTCCAAAGTAACATGGGTTCAGAACCAGGCTCCAAGGGACAGCAAGCAATGTAATACTTGAGCAGTGTCTCAGAGGCAAAGAGCTGGACTCACAATGGACAGGTCCCAGGTTCAATTCCACCCAGAGCCAACTGGGGAAATGTGACCGTAAAGGGCAGTGCCCTGACACCCGTTCTCCGGTCCCGGTCTCTTCCGCTTCCTGTGTGTCGGTGACTCATAGTGCGCTCAGCCTATCAGCGGCCGCGACGGGACATTGCTGCGGCCGCTGATAGGCTGAGCGCACTATGAGTCACCGACACACAGGAAGCGGAAGGGGCCCGGGACCGGAGAACGGGACGGCGATATCGGAACAACGGGGGATCGTAGGCAGGTAAGTGAAAGTTTATTTTGTATAGTTTTACAGCCCGGGCACAGCGGGGGTTAAAAGTTTTAGGTCAGAGAACTCCTTTAATAGGAAAAGGTAGAGAAGACACCAGAGCACAGTTAGCTCTTAATGCATGGAGAATTTAAGGGATCTTGCCAAATATACTTTCAGAATTAAAGTCAAAACCTGGTTTTGTTGAAAAAAAATCCTTTCAATGTCAGCTACATAAATTCGAGATTTTCCTAGCTTGTGACGGAAAATATTAATTATATGAAGACAGGAGGCGAGTATCTTATGCATTATCTTTCTTTAATAATGCCCATAGCAGAAATACAACTTTTTCAGTGATTTCAAATAGAAAAACGTTTTAACTGAAAGAAAAGAAAAACTACAACACCCAGCAGCCCTCAGGCTGGGACTGCCAATCATGAGGCAGGACAGCCGGCATATAAGGGGCTGCCTCCTTAGAACCTTCCTCTTTCTTGAGGCGAATCGGCAGGTAGCCCGGAACAGCAAACAGTTCGAAAACACCGGGACCCTGATAAACTGGACCTTCGGTACCGGATTCGGTCAACAGCATCCCGACTCCGGATCTGGAGCGCAGTAGGAATCTCCCTCTTTGGTCTGCGATGAACTAAAACCCATGGATCGAAACGGAACAGCAATCTCAACTCCCGGGGCGTATCAGCCTCCGACTTGCAGGATGCGTGGTTCAACAGCCTAGAACGAGAGAGAGACAACACCGTGATAGGGTTGGGTCGGGAGGGAAGATACTCGCCTCCTGTCTTCATATAATTAATATTTTCCGTCACAAGCTAGGAAAATCTCGAATTATATATCAGACAGGAGGCTCATATCTTATGCAAGTTCAAAGCTATGACAATGTATATATAAATGATAGCAATCGGAACAACTACAAACTGATACAGATATGTGTTCCTCCGGTCTGAAGCAGAATTGGCGGAAGGTGGTCGGGACGACCAGTCCGCCGCTAGCCGTAATTCCTAGAGGGAGCCGTTCGAGGTGACGACCCTAGTGATGGGCACCTAATGGGGTTATGTCAAACCTAGCCCTAAGCATGAACGACCGTGCCCCTCTGGCTAGCGAGCCGCGAAATCCAGAAACTGAGGATTGACGTAGGAGATAAGGAATTGAGAGAATTGCGAGGATCGCAGCGGGACCGTCAAGGGCTCGTAAGCCTGTATAGAGCGGAGCACGCCTAGTTGTGGGTGCGCAGGGAAGAACGGGTAGAAAGCCGATGGAAGACCCGTCGCTGGCCTACACATGATGGAAAAAACCTGACTCAGTGAAATGAGACCCGACGCCTGGCTATATCCAACGTCGTGAAGCCCGACCCGTAAGGCGGAGTGAAGTGCGTTGAAACTTAACGCCTGTCAAAGTCGGTACACCCATGGATGTTCCCCCACCGGTAGCAAGACTACAAGGGAGCGTTAGGCTAGAGTCGCCGAGCGATAGATGTTAAGGGAGCCATAGGACCTCCCGGATTCCAAATAGTCCGTCAGATAGTTGGTCACTACAAGCAGACGTCCGAACAGGCCAACCTGTCCTTGATCACACCAACTAGCGTCCCCAGGTAGATCGAGATGTCGACCTAGTCCCGGGGCCCAGGTCCAAGCAAGGAGACCCCAGCTGAACTTTTAAAATCGCTGTTCGCGACCGGCACCCCGAAGTCACCCAGGCGGGGCGAGGTAGGATGAGCGTCGTGAGTAGAGGGTGCAGATCCCCATCCGGACTGGCAAGGAGATGAGGGGAGCGAGTAAACAACCCGGGAAGATCCATCGACATCCCCAGGAGGAGGGAAAGCCTTGGTTACGTCGGCCACCGCAGAGTGAACCGCACGACTGATGTTTTCATGTTTGTACAGTGAAGGAGGACCCTGAGGGTCAACGAGAACGGGGGAACGCGTAATGTGTCCCCTGTGGCCGGGTTTTGGCGGAGGGCGTCCACAGAGTGCGCCACCGGATCCGGCCTCTGGTTGCAAAAGCGCAGGAGAGACGAAAGACGAATAGTCCATAGTTTTCAGCAAGGATCCCATAGGTGAGCGAAGGTCAGGAGCATTGACCGGCGAAGCCGCCAATTGCCGGAATCGATTGGGTAACGAGAATTCCAATCCGCCATCATATTGGAAATGCCTGAGGCATAATCCGTAACCGGAACGATGTTGTGCTCCAGGTATATAGCCAGAAGTCTTTGGACGATCTGCTAGGATACTGGATCTGGGACCCCCCAAGCGATCGACGTACCGGACCGTGGTTACGTTGTCCATGCGCAGGAACACACAGTAGTTGGACTCATGTGGCAGCAGCTTCCTGACGGCAGGAAGATCGCCAGAAGTTCTACGTGTTGACATGCAGCAGAGACTCCGCTGCGGGCCAAGTCCCTCTTGCGGACGAGTGACCGCACCGAGCACCCCGCCGAGGCGGATGGCATCAGACTCTATGACAAAGTCCGTCATGGAATTGAAGATGGTCTTGCCGTCCGATCGCCGGCCGGACGCAACCACCGTAGGTCCAGTATAGCTTCTGTGCCCAAGCGATTTCGTCTGCACAGTGAAGCCCCTAGCGAAAACGCAGGGCCCTGAGTTTCTGGAGGGCTCGATAGTGAAGGGGTGGCCGGAAAAATGGCCTGGTTTTACGCCGATAACAGGCCGACTAGGCGATCCAATCCGCGTAAGGAGACCCGTAGTTTGCCCAGTAAGATACTGACCTCTTGCAAATGGCGGTCAATTGGTCATTGGTAGCCGAAGGACCGCTCGGCTGGTGTCCACCAAGAACCCGAAAAAACTCTATCCCCTGTGATGGGGAGAGGCTAGATCCCCGTGATCTATGGGGAGTTGTCCGGGAGACGTGGTCACTCGTCAGGCGAGGAGGACGAGCTGTTAAGAGTAGGTCTTCCAAGTAGATAACCAACCTCACCCCTCTGAACCGCAGAGGTGAGATTTACCGCAGGGCGATAACTTCCACCCCAACCTGGCCAGGAAGATGTTACTGAGGAAGCCCGGAGCCCTACCGACTTGTAATAAGGTTATCAGCGTGGTCCCGAGTAGTATGCCCTCGGTGGTATGACCGGGGTCTGATTCGGCTAGGTGGAACCGCTGGGGATCAAGTCTCACTGAGCTTGAGCGGCGGTGTCCTGTCGGACACGTAATGTTCGTGCATCCCAGGAGGCAACTGCTCCTTGGGCTCAGCCCCTGAGTTGGACTGGGTCGAACGTTTGATCAGCGGCAGTAGTCCGTTCGGTAAGGCGTAGGTTGTGGTGATAGGACCAAAAAGGTCTAAGAGCCTGAACTGAATGGTCCGAAAGGACTTCTCTATTCTCTTTTGGGATACTTCTCGTGTTTGGTGAGATACCTCCAGAGTATGGGGTCCACCCCAGGAGTGTGCACAACCTTATTTGGTAATGGAAGGGGGTAGTACGCCCTCAATTTGTTTCGGTGGGGTTTACCGACCGATGTCCGGGTCCAGTATTGATATATATTGGGCCACCTCGGGTAGAGGTGCCCAGTCACCGGAGTGAGGATGGCAATCGCCCCCGGATCGACATGGCTCTCCATGAGAGTCCAATAGTGTTCCACCCTGGTCCACAGGGTTGGCGCCGTCATGAAGCGTCATGTGCCCACTGCTCAAATAGTCATCATCATCCTCATCCTCAGACTCAAAAGTGTTAGCCGCCTCGGACGACTCTGGAAGAGTCCATGAGTGGGTCTGGCTAGTCCGTCTAGCGGATCGCTGCCTCAGCCTGTGCATCTCCCCGAGGCTCGGGGTCGATCGGAGTCTGGGAGAGCAGTGGGTTGGCAGTCCTGGTGGGGTACTGCCTGGGGCATGTTATTTACTTCCCCTGCCGGGGAGTCGGGGGCCACAGAAATGTGGCGGTGTTTTGGAGACACCTAGTCCCTCTTAGGGGCGGTAAACCGTTGCCGGACGGTCCGGACGTAGGGGGCGCAGGCGGGTTGGGATAACCGACGCCAGGGCGGCCCGGACGGATCTACCGATCAGATATTTGGAAACCTGTGGTAAAATCGTCTATTGGTATAATTTATTATTTATATGTATAATTTTATACATTTCTATGTATATTAACGTATTTATTTATTTAATTGTTCAGAAGAGTACATGCCAGGGGAATGAATTCCCCAGAGACATAACCGATGATTAGTATAATGTATTCATTAAATAATATTTCATTTATTTACATAATATGATCTATATTTCTAAAATATACATCATATATTTGTCATATCAAATTAATCATATAATCATAAAACACTTATTCACCAATATAATGTATTATTATTCATTTATTAAATGTATTCATTTGTTTGTGATAGTACAGTGAGGGGAGATTTTCCCCACCCAATGGAGCAAAGCATGAGGACCCGCGTCCTGGGTCTTGCATCGCACGCCGCACACTGGCGTAGCGATACAGGGGGGAGCGAGGTCCTGGCTTGTATAAATTATGTAATTTATTTGTTATTATATATATTTATTTATTTAATTATTTATTTTGATTCGAATCTTTAAATTATCTATTTATGTATTTAAATTCAGAGTAATTTATTAAATTTTATTAATTTATTGAAGGCAATGAGAAAATATATATATATATATATATATATATATATATATATATATATATATATATATATATATATATATATATATATATATTTATTTTATTAATTTATTGAAGGCAATGAGAAAATATGAAAATATATATATATAAAATATATATATTTTCCCAGTAAGTTTGCCCAGTAAGATACTGACCTCTTGCAAATGGCGGTCAATTGGTCATTGGTAGCCGAAGGACCGCTCGGCTGGTGTCCACCAAGAACCCGAAAAAACTCTATCCCCTGTGATGGGGAGAGGCTAGATCCCCGTGATCTATGGGGAGTTGTCCGGGAGACGTGGTCACTCGTCAGGCGAGGAGGACGAGCTGTTAAGAGTAGGTCTTCCAAGTAGATAACCAACCTCACCCCTCTGAACCGCAGAGGTGAGATTTACCGCAGGGCGATAACTTCCACCCCAACCTGGCCAGGAAGATGTTACTGAGGAAGCCCGGAGCCCTACCGACTTGTAATAAGGTTATCAGCGTGGTCCCGAGTAGTATGCCCTCGGTGGTATGACCGGGGTCTGATTCGGCTAGGTGGAACCGCTGGGGATCAAGTCTCACTGAGCTTGAGCGGCGGTGTCCTGTCGGACACGTAATGTTCGTGCATCCCAGGAGGCAACTGCTCCTTGGGCTCAGCCCCTGAGTTGGACTGGGTCGAACGTTTGATCAGCGGCAGTAGTCCGTTCGGTAAGGCGTAGGTTGTGGTGATAGGACCAAAAAGGTCTAAGAGCCTGAACTTAATGGTCCGAAAGGACTTCTCTATTCTCTTTTGGGATACTTCTCGTGTTTGGTGAGATACCTCCAGAGTATGGGGTCCACCCCAGGAGTGTGCACAACCTTATTTGGTAATGGAAGGGGGTAGTACGCCCTCAATTTGTTTCGGTGGGGTTTACCGACCGATGTCCGGGTCCAGTATTGATATATATTGGGCCACCTCGGGTAGAGGTGCCCAGTCACCGGAGTGAGGATGGCAATCGCCCCCGGATCGACATGGCTCTCCATGAGAGTCCAATAGTGTTCCACCCTGGTCCACAGGGTTGGCGCCGTCATGAAGCGTCATGTGCCCACTGCTCAAATAGTCATCATCATCCTCATCCTCAGACTCAAAAGTGTTAGCCGCCTCGGACGACTCTGGAAGAGTCCATGAGTGGGTCTGGCTAGTCCGTCTAGCGGATCGCTGCCTCAGCCTGTGCATCTCCCCGAGGCTCGGGGTCGATCGGAGTCTGGGAGAGCAGTGGGTTGGCAGTCCTGGTGGGGTACTGCCTGGGGCATGTTATTTACTTCCCCTGCCGGGGAGTCGGGGGCCACAGAAATGTGGCGGTGTTTTGGAGACACCTAGTCCCTCTTAGGGGCGGTAAACCGTTGCCGGACGGTCCGGACGTAGGGGGCGCAGGCGGGTTGGGATAACCGACGCCAGGGCGGCCCGGACGGATCTACCGATCAGATATTTGGAAACCTGTGGTAAAATCGTCTATTGGTATAATTTATTATTTATATGTATAATTTTATACATTTCTATGTATATTAACGTATTTATTTATTTAATTGTTCAGAAGAGTACATGCCAGGGGAATGAATTCCCCAGAGACATAACCGATGATTAGTATAATGTATTCATTAAATAATATTTCATTTATTTACATAATATGATCTATATTTCTAAAATATACATCATATATTTGTCATATCAAATTAATCATATAATCATAAAACACTTATTCACCAATATAATGTATTATTATTCATTTATTAAATGTATTCATTTGTTTGTGATAGTACAGTGAGGGGAGATTTTCCCCACCCAATGGAGCAAAGCATGAGGACCCGCGTCCTGGGTCTTGCATCGCACGCCGCACACTGGCGTAGCGATACAGGGGGGAGCGAGGTCCTGGCTTGTATAAATTATGTAATTTATTTGTTATTATATATATTTATTTATTTAATTATTTATTTTGATTCGAATCTTTAAATTATCTATTTATGTATTTAAATTCAGAGTAATTTATTAAATTTTATTAATTTATTGAAGGCAATGAGAAAATATATATATATATATATATATATATATATATATATATATATATATATATATATATATATATATATATATATATATATATTTATTTTATTAATTTATTGAAGGCAATGAGAAAATATGAAAATATATATATATAAAATATATATATTTTCCCAGTAAGTTTGCCCAGTAAGATACTGACCTCTTGCAAATGGCGGTCAATTGGTCATTGGTAGCCGAAGGACCGCTCGGCTGGTGTCCACCAAGAACCCGAAAAAACTCTATCCCCTGTGATGGGGAGAGGCTAGATCCCCGTGATCTATGGGGAGTTGTCCGGGAGACGTGGTCACTCGTCAGGCGAGGAGGACGAGCTGTTAAGAGTAGGTCTTCCAAGTAGATAACCAACCTCACCCCTCTGAACCGCAGAGGTGAGATTTACCGCAGGGCGATAACTTCCACCCCAACCTGGCCAGGAAGATGTTACTGAGGAAGCCCGGAGCCCTACCGACTTGTAATAAGGTTATCAGCGTGGTCCCGAGTAGTATGCCCTCGGTGGTATGACCGGGGTCTGATTCGGCTAGGTGGAACCGCTGGGGATCAAGTCTCACTGAGCTTGAGCGGCGGTGTCCTGTCGGACACGTAATGTTCGTGCATCCCAGGAGGCAACTGCTCCTTGGGCTCAGCCCCTGAGTTGGACTGGGTCGAACGTTTGATCAGCGGCAGTAGTCCGTTCGGTAAGGCGTAGGTTGTGGTGATAGGACCAAAAAGGTCTAAGAGCCTGAACTGAATGGTCCGAAAGGACTTCTCTATTCTCTTTTGGGATACTTCTCGTGTTTGGTGAGATACCTCCAGAGTATGGGGTCCACCCCAGGAGTGTGCACAACCTTATTTGGTAATGGAAGGGGGTAGTACGCCCTCAATTTGTTTCGGTGGGGTTTACCGACCGATGTCCGGGTCCAGTATTGATATATATTGGGCCACCTCGGGTAGAGGTGCCCAGTCACCGGAGTGAGGATGGCAATCGCCCCCGGATCGACATGGCTCTCCATGAGAGTCCAATAGTGTTCCACCCTGGTCCACAGGGTTGGCGCCGTCATGAAGCGTCATGTGCCCACTGCTCAAATAGTCATCATCATCCTCATCCTCAGACTCAAAAGTGTTAGCCGCCTCGGACGACTCTGGAAGAGTCCATGAGTGGGTCTGGCTAGTCCGTCTAGCGGATCGCTGCCTCAGCCTGTGCATCTCCCCGAGGCTCGGGGTCGATCGGAGTCTGGGAGAGCAGTGGGTTGGCAGTCCTGGTGGGGTACTGCCTGGGGCATGTTATTTACTTCCCCTGCCGGGGAGTCGGGGGCCACAGAAATGTGGCGGTGTTTTGGAGACACCTAGTCCCTCTTAGGGGCGGTAAACCGTTGCCGGACGGTCCGGACGTAGGGGGCGCAGGCGGGTTGGGATAACCGACGCCAGGGCGGCCCGGACGGATCTACCGATCAGATATTTGGAAACCTGTGGTAAAATCGTCTATTGGTATAATTTATTATTTATATGTATAATTTTATACATTTCTATGTATATTAACGTATTTATTTATTTAATTGTTCAGAAGAGTACATGCCAGGGGAATGAATTCCCCAGAGACATAACCGATGATTAGTATAATGTATTCATTAAATAATATTTCATTTATTTACATAATATGATCTATATTTCTAAAATATACATCATATATTTGTCATATCAAATTAATCATATAATCATAAAACACTTATTCACCAATATAATGTATTATTATTCATTTATTAAATGTATTCATTTGTTTGTGATAGTACAGTGAGGGGAGATTTTCCCCACCCAATGGAGCAAAGCATGAGGACCCGCGTCCTGGGTCTTGCATCGCACGCCGCACACTGGCGTAGCGATACAGGGGGGAGCGAGGTCCTGGCTTGTATAAATTATGTAATTTATTTGTTATTATATATATTTATTTATTTAATTATTTATTTTGATTCGAATCTTTAAATTATCTATTTATGTATTTAAATTCAGAGTAATTTATTAAATTTTATTAATTTATTGAAGGCAATGAGAAAATATATATATATATATATATATATATATTTATTTTATTAATTTATTGAAGGCAATGAGAAAATATATATATATATATATATATATATATATATATATATATATATATATATATATATATATATATATTTATTTATATATTTAAATATTTAAATATAGGATATCTAGAGATTTTATTCAAATTATTATTTGATTTACTGACAGTAGAGGGCGCACGCTGGCAAGCTGTGTAAGCAGACCCCCCTGGGGATTCGAACCTACGAGCCTATGGGGAACAGCCTTGCCAAGCCTGCGTGCTAGCCACTAAGCTAGGAGCACTGCCACTGCAGTGGAGAACGATCGCAGTCCCTGCCTGCCTCCCACACCGCTGGGTTAGCTTGCGGTGGGAGGAGATGCGAGGAGAGTCTGACAGGGTTCAACTCCAGAGGCGAAGTCTCGCGAGACTACGGCCTCCAGAGTCCCTATTGAGCCGAGGGTTTGAGGGACAGAGCGGACGATGAGGTCCGCTCTCTCCCGACCCGCTCAGAGATTGGGGCGCGATCGCAGTGTCTGCCTGCCTCCATGAGACTGTGAAGGAGGGGAGCGGCCGCGACGGAGGCCCCGCCCCCCGACAGAGAGCGCGAAGGCGAGCGTGGGGAAGAAGGAGGGGAGGGACAGATGCCCAGAGATGGCGCCTGTTGAGGGAGCGAGGGAAAAGGCACGGACCCCTCATGGAGGAGCCGCAGCGCTCCGGCGCCAAGGAGGGGAAAGCCCAAGTCAGGATGACTGCAAGTAAAAATAAAGTACCGACATGACTCTAATACAACTATCTGACACCAGTAAAAAATAAAGTACAGACATGACTCGAATACAACTACCTGACACCATTCAGTATCAGGGAAAAACAGACAAAAGGTGCAAAATCGGGGGATACCAGGGAAGAACTCCCCATATCCACATTCTTCCAAATAAAAACAATCAGAATTTCCAGCAAAAACCTACCTGACACCGGGACATCCGGTATCAGGGAGACAAGATAAAATCACAAAATCGGGGAAATACAAGGGAAAACCCCCAATATTCCACAATATGTTAAACATATGAATCAAATTTTATAAAAGTACCTGAGACCAAATTCGGTATCAGGGCTAAGATATACACAAATCAAGCTTAAAGTTACATGAAATACTTATCTGTATGCTCTGCCATGAGCAGAAAGAAAGAGGAAGGTTCTAAGGAGGCAGCCCCTTATATGCCGGCTGTCCTGCCTCATGATTGGCAGTCCCAGCCTGAGGGCTGCTGGGTGTTGTAGTTTTTCTTTTCTTTCAGTTAAAACGTTTTTCTATTTGAAATCACTGAAAAAGTTGTATTTCTGCTATGGGCATTATTAAAGAAAGATAATGCATAAGATATGAGCCTCCTGTCTGATATATAATTGCAAGTTAAGAAGGGAGTCTCATCTGCCTTCATATTACTCTGGCATTCTCCTGCACTGTACAGAACCAGGCTGTCAGATTGACTGGTCAGTCCTGCAGGTTAGAATGGAAGAGTGCAGCTTTTCCACTGCAATCAACTCATCTTCACAAACAGTGTAACGAGTACAAGCTTTGTATCAGGAGTACTACCAGGTGTTTCCAATAAGCAAACATCTGTCAAAGTGGTAGTACCCTGCTTATAACACAGGGAGAGAAATATTAGTTTGATGACCTAGTTCTACTCTTCATTTATTTATGAATGAAAGTTGGTGCTGTCATTCAGAAATTATTGGTATGTGAAAGTGTATCTTTCCGGTAAAATGTTTTTATTGAAATGAAAAAGGGGAAACAGATAAAAAATTCCCACACAGGGGATGTGGACATGAAACATAAAGGAGTTCACGTAAAAGTACATGATAAAATATATATTATAAGGGTTCAGATTATAAACTGACACCAACCCACCACCCAGGGCCGGGGGTCAGAGCGTTATGCCTGATCCTTGAGTCCAAGGGGCTAAGACAGACAAGCGGGAGCGGAGTTATCTGCAGAAAGGGGGGGCAAAAAAATAATAATAAAAGAATAAACAATGACAAAAACAAAACAAAAAAACAAAGAACAAAAAAAAAGAAAAACATGCACAACAGTGGGGGGGGGGGGTGTAGAACAGAGCAGCGAGCAAGAGGTCCAAAAACAAAGAAGGAGTGGGAAAGGAGGGTCCCCCAGGCTGGAGATGGGATCAAATACAATTTTGAGTCTTAAGCCCCATACACACAGTCACACTTTTTGCCAACCAACTTCAAAATCTGCAAGTTTTCTAATGTGTCTGACCGTGTGTACGCTCCATCGGACCAACTTATTCGGGTTTCACCCAACAAAAAGTTGGGTCTGCAAACGGACCAACTTTTCGGCAACAAAAGTCCGATGGTGCTTTGTCTGACTGTGTGTACAGCAATCCAACCAACTTTTGGACAAAGTGCAAATACACATGCTCAGAACCAATGTTAAAAGCAACAAACAATAGCAGAAGTTAACCAAAGGGTGGCGGTAAAGAGCAGAAAATAGCAAAAAAAAACATGTGATGTTAGGAAATTTTTAGAAAAGTTTGCAGAAAAGTCTGACTGTGTGTATGCTATGGGTGTGACCGGACAAATCAATTAGGAAAAGAATCCAAGGGAAATTTTGTTGGATGTCTGACTGTGTGTATGAACCTTTAGACTAGTCGGGTTTAGATCAGGGAGTGTATAGGAGCACCATGGGGTCGTCAAGATATTCTTGACCTCTGGAAATGAGACAGAAGGTTTTTCCCAAGAACTCGCTATTGTTCGTTTGGCAGCAATAAATAAGTATGTGGCTAGTTTCTGCTGGTGAGAGAAAATGCCTAGGATCGGGCAATGGAGTAATGCAAATGTGGGGTCCTTACGGAGGGGAACATGAAATAGGGAGTATAGTAGGCCAAAGACCCTTGACCAAATTGTATGTATTTTTAAACAAAATTTTAGCCCCTTACTGCTTAGATACTCTATTTTGATGTCAACTTAAAGGGTCACTAAAGGAAAAAACATTTTTTGCTGAAATGACTGTTTACAGGGAATAGAGACATAAAAGTTAACGGATTCCTTTTAAAAATGATTAAAAATAGATTAAATTCAATCATATAATGTACCTACAGTTTCACTTTCGTTTTTAAACTGGTTTTATGTTTCTGTGAAGTAAAGAGACCCACAGAACAAAAACAAACAAATCCAGGGCAGTGTTTTGTTTTTAAAATGAATCTGATTGGTTCTGTTAAGTTTTAGACACACAGTAATGACAGCTTAGACCACAGTGAAAAGCTCCCAGTACCATGGTTATAAGGAAACAGGCAACCAGGAAGTGTGGAGATCAGAGCAGTTTTACAGCAACATCAAAGCAAAAACGAGCAATGAGCACATTAAACCAGTACTGCAGTAAGGTAAAGGAAGCTATTTAGCTAAAAAAAAAATTCCTTTAGTGATCCTTTAACCCCCTTCTCCATCCTCCTCCCCCATTTTGATTCTGACTTTTCTGTAACTATATATTTTGAATGTAAAACTAATTTCACAAACAGATAATCCTTATGGATAACAATGTTTACTATATGTTAATTGGTAGTTGCTAAGCAATCGATTTTAGGATTGTTTTAGGAGTAACATATACACCTCTATATTTGTTGTTATACAACGGTTTGAAACTGACTATGCTTTTTGGAACAATCTACATGATGTACTTCTTCAATATAATGTTATCTGTTATTTGCATTGATTTGTACTGCCATAACTCTATCGTTAATAAACTTTGGAAGTTAAAAAAAAAATAGTCCCTTAAGTTAACTTTAATTAGTTAGCATCATCCCCTTAGGCCTCGTACACACGATAGGGTAACCAGAGGACAACGGTCTGATGGACCGTTTTCATCGGTCCAAACCGATCGTGTGTGGGCTACATAGGTTATTTAACCATCGGTTTAAAAAAAAGCCAACTTGCTTTAAATTTTAACCGATGGATTCCTTACCGATAGGTCAAAACCGATCGTTAGTAGGCACGAACCAGCGGTTAAAGATCCATGCATGCTCAGACTAAATTTGGGGATGGGAGCGTTCGTTCTTGTAAAACCCACGTTCGTTCTTGTAAAACTTGCGTTCATTTTGGAGATGGCACATTCTAAATTTTTAAAACTAGTGCCTCGTTTATTGCAGCGCATTTTTTTCTTTGTTCTATTGCTAGAATAAACACGCTGTTTTGCTGATGCTATTTAGACAGAGTTCTCCCATACTGACTTCTTTTATTTTTTACTTGTGATCTCATTTTTTTTTGTTTTGGTTTTTATAAAGCCAGATCTCCAAAATAAAGTTATCACAACAATGTTTTTTTTTCACCCCCCCCCCCAAGGAGGTTGTGTCCTTTGTTAATTACACGTTGTACTTCGGAAATGTTTGATGGCTATTCACCAGAAAAACACAATAGACAAGTACCGTATTTATCGGCGTATAACGCGCACTTTTTCCCCCTTAAAATCAGGGGGAAATCGTGGGTGCGCGTTATACGCCGATGTCATGTTCGTTTACCAGTGTGGGGGGGCGGAGATTGGGCGGGAGTGTCGTGCCGGCCGTCCCACCTCGCATTGGACAGCCCGCCGGCTTACTAAGAATATTAACAAAATATTCCCTTCTCTCCTCTTCTTGCTCCTCCTCCCCCCTCCGAGTGTAGCTTCAGATTGGAGGAGGAGGAGAGGAGGAGGAGGAGACTGTTTGTT
The DNA here is from genome assembly GCF_905171775.1 of Rana temporaria. Lineage (NCBI taxonomy): Eukaryota > Metazoa > Chordata > Amphibia > Anura > Ranidae > Rana > Rana temporaria. The sequence goes on along the minus strand of NC_053489.1, from coordinate 438,441,948 downwards.
TAGCGCGGTAGACTGTGTAGTTTGATGCCGACCTGATCGGCTTTGCGGGCATCCGTGGGGACCCAATCCGGCTTGAATGGGTATCAACACCCGGAGACCTGATCCGACGTGATCGCTGAGACGTCGGGACTGCTGACACTGACGCCGGAGCTGGGTGAGTGGAGCGGCTCATGGACTGTGACAGGAGAAGCAGGTAGGAGGGCAGTGTAATGTCATGTGCTGGAATCTGTTTCTAATATCATGTGCTGGGATCTGTTTCTAATATCATGTGCTGGGATCTGTTTCTAATATCATGTGCTGGTATCTGTTTCTAATATCATGTGCTGGGATCTGTTTCTAATATCATGTGCTGGGATCTGTTTCTAATATCATGTGCTGGGATCTGTTTCTAATATCATGTGCTGGGATCTGTTTCTAATATCATGTGCTGGGATCTGTGTGTAATATCATGTGCTGGGATCTGTGTGTAATATCATGTGCTGGGATCTGTGTGTAATATCATGTGCTGGGATCTGTGTCTAATATCATGTGCTGGGATCTGTTTCTAATATCATGTGCTGGGATCTGTTTCTAATATCATGTGCTGGGATCTGTGTGTAATATCATGTGCTGGGATCTGTGTGTAATATCATGTGCTGGGATCTGTGTGTAATATCATGTGCTGGGATCTGTGTGTCATATGTGCTGGGATCTGTGTGTCATATGTGCTGGGATCTGTGTGTCATATGTGCTGGGATCTGTGTAATGTGCAGAGGGGCTTTGGAATATAAAAGGGGCTGTTGAAAGTTTTTTTCCTAAAACTTCCCTTCTAAAATTAGGGTGCGCGTTATACGCCGGTGCGCGTTATACGCCGATAAATACGGTATTTAAAAAAAAAGCAACATGAAGAGCAACAATTGCAAAATCAGCCAAATATATGCAGACTTTGGACACCAAAGGCACATTCCACCATGATCAACATCAAAATCAATAACATCATGAGTCCCTCTAATTTGGGTCACAATGTGCTCCCCAAATCCCAGAAATCAGAAGTAGCAGTAGATGTCATACATGTCCCCAAGCTGTGGTACTACAACAACCTCAGTTTTATGCCAAATCAGTTTTAAGCCAGGGAATCACTTTCTGGTCTTCCTTACAGCCTTCCCTCCATGGCCCCTTGCAGGTGGTGAAAATGTGGCAGCAGGAAGAGTAAACTGGGCAGGGCCGCGTTGTTGCTGCTCCATTTCTTGCAGTTTGTGTGAAATGTATGAGCCGAAGCTCTCAACAGGGTTAAGGGGGGCCCTCATGATTTCTGCTGCCTCCTTAATGACACGCAGCGACTCCTCCTCCAGCTGGGTCATGCGCCTTGTTTTTTTTTGGTGGGAGCATCTGGAGGGGAGGCACCTGTGATACAGTGCTGCCACTGGGCCTGGGCACCTGCTGACTGCCACTCGGCCCAGCCTCCTCCTGCCTGCCACTCACCCCTTCCTCCTCCTGGCTGACACATTCTGGAGCCTCCTCCTCCTCTTGGCTGATCTCTTCCTGTGTCTAAAAAAGGGACATGTTTTTTTGGCTTCATCAAGCACACACATTTCATAGCTCATGACTGTTGCATTTTTTTGTTTGTTTTTTGGTAAATTGAACAGACTCTCATTCTGACCCCTGCAGTTGGCATCCCTGTCACTATATTTTCTGCCCACGACTTTTGTTTGGGTTTTCAAGCTTTAATTTTGGTTCAAAAAACATCTCATTAACTGAAAAAAAATTTGAGGCCAAGAAATATGTTGTAAACTACTAAACCCGACTGAAGATGTACAGATCTGGCTACTCAATCTCAGCCAGCTCCACGACACCCTCTGCAGGGGCGGGGGGAACAGTGGAAGGAACACTGGAGGGAGCGGTGGAGGGAAGGGTGGAAGGAAGACTGGAAGGTGATTATCTGTCCTCGATCTGATCGTCCAGAAAACGGAGGTGTTTATAGTACCACAGCTTGGGCTCCTGTACTTTTTTATCTGCTGCTGCTTCTGACCTCCGAGAAGCACGGACCTGTATCAAACGCTTCTTGTAAGCATTCCTCATGTTATTGATTTTATTGCTTATCATGGTGGAAGTTAGCTCTTGTATCCAGGTCTGCATATAAGTGATCAATTGGTCAATTGTTGCCCTTCGAACATTCTTGTTAGAATAGGATGGATTTCTGATTTCCCACTGGTTTTTAAAAGTTCAATATTTGTTGATTAATCGCATCATATTCTCTGGGTAAAAAATCCTCTGCCAGGGCCCGTTGTTGCTTATCAATTTTTTGCAGCTGGTCAGCAAGGTAGGTGCTGTAGCCCTCAACATGGTTACGGGGGCCCTCATGATGGAAGCTGCCTCCCTATTGACCTGCAAAGACTCTTCCTCCAGCTGGGACATGCGCCTCTGTCTTTTTTTGGGTTTGTTTACAATGAAATATGGTCTGGCATAGCAATGGCCCCTCTACCAGTGAAGTACTCCACGTATAGATCACGGGCATCTCGAGCAGTTCGGGGGGCCAATCCAGTACGGCCAGTGTCCAGGCAAGTCAGGTTCTCAGATGATTGTCTGGCCTCAGACCAAATGTTTGAAAGGTAGGTCACTGAATGCCTGCGCAAAAAATTATGAAAAATGCAGCAGGAAAAATGACAGTGTTCAGTTTATAGTCTGCCATGTGGATGGCTGTCTGGAACAGGCAGAATAATCTGGCCAATATCCCAAAGGAAATCTCGACAACCCTCCTGGCTCTGGCCAGCCGGTAATTCAAAACCCTCCTCTCCGGGGTGGGAGTGCTCTGGGGAAACAGCATCATGAGGTGTGGTCCTAGCCCGAAAACGACATCAGCGACAAAAAACACAAAAGGGAGTGCCTCCACATTGTCTTCATCCCGTGGCAGGGCCAGGCCACCAGTCTGGAGACGGTGGGGAAACTCCATCTGCACAAAGACTCCACCGTCGGACATCTGGCTGTTCTTCCCCATGTCCACATACAAAAACTCTGTACTGTGCCAACACCATCAACACAATACTATAAAAATCTTTGTAGTTGAAATAGTAACGGGGTGGCGGCACTATGTGGACGTGTTTGCCATCTATTGCCTCTCCACAGTTAGAGAAGTCCTACCGCTGGGCCAATTGGGAAGCCACAGTCTGCCATTCCTGTGGCGTGGAAGGAAACTGTGGAGTCAAACAAAAATAAAAATTATTACTTTGGCACAAAAACAATGCAATCACAATACAAAAGACATCCTTGTCCAACATCAGTATAACATTTATTAGTGGACTGCTAATTTCATGCCAGAACTAAAATAGGCCCACTTATCAGACTTCTCACCCCTCTGATGGGCCATTAAACATTTTAAGGGGGGGTGTTTCTAGCTAAATTTGGGCCCAGAAAAATAAACCACTCTGACAAAATGGAAGGAGAAAAGGCTAGGTGTGTTTGGGCCTAGGATAGCATGCTGGACAGGTTAGTGAACGGAAATATGCATGTGGGCCAAAAATGGAGCATTCAAAACTTTTAAGAGTTGATGCCCCAGTTGAAGTCCCTCCAGGATGAAACGCGTAGGGATTGGTTTTCACCATTTCTCATATTGCCCCTTTTTACTATTTGTGATCACTTTTATTGTATACCTGCGGTTTTATTTCAATAAAACCTTTATATTTTGTGACCTGCACCATTGGGGCTGCGTTTTTTCTTTCTCTCCCCCATATGCTGTTTGGAGCCTTCCATCATTGCCTTGTCCCATCCACCAAGGGGCTCTACCCATTTTGGATTATCCGGGACATCATTCCAGGACATTGTGCATCCTTGGCCCTCCACTGAAGATTCATCCTACCTGTTAATCCAGTTTGAGGAAGCCGGTGAGATTGTGCCCTGAGAGTGTTTATGCCTTATTGATCTGTTGTCGCTGACAGGCAGATCCACACCTTCTGGTAAGCGCATTCATATCTTCATTGAATTCAAAGAAATGATTGTTTGCCTTTGAGGATCTACGTGGTCATTCTAATGTTCATCTATTCACTCACAAGTCTTTTGATAGACTTTTATTGTTATTTTGGGTTGTGTCTGCTTATAGCACCTGTTCATCCATTCACCCCATTATTGTTGTTGTTTTATCACTTTATCACTGTTTCAGTACAGTGACTATTCATTTGTTGTTTACTTAGAGAAATTTTGGTCTCTATGTCACTTCAGCGCTACATTTTTTTTCTCCACATCACTGTTCAATATTTGTCACATTGTAGTGTAGCCGTTTTAGCTTTATTTCACTTTATTTTATTTAGATTAGCGCAATATTTTCCCTTTTTTCCTTTTTAAAACTTATAACATGCATGGGGACAAAGGGGACATTCACAGCATATTACAATCATGGTAATTAGGAAATGATGCAAGAAATACAAGACATTAGCATACATATAATATATAGATTGTAAAGTGAAAGGACTCACCTTAATATAGACCTTCTGTATCACTTGTATGATGGAAGAACACTTAAAGCAGAAAGCAAACAAGTACAGCAAGACCTGAAAAGAACGAACTGAAAAACATAAATCGAGCGGACAGGAATGCACTGCAAAACAGATAAGACCTGACTGCAAGCACTGAAAAACAGATACGAACCCACAAGCACAAACTGAACCCGAGAAAACGATCTGCAAAGCACGGAGACTGAAAAGCGCGAATCGGCTCGAACCAAACTTTTACAAACACGTGGTAACATGGAATCAGCAAGAGCAGCCCCAAGGGTGGTGCCATTGGATATGACCTTCCCCTATAGTGCCGTCGTACGTGGTTTACGTGACCGCGTTCTGACACTATCGGTTATTTAACCGATGGTGTGTAGGCGCGACGGACCATCAGTCAGCTTCATCGGTTAACTGACCACAACGGTCCATCAGACCGTTCTCATCGGATGGACTGATCGCTTGTACGAGGATTTATTTCCTTAGCTATATATATTTTTTTTTACTATTCTTACATAAACTTAGTATTTTTCATTTGTTCATGTTTGTAGCGCCAAAGTGCTATGTACCCGAAGCATAAACCTTTTGCCTTTATAAAAGACCTGGTCACTACATACAGGTATTTCTCAGCCTGAGAAGGGGTGTGGGTGAGGGCAATGTGTTTACCTGTGTTAGCACTGGGTATGTCAATGCACTGCTGAAAATATGTGCTAAATAGGGGGTCCACTGTCTTTAATCACATTATTGGTTTTAATAGGAAGTACAGCTATCCCAAAATTATTATTGTCATTATACAAGATTTATATAGCGCCAACAGTTTCCACAGTACTTACAATATAAAGGGAGACTATTCAATTACAATACAGTTCAATACAGAATGAATAGGAGGGCCTTGCTCATAGAGCTTACAATCTGAAGAGAAGTGGAGGTGGTACAAAAGGTATAACCTGGCAAAGGTAGCCAAAGTACAATTTTTAAGTGGAGGTGGGTAGGGTTCCCTGAATAAATAAGTTCAAGGTTTAATGTCTCAAACATAAAGCAACAGCTACCAAAAAGAGTAAAAAATAAATATATACAAATTATATATAATTGCAAACTTATACTATAACATAGGAATTTAAAAAAAAATCTCCCCAATACACCACATTGCCTGATATACAGTACTCTACTAAGTATATGATTATTAATAATATTAGTACTAGTAGTAGTAGTAGTACTAGTAGTATTGCACCTAATTGAACGAAAATACTAAGAAATTGTTTGTCATTTTTGTCATTATTACCCTATATCATTACTTCATGTTCCTATTTGGCTCCCATGTTTCTGTGAACTCCAGCTGTGGTTTTATTTTCTGGGGATGAGAGCAGTTTTGATTAAGCTCAAACTTCTGCTCTGCACAGCTTGCAATGCCACAAACCAATCACCAGCAACATCACTTTCTTCTTAGATACCCCTGACTGACTCTCCAGAAGAACCAATGCTATTCATGTGAGCTAGTGTGTAAGATAAACTCTGGAGACCAAAAACTCTAGATTGCAAACAAACTTAATGAATATTAAATACTATTTCATTGTAATGCTTCTCTTACTTCCAGCTGATAATTTGCTCTTGCAGATGTGGTTAAAGCATGATTTAGTAATGATTGAATAACTGGGACTTGATTACATGATACAGATAACACCATGTAAATTCATCAAACTTGGAAGATGGAATACATTTCTGAGAATTGCATATCCATTTGTAGCATCATTACTTATATTATAGTGGTAGCCTGGCAGAGTTAATAGTAGTAATTGTATAGTAGATGAATAGTACTAGATATGTGCATTCCCGTTCGTACGAATGTTATTTTCGTACGAAAATGTTCATTTTCGTACCCGCAGAATAATGTGTACATACGAAAAAATTAAAGCACCAAAATACGAAAACTACGGGATTACGAATGAGCCGCATAACGAACAACCGCAAATACGAACGAACGATCCAACGAAAATACGACAAAACGAAAACGGCAAAAGAACGAAAATGACATCTATAACAAAAGACTTGCATTCTGTATTTTGTTTGAATCCTTGTTCTGTTCGTATTTTGATTTTCAGTCGTATGTTCATTGTTCATATGACATCTAACAAAAGATTTTCATTCTGTATTTTGTTTGAATCCTTTTTCTGTTTGTATGTTCATATGACATCTATAACAAAAGATTTGCATTCTGTATTCTGAATTCCTTTTTTCTGTTCGTAATTTGGTTTCAAAATACAGAATGCAAATCTTTTGTTATAAGATGTAATTTTCGTTTTTTTGAATGGGCAGTGAGTGCAGTCAGTTAGTGAAGCAGCTTCTCTTTTGTGCTGAGTACAGTAGTACAGTAAAGCCAAATAAACTTTTCTGTGGATTTTCGTCTGAAGGGAGATCAGTTGGCCAGACTTTTGAACCTGGAACCCAAAAATGGTTTTCTGATGGAGTTTAAAAACGAACGAACGTTCGGTAAAACGATCGTTTTTATGTTTGTTGTTAAAAAAGTCTGACCAAGTGTATGGAGCTTAACAATAGTTAATATGGATGAGCCGCGTGTTGAAAGTGCCGCGAATCCCGCAATATATTTCCGAAAGTACAAAATGACGAAAATTCACGAAAATTATTGTCTAACAAGTAACGAACATGAATTAAACAGAATAACGAACCATCCCGCATGTACGAAAATAAAACGGTAACCAAAATACGAAACGATCGGAATACGAAAAAATCGCGTTGTACGAAAAACGAACGGGAACGAACAGGAAACGGGCGTCTTACGAAAAACGAACGGAAACGAACCTACGGAACGATACGAAACAGAACAAAAAAAAACGAATTTTCTTTCTGTGCACATGTCTAAATAGTACTGCTTGGGTGGGACTTTAACGGCTCGAAAAAGGGGTTATATTATTTTAAAAATGTATACATTTTATTTTAGTTCCATTAAAAGTAATTGTATAAGTAACATTAAAAATTCACATAATAAAGTTGATACAAAATCACAGAGATGCAATGTATATAAACGTATTGTTTGTTGCACATGCAGAGGTCACATATGAGTATACAACATATTTCAGAGACATATGGCTCCTTCTTCAGGGGTAACTCTGCAGAGAGTATAGTGCAGTCTGTTGTCAAGACCAAACATACTAGAATATACAAAATGACACCACAAAATACAGGGCTCAGAGTTCATCCATTGTACTCACAAGGCAGTCTCTATTATAGAGTCGAAAGTGTATCTCATAAAATCAGAGGAAGCAAACCAGTTGCCATCATTCACATCAAGAACCTGTCCCAACAGTAGAGGATGGGACGTGGGGAGGTGGGGAATCTTTAGCTCAACAGGGCCAAGAAGATATGCACTGAGACCACCTAACACTGGCACAAAAAGGGAGTTTGGATCTTATTGTGATAATTTGAAAAAGTGTCCCAAAATGATCATAGCATGAAAGTTTGTGAAAACACATACCTCTAATGAATGCATTGGATCAGATGTAAAGGGTATCCAAGAAAGTATCCAACTAGACATAAGTACCTTGGGTATATCAGGGATGAACATCACTGATATACCCAATGAATAAACATATAGGCAGTCTACTCAGATTGTATCACTGCCAATAGTAAGTGAGTGATTTTTGTTTGTATAGGGATGTGCAAAGCACTCTATATTTATCAAGAGGAGTATATAAAGTAATCAAGTATAGATGCACCTTGCCAAACAATGTAAAAAGCTAAAGTAATAGAAAGTGTTTTGACATCAAAGATTCTTAGTGGCAATTTGTTTGCAGTATATAAATATAATAGTACAATCCCAGTCTGCTTACCTGAGAGAAGAACAAAGCGTGGTTCCTGCAACATATGTATGGGATGAAGGCATGATGGCTAATATGTGGGTCCAGCTTAAATAGGGGTTTTTGAAGTTTTGGTCCACCCTCTCATAAACGGAGAGAACAGGTCTACGATATCCAGTGTGGATGTGTCTCTCCTACCCTCTTTCTGGCCGGCATTGGCATTTGCCTCCTGGACCTCGTGGTGCCGCCCCGCCCACCAGCATATGGTGCCGCCATGTGCGCAATAAAATCACGTGCTGGAGGCTCGCCCACCTGCTCAGGATGGCTGCATGTGGCCGAAGTGGCGTGAAAAGAAATTGAAGGTGACCTGCCTCCAGCCAAAATCAAAAGTGGAGAAGTCTGCCGCTATCTTACCAAGGCCAAAACAGGGGCCACATCCCAGGGGTAGGAGAAGAGAATGATACAGTTGTGCTCATAAGTTTACATACCCTGGCAGAATTTATGATTTCTTGTCCATTTTTTTGAGAATATGAATGGTAACACAAAAATATTTCTTTCACTCACGGTTAGTGTTTGGCTGAAGCCATTTTTTATCAATCAACTGTGTTTACTCTTTATAAATCATAATGTCAACAGAAAAACCCAAATGATCCTGATACAAAGTTTACATACACTGGTGATTTTAGCCTGATAACAAGCACACAAGTTGACGCAAAGGGGTTTGAATGGCTATTATAGGTAACCATCCTCAAATGTGATCTGTTTGCTTTTGCTGTGATCTGGACTCCTGACATACCCTTGCATATTTCAACAAGTTCTGGACTGACGTTTCTGGATTCTGAGTCATGATGAAGCAAAAGAATCGTCAAAGGATCTGTGGGAAAAGGTAGTTGAACTGTATAAAACAGAAAAGGGATATAAAAAGATATCCAAGGAATTGAGAATGCCATTCAGCAGTGTTCAAACTCTAATAAAGAAGTGGAAAATGAGGGGTTCTGTTGAAAACAAACCACGGTCAGGTATACCAACTACAATTTCAGCCACAACTGCCAGGACAATTGTTCGGGGTACAAAGAAAAACCTACAAATAACTTCAGGTGAAATACAGGACTCTCTGAAAACATGTGGTGTTGAAGAAAGTTGGGCTACATGGTCGAGTTGCCAGAAGAGCACAGAGACAAGCCTTAAACCTTCTAGCACAAAGTCATTTGGAGCAATGAGACCAAAATGTTGCTTTTTGGCCACAACCATAAATGCTACATTTGAAGAGGAGTCACCAAGACCTATGATAAAAAGGTTCGGAGGTGGATCGCTGATGTTTTGGTAATGTGTGAGCTACAAAGGCACAGGAAATTTGGTCAAAATTGAGAGCAAGATTGTGAAACCTCCACCCTGAGGCTAGGCTCTTCAAGATTTGCTGGGCCCGGCCTCCCCCGGCACAGATTGCGGGGGGAGTTCAGGGCACAGTTCTACATTTATTTCATATTTTCCCACAATGCCTAATAAGTCATATGCATACCACCTTGTCGGAATACCTTGTATTTCTACATTATGCTGTCGATTGCTCAATGTATGTGCTGTATTTGTTGTAGAATTAATAAAAATCATTTATATATTTAAAAAAAATGATGGCAAGATGAATGCAGTATGTTATCAAAAAATAATGGAGGAACATTTGTATTTATCAGCCAGGAAGCTGCACATGGGACATACATGGGACATTCTTGGACATTTCAGCATGACAATGATCCAAAACACAAGGCCAAGTCGACCTGTCATTGGCTACAGCAGATTAACGTGAAGGTTCTGGAGTGGCCATCTCAGTCTCCTGACCTCAATATCATCGAGCCACTCAGGGGAGATCTCAAACCTGCAGTTCATGCAAGACAGCCCAAAAATTAACAGCAACTGGAGGCTTTTTGCCAAGAGGAATGGGCAGCTTTACCACCTGAGAAGATAAAGAGCTTCATCCACAAATACCACAAAAGACTTCAAGCTGTCATTGATGTTAAAGGGGGAAATACAGGGGAATTAGTAACTGGGTATGTAAACTTTTGATCAGGGTCATTTGGGTAGTTTATGTTGTCATTATGATTTAAAAAGAGCAAACAGAGTTGATTGATAATAAATGGCTTCAGCCAAACACTAACCATGAGTGAAAGAAACGTTTTTGTGTTATCATTCATATTCTCTGAAAAATGGGCAAGAAATCATAAATACTGCCAGGATATGTAAACTTATGAGCACAACTGTATATCTCCTCACCAATGGGTGTGGCCCGCACGTGCTGGGTTCCACTGATAACGCCCCTCTGGGCTAGAGATCCTGCCTTGGAAAGTGATGGCACAATGTTCAAATGAATGCACCAAATTACAGGAGCTCTATTGTTTCAAAACAAATTAGACCAACCTTGAATAATACAGCACCAGATGTTAAATCTGGTGATTATCACACAGGATTTTAAATACATTGACAAATGTGAAAAAAAAAGTGGGTCAGAAAATAGGAAAACACTGGACGGGTCTATTTTGATGGGGTCCATACCATCTGATGTAAAGCCATCAAGGATGGGTTTGAAATTAACAGCTCCATTGAGGTCGGGGGGCATAGTGGCCTTTAGTTTGTGATTCTATCTCAACTCCTGTTGTAGGAGGAGTATATTCCAGCCCCAAACCCCCCTGCCTTCCCTGGGGTTTGGATGAACCAATCTAAGATCAAAACAATTTTTGGGGGAATCTGCCACAGTGAATGGCAGTCCCAAGCTGACCCAGTGGGAGCTCCGGTTTGCATGTCTTAATACTATGGACATGTTTATAGGTTCTCCTCCAGAACTCTCCTACCCTTTTTCTGGCCGGCATTGCCTTTGTTTTGCCCACAATCACATACAATAAATACAATAGATTTACAGTTAGCATAATGATGGCCCTAAAAAATTTCACCATTAGGTAACTTCAAAGAAGATTCTGTACACATGTATCTTCAATAATGGTATGCCCTGCATATATATATATATATATATATATATATATATATATATATATATATATTTACAAGGATCCTTGCGCTTGTCTCCTCTAAGCTTTCTTTGAGTGACATGGTCTCTAATAGAATAGAGGTGGCACTTTTAAAGCTTAGGGGGTACAAAATTACCAATGTGTGGATCCATTAAAAAGAGGTGCCAATATTACTAGGATAGTTGGCCCCCTTATCTTTCCTATCATACAAAAGATTGTTTGTTGTAGACTTGAGTACTCGTTTTATGCTTTTTTAAGACATGCTTTGGTATACCAAAAACAGAACATTCCATAGCTCAACTCACCAACCAGTCTGCTGACCAACCAGATTATCTGTCCAACAGTCTGCGATATACCTTGCCACTGGAGCGAGTTTCACCCCACTTCATCATCAATTCCTAATGGGGATTTCAACTGTGTCAACCATAGTACATGACACCTGTATTGCCATTTGGGAGGAGTTGAAGAGCACAGTCATGCCGGAACCAACAATCAGCTTGTGGGAAGAGATAGCGGAGGAGTTTTGGGAGAAGACAAACTTTCCGAATTGTATTGGAGCATTAGACGGGAAACATATCAGGCTCATCAAGCCACCAAACTCTGGTTCCCGCTATTTCAACTACAAGAAATATTTCTCCATTGTGCTGCTGGGACTGAGTGACGCAAACATGCGCTTTATAGCGGTGGACGTTGGAGCATACGGGAGCTCTGGAGATTCACGAATTTTTAGAAATTCCATGATGGGACAGCGTCTGCAGTATGGGGATTTTAATGTACCACAGCCACGGCCTCTACCTGGTACTGCTGGACCGGATCTACCCCTAGTAGTGCTAGGAGATGAGGCATTTGTCCTATCCACTCACCTACTCAGGCCCTATACTAGGCATGGTCTTACTGCCAAGAAGCGCATCTTCAATTACCGCCTGAGCCGTGCACGCAGAATGGTAGAGTGCGCCTTTGATATTTGTACAGCTAAATGGCGTGTACTGTTGACTGCAATGCACTTGGAAGTGGACCACGCAGGCAATGTGGTTTTGGCATGCTGTGTTCTCCATAACTTTCGAAGGGGAAAGGGGATTGCACACAATGAACCACCGTTACCTGTTTGTGAAGAGCACAGAGGGAGTGTTAGGAACATGCATTTTTCTTCAAGTAAAACATGACACAGGACATTCCAAAAAATATATAAAGTGACCCATTAGAACATTCCTGATGTGTTGTTCGAAAATGTTTTTTTTACTACATAGATGTGGACATTAGGTGCATGAACAAGAACTAAAAGTGAAATTCTACCCTGCCTGAAAAAATCTTAAAAAAATATATAAACAAATTCACCAAAAACATTTGGGTAGGCGATGGATCTTCTACCTTTGTCCTCCTACGGCACGAAAGCAGCCGGCACATTCACGAAGAGTGATGCTGCTCGCACACTGCCAGTTTCCGGATGGCGGCATCGAAAGCTAGCAGGATAGAGGGATTGGCCTCCGGGGTGCAGATTAGAACAAAGGGGTTAATTTACTAAGGCAAAACAACTTTGCACTACAAGTGCACTTGGAAGTGCAGTCGCTGTAGATCTAAGTAGTAGATCTGATATGGGTGGTAGATCTGCTGATTCTTATCTTTCAATCATGTGCAAGCAAATATGTTTACTATTTTACTTGCATGTCCCCCTCAGATCTACAGCGACTGCACTTCCAAGTGCACTTGTAATACAAAATAGATTTGCCTTTAGTAAATAATCCCCAAAGTGTCTTTAAAGGTCAGCAGCTACAGTGTTTGTAGCTGTTGACTTTTTTAAAAAAAAAACATAGCGGGTGTAAACCCTTGTTAAGTACTTTTTTATAAAATCAATGCTAAACAACAAAAATGACTTGTTCAAAAGAGGGGTGCAGGTAGCAACATCAGCAACCATTTTGAATTTAAGTGCTTCAGAGTGTGTGCAAAATTCTCCAGAGAGATGGCCCCACCAAAAAAAAAAAAGTTAGAGGAACATAATCTTCTCTTTTTTATTTATTATTTTCTAAATAGTTTCCTAGGTGCATTGTTGGTTCACTTTTCCTTCTATTTCACTAATGTTTTGTTTTCTTTGTCTGAATTTCTCACTTCCTGTTTCTCCTCAGTAAGGTGTTTAGTAAGCTGTTCTAAATAACTTTACATGGCTCGGATGATAGTGGAAAGCATACTAAGGAGAAACAGGAATTGAGAAAAAAAAATAAAAATTAGAAGGGAAATGGAAGGAAAGAGTAAGTGAACCAACAATGCACAAGCTTAAAGGAAACAATTCAGACGAACCAAGCCCTTCAACTTAAAGCGGGGGTTCACCCCAAAAAATTTTTTTAGAACAATACAGCCAGCACACTAAGCATACTAAGCACATATACTGTATTTTTATTTTTTTTGTCTCTGTACACATGATATTGTCATTTTGTCCAGGTTCTGATGACTGCGGGAGTGGGCGTTCCTATTCTTGGATTAGATGATTGACGGCTTGTGAAACAGTTTCCCTGTCGCACAACGCGCGTCACCAGATTTCCGGAAATAGCCGAGCTGCGAGTTGGCACTATACGGAGCCTGCGCAGTCAGCTCTACACGACGGACGCAGGCGCCGTATAGTGCAGATAGGAACGCCCACTGCCGCAGTTATCAAAACCCGTAAGCCCTGGACAAAATGCCAATATCACGGTATGTACGGAAAAAAACAAAAACAAAGACCTACATACAGTATATGTGTTTAGTATGCTGGCTGTAATGTTAGAAATTTGTTTTTTGGGTGAACCTCCGCTTTCAGGGGTTGTAAACATTACTTTGTGCAAAGGTATCAATAAAACATTGCATTAACAAAAAATGAAAAATCAAACAGTAATAAAAATAAAAAAACTACAAGTTCTCATACACTGGGTAAGAGGAACGCAAGGTTTGGTTCACTGCCAACATCTATATGTGGTACGGATTGTGTAGATGAGGGTGAACTGACTGGGTGGGGCTGCCCATGCATTCTCTGAAAACCAGGATAAGATGGGAAGGGTTTATATGTTGGTGGCAGCCCTGCATATGAGTTCATGACTGGTGTGGTGTCACGGCATTCATGACTGGGCATTGGCTGACTCAAAGAGCCACTAGGTGAATTAAAACCCAGAGCCCATGGTTGAAATTTTGGATATGGGCGTTGCTCTTTGCATGCGGACACTATATACGTTAGATAGGCATGTATATCACCCCTAACATCAGTGCGTTTCTCTGGAGGAATCTCCCTGAGTACACATAGTAACATTCTCAAAAACATGACATCGGGATCTGAGATGTTGAGGAACTCATCATCTTTTTTGGCATGATTTTGTGACTGTTTTCTCATTTCTGCAATGATACAATTAAAATATTCCTCAAAAGGTGTCTCTTGTTGGCGTGGTCGACGAGTGGCGGAAGTAGACCGTGCTCTCTTGTCAAGATTTGCCTGAAAATAGATAGAATACATAGATTACGCTTCTGATGTTGAGGTCACACTTGGTGAACAGCATACCTGATGCTTGCTCAAATATATGTGCCAGTGCTTGTGTCACAGCTTGCAGCACCCGTTTTGAATCGATCAGACACAGGCACTTGTAGTCCCAAAAACCTGTCACTGTACAAAGCCAGAAGTATGACCAAAAAAGATGGAGCTTGTGACCAAATTACATACCTGCGGTTCTGGAGGTTCTTGAGTGAATGGCTGATACTCTTGAGATGAAACTGTCTCTGGAATGGTTTCCTGGCTGGTCTCAGTATTATTTTCTGGTGACAAACTTGCACGCCTTGCGCTGGCTCTTGCAGGAACACTTGAGACAGTTCTAGGTAAAAACATTATAAAACATTACAAGTTTTTAAAAATAATTATCATGAATAGTGTCACATGTACACAACAGAATAGCCCTCTATCTGGAGCTGGGGGAAAATAAAAAAATGGGTCTACACCTTTCACATTGGAGCGGTAAGGTGCAAACAGAAACCCTGGAAGCAGCATCTTTGGAGTGGTGAGGGAGCAGTGTGTATACCGCTCCTTCAACTTTCCAGCCCATTCAAATTAATAGGACAGTGGAGCTATACTGCCCACAAAACGTTAGTTAAATAAAATATATATGTTAAATATACTTACGCACGCATCTCGGTGGTGCGCCTCAAGAAAGACAATGCCTCTGCATGGGGGTTGGGCCTACGGCGAGTTGAGGGTGCTCCGCTTCGATCCGCAGACTTCTCTTCGTTTACTTCTTTCTTGAAGCGGTCGCGTAGGGATCTCCACCTGGTATAAACCTCCTTCCTACAATATATATTTCATTGTATAAATAAAAAATATATATTGAAAAAATAAACGCATATAAGCCGTACATTGAGAGAGATCTGCTCTCACCCCCACCCAAGAAACTAGAGAATACACAAACCATTTGACCCCTTTCACTGCCAGTGACAAAAGTGTCCAATCTGTCTGCCAAAATGTAGCTGCCCCTCCGGCATTTTTTTTTTTAAATTGTTCAGAAAGTACAAATGCCCAACCTATGTGTGAAAATAAAAAAGGAACAACAATTTGGTTTGTTTGCAGCATTGTCATTGACGCAGCGCTGTATTGCAAAAAAATGGCCTTGTCATTTAGGGGGTTAAATCTTCATTAGTCTGGTTGTAAGGAAAGAGCTATGATGCATGTGTACCCTGATACATAAACATACATAAACACCAGAAACTTTGCACTCACCTCGGTTATCTTGATCAGTTGCAGACATTTCGTCCCAGTTCGGTGTGACAAATTTGTATACTTCCTCCCACTTTGACCTCTTCAACACTCTGTCGGGCATGCACCAGGGCTATAATGGCCTTGTGGGAGATGTCTCTGGCCGCCATGCTGTCTTCTCCTCTTCTCCTCTTTCCTCTATCCCTAGTACTTCCTGTGTCATGTCCCAGGTATGCTAATGAATGATGATGTGCTTCCTGTTGTTTTTTTTTTTTTTTTTTAACCGCTGCTATCCGCAGTTGACAAAAAAGACTGTGATTACCTGCGGTTATGTGCATATAGCTGCACTACATCGCACCTGGACGCATTCAATTCTATTTTTCCTATTCGCACCAAACCGCATGTAACGTAATCGCACGCAAACGCTGTGTATGAATGGGGCCATAGGAAAACATTGTGTGCTTTTAGCTGCGGTAGAAAAATAGAAAATCCGCAGCTAAAAGCACCATTCTATCCGTCCGTCTGAAAGGGGCCTTACACAGCTTTGAGTAACTTGCACATGCAGGTTTCCCAAATAAACCCTGTTTTCTGTTTTGATCTCCCCTTCACTTAAAGGGTAACTCCACTTTCATGGGTAAAAAAATTGCAAATAAAAAAGTAACAATATAATGTATACAATTGCGACACAAATTATACTGTAATGGAATGTTATTAAAAATGACCTTTCCTTTTCATACTGCAGCCACTGTAACTTCTGAAAATGCAATACAATATGGCTATCTAGAGGTGTTCTGTACAGAGAATGTGGACAGAATACCTCTCAGAATCAAAATGTCAAGCTTGTGTGATTGGCTCACTGATTTTCCCAAAGTCTGTACTAAGATGCAAGTCAGATTTTGGACATTCCCTTGCAACAAAAATGTAATTTTTGGTGAGACATTCCCAATTGGAACTCATCTAAAGGGATGCAGGCCCAGCAGCTTTTCTCAGTGCCTTGCAGCTGCCACAGCTGATTGATAATTATGAAACAACTCCCATTAGATTCAGTTTTTTACACTGAGAAACACACAGGGATTTCTTCAGAATAACAAAAGGTAGGAATCTGCAATAAAGTTTGTTAAAATCTTTGTAATGTACATAAGTCACACAGGGGTGAATGTTTTTTTCTTAACAAAAGTGGGTTACGCTTTAAATTGGGGTAATTTTCAAAGCTAGTTCATAAGACTTTTTTTAAAAAAAAACTATACTTTATTTTATATAAGACATATAAAAAACAAAATACTTAATCGGTGGAAGGTGGGGTACACTTCATTCCGTACTGCGAAGCAGTAAATAAATACACTACGTCCAATGCAGTTTCAATCACACAATAAATACATTAACTTTGTGGTATGATCTTTAACATTTTGTTCTAGCTCATGAGACTTATTTAATATGAGTAAAAGACCTATTTGGGCAAGGATTTTTTGGTAGAAATAGTTCACAAATAATAAGGTTGGGTTGCCATGTATATCCAAGTTTTGGAGATCCTTTTTCTTATTAATTTTTTTCCTGGACAGTCCCAAATCGGTTTCATGTCTCCAAGGATTTATTATCAATAGACATCTGCTATTATTAAAAGTTATATTTTTTCCTCATACCTTCTTGTGCTGGTGAAGAGTAGAAGTATGTGCATACCTCTGCAGTCGGCAGCGTCCACCGGGTTTAGCCTTTCCCGTGCGCAGTCCCTTTTCTTGGGCCGCTCAAAGCGCTAATAAGACTGGGAACCACTCTGTGGATCTGTTGGGGTCTTCTCGCAGAGTTTCCTCACAGGAACGCCAACTGCCAAGAGCATCGATGAATGACATGTGAGTCGCAGAAGGATCAGCTACGGCTTCCCCAGGCCAGTAATTTCTTTCTTTTCCTTTTTTTCCTCATCTTTATTTTACCACATTTATTAGCTATTTTTTCTCTTTGTTTTCCCTTAAAAAAAAAAAACTTCTTATGGGTGCCTGTGATTCCCAGAAGTTTGTAGCTTCCTGCAGATCTGTCTCTCTGCCAGGATTGTCCCCCCTGTCATTCTGGGCTCCTCTCTTGCAGAACGAGGGGTCTGGTCTGCGGCAGGGGGGGCCGCGGGTGCTCTGTCATGTCCCTTCCCCTGTTCCTTTGTGAATGGCGGGGGGTGTGCGGGCGAATCGGCGTCTCCGCCGCCGTATTCCACAGGTGCAGTCATAGATGGGGACTCAGTGCTCTGATGCAGGACTTCCTGTGCCACGGGCGCCGGGCTTCCGCGCATGCACGGTCGCATGCGCGGTCGCTGAACGAGGATGTGGCGCCCATCTTGGTTGCTGGAAAGAGGGTTAGATTGCCCTTTCTTTTCAGTATGTGTCCAGGGGGGGTTCTTGGATTAACCCTCCCATCTGGTCCATATATAAGGAGCCTGTGAGCAAGGCTATGGCTGTCAGAGCCATTTCAGACTATGTCATGCTAGGTGCTCCAGCCCCAGCCCTGTGGTAGGTTTAAAAAAAAAAAGTGACAGTGTGCTTTGTGCCCCGCGCCTCTCTGTAGGTGTACAGACAGGCGTCTTTTTCTTCTTGTTAATCCCATAAGCCTTTTCTATTATTTTTCACAGCTGATCCTCCTGCCCAACCCCCGCAATGAGTCATTCACCTCGTAACAAAGATCCTCACACTTCCATTAGGTATGTGACCAGCAATGCGTGAGTATAAAAAAAAAAGAAAAAAGTGCGCTCACTGTTTCTAACGTGAGTCTCTTACATCGTAGCCCTGCCCACTCCAAGAGGTCCAAAAAATCATCGAGACACCGTGACAACGACAGCCCAGCCCACAGGTCTCATTCTTCACGACAACGGTCCCACTCATCAAGTCGGAGGTCCCAGTCCTCACATCATAGGTCAGGGAGGTCAAGATCTAAAGGACATAATTGGTCCCCCTCTTCTGGAACCTATAGAAAAAAGAAATGCTGGACATGCGGGGCTACGCCACTACCAGATAGAGTAGTCTGTAAGGACTGTTTTTTGGACTATGTGTCCAGGCGCGGGCTAGAAAATCAGCGTGCGATAGATCTGCTGAATAAAACAATGAGGGACTCCTTCTCCAAGCTTTTGGCTTCGGTCCCTGCTCAACCAGCCCCACAGATATCATAGGTTCAGGATGTAGAACCCAATCTCCCTGGTCCTTCAGCAGTCAGTACGTCTCTGCCACCGGCAGACCGACCAGTCAGAGATTCATCCCCCCAAAGACGACTCAGAGGACTCTTCAGAGGAGTCAGAACCTTCGGGCTTTAGCCTCTCCTTGGTAATGCCTTTTATCCAGGCAGTCAAATCGGCAATCGCCTGGAAGGAGGAAGAAGATCTTCCCCAAGAGTCTACGAGCTACTTCCCTTGTCTCAAAAGGAAGCAGGTTCTCTTCCCGTTGATGGGCGAGATTAGCCAAGTCATTCTGAATGAATGGTCAAAGACTGATAAAAAGCTTTCATTGGGTCGATTCAACAAAATGTATCCCTTACCAGAGTCTGGAACGCAGTCGCTAAACTCCATGCCAGTGGTGGACACATCAGTGGTGCGACTCGCCAAGAATGTAACCTTACCAATGGAGGATTCCCCTTCCTTCAAGGACCCTCTAGACAGGCGAATTGACTTGGAGTTGAAGAGGAGCTACTTAGCCGCAGGTGCAGCATGTAAGCCAGTTATCGCCCTCAAGTCAGTCTCAAATGCCATAAGGTCATGGACAGATAACATGTTGATGGGGACAAGGGCCTCATCCCCACAACCCTTGCCCGGTGGTTGTGGGGGTCTGCGGCGGGGGGCTTATCAGAATCTGGAAGACCCCTTTAACAAAGGGGACCCCCAGATGCTGCCCCCCCCTGTGTGAATTGGTAATGGGGTACATTGTACCCCTACCATTTCACGAAGGAAGTGTAAATAGTTGGAAAAAACACACACACACCGTAGAAAAAAGTCCTTTATTAATAAAAAATAAATAAAAAAATCCAGCGGTGGTAATCCACTCTCGGTCCCGGCTTCCTGCTCCAACGTTGTCTGCAATTAATATATGTTAAATATATATGCTGTTGAGCATATACCCCCCACGCCACACCTATTTGATTATGTATTATATAGTAAGGCAGCTGCTGTTATAACTAAAAAAGTAATGCTTGATAAACACACTGAATGAATTCCGTGTCTAAACAGCGCTTGCTATTTTGAATGCAATCCTGTATATACCGTGATCATTTAATAAACTATATATTGTTAAAAAGTGTCAATTTGGTAAATTAAATAAATCAATGTGATATATGTAATCATGTGACTAATAAATAATACAACAAGAAGTGTTCTAGTCCATGTATCAAAACAAACGATATTGTAACCAACATTGATGGGATCTAGTATGATAAGATAACAATGAAAAACTATTTAGGAGGGGGGTTTGTTGATCAAGCTGTTTTTGTTCCTGTGTAGATGATTCCAACAGGTGTAACAGGAATCCTGACCGTACACACCCTTTCTATTCACACATTTTTTTTGTGCATGACTTCCAAAAAAGACAGACGAAAAATTTGGGATCTGGGTCCCTTCTCACCAGATCCTATTGACCCTCTCTGCCTTACAACAGGAGGAGTCAAATTGGGCTTGTACAATCACGGTGACCAACTGCAGATCTTTCGCCAGGATATCTCGTCCTTCCTGTGCACCAGATGGTTCAGGTATGGGCTTCTACCAACACCTCTCCTGCCTCCTGCACAGCAGGGAACCGAGCTAGATCCAGCTTGTGGGGTCACCGTGATGGGATTCTGATCCTCCTCCAGAGAACCGCATTGACTTTGTCTGACCAAATTGTAATGCCACAAGCATTGTCTCACGTGTGACACAATGAACCATGGAAAAGGGGAAAAATACTCCTCATAGGTAAAAATGCTTTATTTAAAAACTGACATCAATAAAAAATTGGTTTGCAATAGCCAAATGGCTGCAAGACAATTGCAAAAAGTTTTCAATGCAATATAAAAAAAATAGAAAAATCTAGATTAAATCACTCAATACATAATCTTTGTATGTGTTTTATTGTATGTGCTTGCTATTTACTTTATCTAGAACAGCTGCAATTAATTTATGCCTTACCTAAATCATTTTTTGGAAATAGCAATGTCTATTTCGCTTTGCACGTGTGTATACATTGCACTAGTTTGTAAAAATGAAACAACCTTTTGAATGTATGTTTTATGGATTAGATATGTACAGTTATGACCCATATTAACCTGTACCACATATACAAATTTGCCATTTGTTAAAAAAATTTAATAATCTGAAAATAATGACAAAGGAAAATCCTTCAGTAAATACATTTTTAACAGATCTTTCCAAGCAGATGAGAGAGTACAGCCAAAGCAAATAAGGCATAATTTCAGGCTTCTTAATATTGGCCACATGTTATACTTATCTGAATTTGCCAAACATGTTAGCTAAAGGCAAATATACTGACACTGTTTCCTATTAAGCAGTGCCTAAAACCTATAAATTCTAAATTTGAAAGCACGCTCTTTTTGTTACACTTTTATAAATGAATTCCTTAAGAGTTTATATGGTTTTCCATTTGCTATCAATTTATTTGTTTATTGTTAAGAAATAATACCTTTTAGCACTTTTATTGTTCTGTGCATTCAACCCCAGAAAGGCTACTTGCTATCTTAAGCAGACAGGCTTCGCTTCTAGAAAATTACCAGTACAAATTCTTCCTTTGTTCTACTACAATTGACATGTCACCTGATTTTATTGCTAATGAGGTCTTTACTGATGAAGGATGGTGTCAGGGGTTATCTGGTAGCTAACCTTACTAAACAGGCTGTAAATATTTCTATCAAACAGTACCTGATGGCAACATGCTGTTACATTGTCTTTTTATTGCATTGGTAGACAGATAACCAATTAAAAGGAATGATTTAAAGGTAGGTAAGGTGTTTCTCTGTTATTTAAGCTATGCTTTTCAATATATGTTTTAGTCACATTCAGCTCATTTAAAATCTTTATTTCAGCTATATATTCTGCCTACAAAAACAACTGGTGACTAGGACCATTAAACAAAGACACAGAAGGTTTTTGTTTTCATCATATACATATATTCTGGTTCTAAAATACACTTTTTTTTAAATAATGGCGTAGGGGTCCCCATCAAAATCCCCCTCAATCCACTTTTTATGACAATACCATGTATATAAGCCTTTAAAATTAGCACATTTGACACATTTGACATTTGAAAACGAGGTTCCGCGACTTTTGAATTTTCCCCGAATTCAGCATATTTTTTGGTGTTCGCCAGAACACCCGAACAACCAAAGTTCGGCCCGAACTTATGCTCGGGTCGAACCGCCTGCCCATCCCTAATCCTATTACAGGTGCCTAGTGTAGCCCAGAAGAACCTACATGGGGTAGTCCTCTCATGGGACCCCTGCCTGGTACCCAAGGTGGAGGGAAACATGGAGGACGCGATTACCACCCTGTCACATTAACTCTACCCCACCCATAGGCTGCTATTTTTTCAGCAATAGGCTATTATTTTGGAATGGCCCTCTTTGTCCTCACCTTTATAAAAAAGAAGTAATCTAAGGTTACCTTTATATAAGCACAGCTCCATTCATACAATCCAATAGTAAATGTATAAAAAAGTTGATTGAAACAAAAAATCTTTTTATTATAGAATGTGTTTCAAATTACACTGTGAGAAAAAAGTGTTTCTCAAGTAAAAAATGTAAATAAATCCAATATTAATGTGCAATAAACGCATGTGCTTCTTCTTAGGGCCCTTTCCCACGTACGGATCCATACCGTTCTTATCCACTTGCTCAGCTGGGTTCGCTCTGTTGATCCCCGCTGAGCCGGAAGATGACAGGGCGGTCCCTGTCAGATCTCCGCTATTCCCTTATAGGGGGATCAGATGGATGGAAAAATAGTATTTTCCTGCTTCTGCAGAATCGGACCGTAGCAGGGACCGATGACATCGGGTGTCAGCGGATATTTCATCCTCCGAAAACAGATGGATTAAATATGGACATACTGTCCGTACGTGTGAAAGGGCCCTTAGACCTTGAAAGGGTCAAACTCGCTCACAAATAATGATAATTCCCATCAGGAAAAAGGCTCCACACTGATCTTTAATGGTTCCCACCAAGGTACTGCAGGGATCAAACACACTTTGCACCTCGTATACTTCTCCTTTGAAGGTTGCCTCAGTGATGATCACCAGCAACTTTAACAGTGAAGTACCAGGTGTTCAATGGAATAAACCTCACCCACCCATCTTCATCTATTAAACACATTTATTTCAATAAAAACAGCATATAACATATTTAAAATCCAACAGGTCTCACACATGTCACCGCCGGGCTCTACCTCTACAGGTTACGCCACCATCTAGGTGGCTTCTTCTGGAGGGCAAACAAATTATACCAATACCTTCTGGTTTAAAGGCTCACACTTTAAACAACTTAATGGATCAGCCATGAGATGTAAGTTTGCTCCCTCCTGTGCCAACATCTTTATGGGGATCATGGGAATGGGAGTTTATTCATCCTAAGTTAGGTACCGATTTGGTTGTTTGGAAACACTATATATATGACTGCTTGTTCATTTGTCGGGGACCCTGAGGACCAGTTATGTGAATCTATTGGTACTCTCAATAATCGCAAATATAATCTTGAGTTATATACTATATACATCAAATTGGAAGTTAATTTCCAGAACCTCATCATAAGGATTAATAAAGAGGAGATCACTTCCAAATGTTCCAGTTGCTAGATGTCATTTCAAACTCTGGATTAGGGCCATTCCAAAAGGAAAATTTCGGAGGTTCCACCGAAACTGCACCAATAGGCAAATTTTCATGGAATAGGCGAAAGAACCTAAAACATACTGTATGTTTAGAGAGAATATATAATAATAGCTTCTTGAGGTGTAATTATGTTATATAAATTGTATTTATTTTTGGAGTACATTTAAAGAATTGGGCACCAAAAGGGTTGAGAAGATAGGGTTAATTAAATAAGAAGTTAAAGGACATGAGAGTTCTTAGCCCTCCACCCCAAATGAAGACAATTAATCATCAAAACACTTTGGGTGAGTGTGCCAGCTGAGAGTCACTCACCTACTTGTGGAAACATAGGGCCTGATTCTCAAAAGAGATACGCAGACTTAACTGCTGTTCAGCCTGCGTATCCCTGTGCCTAACTTTGGAAACGATTCTCAAAAGGCTTTTTCCAAAGTTAGGCAGAAAATCTGACATGTGTAAGACACTTACACGGTCAGATTTTAGGATGCAGTACCGCATCCGCCACTGGGGGCATTTCTCATTGAAATGCAGCTTTGCGTATGCAAATGAGGACTTATGCAGATTTTCAAAGCATTTCATCACTGTGATTTCTGCGTAAGTTCCGAATTTGCCTGCGCAAAACTAGGGCTGGTTTTATAATGTGGAAAGTTAGTCACACATTGTAAAGGCCCATTCCAGCGACGGCATTTGGTATGCATTCCCGAGGGAGAACTCCACGGCAATTTTTAAATTCAAAACCGGCATGGGTTCCCCCCCCAGGAGCATACCAGGCCCTTAGGTCTGGTATGGGTTGTAAGGAGACCCCCCCTCCGCCGAAAAATCGACGTAGGGGGTCCCCCTACAATCCATACCAGACCCGTATCCAAAGCACGCTACCCGGCCGGTCAGGAAGGGAGTGGGGACGAGCGAGCGCCCCCCCCCCCTCCTGAGCCGTGCCAGGCCGCATGCCCTCAACATGGGGGGGTTGGGTGCTCTGGGGCAGGGGGGCGCACTGCGGGCCCCCCCACCCCAGAGCACCCTGTCCCCATGTTGATGAGGACAGGACCTCTTCCCGACAACCCTTGCCGTTGGTTGTCGGGGTCTGCGGGCGGGGGCTTATCGGAATCTGGGAGTCCCCTTTAATAAGGGGGCCCCCAGATACCGGCCCCCCACCCTAAGTGAATGGATATGGGGTACATCGTACCCCTATCCATTCACCTGGAGGCAAAAAGTAAAAGTTAGTAAACACACAACACAAGGCTTTTTAAAATAATTTATTATTCTGCTCCGGATGCCCCCCCTGTCTTCTTTATTAGCTCTATTTCCAGGGGGGGCTTCTTCTTCCGCTCTCCGGGGGTCTTCTTCCACTCTCCGGGGGGGGGTTTCTTCTTCCGCTCTCCGGGGGGGGGGCTTCTCCGCTCTCCGGGGGGCTTCTTCCATCTTCTCCCCTCTTCCGCTGTTGACTCGGCGAACCCCGGTTCTTCTCCAGCTGTCCGGTGCCTTCTTCTTCAGCGCTGGCTGCCTGCTATGTTTGTGTGTTAGCTCAATTAGTAACAGGCAGCCGGCGCGGTCTTCTGTGACGTCAGGGTCTTCTGTTCTTCTCCCCTCTTCCGATGTTGACTCGTCGCATCTTGTCGCTGTAATGATGGAAGCGTGCCTTGCATCCCATTTATATAGGCATCACCGTCCCATCATGCTCCGGTAGGTACCCACGTGGTGGGTGCCTACCCACGTGCACCCACCACGTGGGTACCTGCCGGAGCATGATGGGACGGTGATGCCTATATAAATGGGATGCAAGGCACGCTTCCATCATTTCAGCGACAAGATGCGACGAGTCAACATCGGAAGAGGGGAGAAGAACAGAAGACCCTGACGTCACAGAAGACCGCGCCGGCTGCCTGTTACTATTTGAGCTAACACACAAACATAGCAGGCAGCCAGCGCTGAAGAAGAAGGCACCGGACAGCTGGAGAAGAACCGGGGTTCGCCGAGTCAACAGCGGAAGAGGGGAGAAGATGGAAGAAGCCCCCCGGAGAGCGGAGAAGCCCCCCCCGGAGAGCGGAAGAAGAAACCCCCCCCGGAGAGTGGAAGAAGACCCCCGGAGAGCGGAAGAAGAAGCCCCCCTGGAAATAGAGCTAATAAAGAAGACAGGGGGGCATCCGGAGCAGAATAATAAATTATTTTAAAAAGCCTTGTGTTGTGTGTTTACTAACTTTTACTTTTTGCCTCCACGTGAATGGATAGGGGTACGATGTACCCCATATCCATTCACTTAGGGTGGGGGGCCGGTATCTGGGGGCCCCCTTATTAAAGGGGACTCCCAGATTCCGATAAGCCCCCGCCCGCAGACCCCGACAACCAACGGCAAGGGTTGTCGGGAAGAGGTCCTGTCCTCATCAACATGGGGACAGGGTGCTCTGGGGTGGGGGGGCCCGCAGTGCGCCCCCCTGCCCCAGAGCACCCAACCCCCCCATGTTGAGGGCATGCGGCCTGGCACGGCTCAGGAGGGGGGGGGCGCTCGCTCATCCCCACTCCCTTCCTGACCGGCCGGGTAGCGTGCTTTGGATACGGGTCTGGTATGGATTGTAGGGGGACCCCCTACGTCGATTTTTCAGCGGAGGGGGGTCTCCTTACAACCCATACCAGACCTAAGGGCCTGGTATGCTCCTGGGGGGGAACCCATGCCGGTTTTGAATTTAAAAATTGCCATGGAGTTCTCCCTCGGGAATGCATACCAAATGCCGTCGCTGGAATGGGCCTTTACGATGTGTGACTAACTTTCCACATTATAAAACCAGCCCTAGTTTTGCGCAGGCAAATTCGGAACTTACGCAGAAATCACAGTGATGAAATGCTTTGAAAATCTGCTTAAGTCCTCATTTGCATACGCAAAGCTGCATTTCAATGAGAAATGCCCCCAGTGGCGGATGCGGTACTGCATCCTAAAATCTGACCGTGTAAGTGTCTTACACATGTCAGATTTTCTGCCTAACTTTGGAAAAAGCCTTTTGAGAATCGTTTCCAAAGTTAGGCACAGGGATACGCAGGCTGAACAGCAGTTAAGTCTGCGTATCTCTTTTGAGAATCAGGCCCATGGTTTTTGCTTGCCAAAAATGTAGATCGGAGACTGGTGATGTTGGAGCACTGGGGACATTTTACTGAACTGAGTATGATTCTGACATATTGTTTTTGATAGTTTTTGATACGTTAGTTCATCAAGATATTTATCAAATTTTTCAGTATATCATTGGTAATAGTTTGAGTAAGAGCATACTTTAAGGGAATGGTAGAGTAATTTTGCACTCACAGTGCCCCCTAAAGCTGTCTCTCTACTATTTTAGATCTGGTGAAGAGTTTTGAGATATGCAGTCTTGTGATAAATGTGACTACTTGGAAAGTGATTCAATCAAATTAGTTGATTTTAGCTATATAATTGTATGGCACAACAGGAGTTTATGTTATCTACACTACTTTTACAGTGTATGCAATTCATTAGCCCCTGAAATGGGAAATTCTTGGGACCCCTCATGCAAATATATATTGGAAGGCAAGCAAGGTAAAACCATAAAGTATCAATTTAAGAATATACTATGTTTGAGTTTATTATGTGGGCTCTGAGGAACTTTAAAGTGCTTTGACTTTACTTCTTCTCATAGCTATCTATTTTGGGAGTCCCTGAGAAATAAATGTCTGAATTCAGTTGATCCAGGACCCCAGATGATCTCCCTTGTATCACTCCTGAAGAAGTACAAGCTACAAAACACACCATGGAACCAGCTTAAAAATTTGAAACAACTCTTTTAATATACTAGGAGTTAGATAAGTAGTATTTGGACCCTGGGTCTTAAAAATATGGAGGTCTAGTGTGAATTATTAATTAATATTTTAATTCCAAAACAAAGTGAGCCTTATTTATGTCAAATAAACTATAATTTTTTTTACAGATTTCAGGTACATGAGAAGTATCTCAAACGTCTGATTTATTCTATTTCTAAATTATGTGTAGATGTGGTACCTTAGAAAAAATGCCACCACACTATAAATTTAGTAGTAAAAACAAACAACAGGCTAACAGTCTATTCAGATTCATACATACTGTACTGTAGAACTGTAAACAAAAAAATAATTAATATTCATATTCTAAAACCAGGCCAGAGCATATATACAACAAATTACGAAATGTTACAAATGACATACAACAAATGATTCTGTTTTAAGACAAAGTGAATTTGTGGGGCCCCCAGCTTCCCCAGTCAGGGGCCTTCATTGAATGCTAAGCTAATTTATATATTTAGACTTGGGGTGGAAACAGCTTTTAGCCCCCCTAACACTATGCCATTTCTTTGCAGTGGCATACCATATTTTACATGTTTAACGTGTGTTTCGTTAAGGCAGTCAAATTAAAATGGGTTGCCAATGCATGTCAAAAGAACAAAAACCAGTCCTGCAGCTTTTTTTAACACAGTGCTCCACAATGCATTGTAAGCTAGGACGTGATTGCAGAGCTCTAGATGTGACTTGGCAGGGGCATATCAGACCGCTGTGGAGAGACTGCTGCTTTCACATAGAAAGTAGTGGTCCTCCCTACAGCATACTGGCTTGGGGAAAAGTTTTCCTATCTGTACATGGCTGATTTACAAAGAGAGACATTCTGTAATGCTGCGCACACACGATCGGTCAAACCGATGAGAGCGGTCTGATGGACCGTTTTCATCGGACCAAACCGATCGTGTGTGGGCCCCATCGGTTATTTATCCATAGGTTAAAAAAAAACAATCTTGTTTTAAATTTATCCGATAGATACCTAACCGATAGAAAAAAAACGATTGTTAGTAGGCACAACTATCGGTTAGAAATCCACGCATGCTCAGAATCAAGTCGACGCATGCTTGGAAGCATTGAACTTTTTTCAGCACGTTGTTGTGTTTTACGTCACCGCGTTATGACACGATCGTTTTTTTAACCAATGGTGTGTAGGCACGACTGACCATCAGTCAGCTTCATCGGTTAACCGATGAAAACGGTCCATCAGACCGTTCTCATCGGATGGACCGATCATGTGTACGCAGCATAAGACTAGATAATCTTTTGCTTTCATATATGCAATATGTATCGTATTTAGCCTATTTACTGTAACTGAGAGTTCACTTGGGTTTTAAATTTCATTTATTGGACTCATTAAATAATTTTCTTCTTTTGTTAATGCTGTTGATTTTTTTAATATTTTAAACTTTTAAACTTATATATATATAATATATATATATATAATTTTTTTATTAACTTATCAAGATATTTTAATGTATTCGCAGTATACTATATATATTAACTATTTACTGTACGCTGTGTTTTTTATTCTATATGCTTTTTAACAGATACTATGGACTTTGAAGGACACTGGTTTGTTTGTTGGTTCAAAGCAGCTGCTATTATTTTTTCTGCAGAGCTATTAGCGCTTTGAGAGTTTATTTTCTTTTTTAATGTAATATAAATGCTTTTAAAAGCTAGGCAGCTATGGTTCTATACTCCTGCCACAGCAATATACATGTTTTCCTTTTCTACATACCTTTATTTTTTAAATATGTCTAGGCTCACTAAATTATTTGAACATGCTAAATAAGCTTCTGGCATATCATAGCCATTGTCTGTTTGGCAATATTATCAAAGAGCACTGGCACATTCATTGAATGGAGCATCCAAGACCCACCACAGACACTGACTGCACAAATGAACTAAAATCAGACACTGCTGGGTCACAGCAAGAAACTCACTGGAAAATAAAATCCCATCAAGAGAGGCAGAGGCCATGACAATAAAGAATCAGCCTTTTCTTAGCAGGTGTTTTGACAATCAACATCTGCTAACCATATTACTGCAAATGCCAAATGCAATCATATAGCTATATGAGAGATGTGACCCTTACAAATGTGCTATAAGACCCCTGCACAATTTTCTCAATCATACATGTGGATAATCAACACAATTATACAATTTTGTAATTGATAGATTTTTTCATATAATTCTTAATGCATTTGATTTGATACAGACATGTAACATGGCACAATTGCTCTAAAAAGAGAAAATGTGTACGGTATAAAATGTAGATTGTACTATTATTAGTTTTTATTTATCTGCAGATCTTTTTAATAAATATTTATGCTTACTGGTGCATACATTCCTGAGAACCTTAAATGAAAATAAATGGCTATGACAACATGTTGGTCCCTCCAAAACAATATAATTTAAAGACTGCCATCAGATTCATACTTTCTTCCCTATGATGCTGAAAAAATTGTAAAAACTGCCCTAAGGCCCCTTTTACACTGAGGCGCTTCTAAACTGTCAGTAAAACACTGAGCACTTTTGAAGAGCTTTTCAGGCGCTTTTGAAGAGCTTTCCATTAATTTCAATGGAGAGGGGCATGTTTCACCACCCTGCCAGCGCACTGCCCCAGTGTGAAAGCATTCATTGATTTAAATAGAAAAAGGTTTTCGTAAGTTTTTCAGGTGCTTGTTTTTAGCGTGAAAGCATCTGAAAAGCACCTCAGTGTGAAAGGGGTCTCAGAGACTAGCAATCTGCCAACACTCCACTAGACACATATAGGTAGATTCAAAGACATTGGACTAACTTTAGGGCGGCCTAGCCTAGCCTGTTTAGGCTACACCGCCGTAAATTAACTAGGCTAGTAGTGATTCTCAATCTACTTACCTGCTAATCTACGGCGGCGTAGCCTCAAACGAGCAGGCGTAAGGGCGCCTAATTCAAATGACTTGGAGGGGGGCGTGTATCATGGTAATGAGGCTTGACCTCACGTTTTTGACGTTTTTTTACACTGCGCATGCGCCGGCCGACTACATTTCCCAGTGCGCATTGCGGCTAAGTACGCCGTACGGGCCTATTGATTTTGACGTGGACTTAAACAACCCGATTTGCGGACGACTTACGCAAACGACGTTAAAATTTCGAATTTCGCGGCGGGAACGGCGGCCATACTTAACATTGGCTAGGCCACTAGAGCATAGCTCTAACTTTAGGCAGCCTATCTCTTACGGAAACGACGTTATTCGACTGCGGCGGCCGCGCGTACGTTCGTGAATCGGCGTACAAGCTCATTTACATAATCTACGCCGACCGCAATGGAAGCACCACCTAGCGGTCAGCCAAAACATTGCAATCTAAGATATGCAATGTGCGCCGTCCTATCTTAGATATGTTTGGGCCATATTCTCAAAGAATTACGCCGGCGTATCAGCAGATACGCCGACGTAAGTCAGATTCTAAGGCCGTCCTATGTTTAAGTGTATTCTCAAACTGAGATACACTTAAACATGCCTAAGATACGACGGCCAGCGCCGTTGTATCTTAGGCTGCAATATCTACGCTGACCGCTAGGTGGCGTTTCCTTTGCGGTCAGCGTAGAATATGCAAATGACTAGTCACGCCGATTCTCTAACGTACGCTTGCCCGTCGTAGTGATTTTACGTTGTTTCCGTAAGCGATACGCGGCGTAAATGATAAACATGCCCCCTAGGTGGCGTACTCAATGTTAAGTATGGCCGTCGTTCCCGCGTCGAAATTTGAAAATTTAACGTCGTTTGCGTAAGTCGTCCGTTACCGTCAAAACAAATGACGTCCGTGAGACGTCATTTAGCACAATGCACGTCGGGTAATTTACCCGACGGAGCATGCGCATTACGATCGGCGCGGGAGCGCGCCTAATTTAAATGATCCACGCCCCCTACCAGGATCATTTGAATTAGGAGTGCTTGCGCGGGTGGACTTTACGCTACGCCGCCGCAAGTTTACAGGTAAGTGGTTTGGGAATCAGGCACTTGCCAGTTAAACTTGCGGCGGAGTAACGTAAAGGACATACGTTACGCCGCCGGAGATCTATAAGAATATGGCCCTTTAAGTGTATCTCTGTTAGAGAATACACTTAAACATAGGTCGGCTTAGATTCAGAGTTAGGTTGGCTTATCTGTAGATAAGCCGGCCTAACTCTTTCTGAATCTACCTAATAGTGCAAAAATATATAGACAATAATTAGTATAGCGCTCACAATGGTGAATGAATGATCTCACAAAATTGTGCATAGGTGAATAAAAATACTGAAACAAATGATAAAATATGAGTGAATGAATATTGGTGAAAGTTATTCAAAGTTTCTGAGTAAATATCATGTGGTAGTCCTTTTTAAACAGTTGATCCCATAAATGTAGAGGAGACTCTACTGATCAAAAGGATGTAACCTAATATTATGGTGCAATGAACAAATGATAAGGTTTACGCGCTTACCAGAGATTGTGGACTCATATACTATACAGCATAAGAGTCAAACAGGCAGTAGTGAGGAATCATCTCAACAGAATCCCACACAGCAAGGCTGATATTTGGAGAATAAGCCCCATCCAATGTTGAAGGAAAGGTTCCAACTTCACAAAACATGCTCCAGGACCACATCAGATAATAAGGTGGTCCATGATGGTATATAAAAAGCAAGAAACCTTACACAAATTACAATAAAATCAAGACGCTTATGGAGTCATTGCATTTTACCTATACCACTGAAGCATCTGTTCGCTTGATTTTATTGGAATTTTTGTAACTGTACAACCCCTCACCTCTTTTTACAATAAATACCTGTCATTCAGAGTTACGCTATGTGTGTTTTTTTGCTTTTCATATACCATCATGGATCACCTTAACATCTGATGTGGTCCTTCTGCATATCCGGGAGCATGTTTTCTGGAGTTGGAACTTAAATATTGGATGGAGCTTATTCTCCAAACATCGGCCTTGCTGTGTTGGATTCCATTGAGATGATTCTGTTTGACTCTTATGCTGTATAGAATTTGAGTTAATCATCTCTGATAAGCGTGCCAACCTTATCATTTGTTGATTTCACCATAATTTTAAGTCCCCTCTACGTTTATAGGCTCACCATCTGATATTTACTCACAAACTTTAAAATAACTTTCACAAATTGTCACAAACCATGAATCAGAACGAGACACAAGTGCAGTAATTTTGTTTATTCGTTTTCGAATTGATTCGAAAAGTTTTCGAATCAATTTCCAATAGTTTTTGAATTTCCAAAAAGAATAGAAAAAAATAGAAATATAAATATATTCTATTTTATTCTCTTGAATTCTCTCTGGAAATTTGAAAACTTTTCGAATTCTAAAAGTATTCAAAAACTATTTGAATTCGAATTGCCTCCAATTTTTTTTTACATTATTTCAGATTCATTTAAATTTGGTACTATTCTAATTCAGAAATTCGGAAAAAATCCAAATTTCTGAATAACGAATACTTGTCATAATTTTACTTCGGAACGGAACGAAACGAACCGCACATGTCTAGTATGCACATCAAAGCTCAAACACATATGCAGGTGCGTGCATGCGTATATATACTGACGGTGTCAATAGAGCAGTGGATGTGTCAGTTTTTATTTTTATTTACTATTAGTTTATTATCTTTTTACTATTTTATTATTATATTTTTTTTAGAGGGCTTTCAGGGGTTAAAAGGGGGGGGGGAATCTGCCCCACACAGGGAGATTAGGGTGTGCCCAGGCACACCTGGCACACCCTGTGTGCACGCCTATGATAATAATAATTGTAAACGGTAAACAGAGCAACGTAGTCAAATCATAGCCAGAACAGAACAGGCCAGCAAATTAGGAAACTGGAGAATCAGCGTAGTGAAACAGCGAGCAGGATCAGGAACCAGAAGGGACATCAGCCAAGCAAGTTTTCAACAGGTACACAGGAGAGAGTCTCTGGATGTGTTGACCAAGGCAAAGGCAGAGAGGGACTGAACTGAACAGCTTAAGTAACTAGCAGGACTGACGAACAGGATTTCATCATCAGGTGAGTCACTGTGGAAAAGATTGGAGCTAGCAATTAATAGACAGCTGAGTGGCCTGCCCTGAGAAGGAAGGGCTGGGCTCAGCCCGGACACCAATATTCATTCACTCATATCTTACAATTGTTTTCAGTATTTTTATTCACCTATACACAATTTTGTGAGATATATCATCCACCATTGTATACACCTTGGATCATCCAGGTGTTTATACATCTGTTTTCATTTCATTTTAATTCATTATTTGTTTCACCATTTTGAGAGCTACACTAATTATTCCCTATGATGCTGTCATGTTCTGCCCAAGCCCCAATATCTTCTGCACCCTTCAACAAAGAATAATCACAGCAGCTTAGCTAGAATGTAATAGGTTGTCAGTTCAGACTTTGATTTAGCAAGGTGGGAAGGGATAAGACAAGAGCAGACACAATTAAACCTATGTCATAGTGGTTAGCAAAGCTTAGCATTTCCCTTGTTTATCCCACAGGACTGTCCCACAAGTAAACTAAATCCTGGGTTCCCACAACTTGGGGCCCTTTCCCAGAGCTGACCACTGGAGCATTTGTTCCTTGTTGACTGACAAGGTAATTTCTCTGAGTATGTTGTGTGTCATTATACAGTATGTGAAAGCCACAGAGCTTAAAGTGGAACTTCACCCAAAAGGGGAAGTTCCAATTTAAGTCCTCCTCCCCTCCCATATTTTGAATGTAACTTTTTTGGAGGGGGGTGGGTACCTAGGTTTGACAGGTACCTGTTCACACTTTGCCAATCCGAGCGGAAGTTCTCTCCCCTCCCCACAGTCTTCTGCATACGTCACAGGTCCCAGAAGACTGCGGGACCATTCCCAAAGCATATCTCATGCATACGAATGGGCAGCTGGCTGTGAAGCTGAAGTTAGGATACTGGCACCGGGAATCCGAAGGCTAGTAAAGAACTAGCCAGGGTGAGGATGGCACTGTATTCCTGGATAGATACGTGTCCTTTTATTAAAAGTTACAGCTACAGCATTTGTGGCTGCTGAGTTAGATTTTTTTTCCAGACTTAACAGCCACTTTAATTGGCCCAGTTTACTACTCCTCCCTCCTATTTGTTGTTTTATTGTACGTGGCAAGTGATTTATACAAACATACTTATACTTGTTGAAGATTTATATTTAATCAGTTACAACAAACATTATAATGAACACATAACTGCATTAAATGGTGATTTTATTATCTCCCTACAGTACAGCTTTAATATTTTCTTTAAAGAGTTCATAGGACTAGGATAGTGCAGATTTTTTATTAATACTTTACAGGCACCACCTAATTTCCCCTTGCTCCTCTTTACTTTGTCATACATTTCATT
The DNA here is from genome assembly GCF_905171775.1 of Rana temporaria. Classification (NCBI taxonomy): domain Eukaryota; kingdom Metazoa; phylum Chordata; class Amphibia; order Anura; family Ranidae; genus Rana; species Rana temporaria. The sequence goes on along the minus strand of NC_053489.1, from coordinate 438,406,947 downwards.
TCTGAGTATCAGTCAAGGCACAATCTGGAGGCACTCCATTCTAAAATGTAAAAAAACAAAAGGTTTACATATCTCAGTAGCATTCACACAAGTAGGACACCCAACATTAGAGGTGAGTTATTCTTACAAAGCAAATATACCTTTGCACACTGATACTGACTAATATACCAATGTTTCTCTTTTGCCTCGGTTCTTCTCCCTCACTCATCTAATGTGACTCCAGTGCTTATGGAGCAAATAAGGATGCTGTGCAAGCACACAACATCCTTCTTATCAACAGGTGACGTCATTGGTTGTTAGGATGCACAATGAAAACTAGGGATCAGCCGAACACCCTCCGGTTCGTTTCGCAGCAGAACATGCGAACAGGCAAAAAATGTGTGTTCTAACACTGTTAAATTGGGGCACAAATGTGAAAAATCAAAAGTGCTAATTTTAAAGGTTAATATGCAAGTTATTGTCATAAAAAGTGTTTGGGGACCCGGGTCCTGCCCCAGGGACATGTATCAATGCAATAGCATTTTTTCGGGAGCAGTGCTTTTAATAATGCTTAAAATGAAACAATAAAAGTGAAAAATTCCTTTAAATGTCATACCTGGGGGTCAATAGTATGCCTGTAAATTGGCGCATTTTTCCCGTGTTTAGAAAAGTCCCTCCTGCAGCAAAATGAAATTTCTAAAGGAAAAAAGTCATGTTAAACTGTTTGTGGCTATAATAAATTGTCGGTTCCTGTAATACAGGTAAAAGTCATTGAACAAATGGCATGGGTTCCCCCCTGTCCATTACCAGGCCCTTTGGGTCTAGTATGAACATTAAGGGGAACCCTGAACCAAAGGGTCTGGTATGGATTTTGAGGGGGACCCTACGCCATTTAAATTTTTTGGGGGTTCGGGGTTCCCCTTAATATTCATACCAGACCCAAAGGGCCTGGTAATGGACTGGGGGGAACCTGTATCTGTATTGCGGGACCCAACAATTCATTACAGCCGCGAGCAGTTTTAAATTACGTTTTTCCTTTAGAAATTTTATTTTACCGCAGGTAATGTGCCACTGTACAGGCTTACTATAGACACCCACAGGTATGAAATTTAAAGGAATATTTAACTTTTATTGTTTTTACTTTAAGCATTATTAAAATCACTGCTCCCAAAAAAACTGCAGTTTTTTACTTTTTTTGCATTAATACATGTCCCTGGGGCAGGATCCTGGTCCCCAAATGCTTTTTATTACAATACCATGCATATAAGCCTTTAAAATTAGCACTTTTGATTTTTCCCATAGACTTTTAAAGGCTTTTGAATCTGCTGCGAACACCCCAAATTGTTCGCTATTCGGCAAACAGGCTAACACCCGATGTTCGAGTCGACCTTACGTTCGACTCGAACATCAGGCTCATCTCTAATAAAAACCTGTGGCTGTTTGTAACTAAAAAGCTGGCTTGTATACAATTACGACCAGAGTGAAGGCACTCTGGTTGAAAAAGGCTGATAACTGTTGAAACCACACAGTAGTTGGGGGGGGCCTAATGCAGACTTATGGTATTTTGAGAAACTAAATGCAAAAAACAAACAATGCAGGTCACTACTCTACACTACTGTCCTACTTTCCTTGTTTTATAATGTGTGCTGTGCAGGCTAGGGCAGATTCCACACAGTGTGATTGACGGTGTTCCTTAAAACCAAGCAATACTGATTGATAGTAAAAGCTCTCTCTATATATCAAAAGAATTGCAAAACATAACAAAAAGGCTTAAAGACAATGTTAGTTTATGAAATATGGAAAAATGTAAGACTTTTTGTATACTCTTAGCTGGTCACATTATTTTCTGCTACATAGATTTTGGAGACTACAGAAGAAGGGTTTTTTCTCCTGCTCAGCCATGAAGTTGTAAGAATTGCTAAGGTCTCTATTAATTACATGCAAAATATTCACCGAACATCCACTCAAGCTGTGTACTTAGAAATAAAATGAGGAATATTTAGCTTTGAGTCAGCTTATCCTCCTTTTATTTCCATTGAATTGTTAGCCATTAAGAAATTGGATATCACTGGGTCTTCCCTATTTGGATTTATGATCAGACATCACAGTATTATACAACAGAAATGAATCAAAGTTTATTCTGGCTTGCCAGTGTTATGTCTAAATACTGGTTTACAATGCAGCCATTTCAATGTGCAGACTATGAAATGTTCTATGTGATTTAAATAAAAGTCTGGTGCTTAGGGAATTTTCCACAACTAAACAAATAGTGATGGCCCTTTCCTGATGTTTCATTTCTGGAAAATAATGGAAATATTGAACAAATTTTCATGTGTCTTCAAAGTAAAATTTTCTCGTTGAATACATTTGCAGGAATAAATGCAATATTTTAACAATGTACATACTACCAAAGTAATTGTTTACATTGATAGTTTTTTTTTGTTTTATTTTGCTAGATTTCCTGCTGCTCTCTCCTTTGTATGCAAAATACTCACATTTGTCAGCTGAGATTCTGCCTGCCATTTATAAAATATATGGTTTACCATGGTCAATGAATTCAAAATTGCACCGCTGAACTGAAAATGGTAATTAAATACAATGATTTTATTGATTATAAAAGTATACATTCTAAGTTACTATACATGTATGTATATACTGTATATACAGTATATATATATATCAGCCATATCGTCATGATCACCCACCATAACCCATCAAAGCATGGATACCACAAGACCTCTAAAGGTATGCTGTGGTATTATGCCATTAGCACTTAAAGGAACACTGTGGTATCTGGCACCAAGCCATCAGTAGCATATGGTGGGACCTCCATGGATTGGACATGTTTTTAAAGCAAATATCTCACAGATGTTCGATTGGATTGAGACTGAGATTTGTGTTCTTCAAATATTTCTTGAATTCATCAGTCCAGGCCACATTCTTCCATTGTTCCGTGGCCTAGTTCTGATGCTCACTGCAGACCAGACACATCCTTTAAAAGCTATGGTTTTGGAGTTGTTTACACCCAGTTGTCTGGCCAATACAATTTTGCCCTTGTCAAAGTCGCTCAAATTCTAACGTTTGTTAAAAAAAATTCTGCTTTCAACACAACAGCTTTAGGGGCAACATATTCAATTGCTTTCTAATATGTCCCACCCAATTTCAAGTGCCAATGTAAGAAGACAATCAGATGTTATTCACTTTACCTGCCATGTTATGGCTAGTGTGTGTGTGTGTGTGTGCCCACATGTGTGTGTGTGCTGTATATGTACACCCTCCTCCATTGCCTTTGCAGCATAAGGGGGAATGGTTGATTAGTGGTACAAACAAGCTCTAAAGCTTGCTCTTCCCATCTCCCTCCTATTGACCAGTAGGGCAGCCCATCGCACAGAAGAGTTGAAGCTTTGCCAGATTAGAATAGACAGACAGACATGATAAAAATGAAAAGCAGCTGAAGGGAGGTATCTTTTTTTTTTAAGGGACAGAGTCACTTTAAACATTAATCTAGTACAGTATATGTGACTTATTGTAACAGGATTTAAAAGATAAAAACATAAGTATCATTTTGCGTATGTAAAATCACACATTTTAAAATGAATCTTGTTGGTTGGCACATGATTCTTTAATATATTCTTCTCTAGCTGTTTGTTTCTGTTTGAAATGTATTTGTCAGGCATGTTGTGTACTAGATTTTAGGATTTATTTGGCATGAAGCAAACATTTGCACGTTATACCATCCATTTCAACCTGGAAGTCTTTTTCCAGAAATCATTATAGGTAACAGCTGTCTGATGTAAAATGTGAGCTTGCAAACAGGGGTTATATTGCCAACTATACACATTTCCAGGCAAAACACAGTACATGAATAATTAGGAAGTGGAGTTCAGCTTTTAATTTGATGGTACAGCTTTATAATTACTATTGCACATACTATGTTACTGAAAGATCATCAAAATGATGAAAAAGATACATTTTAATCCACAAAGTCTATCCATTTTAATGGCTTTAATATCAAAGTAGGTCTGCAAGGAGGCTAGGAGGTAACATATTAAAAATGTAATTTGTATTTAATTTAATGTGAACCAGTGGTGGCCCATCCATAAGGGGCACAGGGGCGCCCCCTTATCCATGTGCCATTTTTTTGGAAGCACACGATTAGAGCCTGAGGCTCTATTTGGCTTCAAAAGAGGTTGGGCTCAGGGCACAGAGCACTGCACCCTGAGCCCACCCAGTTGTGTGACAATAGCAAATTTATATTTGTTATCGTCTTCCTGATTCTCCTCTCAGCCAATCAGGAAGCAGTCTTAAGACCCAATTGGCCAATTGGCCGGTTGTATTGGCCGCCGAGGAAGAAGCCGCCAAGGAGGAGGAGATGCAGAAAGAAACCAAAGCTACTCGTGACCTAGATGAGGTAAGTGTGTTATTGCACATTTACCCCAGTATATTGCAGTGCGTTACTGCACATTTAATGCAGTATATTTCAGTGCATTATTGGAGGTTTACTGCAGTATATTGCAGCGTTTTAATCCAGTATATTTCAGTGGTGGTGCACGTTTTCCACATTGTATTGCAGTGCATACTGCATGTTTAATGCAGTATATTTCCGTGGGTTACTGGACTTTTAACACAGTTTATTTCAGTGCATTGGTGCATGTTCACTTCAGTATATTGCAGTGCATTACTGCACGTTTAATGTAGTATATTTCAATGCGTTATTGCCCATTAACCCCAGCATATTGCAATGCGTTGCTGCACGTTTAATGCAGTATATTTCAGTGTGTTATTGCAGGTTTACTGCAGTATATTGCAGTGTTTTAACCCAGTATATTTCAGTGCTTGGTGCACATTTTCCACATTGTATTGCAGTGCGTTACCGCATGTTTAACAAAGTATATTTCAGTGTGTTATTGGACATTTAACACAGTATATTTCAGTGCGTTGGTGCATGTTTACCGCAGTATATTGCAGTGCGTTTTCGGACATGTCCTGTGGTGTGTACGAGGCCTTAGAGGCACCCTCTTCTTTTTTATACTCAGTTGTGACATGACGCTACTTGTATACCAAGAAAATAAAAAAAGGGGGGTATGGCGCCAACAAATATTTGAATAAATGGCCAATTCAGCCATTACATTAGTGGGTACTAATAGACAAGTGTAAAATGATAAAGGACGCAATTAATAGGAACAACATTCTACAATCAATCAAACAGAACAAGCTTATAAAGTCCATAATAAACAAAAATCAAATATGATGTGTCCAAACTAAATTCTTTTGTGTATCCAATCACCGTGACTTTCCTAACATGTGCAAATAGCATTCAATAATGTGCTTCACCCGAAGTGATAATTTTTTAAACCCTCACCAGAGAACTTTGGCCACCAAGTGACCCACAGGCATGTAGTAAAGGTGAAGCTGACTGATGGTCCGTCGCGCCTACACACCATTGGTTACACGCCTACACACCATTGGTTAAAAAAATGATCGTGTCAGAACGCGGTGACGTAAAGCACAACAACGTGCTGAAAAAAACGAAGTTCAATGATTCCAAGCATGTGTCGACTTGATTCTAAACATGCGTGGATTTTTAACCGATGGTCGTGCCTACTAACGATCGGTTTTGTCCTATCGGTTAGGAATCCATCGGTTAAATTTAAAGCAAGTTGGCTTTTTTTAACCGATGGTTAAATAACCTATGGGGCCCACACACGATCGGTTTTGACCGATGAAAACGGTCCATCAGACCGTTGTCCTCTGGTTAACCTATCGTGTTTACGAGGCCTAAGGCCTCCAGGGATCGCACGACAGATCACATCAGCTAACCATCAATTTTCCAATCCAATCAGCTTTAGAATATGTGTGGCGTCAAGCTCTTATCCCCAGCATCTGCAGATATTTTGGCTCCGCTTGCTCGTTTATCAAGTCAAAATTTATAAAAAAAAGTTGCTTGTCTTGCAAAACACTCGCAGATCAAGTTAATCTTAATCCAAGGTTTTACTGTATATTACAGTGCATTACTGCATGTTTAACGCAGTATATTTCAGTGCGTTACTGCACGTTTAACGCAGTATATTTCAGTGCAGTATATTTCAGTGCGTAATTGCAGGTTTACCGCAGTATATTGCAGTGCGTCAGTGCAGTTTTACTGCAGTATATTGTAATGTGGAGTGTGTCTGTGTAGTGAGTACTCAAGTTAAAGTGCACCAAACACCACTTTTCATTAATTTAATTGCATCCACGTTCATATTTCCCCATCTTTACAAAATGTTGTTAATAAGCCCCCCACATCATGTCTGGGAGGCCAACAAGGAGAGGCAGACATTACCATGGCACTGTGAGGGGGACAGCAGCGTCTATGTTCACAGGTAAAGGTGGACGTGTTTGGCCCTCAGGCAGGGAATAATTTCCTCTGTTTAGTGATGTTTCCTGTGCTATCCAGCCACAGTATGCAGGAGAGGTGGTGGACTGGCTTATTAAACCATCCTCATCCTCCTTATCCTCCATTGCTTTCATCAAGAGTATCTCTATAGGGCTATGGTGCAAAGGCACCACCGACACCCAAAGACCAATATTTCCACAACTGTTTTTCTGGGTCATATAATTTCAATTTTTGACAGCAAGATTGTTCTTGCTTTCTTTAAGAGTACCTCTATAGGGTTACAGTGTAAAGGGACCACCAACACCCAAAGCCCAATTTTTCCACACCTGTTACTTTCCACACCAGATTTTATCCAAAAAATCGCTAATCTTGTTCCAAATGCACTAAATTGTGGCCTCATCATACTTGCTCTCCAAGCTGTTGTTTACAAAATAAAGAAAACTTGCAGGGATAATTACATTCTTTTGTCTCTACAAATGTCATTATTGCTGCAGCAGATTCTTTACATGGTACAGATGTGCCACTTTACAGTCAGACTATCATTTTTAATGTTAGTTCTAATTTTTATGGTTTCACCAAACATCACTAAATCCCTGCTCTTTTTAAAATGACATTTTTTTTACAAACTTTGTGTTCATTGATATATGTCCCCCAGGGCAGTGCCCTGACCCCCATAACCCATATATGCCAAATTACTTGCATATAAGCCTTCAAAATGGGCACTTTTTCCAGTTCGGGTCCCATAGACTTCAATGGGGTTTATAATTCGGTTCCAAACTTTTGCGATGTTAGAAAGATCTGCCGCAAACTGAACCGGTGGTTGTTTGGCCCATGTCTATTGACCAACATTAATATTTTTTTTTATATAACTAACTTTTTTTTCAGGATGTTTTAGAGGTTCCATTCTACTTTTATATGATGTTATCTTAATCCAAAACTGCTTTGAATAGAGTGGTGAGGGGTTAAAGCCTCTGTCCTTTTTTGTTGTTGTTGTTCATATCTGGAAAAAATCGACCTTATCTACCTATCATCCCTTGTCATCAGGCATGAAAAGTGAAGAAATGTTTCACTAGAACAGGATTAGAGGTGAAACCTTTTTTGAGACTGTAGCGTTCTTTTCTTTTCACCTGGTGATCCTGCAAGTAAGTCTGTTATTTTTCAACAAAATAAGCTTTCCAGACAAAGTAGCCATTAGAGGGTTGAGACAAACCATTTACCACTGACTGGGGTGCTTACAACAATCAACTTTTATTTATTTATGTAAAATCTGTATCCCAAAATGAAAAAACTGTCACTGTAACTGTTCATAAAGTGTTAGGTGGGGTTTGACTTAAAATTTGGAAATCCAGCCATACATAGATTGAAATTTGGGCAGGTTCAGCAGGGACTGGCCAAATTTCAATCCACATATGAGCAGGCCCGTTGTACAGAAGTCAAGCTACTGATTGACATCGACATCTGTACAGAACTCACCAATAAACGTGCCTGGAGTTATTTGAATATTTATCTAACATGTACCAAAAAGTGAAATGTTAGTTTTGGGTGGACTGGACTCAACAAAAAAGCAGCTGAAAATATTTATCTAGAGTAAATTATTGAAGCTCAGATACTTTGACTGCCTTGTTTAGTAACATTCAAAATTTAAATTTTGCACCACTGGCCTCAAGAAATCTAGGCATGATAATCTTTTTAAAGCAGAATTCTGGCCTTCCACTCAAATAAATATCTGTTGGGTCTGCCAGTAAAGTCCACCTGATGCAGCTTCCAATGAGGTGCGACTGTTAGCATTGCCACTTTCTGTAGAGTGTCAATCAGCACCTGCCCACTCCTAGTGCTGCCCACTGATTTTTGGATTGGCAGCACCCCCACCTCCCACTGTGAGTTGCAGTGTCTGGAAGGGGGAGTATGTGCGACACACGTGAAGGAGGAATTTGGCTCTTTATGAGGCTTATGAATTGCATAGTAACTAGATTTGGTACTTGTTTAGATTGTCATACAGGAGCCTTTAGGTGTACTTTAGCCAACGCAAACATAAATATTTGCAGCTCCAGTAAAACACATACCATAGGTAGTTAAAGCGGAGGTTCCATTCCAAAAAAAATAAATAAAAGTCAGCAGCTACTAACACTGTAGCTGCTGACTTTTATTAAGGACACTTACCTGTCCTAGCCGCCAGCGATGTCGGCCCCCGCCGAGGCCGATTCTCGATCCTGGCAGCTCCAAGCGCCGCCATTCACAGTAAGGGAGACAGGCAGTGAAGCTGTACGGCTTTATTGCCCGTTTCCTACTGCGCATGCGCGAGCAGCGCGGCGCTTTGTGAATGGGCCGGCTGCTTTCTGGGACACACACAGTTCCCAGAATGCAGCGCGCCCCATTCACAAGAAGACACCAAGTGTAGGAGGAGGAAGAGAATCCACCGCGGAGGATGAAGAGGCAGATTTTTTTTATTTTTTTTTAGATTTTTGGTGGAAATTTTTTTTTCAGGTGGAAACTTCACTTTAAGTAGGTTCCTTTTACAGCACTGATCCGAAAAATACATTTAGTCTGTGTCACCATAGAAATAGCTGTATTACAAAATCAAGCATTACCTTTCATATAGTAAAATATATGTTTCACTTACTTACTGCGTGGCATTTACATTATTTTTTGTTAAAAAAAACCTGCCCCACAAGCAATGCCGACCTTTGTTCTCTTAAAATACTAAACTTGCTGAAAAAACTCCACACATCCAGGGCTGTTAGATTCCTGGTCCCCCACTGTGCTCTGTAATTCCACCCAACAGCCCTTACTGCACTACCGTGTCCTGTAGTAATGTAGCTGCTGGCAGAAGGAACAACTAGCAATGTGAACACAATCTTGTAGGAACTACAAGTACTTTCAGCACTCTAAAAGACAGCGGAAGCAACCCATAAAAATGTGATGCAATTTGTAGTATAAAAATAAAAATGATATGTGATAAACAATTATAGTTCATAAATCCATTTTCGGATGAGCATATGGAGGTGAAGCCAGCAAAGACACACACATATACCCAGCAGCTCTTACGTCAAGGATTTAGGGATTCTCTTAAGAGCATGCAAAAAGAACAAAGCACCAGGTGAATATGAGTACATAAGTAACACTCCTAGCTTGATAACAGGACAGGGCCTCAGAAATGTGTTGCGGTCAACCCCCTAGCCATTTCATGTACTCCTGTCTACACCTGTCATCACCTCCTGGTTACTGGCACAAGTGTGGAGAGAGTCACCGCTATCTTGTTACCCAAGAGCAGGTCCCTGTCAGCTATGAACAGTCCATTCTGACAATTGAGAGCTGTTTGTAATGAAAGCAGGATATCACCTGAAATTTTTTTTTTTAAAAGCCAACAGCTACTAACTTTTAAAAAATCAACACTTACCTGTCCAAGTCGCTCGTGACGTCGGCAGCCGAAGCCGAGCGGCAGCTCGGCTCTCGGCTTCCCCCGCCGCCATCCTCGATAAGGGAATCAGGAAGTGAAGCGCTGTGGCTTCACTGCCCGGTTCCCTACTGCGCATGCGTGAGTCACGCTGTGCAGTTCCCACTGGTCCCCGCTGTGTTCGACTTTCGTATGCGTTTTCTTTTTTGCGCAAGCTCGTGGGGAGGGGGGGCGCTTTTAAATGTTTTTTTCTATATAATATTAAATTGTGGGTTTTTTTTTACATTTTGATCACTTTTATTGCTGTCACAAGGAATGTAAATATCCCTTGTGACAGTAATAGGTGGTGACAGGTACTCTTTATGGAGGGATCAGGGGTCTAAAAGACCCCCGATCCCTCCTTTGCACTTCAAAGTATTCAGATCGCTGAAAACCGCGATTCTGAATACTGTGTACTTTTTTTAATCCGGCGCCATTGGCAGCCGAGAAACTCGGAAGTGACGTCATGACGTCGCTTCCGTGTTTACATTGCGGAGACTGAATCAAAGCTGTTTACAGCTTTGTTTCAGTCTGCGCCTGGACACTGGAGGCACCGGATCGAGGATCGGGTCTCCCGGTGGGACGGGAGGCCCGGTCAGAGCGGCGAGAGGAGGCGGGAGGGGGGGTCCCCTCCCGCTCCTCTGGCATAACAACCAAGCGGCTTTTAGCTGCATTGGTGTTTATGCCTGGATAGCCAATTACCGACTCTAAACAACGGTATCGGGATGATGCCTGCAGCTGCGGGCATCATCCCGGTATAACCCCTGAAAGCCGAGGACGCATATATGCGTACGCTCGGCGGGAAAGGGTTAAACCCTTACATATACCCAGTGAAGTGACTGGGCTCAGGTGATACACAGAGATGAAACAAATCCTCTTTCGTAAGTTGTACCTTTTTTACCTACAGACATCTTTCACCTATATCCATTCAAAGTGCAGAATTTACACAGGATCTCTCATCTTTGAAAAGCAGGGGGCAGGAAAGGAAACTGAAGTTACACTCAGTGAAGGGAGCTGATTGGAGGGAAGGGACACACCTCCTTGCACACAGGAACAGAGCTGAGGCTGTCACTCACAGACTGTGCCCTCCCCTATCACAGTTTTTCTCTTAGGCCTTGTACAGACGAGCGAACATGTCCGATGAAAACGGTCCGCGGACCGTTTTCATCGGACATGTCCGTTCGGAGATTTTGGTCTGATGGTTGTACACACCATCAAACCAAAATCCCCGCGGACAGACAAGTGCGGTGACGTGGCGGTGACGTTGACGCCGCCACGTCCGCAAACCCGGAAGTTCAATGCTTCAAAGCATGCGTCGAATCACTTCGACGCCATGAGCGGGTTCTTGGGCCAGCGGACATGTCTGATGAGTCGTACTGACCATCGGACATGTCCGACGGACAGGCTTCCAGCGGACAAGTTTCTTAGCATGCTAAGAAACTTTTGTCTGCTGGAAACCTGTCCGCTAGGCTGGAAAATTGTCCGGTCGGCCCTACACACGACCGAACGTGTCTGCGGAAACTGGTCCGCGGACCAGTTTCAGCAGACATGTTCGGTCGTGTGTACGAGGCCTTAGTGTCAGGAAAACCCATCAGAAGTGACTCGTGCTGATAGCAGAGGAACAAGGCAGCAGACAGAAATTACACTTAGTGCTCTGGAATGATACAAGCACACACTATAGGGGATATGTTTTGTTCATATTTCATGTTTACAACCACTTTAAGACCTTTTACTACCCTATTAAACTGATTAGCCTTGTTAATACAAGAAAATGATTACATGTCATAACTGCGCAAGGCACAGTACATCCAAAACTTTGAAAGTGTAGCACAAACTTGCTTTCTCAGCTATCAATTTGGTTCTACATCTACAGACCCAGAGTGGATCAACTGTGAGTACACAGTACTCTATTCTACCATTGAAAATGCACAAAGACACCAACATTAAGGATCCAGCCACACTGTACTGGCAAACAGGGCAGTAGTCTGAAATTGTTTAGGGTTAATATTTTTGTATTAAAATGTTATAGAATTACTAAAATTTACAAGCAGATGCAACACCACATCATAGAAAAGATAATATATAACACAATACAAAAATAAGTAAGATAAATGATGTGGGGGGTGACTATTTACCATCCCTTGTAGTCCTGCCACTCAATGCTATGGCAGTTGTTGGATATGCATAAATCAAACCTGGTTTGTCCAAATATACAAATTCATAGACAACTTGCTCAGTTGTTATCTCGGCTAGCATGGAACACTGTAGAGAATAATGTACTTGTGAGTCCAGGTTCTTTATTGAACGTAGACTGTCCATCATTCATTTATTTTAACAGCACCACATTAACTAAGTGGTCAAAATATTACCAACAATGATACTTGAGGGTGAGACTTGGTTATGGACTAAACATAAATTCAGCTATCATACCAAAAGGCATGCAATTTCATGCTAATTTATCCTGTTATTCCAAAGTCAGTAAGGACTTTTTATGTTTATATTTGGGAGAAGTGAATGCGGTCCTTTTACCTTCCACTTTTCCACTGCTCTTGTTTTTCAGACTCACAGTGGAGTATGTCTGTAACTCACAGCACTTGCCCTTTTGAAGTGCAACTGATACTGAAACTGTTTGGAGCCTTCTGAAACAGCAGAGAATCCTCAAAAGCAGCACAAGCCGTATTACAAATAAACTTGTCGCAGTGCGCCTACAAGCTGCTGTTCTTGACTAACGTCACTTTAGCTCTTAGAAAAGGGTTTCAGAAGCATAAGCATTGCAAAGAATAATACAATCCTCAGCATGGAGTCGGAGAAAGAAAAAACAGTGAGATATTTAAACCTACACAATTCTTTCACGATTCTTTTTAAATACTTGGGTGTTCTTCATGGGGAGATCATTCCTTCTACAGAAGCATCCAAAATGTTAGTCATATTATTTACTAAGCTTTGATGTGTGCGTCTCATGTCTTAAGTCAACGATTTGGAATGTGAGTATTCCATTGTATGTTGTTTCAGAAATGGTTCTGTGAATGGCATGATATCCTCTACCTGATACAATTTGTTTCAAATAATAATCTGATTTGAATATTATAAATCCTCATATGCTTTATTTATTCTGTTTCTTGTTCTAAAATACAAACGTTGCTACTATCTTTAATATGATGTGGATTTAGAAAAATAAAATGCTAAACAAAATCCCCTGCCTTCAACGGAAATGCATTACCATATTTCCCAACAATATTGTCAGTTGTACAATTACAAAACCTGTGATATACTTTATACAGCATGCTATGGAGAAACTATATGGCTATAGAGGGGCTCCTAAATAACAGAGGGAGATCAAAAAAATGGAAACAAGAGTGAATGGCAGATACAGTATTGCTTTCTTATAACAGAAGGTTTCTACATGTCCTTACTTACAGCATAAAACACAAAAACTAAAATTTCACTCTCTGCTTATCAGTAAGTCGGCAGAGTCATGCAAATTATTACATTTTGCCCCTTTTAGCCACCCGTGCACCCAGAACCACTGTGATATAGCACAGATATAGTCATAATTTTATAGATTCCCATTACCAACTAACATACAGCTCTCTCAAACTTTGTTAGCCTTCTTTAGTAATATAGGGTTCTATAGTATAGGGTTGTGAGTCCAGAGGAACAGTACAACTACTGTATTATTATTATTTCTAACTCTCACTTAACCATCTGTCCCCTGGACCCGCTTCTCGGCCTTTTGGCTAAGATCAAGTGTAGTATCTGTTCTTATCAGTTTTCGGAGGAGCGCTGAAGCACTTCTTTAGTAGAGGGCTGAAGCAATCCAAAGATGTGATAGGCACCTGGAAGGATGGTTTCAGCAGGGGCTATGCTTTTGCTACCCGACAGTACTGGGGGCAGGCCACTAGTCGAGTCTGAGCCATCTGGAAGGGTGCTCCTGGTGAGAGCGGAGAGGCATGAGATCTTGGCGGAAGGCCGGGGCCCTGGCCTTCTGGCCTGGATTTGATGCGGTTCCTAACCCGCCTTACCAGTTTCCTTGAGAGGGAAAGCGGAGCTGCGCAGCTAGTACCTCTCGGGTTTAATTAGGTAGGTAGCGAAAGAGGTGCGCCTCCGGTAGCTCCTGATCCTTTCTGGTGGAGGTGGGGAGGGGGCCGTGGCTGTCCGGGCCGTGGACCAGGGTCCATTGAAAAGCCTGTGGAGATAGTGCCCCTGGAGTTGCAGTCCAGGGGTGCCATACATTGCACTGAGTGTGTGAGGGACACTCAACGTGTGGCACCTTTTTGGTCACTTATCTCCACACACACTTTTTTAGCACCTGCCTCTAGGGCCAGGCCTTTTGGCTAGGACCAGAGGAATTTTTGATTCCTGGCCGGAGGGCCGGCCAATGTATTGCACATTGGTCACTTTACCTCACTCTCCCATCTTCCTTCTTCCCCACTTTCTTTTTATTTTTCCCCGTGTTTGTCTAGTTTGTCACTTATTTTTGTTTGGTGCACTGCACTTTATGTGTGATAAGTAGGGTGCTGGTCCTCGGGCCTGCCCTGAACGTCTTGGGAGTAGGTGGACATGGCCTTCTGGCTTAGTTCGCCTGCTCTCATGGGGTCTCCCTTCGGGGGAGCCTCACTGTTGGGTCCGTGCTGGCTTCGGCTACATGGGCCTTGGATGGGTTCATGTGGCTTCGGCTGCATGGATCACTGACAACCTCAGTCCCTGTCAGGAGCCTTGCGCCCCGGGGGATCAGGGTCAGGCCCTCTTCGGAGGGCCTATTGACGATGCACCCGTCACAGGTTTTTGTTGCACCTCCTTATGTGTGTGCACTTTTTCCCTGCACCGGGTGAAGTTTTTGGGTTGTGTTTTGCACGCCACAGGCTTTTCAATAGAAAAAGAAAAAAAAAAAAATCTGTCCCCTGGACCCTGTTGTCTTGCAAATACTACGATCACCCTCTGACTCTATCCTACACTCTCTAACCCACATCTTCAATCTCTTCCTCTCTTCTGGAATCGTTCCCAACTCTCTAAAACATGCACTAGTCACCCCCATACTTAGAAAGCCTTCCCTGCACCCTAACAATCTTTACCCCATCTCCTTGCTCCCCTTTTCCTCAAAATTCCTTGAATGTCTGGTCTACAATACACTGAGTGACCACCTCACTAAGAATAACCATTCTGATCCCCTTCAGTCTGGATTTCACCCTCAACATTCCACTGAAACTGCTCTTTTAAAACTCACAAGTGACTTACTAACAGCAAAAACCAATGGACACTATTTTTGGCAGCCTTTGATACAGTTAACCACCCCCTCCTCAAAAAACTTTACTCATTTGGTCTCCATGACTGTGCTCTTCGCTGGCTCACATCCTACCTATCCCAATGCACCTTCAGTGTCACTTACAATTCTACTTCCTCCTCTCCCCTTCCTTTCTCCATTGGGGTTCCCCAAGGTTCTGTTCTTGGACCTCTCTTATTTTGAATCTACACCTCCTCCCTAGGTCAGCATCAAATGGCTTTCAATATAATTTCTATGCTGATGACACCCAAATCTATCTCTCCACACCTCAACACACTCCATTAGTCTAGTCGAGCATCACTAATTTACTAACAGACATATCTGTCTGGATGTCGAACCACTTCCCCAAATTCAACATAATATTTCCTCACCCACGTGCCTCTTCCCCTGACTGGCACAACCATCAACCCTTCCCCACATACCAGGGTGCTAGGTGTTGTCCTAAACTCTAAACTCTCCTTCCAGCGCCACATCCAATCACTTTCTAAATCTTGCCACCTCGACCTCTGCAGCATCTCCAAAATATGTCCCTTCCTAACCAATGAAACCACAAATCTCCTAATTCACTCCCTGGTTATCTCTCACCTTGGCTACTGCAACCTTCTCCTCATTGGCTTACTTTTAAAAAGGCTATCCCCTTCAGTCCATCATGAATGATGCTGCCAGACTCATCCACCTTACAAACTTCTCAGCGTCTACTACCCCTCTCTGCCATTAGCTGCCACTCACCCAACAAATTAATAATACTAACAATAACAAGACCTTCTGCTTTCTATCTCCCTCATCGCCTCCTCCCATACTTGCATCCAGGACTTCTCCCAAGCCTCTCCCATCCTTTACAACTCCCTACCCCAATCTGTCTGACTATCTCCAACCCTGTCCACCTTTAGGCATTCCCTGAAAACTTTTCTCTTCAGAGAAGCCCATCCTGCCTTCATCTAAGTTTTGTACTTTCATTTTCTTCATCAGCTCATCCCCCACAGTTATTACCTTTTGTATCACTTGGCCCTCCCTTCTAGGTTGTAAGCTCTAATGAACAGAGCCCTCTGATTCCTCCTATATTGAATTGTATTGTAAATGTACTGTCTGCCCTAAGGTTGTAACGAGCTGTGCAAACTGTTGTCGCTATAAAAATCCTGTATAATTACAATAATATTAAGATTGCAGTGAAGCAGTGCAAAAGGAACCAAACAGCCCATCCCTAAGGTATGGGTGAGATGCAGCATTGTGTTCTTATAAGAAAGTATTTATGCATCCTCACTTCCAGCACAAAACCCAAACACACGGAGCTCACTCTTTGCTAAAGGGTAGGTGGTCAGGGTCATGCAAATCATTCCCTTTTGCACCTTTTAGCAATTAATGCATGAAGAACTGCTAGTGTATAGCAACAATATAGCCCTACCACATAGAGCCAGTAAAGCCATATCCTGCCCTGATTAGGGCTTAAAGCAGTCCTAATAGCAGAATGTTTTTTACCTTAATGTTTTTTATGCATTAAGATAAAAAGCCTTATGTGTGCAGGGGCCTTCCTCAGCCCCTAATACTTACCTGACCCTGATCTTCTTCCAGTGATGTGCACGAGAGCCTTGAGCCTTGAGCCTTGACCTTGATTCTCCTTCCTCGTTGGAGTCAAATCAAATCAAAACAAGTCAATCAAAGTCAGTGAGCCAATGAGGAAAGAGATGGTGCGGACCAAGTCACGAGTCTCTGTCTGAATGGACACAAAGAGCTCGGGAGCGAGGCTGTTCTGGTGTCCCCATAGAATACTTATACTTACCTGAGCCTAATGTTCCTCCAGCGATTTGCACGAGAGCCTCAGCTGTCCAGGCACTCTCCCTCCTTATTGGCTGAGTCAAATCAAATTACGTCAAAGTCAGTGAGAATGGAGGAAAGATATGGGGTGGGGCTGAATGGACAAATAGAGCAGCGGCTTAAAGAGCGAGGCAGCTCTGGTGCTCCCATAGCAAGCTGCTCGGTGTGGGGGCATTTGGAAGGAGGGAGGGGCCAGGAGCACTGGTGAGGGACTGGAAGGAGAGGAGAAATTATGGCTGCTCTGTGCAAAACCACTGCACAGAGCAAGTAAGTATAGCATGTTTGTGATTTTTAAACAAAAAAAATCCCAAGACTTTAATATCACTTTAATCCTGCCATACATCGATCAAAATGTGCCCGGTTTAGCAGGGACTGGACAAATTTCAATCCATGTATGGCACCCTCGTTGTACACATGTTGATCTATTGATCAACGTGTGTAAGGCCAGCTTTTTGGGCTTTTCCAGAACTATTAGTGCTGCCAGCTATAGCCAGCAACACTAACTAACCATGGTGTTCTTCCAGCAGGGAATGCTCCTTTCCATCTGCAGAACACAATACCGCTGCAAGAGAGATTCCTCCATCAACAGTCAGTGTTTATGGGGAAATCAAACAATTGTCTCTCCTTCCACCTGTGGTGGAAGGAAAAAAAATAATTATCTATAGCCTGCCTAAGCCTAAAACAGCTATAAGTTGGTAAAACTGTCTCTGTAAATATATAACAAAAATGTAGCTCACTGTGCTTTAAAAGTGGGGTTTCGGTTCCCTTTGTACTGCCTCAGTACAACCTTAAAGGATAATTCCATCTTTACAACAAAAATGTAAAGATGGATTTCCCAAATTCTCCCTGCTCTTCCAGTCCTCACTGCACTCTTCTGTTGTGCTGGTAGATGAGAATAAGTATAAGATTGGTCAGGTTATAGAAGTGACCAATGAGAGACCCTTCTTCAGTCCATTTTCACCAATGACTGCTAGCTATTGTGGGCATTATGCTGTGACACAGCCTTCAGGGCTGGTACAGAGTTTAAAAGTGTACGGATCAGTACATCAGCAGACTGTTGATGCAGGAAGGGTGTCAGAAATTAATCTTTACTTTTTTGGTGTAAAGGTCAAATTACCTATTCTACTTTTACTTTTGTACTGTTAACACAAGTGGCTGGGGGGGGGGGAGGGCAGTAACAACTGGTGGCTGAGCCTTGGTTTTCCAACCCCCTGTCCACCCATTTATAAGATAGCATGCAGCTGCTCAGGGTTGTACATATGCAGCGACTGTGATGCTCTGCTTTGCGGCCAGGTCAAGAATTATACCCCCCTGTCAAGTTGAGTGAACAATATCCCAAACAAAACCTATTCCAGAAAATTTGACCTTACCTCCACCATGAACCAAAGGTTTGGCTCATGGTTGTAGTGTAGAATTAACATACTAAGGGCCAGATTCACAAAAGAGATACGACGGCGTATCTCCTGATACGCCGTCGTATCTCTGTGATCCGCCCGTCCTAACTATGCGGCTGATTCATAGAATCAGTTACGCATAGCTAGCCCTAAGATCTGACAGGTGTAATTGACTTTGGCCCCATACACACGATAGAATCCATCCGCTGAAATTTATCCGCGGATCGGTTTCAGCGGATCGACGGATTTATCTGTTGATCCGCTGGAACGTACACACTAGCGCCCAAAAATCCCCGCGAACCAGAACGTATGCAACGTAAACCACGTAAGACGTCACTATAAAGGGGAAGACCAAAGTCAACGGCGCCGCCCTCTGTTCCGCTTTTGCTAGTTCCGTGTGACCGCGTGCTAGTGAAGGTTTGGTTACAGCCGATTCGTGCTTTTCAGTCTCCGCGTTTTGACAGTAGGTATTCTCGGGTTCAGTGCGTTTGCTTGCGGGTTTGCAGTTGGCATTCGGGCACAGGCTTTCAGCACGTTTCCGCGTACTGTGCGCTCGTATCTGTGTGTCGTGCGGGCTTAGCAGGTTGTGCTGGATTTGGGGGTGCTTTCTGTTGGAGTGTGTTCTTGACTGACCAGCCGGCCGGTTTGAATCCATGATGGAGCAGCAGCGTCGATTCTCGCGAATTGGTGCTGGTTATGGGATTGCTTATGGCCATGTCCAGCGAACCTGTTTATTGGCCAGGAACAGTGGGAGGAGGCGTTTATGGACCAAGAATTGGTTGCGCCAGCGTGACCAGTTTTCTCATATGCCTCTGCTTAGGGAACTCCAGGAGAATAATCCTGATGATTTTCGGAATTTTCTCCGCATGACGGACCCCGTATTCAACCGTCTGCTGGATCTTCTGTCCCCCTATATCACGAGGCAGGACACTGTGATGCGCGATGCCATCACGGCCGAGCAGAGGCTTATTGCCACGTTGCGGTACCTGGCGACTGGGAGGAGCCTGCAGGACCTCAAGTTCTCGACAGGCATCTCTCCCCAGTCACTTGGGGTCATCATACCGGAGACGTGTACTGCCATCATACATGTTCTGCAGGAGGAGTATATTAAGGTAAGTTCCCTAATTTTAACATCACAATGTTTATTTTTTAAATGTGTGAGAAAGTCAATTATTTTTTTCTTCCCTAATAACCATGAGATTGTAATCTGCTGTGTGTGGGATGTTCCCTTTTCTCCCCATGCATGTTGTTAACCTTTACATGTTTGTTTTGGGCCTACCTGCATATTTTGTCCTTACCCACCATAAACCTGTCCAGCATGCTTACCTAGGCCCCAACACACCTAGCCAAATTTTTGGTTATTTTTTGGCTAATCCATTGTAGCTCTGCCCCTCCCCCCCTCCTCCCCCCCGAAAATATTTTCTTGCTCGATCATCAGAGGGATGTGGAGTCTGATAATTAAGTGGGCCTATATTTTTTGAAATAAATACTCACTTCACAATGCTTGTAGGAAATGTGAATCCTGTTGTTGATGTTGCACAATGATGGTTTTTGTATTTTGTTTGCAATGTTTATGTGCCAAAGTAATAAATCTCTTTTTTTGTTTGTCCCCACAGCTACCCTCCACACCACAGGAATGGCAGTCTGTGGCTTCCCAATTTGCCCAGCGTTGTGATTTTCCGAACTGCGGTGGAGCAATAGATGGGAAGCACGTCCGCATTGTGCCCCCACCCCACTCGGGGTCCTACTATTATAACTACAAGGGTTTTCATAGTATCGTGTTGATGGCGGTGGTGTCGGCACAGTATGAGTTTCTCTATGTGGACGTGGGGAAGAACGGCCGGCTGTCAGATGGGGGAGTGTTCTCGCAGACAGAATTCTACGATCGTCTCCAAACTGGTAGTCTGGCACTGCCACCAGATGAAGATAATGTGGAAGGACTTCCGTTTGTGTTCCTAGCGGACGAAGCTTTCGGGCTTGGACCTCACCTAATGCGGCCTTTTCCCCAGAGGACCCTCACCTTACAGAGGAAGGTGTTCAATTATCGGTTGTCCAGGGCTCGGAGGGTAGTCGAGAATGCCTTTGGGATCCTCACCAACCGGTTCCGCCTTTTCCTGACAGCGATACATCTGGCTGAATATAAATTGAACACCATTGTATTTGCCTGCTGCATTTTGCACAACTTTTTACGCAGGCACTCCCAGATGTACCTACCCGACAGCGTTTCTGAGGCAAGACTACTCTCAGATCCTCTCCCTGGGCTGGACACTGGTCGCGCTGGCTTGGCCCCCCTATCTGCTCGTGAGGTACGCGACAAATATGTTGAGTACTTCATGGGTCGGGGGGCCATTGCTATGCCAGATCATATTTCTTTCTAATTCGGCCCCCAAAAGAAAGGAATATTCACAGAACTAATAAATAATTAGACCATTGGACTTTATACAGTTGTTTGTCATTACTGCTTTTTCTATTTTTATCTGTCTTCCTGGTTAGTCACAAAAATAGTGCACTTCTAGTGCCAAATGTATGGTTCAGGTTTTAGTAAATAAACACAATTGCACATTATTCACTCATCTCCAAACTGGGTATTCAGCATCTTAAATAATCAAGCCACTCCTTGTAATGATTTTCTAAAATATTTTTTTATTGTCAGCTTTTTCCTTTTTTTTTTTTTTTAGGAATATTTTTATTAATAAACATGCCAACATTTTTAGTTTGCAAGGCTTTTTTTTTTTTTGTTTTTTTTTTTCGTATCAATTTTTTTGTTTTTTTGGTCCAAACCATTTTGGAAAATTTTTTTGGGTGTTCACAAACAATGTAGTACAATTGTACCATTTTTCACAAAAATATTGTATTTACCAAGTGTAAACGTAACCAAATCTTTTTGGTGTCCTAAAATTTTTTTTGTTTTTTTTAGAAAAAATATTTGTGCAGATTTTTGACCTTTTGGATTTTTTCATTATTTTTGTGGGTAATTTTTTGAGAAAATATTGCTCACATTTTTAAAAGATATTTGTTCACCCAATAAAACTTTTTTTTTTTTTTTTTCAATATTTTATAAGATTTTTTTTTCGAATTTTTTTAAAAATGTTTAATTTTTTTTTTTTTTGTTTTTTTGGAACTCCAAAAAAAAGATTGATCTCATTTTTTGGATAGATGTGTTAACCAATCTTTTTTTTGTTAACTAATTTTTTTTGTTTGTATTTAATTTTATATTTTTTTTTGTACTTTTTCTGTTTTGTATGGCTTGTTGATTGGAAGCCATTTTGAAAATACCAAAGATAAAACATGTCCCAAAAACTAAAAACACAAATGTGTCACTTTTGCATTCCCAAAAACAGTCATGGTGTGAGGTCACACCGGAACACGCCAAAATTTGAAGATGCACACATTCAGTGCAATTCGCCAAATGTCAGTTCTACATCATAGAAAGACTTTAAAATGGCGACATGTGCTATCTGCCATCATGGGTGAACAATGTCTGGGTTTTGTGGGAGCAAACCCTTCCTCGAAAACTAATTGACAATCGAGGAGGGGGTTGTACCCACAAAGCACAGATATTCTATATTCTGTGATGGCAGATAGCACATGTTGACACACTGTGTGTGCATCTTCAAATTTTGGCGTGTTGCTGAGTCATACATTAAAACAGGTTGGGGGATGGGCGGGGGGGGGGGGTGTTTAGTCTTTGACACGGCCCATCATGTCAATGATGTTTTTATAGTTTTGTTCTATAACCACCATTCTTTGCCGCATAGTGTCCAGCTCGGTGCAGCACTCGACAATTACATTCCGCACATTCTGTTCCATGAGAACCATCTGTTGCCGCATATTCGCCATTTCACTGCTGCACTCCATCACTTGCTGAATAATTATTCCCGCACTTGCGCGAAAAAAATGCTGAACAGCATCTTCATCCCCTACAAAATGAGGACAAAATATAAAATTAGCCATTTTACCGGCCTAGATACATCTAGGGTTGCCATCTCATCCCTTTAAACCAGAACACATATTAATTACACAGGTTCTGTGGCTGATTAAAAGGTGGTAATTTAACACACCTGGTGCAATATCTGCATTACATTAGCCACAGAACATGTGGAATCCATATGTGTTCGGGATTAAAGGGATGAGGTGGCAACCCTAACTACATCTGTTTTGCCCTATCAAGCTGGGGTGACACTGACCTGATGTTGTGCCGATTTCCTCCTCCACCACTTCTCCATCTTCATAAACTCCTCCTTCTTCTTCTTCCACCAATCCACCATCTTCAAAATCTCCTAAATCTTCTTCTTGAATTTTATCTACCTCCTCAACAACTACCAGATTTAAAATTACTCCATCCTCCTCTCTTCCTTCCTCCTCCTCCTCCACATCCTCATCTCTTCCTTCCACCTCCTCCTCCACATCCTCCTCCTCCACATCCTCCTCTCTTCCTTCCTCCTCCTCCACATCCTCCTCCTCCACATCCTCCTCCTCCACATGGCCAGATGGCAGATCCCGGGCGTGTCTGGCCCTCTCTGCCTCCTCGAATTGCTGGCGTCTTCTTTCCCCTAGAAAGAATAACAAAAAAAAGGTATACTCATCAGCACACAGATATTGTAGAGCAGAAATCGCACACATTGCATAGAAGTTTAGAGGCTTTATTTTTTTAGAATTTTGTTGTCTTATCACCCCAAACCTACATTTTAGGATGACTTCTAGGCCAAGCTCTGATTAAGTCCCTTTTTAGCTTAGTGACACACATGGATGTCCCCCCCTTCAAATTTTGAGCTGAGACCATCCAAATTTTAGTGTAATCTTTTGGGGGAGACACAGGTGCTCTGGATTACAGATCTGAAAACACCTGCTTAGTATCACTGTTTGCATTTCCCATTCTTGGATTTAAATTTTCGATTAATAAATTTTTACACAATGTTTACAAACAATGTTTTTGGCAAGAGAGGCATGTCCAGGTGTGTTGTTCCTGGGCCAACATCGTATTTGTGAGAAGCAACCTGATGTGAACAAGGTTTACTATTAACAGTCGTTGGCCAAGCAAATGATATTTTGAAAAATAAAATTATTTAAACATGTGTTCAGAAGTACAACCAGGCCAAGGATACAGATGTAGAAATGTACCTGACCAAACATTCAACTAATAAAATTGTCCCCACCCCTCAAACAAAAAAAGAACTTACTTTTTTTGAGTATTTTTTTAATTTTCTTCAGTTGATGTGGCTCACGGAGCTTTAAGTCGGACCACCGCTTCCGTAGCTGCTCCTTGGACCTGGCGATCCCAAACATCCTCTGCATTTTCCTTGCCACCTTCTCCATAATTTTCCCCTTCCTGCGGTTGGGGGTCTTGTATGGGCCA
Organism: Rana temporaria; assembly: GCF_905171775.1. Lineage (NCBI taxonomy): Eukaryota > Metazoa > Chordata > Amphibia > Anura > Ranidae > Rana > Rana temporaria. The sequence continues at coordinate 438,383,316 of NC_053489.1, read as the reverse complement.
TATTGCCCATCATAGTCCTTCCTCCGCATAATCTCTACCAGCTCCACCATTTCGTCGAAAGACATATTAGTGGCCTTATACCATTTTGGCCGGGATCGGGACGTTCCTGCCTCTGTCCCCTCACTTCTGGCCTGAGAGCTCCGTGCATGCTCGCCTGTCATCGCCATCTTTCATCCCCACAGAGATTAGGGGCGTGGAAAACAGGAAATGTCCCGTCATGGGCGGGGACGAGGGCGGCGGTTCATACATACGCGGAGTGTAGAGAATGAATAAGACGTGATTACGTAGGTTACGCGGAGATTATTCGCCCATTTCACAGAAGTAACATAGTTCACGCCATATTTTTGGAGTTAACATTGATTAGGGGGCATGGCAATGGTGACGAAAGCGGTGTGTCACGCACACGCGGAGTCTGTTAAAGGGAACCTACGTGATTACGTTGCTTACGCGGAGATTAGTAGAACATTTGACAGCAGTAACACAGTTCACGCCATATTTTTTGAGTTAAAATTGATTAGGGGGCATGGCAATGGTGACGAAAGCGGTGTGTCACGCACACGCGGAGTCTGTTAAAGGGAACCTACGTGATTACGTTGCTTACGCGGAGATTAGTAGAACATTTGACAGCAGTAACACAGTTCACGCCATATTTTTGGAGTTAACATTGATTAGGGGGCATGGCAATGGTGACGAAAGCGGTGTGTCACGCACACGCGGAGTCTGTTAAAGGGAACCTACGTGATTACGTTGCTTACGCGGAGATTAGTAGAACATTTGACAGCAGTAACACAGTTCACGCCATATTTTTTGAGTTAACATTGATTAGGGGGCATGGCAATGGTGACGAAAGCGGTGTGTCACGCACACGCGGAGTCTGTTAAAGGGAACCTACGTGATTACGTTGCTTACACGGAGATTAGTAGAACATTTGACAGCAGTAACACAGTTAACTCCAGATTTTTGGAGTTAACATTGATTAGGGGGCATGGCAATGGTGACGAAAGCAGTGTGTCACGCACACGCGGAGTCTATAAAAGGTAACCGACGTGATTACGTTGCTTACGCGGAGATTATTTCATTGAGCTGCACGAGGAGCTAGAGATAATAAGGTAAAAAATTACAACATGGGATCAGCAGAGGCCTAGAAACTTGAGAGCCATGGGATTGTGGTTTTGTCTGTTGTTTGCAGCCTTTTAACGCAACTTAGTATGTTTCTTGTGTCCCCAAAACTGAATTTACTTCTCACAATGCTTTCACACATCACTTAAATCTAGATGTGAAGAATGCTCTACCTATTTGTATTTTTTGCCAGGTGTATTGTGATCATGCAAGTATTGTTCTGTGTTGGTTGGCCAGAGGTTATTAGGAAGTGTATTTATATGTCAGGAATGATGAGGGGCATGCTAAGTACACATGAAATAGTGCCTTGATGAAAGGTCTAAATATAACAAATTGTGGATGGGTCTAGATTACACGTATTTAGCAAACTTATTTGAAAAAGGGTCTGCATGTGAAGTCATTTTTGGTCACAACAATGGGGCAGAGCTGGCCAGCATTTTGGCTGCAGGAGACACTGTGTTTGCATAGTACTTGATCAATCTGGGGCCACATATGAATACAATGGGAATGCTGGGCATTTTTTAATGTTTTTTTTTTTTGTTTAACAGTGTTCATCTTAAAATTTATACAAGAAATTCAAAAATGGAAACAATCGTGGGAAAGGAGATCATTTCACGGCTCATTGAAAAGTTTAGGGAAATGCCCCTACTTTGGGATTCCAAACATCCCAACTATTCGAAGCGGGACCGACGAAGGGCAGCACTTGATGAAATAGCTACATATATGCAGACATGGGTTCCCGGCTGCACAGGCAACATGGTCAAGAACAAAATGAATAACCTGAGGGCCGCATACCGAACAAAAAGAAGAGAACTACGGGAGCAACGATCAGGAGCAGCAGCAAGAGAGTCCACGGAGCCAAGTCTGTGGTACTACCAGGAGCTGGAGTTTTTGGGGGATCAAATGGAGGGCCGGCAATCAATGTCCAGCCTTCCTTCCAGCCGGCATCGCAGCAGACCTTCCATGGATCACCACAGCCAGGAGGAGGACGGTGAGGGGCTGGCTGGCAGGCATGACAATCTCCGACTCTCCACTTCTGATGAGGTAGAGTATTTTTCAAAATGTTTTTGGGCTGCTAATTCTTGTTTGTTTATTGAGTTGATATTGTAATCCCAAACCAAAAAATGGACTATAAAAGTCATGGTCATAAAAATAGGGGTCATGGATGCCAAGTGCAGGGATCAGAAGGAGAGTCTATTCAAGTTTAAAGTAAGATAAAACAAACCAGTCTAGAGCATGAAAATGTGTGTGATTTGCTTGTGCCAAATTGTAAAACACGTCACTTTTTTTGACACAGGAAGAAGGGAGCAGCCATGAAATATCGGCTACTGATGCTGAGATGCCTGCCAGCCAGGAGGAAGGGGTCATTGGCAGCCAGGAGGAGGAGGCCGGGCCCAGCACCAGTCAGGAGGGCCCCAGGCCCACGGTCAGCACCACCAGGCAAGTCCCTCCCCCCCCGGGTCAGGCAAACAGGCCTAATGAGGCGCAGGAGGCAGGTTGAGGATGAGAGCCTCCAAATGATTCGGGAGGCTAGCGCCTTAATGAGGGCCCCCCTCAACCCCACTGAGGCCTACAGTGCCTATGTGGCCCACGAATTGTCCCAAGCGGGGGAGGACGGTCAGAGGCGTGCCAGGAACCTGATGAACCAGGTGCTTTTATGGCTGCACCAGGGCTGGCTGACCGATGACACTGAGCTGAGTGACCCGGCCCATCCTGCACAACACCTGCTAACTCCTCCTGCTGCCACATCATCCCGACCTGCAAGGGGCCGCGGACGGGTCCGTGGAAGATCTGCTGCAATGCAGGCTGCAAGGAGGGTTACAAGGAACAGGAGAAGATGATTCCCGGCCTTCCATTTGATCCCCCAAAAACTTTCGTTTTTTTGGACTACCACAGCCTGGGCTCCATTGGCTCACTTGCTGCTGCTCCTGGTTTTTGTTTTTGTGGTTGGGGGGGGGGGGGGTACATTTGGCGTACCAACTTGGGAAAACAAAAAAGGAAAAACACACGTCTAAATAAAATGGTGACATAACTTGACCAAAAAGAAAATACAAAAAATTGTGAAAGAAAAAAGAATGGGGACATAAATTGCACAACAAAAAAAAAATTAAAAAAAAATGTGAAAGAAAAAAGAATGGGGACATAAATTGCACAACAAAAAAAAAGAAAAAAAAATGTGAAAGAAAAAAGAATGGGGACATAAATTGCACAAAAAAAAAATAAAAAAAAAAAATGTGAAAGAAAAAAGAATGGGGACATAAATTGCACAACAAAAAAAAAAAAATGTGAAAGAAAAAAGAATGGGGACATAAATTGCACAACAAAAAAAAAATGAAAAAAAAAATGTGAAAGAAAAAAGAATGGGGACATAAATTGCACAAAAAAAAAAAAGAAAAAAAATGTGAAAGAAAAAAGAATGGGGACATAAATTGCACAACAAAAAACAAAAGGGAAAAAAAATTAAAAAACATTCAATTACAAACCAAAAAATATAAACATTGACATGTGGAGGAAAAAAAGAAAGTTCAAACATCTGGATAGATAGCATCAGCAAGAGAACGGGTTTATTCTAGCAAGAGAACGCTGAAAAAACAAGAGGAAATAATTGACACACTATATAGTTAAAAGGACGAATGTGCCATATCACAAACAAACGAGAGTTTTACCTGAACGAGTGCTCCCATCCCCTTATTTTGTCTGAGCATGCGCGTGGTTCTTATCCGCGGATAATGTGTACTAACCAACGGATCTGTCCGTCGGATAGATTTGCAGCGGATAGATTTGTTTAGCATGTCAGCAAATATTCGATCTGCTGAAAAGCGAGTCGACGGATAAATATCCGCGGAAACAGATCCGCTGGAGTGTACACACCATAGGATCTATCCGCTGAAACCCATTTGCTCGGATTTATCCGCGGATGGATTCTATCGTGTGTACGGGGCCTTACACTGTCGGATTTTAGGATGCAATTCTATGCCGGCCGCTAGGTGGCGAGGCCATTGCGGTCGGCGTAGAATATGCAAATGACTAGTTATGGCGATCCACGAACGTCCGCGTTACCCGTCGCTCTAACTTTACGTCATTTCCGTCGAGATACGCGTCGTAAAATTAGGGCTGAGCCCTAGGTGTCTTAAGCCATGTTAAGTATGGCCGCCGTTCCCGCGTCGAAATTAAAAAAATCACGTAGTTTGCGTAAGTCGTCCGTGAATGGCGCTGGACGCCATTTACGTTAACGTCTAAACAAATGACGTCCGTGCGACGTCATTTAGTGCAATGCATGTCAGGTAATTTTCCCGACGGAGTATGCGCAGTACATTCGGCGTGGGAACGCGCCTAATTTAAATGGTGCCCGCCCCATTTGAATTGGGTGGGCTTGCGCCGAGCGCATTTACGTTACACCACCGCAAGTTTACAGGTAAGTGCTTTGTGAATCAGGCACTTACGCTGCAAACTTGCGGCGGTGTAACGTAAATGGATTACGTTACGCCGCCGCTGCGTAGCGGAAATGTATGTGAATCTGGCCCTTAATCCCCATTTGCCTGCCAAACAAAAGAATGTGCATTTAGGAGGTAGCAGTATCACCTGGAAGCCACTGCATAGCCATCCACTAAAAAGTGATCAGCTGTGGTGGCTATATATCCACTGTGGTATATCTATATCTATACACACTGTATTACAAAAAGTATTTGGATGCCTGCCTTTATATGCACATGATCTGTAATGGCACCCTAGTCCATAGTCCATAGAGTTCAATATTGAGTTGGCCCACTCCTTGCAGCTATAACAGCTTTAACTTTATTGGGAAAGCTGTCCACAAGGTTTAGGAGTGTGTCTATGTGAATGTTTGACCATTCTTTCAGAAGCGCATTGACCCTGCTTTGTGCACTCGTGTGCAGTCATGTTGGAACAGGAAGGGGCCATCCCTAAACTGTTTCCACAAAGTTGGCAGCAAGAAATAGTCCAAAATGTCCTGGTATGCTGATGCCTTTAGAGTTCCCTTCACTGAAACTAAGGGGCCAAGCCCAACCCCTGAAAAACAACCCCACAACATAATCCCCCCACTATCAAATGATTATCACCAGTGCACAAAGCAAGGTCAATAAAGACATGATGAGCTTGACTGGCCCCCACAGAGTCCTGACCTCAACCCGGTAGAACACATTTGGAATTAATTAGAGCAGAGACTGCAAGCCAGGCCTTCTTGTCCAACATCAGTGCCTGCCCCCACAAATGCGCTTCTGGAAGAATGGTCAAACGTTCCCATAGACTCAGGGTCGGCAACCTGTCTATCGCGATCTACAAGTCGACCACGAGTAGGTGATTGGTAGATCGCCTGCTTGTCCCTGCCTTGCCGAATCGCAATGGGCAGAGCTGTGCAGGAAAGCCGTGAGTGCTGGGAACCTGCCAAAGGCCAACAAAGGCATTCCCCACCCTCCACAGCATGCCCTCTGTTTACGTGCAGCTGCGGAGTGTGGGATGCCTCTCCAGTCTATGCAGCGAGGTTCAGGTTGCGTATCCAGTAAAGTCTCTGCCGCCAATGACATTGATCTGGCTCTATCAGAAGGCACCTGAGCTGGAGTGCATTGTACTGACCCTTCCCTCCTCCTCAGTCCATCCAAGGTGCTTATGGATGACATCATGTGGGATGGATGAGAGAGGAGGGCTGGCTGGGGTCAGCACAAGCACAGTTAGATCTGCCACAGTAGCTGCATCTCTGCATCAGGTAACAACTTTTTTTGTCATCCTGATCCCCCAGTGGTGTGCTCTTCAAACTCCTCGGTAATGTGCCCCTTGATACCCCAGTGGTGTGCCCCCCCTGAGGTCCCCAGTGGGGTGCCCTTCTAAGCCCCCCAGTGGCATGATCCTCTGATTCCCCCATACTGTGCCCTCCTGACCCCCCTGCACCATGTCCTCCTGACCTCCTTATACCATGCCCTCCTGACCTTCCTGTGCCAGGCCATCCTGACCCTCCTGTACCATGCCCTACTGACTTTCCTGTGCCAGGCCATCCTGATCCCCCCCTGTACTATTCTCTCCTGACCTTCCTGTGCCAGGCCACCCTGAGCTCCATGCCCCCCTGAGCCCCCTGTATATTGCTCTGCTGACATCCTGTCCTGCTCACCCACATCCACTGACCTACTATTCCCTGTACACTGCCCTACCTACTACTGACCTCTGCAAACTACCCTACCTACTACTGACCTCAGCACACTGCCCTACATACTATTGATCTCTGTACACTGCCCTACCTACTACTGACCTCTGCAAACTACCCTACTTACTACTGACCTCTGCACACTGCCCTACATACTATTGACCTCTGTACACTGCCCTACCTACTACTGACCTCCATACACTGCCCTACCTACTACTGACTTCCGGACACTGCCCTACCTACTATTGACCTTCGTACACTGTCTAACTACTACTGACCTCCATACACTGCCCTTTCTACTACTGACCTCTGTACACTGCCCTACATACTACTAACATCTGTACACTACCCTACATCCTACGGACCTCTGAAATCTGCCCTACCTACTACTGACCTCTGTACACTGACCAGCTTAATACTGACCTCTCTACACTGACCTACCTACTACTTACCCTGGTCATAACTCAGAGCAGAAAACCAGGCCTGAAACTAATCAAGCAAGCCAGTTTGCAGTACCAGATATGGAGAGTGACCAATTACACCCCAGTCATTGAGAATTAAAGTGAATGTGGAGTTTCTGACTGAAGCTAACTTTTTAGGTTAGGCTACATTTGTATTTTACAGTGACATTTGTTTTATTATATTTTCTAAGTTTTCTCCATGCTATCCTTGTACTTGTTTTTCATTGGTGGCTTGCTTTTTAACTGGTTAAAAAAAAGGGGGTGTTGCCCAGGATATAATTAGAGTTGAGACTACAAGACAGATCCCTAAATACTCTGGTGGATCTTACACCTACCAAAAAGTACTGTAACAGACATTTTTGATTATAGGTTGCTTATAGGTTGTAGGTATTTGGTATAAATATTACAGTGGCAGCTAGAAGTGGTTATGCCGTGGAGAGTCGGGTGCCCTGTGATTTTGATGGAAATAGATTAGAGAGGAAAAATGGGAAGGAAAACCAGTGCTAAAACCAGATAACAACAGACTTCGCAAAACTGGAATAATTTATAAATATAGTGGGGAAAAAATAAATAGAGATGGAACAAGCCTTAAAGTGAATAAATAGTATTTTTGTTTTTTATTATTTCAATAATTTTTATTGAAGATTTTCAAAAGATAACAGATATCAGAAGGAGTGATACAACAAAATAAAGTCATTCACAAAGACAATAGCTTCCGAATCCTGGGGTAGACATCACACATACATTACATCAATGACATAAGTGAGTATAATATGCCAACAGCGGCCATCCGCAGGCAAGGCAAATTTACCCGTCAACGAACAGTTAACCACTTCAAAACATTTCAGAGAGGAAGCCCCTACAGGGGAGGTGCAACGGTTCCCAGTCCCCGATAGGCCCCAATGGGATCACACTGCCTCTCAGGAAATGTGAACACAACGCCCCCACCCCTGGCTAACAAGAAGTTACCACTTTGTGGGAGCCTGAGGATGGCGATTGCATTAAAAGTGTAAATTCAGCCTTGTGAGTTGGATTCTAGAGGAGTCAGTCTCAGTAATAAAAATAAAATTAACAAAACAACAGAACAACAGTAGAAACACCAAGGGAGGTGGCAGAAAGAAGAAGAAAAGAAAAGTGTAGAAAAGGAATGAAAAGAAGAAGAGAAGCACGCCTGCTCGATCAGGCAATGGCACGAATGTTCGATTCTCCAGGCAACACTCCTGGTATGAGAGAAATGTTACAAAAGGTGGCCCAGGGTTCCCAAATGTCTATAAATCTCTCAGTTTTATCATGAAGTTTAGCCACAATCTGTTCTTGTACCATAATCCAGGAGACTTTCCTCCTGAACCCCTGGAGGAATACAGTGGGTTTCTTCCAGGCCTTGGCAATTGATTTATTTATTTTTTTTGTATTTATTTATTATGTTCAGAAGTAAAAAAATAATATTTATGGAAGTATTTTATACATTTGTTTTTATTGGGTAAATGATTTTCTAGCCAATTAGTGGTGAGTTTGGTTCTCCTGGGGTTGAGATTGTTGTTAGTACTTAATGTAACTACAAATTTTGTAGCAGGATTTAAGATGACACAAACAACTGAATGAGTTATTATTATTATTTTTATTATTATTATACAGGATTTATATATCGCCAAGAGTTTACACAGTGCATTACAACATAAGGGCAGCCAATACAATTTTAATACAATTTAATACAGTAGTAATCGGAGGGTCCTGCTCAGAGTAAATGAAGAGGGAAGCACGGTATTAATCTGTATTTGTTTATGAAGTAAAGATTTAATACAGGCACGTTTTTTTTGTTTATTTGAGGTGTACAATGGACAACAGCAATAAAATGGTTTTCTTTCTGTCAGTGAAAAAACTGCAAACTGAAAATGTTTATTTCAGGAAGTTATGCTTTAGAATCTGCCTGCTCTAAAACTATATATTTTTATTCCCTAAATGTAAAACTTTCTAATTAATTTATGAACTAACTATAGGTCTTTTAAAATGCCATACATACATTATGTGATGTTATTATAAACTTGATTTAACTATTTTTTATGGACCCAATCTCTTCAAAGGACCACATTTTAAAAAGTGAGTATTTTTGGCCAAAGCCTTTTAGTCATTGGCTATATTTGCATGACCACTAAGAGTGCAGTTTTGATGGATTTGGCTGCCTCGTGGGAAGGTAATAGCTAAAGTGTATCTCTATAAAATCATGATACTCAAAGACCGTAGCAGCTTAATTTATTTAATGGATTTAAGCAATTTACAAAACGTTAGTTATGTTTCATTGGCTAGTACCCTAGACTTTATCCATTTCAATAGTCAATCAAGTTGGGTATGTTTCAATGCGCATACGTCAATATATGGATGAGTAGTCTTAATGGCACATCAGTATTCATCTATAATATCTTTCTTTGTCATTACATCTCTGACTTTTGAACCAAGTGCAGCAAACTAAATTTTCCTGGTGCGCATTAAGTGCTACCTATTTTTCCTGCACAACAAGGGTCATGGTTTAGTATAGATTTAGGCAACTGCTGTTTTTGCACTAAACGTTGGTTCTGCATAAACATAATTTGGGTCATTCAAAACTTAAAGGCGTTGTGGAAAATTACCCATGGCCATAATCTAAGTTCAATTATGAGGTGTGTCCACTAGCAATTTGAGAGTGTTATGTTTATGGCAAGAAGAAACTTGCAACTTACTTATTATTGCAATTTTCTTGTTAGTGCCGTGCACAGGCAGTACCAGAAGAAGAAAGGGAACACCCCTTTTTGTCCAGCTCTATCTGCCTTTGTTTTTATCTCTCCCTTCTGTTCCCCCTACTCTATTTCTAAAACTAAGCACCTGTTAGTCTATTAACAAAATCATTTCATACCACAAATGGCAGACTTTTGTGTTTAATTGCGACCCACGATGACAACCCAATACTATTTGGCCCACTACTATAAAGTTCATGTCTAAATAACCATATAAATAAATTTAACCTGAGAATATCTTTTGCATATCTCCTGTCAAATTACTTAAATAGGAAATGAATCACAGTTTACTTGTTGTGCGCCCAAGTTGCTATTACTTAAATAGGAAATTAATCTAAAAAGTAGAAGCAGCAGATGAGGGAGAATCGTGTCTCCTGGTGCTGCTGGACCTCAGCGTAGCTTTCGACACAGTAGACCACAAAACCCTGCTCACTTGTCTCGCAGAAGTAGACAGAGTCACAGACTCAGATCTACTCTGGCTTGCATCCTTCCTAGAGAACCGATCCCAGAAAGTGAAACTAGGAGCTTTCACTTCAGAAGCATGTAAAATTGCATGCGGAGTCCCTCAAGGATCACCCTTGTCACCTGTGCTCTTCAACATCTACCTCTGTCCACTTCTCAAAATTATCAGCATCCAGGACCTGCTCTATCACTCCTATGCTAACGACACCCAACTTTACCTACGCATCACTAACAAAAAAGACCAATACCACGCACTGGAAAACTGCCTCTCATTGATCGACGATTGGATGATGGAGAGCTCCCTCAAACTTAATGGATTCAAAACAGAACTCCTCTTCCTCCATGCAAACCGAAAACAAAAACCCTAGCACAATGTTCACACCACCCACCATCCTTGGACAAACCATCACCCCCAGCACTAAAGCCAAAAGCCTCAGAGTCATCTTTGACTCAGACATGACAATGGATGCACAAATAGGATCAGTAGTCAGCGGATCTCACCACCTTTTTCGCCTGATGTGTAGACTCATCCCCTTCATCCCGGAAGGAGACACAGCAGCAGTAGTTGGAACAATCATCAATTCCCGACTCGACTATGCAAACTCCCTCTACCTAGGACTTCCCAAATACCAAATTTCACATTTAAAAGTTGTCCAGAACACAGCAGCCAGACTGGTAACTGTAAAAAACCCTGGGCCCCTCTATTGGCTAGCCATGAAGGATCGGGTTACATTTAAGACCCTTTGCCTCACTCACAAATGTACACAAGGAAAAGCCTCACAATACCTCTGCGAAAAAATAAAGCACTACACCCCAAGTCGCCCCCTCCGGTCAACTAACCAGAACCTCCTCCACATTCTGAAGACACGCTACAAATCAAAAGGCGAATGAAGATTCGCAGTCCAAGGCCCCGGGCTATGGGTATGGGTAGACCACCCATAGACATCCGCTTTGAAGAAAACCATCTGGCCTTCAGGAAGAAGCTTAAGACCCATCTCTTCTGAAGACACAGGCAGACACTGGCTGCAAAAACGCCTTGAGGTGATTTAGTTCGCATTTTTAGCACTATACAAGTTATTCATTTATTCATACAATTATAAATGGTAGTGCCCCCTGGTTAGTGTGCAGTGGGGAAGCCTGGGCAGGACCTGGAAAATTGTGATTATCATTGTAGTAGAGCTGACTACTTAGAGCTTCCCCAGAAGTCCATCAGATATGAGTAATACATACTCAAATTGTGCCAAGCTGGACCAATGTAAGCATTCCATAAAATAATTCCTGAAGTTAAGCTTGAATAACATACGGCTTCTAACCCTCTTATAAAAGTTCAAACTACTATTATAATTCATATTTTCTTTTAAATAAAAAAAATTACAATAAAAAAAGTTTTTTCGTTGCTGTAGGGCTATTCACCTAAGACACCTTTAGTCAGTGTTATTCACATTTCTTTCAGGTCATATCGGTAGCTTGCATTTTCAAAACTCGTAACTAGTATAATATTGACCACTAAAATGTTAATGAAGAAAATTATATTATTATACTTATCTTTGCAATGTTGGCCATACAATCTGTGATTCTAAAAGTGTCTTGTCAATTATACCTGCTTTTGGTTTGGTTGCTTTATTTTCTACATCACCCTAGGATTTTTCTACGCTGATTAATGCATAGTATTCCCACTGCACAACCTGATGCCTTCAATATACCTTCTTAATTCATTTATTTCTTTGGTCTTTGTAGTGTTCTCTCACCATCTTCTGAAACCATGTAGTGTATTGCAAATAACCACAAAAAATACATTTATTACACCAAAGCTTAACTGTATCACCTCATGCCATGTTTTTCATGATGTCTAGAATTGTCGATGCTGGTTGGCCAGAGTACAGAGCCATTGAAGCTCTAAAGCAGGGGTCTCCAAACTGTGGCCCAAAGACCAGATTCAGCCCTTTGATCTGGCCCTTGGGGTAATATTGTCATCCACTGATACCAACAATTGGGCATAATTCCTCCCACCGACACCAATAAAGCACTGGAATTCCTCCCAATAAGATCAACGGTGGGGTACAAATCTGCCCAATGACACCAATGATGGGACACTATTCCTCCAACGACCGGGCGCTATTACTCCCACTGACACTAAAGATTGGGCATTGTTTATTCTCTCTTTGACCTTTTTCACTCTCAGTGGCCACAGTCCGGCCCCTCTTAAGTCTGAGGACAGTAAACTGACCCTTTGCTTCAAAAATTTGGAGAACCCTGCTGTAAACGAAGGTACACCTTTTACTGAAGACTTTTTGACAGAACATAGATTAAACTGCATGCAAGAGAACATGAAGTGGAAGACATTTCAATGGCCCTAGTTGTAGAGAACTCTAACAATAATAGTGGAAGCTTCCATTCCCACCTCTGCTTGTAATACCTGCATTTCACTTTCATTATATTTCACCAAAATTTCATTGAGAATTGTGAATTAATGTTTCAAATCCCAGGGGTATTGTTGGGGACCTTAAATATCCAAAAATTCATTACCAAAATAAATACCCCAAGTTTTAGGCCAGTATTCTTCAAACATGTCCTCATGAACCACTAGCTCTTCAGACAAGCACATACAGTTTTGCATTAATAAACTACAGTGTAAAAAAAAAAAAAAAAAAACATAAATCATTTTAATTGTATCATTATTTATGAAACACTGGTAAGGGTAAAACAGAAAGCTGAGATGTTTCCATCTATTCTCTTTTACGTGAGGTGATAGTGATGATGGACTCATTATGATTGATAATCTTGGGGCCATATGTCACAACTGTCATAGCACAGTAGTTTTCATAATGATTACAAAATATGGTTTATGTAATAAAAGTCTCCAATGAGTGTTGGTGGCTCCTTTAATTTTGATATTGTTTACCTTGGTCCAGCTGATTTGTGTTGAATTGACATTTGATTCTTTGCGCTTTGTATGTAAATTTGTGTTCAAATGCTCTATAAAATCTGTTCTAAAAAAACAAAAGGCTAAAAACAGATATAAGAACACACAGACATCCAAATGAAAGGTTTATTTTACATTTTAATCTATTTCAATGTATATTTCCCAAACATAAATATCCCTTGTGGATCGTATAATGTGCCTTTATATATAGGCTTCAGAAGATTATTTCCAGCAGATTGTTATTTGTTTTGGAGTGGAAAGAGTTAACATTCCTGTCCTTGACCCTGCTGTGTCATGGCCCAAGCACTTGTTGGGCTTTTTGTCCTTCACATGTCCTTCACATGTGCATCATGTGGTGAGGGAGCATACTTTCAGTTATCCCAATGGTGACTGTACATTTATTAGTTGCAAACTCATCTAGAGATGAGAGCTGGGCAACATTTTAGGGGCAAGTTGAGGAACATCCCAGTGGTATGTGAGTAGTTCCATTGCTGAAGCAGACCTCCTTTCTTGACTCAAAGATTGCACTGCTTCCCAGGACCAACTATCTTTATGGATTACTGCCAGGCTATGTATACAGTCCTCTTTCCCAAGATGCCCCACTCTAGCAGGGGCAGGGCTAATGCTTCTGAACTATCTATGGTACACCTTACTCCGAGAGCCTCAACAGCTACCTAGGCACTTACATTGCCTGCTCTTCACCACATGGTTCCCAATCCAAACTATGGTGACCTCCAGTGGCCAATTTGGGGAATTAGAGGGGGTGTGTCATTATTTTTTGTTTGTTTTTGGTTCCCCCTTAAAAACTATAACAGACCCTTATCACATGTCAGGGATAGAAGTTCTGGCATGAACTTTGGGGGCACACATTTTTGCTGTGTAAAAAAAATAATAACAAATCCCTGATCACCCTTTCAAAGTAGTACAGTGGAAAGATAGTGGGAAAAAAGTATTTAAAAAAATAGTCTTTTGTTAAAAAAAAATGTTTTTATTTTTTTTTTGTTCACATACTGTCACACACATATGATGATACGGCACTGCACTGGTGACAGTATGTAAAAAAATTGTAAAAAAAAAAACATTTTTTTCAATTTCTTCGTTTTCAAAAAAATTGTGACAAAAAAATTACAACTTTAAAAAACTCACCATGCCCCTTACCAAATACCCCAGACTGTCTACTTTTCAAAAACAGTTCCTTTGAAGGGACGTTGTACTGTTCTAGCATTTTAAACCACTTCAATACCAGACACTTTTAACCACCTTCTTGCCCAGGTCAATATTCAGATTTGATTACTCTCACACTTTGAACAACAATTGTGTAGTCATGCAAACACTGTACCCCTTTGACATTTATTTTTTACATTTCACACAAATAGAGCTTTGTTTTGGTGGTATTTAATCACCACTGGGATTTTTATTTTTTCTAAATAAAAGAAAACAGAACAACAATTTTGAGAAAAAAAATGTGTTTTACTTTGTTTCTGTTTTTACAAATAAATTATCTTTCTTCATAAATTTAGGCCAAAATGTATACTGCTTAACTTCTTTGGTGAAAATGACCCAAATTAGTGTTTATTATTTAGTCTGTAGGAAAGTTATAGAATTCACAAACTATTATATATATCGTACATACACTACATTAGAGCGGAGACTGCGAGTCAGGCCCTCACCTCACAAATGCATTTCTAGAAGAATTGTCAAACATTCTCATAGACACACTCCTAAACCTTGTGGACAGCCTTCCCAGAAGAGTTGGAGCTGCTATAGCTCCAAAGGGTGGACCAAGTCAATATTGAACCCAACAGACTTAGACTAGGATGGCATTAAAGTTCAGGTGTCTGTAAAGGCAGGCTTCCCAATACTTTTGCTAATATAGTGTATATAATTGTTTATATATATATATATATATATATATATATATATATATATATATATATATATATATATATATATATATATATATATATATATAATCATTCCTAATGTACTGACAGCCTGTCTCATTTCTTGAGGTCCAAAAATGCAAAAAATATTTCAAAAATTAAAATTTATGACACTTTTTTGGGAAAATTAAAAAATAAAAAAATCGTTTTTTTCACAATATATATTTTTTTTTACATACGGTAACCAGTGCAGTACAGCGTCATCATATAACTGGTGTGGCGGTGACCAGGGACACTGACTGTTGACAGTATGTAAAGAAAGTTAGAGTTCAATAGGGAAAGGATGTTTTACCCTGTTGCACATGTTATGCTGAATTTTCAGTAAGGCAAACAATGCCGCGAATACCTGTACGCCCATTTGCCCAGCGGTGCCATTGTGCCGATGTACAGTATATCTTTATGTGCTGGTTGGCATTTGGTTAAAGTAAAACTATAGGCAAAATGTTTTTTTCATTTTGGATAAAGGAGGGTTATAAACTCTGTGGAGTTTTTTTTATGAAATCCTGACAGGGATTTCCTAATAGGGAGATTTGGCTTTAAAGGGGAGCTCCAGTCCCCCAAACATTTTTTTTTAAACACTGCTCTGTAACTGTCATAACCTAAAAATGAATATTTCTAACATGTCATTCTTTTAGCGCTTTTACTTTCTTTAAAAATACTTAGTTACTTTCTGATCTCGGAGGCAGGCAGTTTCCATTCTAGTTGTGGGCATCTGAAGCCTTCTCGTGTATATTTCCTGGATTTCTTTGCAGCTATCTACCCATCATGCACCAGCAAATCTCGCACATGTTCAGTAATGCTTCAGGGAGGCCGTCCGTCTTCCTGACAGGTTGCTATGGCAATCTCGAGTCTGTGGAAGTTCCCGCCCCCATGCTATAGCAACCGGTCAATCACAACACAGGCGAGGAGAGGAAAGAGAAGTGTGGACCGAAACAGAGCGACACCATCCTAATGTTGTTTTTAAATAATTACTGTCTTTATTTAAATGTTGCACATCTGGCGCCCCTGACCGTTTTTTTTTTTTCCGATTAGTAATCACTCCCTTAGTCTGCCTCTGTTTTGTGTGACTCTGTGTTATAATATATGAGAGAGAGAGAGAGAGAGAGAGAGAGAGAGAGAGAGAGAGAGAGAGAGATTTCGAATATTCATTGGCGATGTTTGGGTGGGCGGGACAAAGCAGCTATTGAACACCAGCCAATTATTTATGTATGCGGCTCCGCCCTGACCCCATCCTATTGGCTGGCGTTCGATAGCTGCTCTGTCCCGCCCACCCCGACATCGCTGACGAATATTCTAAAAGCTCCTCTCTCTCTCCCCCTCCAGCACGGCTCGACATTGCACATTGTTCTACAAAGTGACAGGTGTGTGATCTAGGGAGAGAGAGAGGAGCTTTTAGAATTCATTGGCGATGTCGGGGTGGGTGGGACAGAGCAGCCATCGATCGACAGCCAATAGGATGGGGTCAGGGCGGGCCGCTATGTGCATGCAGCTCCGCCCCCTTTCTTTAGAAGCCATAGAATTGGCTGGCGATTGATAGCTGCTCTGTCCCGCCCACCTCGACTTCACTGCTCTGTCCCGCCCACCTCGACTTCACTGATGACTTCAGAAAGTTTTCAGGAGGAGGTGAATTCGCAAGGAGCCATGGGATACACAACGCTGATATCCCAGGAACCCTTGCAAATAGCCTCATGCCTTAATCGCCTAGGCTATTAAGCCAAGAAGCTGTGGATAAAAACGGGAAAAAAGGTATTTACCATCCAAAAAATTAAAATACATTGCCCATTCTGAAAACTACGCACTAAAGGCATGCAGCACAGCCAAACATAAAAAAATTGGTGGAACTCCTCTTTAATTTCTGTCCCGTAGCCAAAACAGAAAGTTTGAGGAAATCCCTGTAATTTCAAGGCATTCCTTGGGACCCCACAGATCACCAGAATTAGTAACCCCTTTGAAAGATGTCCCCTTTATTATTGTTTTGGGGACAACCAAAAAATTTTCTTTTACATTCACTTTCAACGATAATGGTAAACAAAGAGAGAGGATGAATTTCCCTAAGGGCCCTTTCACACCAGCGGACCGTATGTCAGTTTTTTCATCCATTCGTTTACAGACGAAAAAAGGGACAAACATGTATCCCTATGGGATAGCGGGTGTCTGCTGACACGCGATCTCATCGGTCGACGCTATGCTCTGTTTCTGCAGACGGAGGAAAATCATATTTTTCCATCCGTCTGCAGAGCGGATCGGATGAACACGGACAGATGGTCCATGTTCATCTGTTCCCCCCACATAGAGGAGAGCGGAGATCTGACACACTGTGCAGGGACCACCCTGTCATCTGCTGGCTCAGCGTGGATCAACGGAGCGATCCCTGCTGAGCAAACGGATATATAAGGAATGGGTCGTCACAGGATCCGCCCGTGTGAAAGGGCCCTAACAGGGCAGAGGACACAATAAAAAACAGGTGTTCTAATCATTCTCCACTCTATATAAAACTACGAAAAAGCTTTGCCTTTAGTTGTACTTTATTGGTTTCATTAAAAAAATAAATGATTTTTTAGATTAGCCTAATTTATATTAGTTGAATATTTGTTGTATATTTTCATGTATACATTTATATATAGATTTAAACTGTGCATTAAGATTTCTGCTTGAAGTTCCACTTTAAATTATATAGTTATATAGGTTTATAATGTGTCTTAAAAACATATCTGTTGCATTTTAGTATAGTCTTTTTTTTTTTTATTCTTTTTTTTTTGGATTTACGATATTTCACAATAGTATGTGTCATTTATACTTTGTGGATGTCATTGACCACACTGGTTTCAAGCTTATCATCTTGTAATTCACTCAAGTGTCATGGTAGAAAAACGCGCTTTATCAAATTGTCCACATTAGTGCCTTCCTGTGCTCCAGAGATTTATTATTATATCTGCTAGTATCCGTGTCAGATAGAAAGATCTATGAAGTTTAACACATTTGAAGCATAACTAATGGATTTATGCTTTTCCAAGCTTATACGACACAAAAATAGATAGTGAAAAATAACTTTGCAATTGAGAATTTGCTGTTGCTTTTCCTGTGTTAAACTCCAGGCAAACAGCTAAATACACAGTTGAAGTTCATATACATGAGACATTTTACATGCCAAAGAATGTGAAAATATCTTTAGCCAGTATTGTGATTCGGGCTACTATACAAGGCAGCACAGCCACATGAGTGACTTCACTTGTCTCTACTTCAGTAATGCCCCTTTCACACGGGCCAGATATGTTTTTCTAAGGATATTGGCGGGTTACAGGTCTGTGCCTGCTCCACTTATGCAGAGCAGACACAGACACAGCCTGCTCTTCTCTAGGAGGAGGAGCAACACACTGATGAGGTCAGCACTCACTTCCTCATTCAAGCAAACTCAAGCTGTTTTAGATGTAACGTGGCTCTGGATGGAGGCTCACATCGGATTAGGGCCCACTTTTACAAGTTTACTTTATACGTGAACTTAAGTTACCTGATTAAAAACCAGTGTCATGTTACCAGACGCAGAATAATACTATATTAGTTGAACATTAAAGCCATTACTGAGAAATTCTGTAACCCCCTTTCCTACAGGATGATATAATGTGCAGTATCTGTGTTTTGTTTTTAAATTATTGCACAAAATACCCTATTTTATAGCGCTGCTGGGTGCTCATGTGATCTGGCAGTGCTCTCCTTCCCTGCTCCCAGCACTACAGCGGGAGGGCCCGAGATTCCCCACTGACATCAGCCGGGAGGATAGGAGGAGAATTGCAGGAGGTCACAGAATAATGTATAGAAAACACAGAACTGCACTATATCTTCAGGTATGCTGCCACCAATTTGGGATATGTTTTCACCCACCAGCAGCATACAGCAGCCGCCCTGAAGAAGGGGGAGTCTTTGTTCCCCCAAAAAGGGGTTGGCTCTATTACGTTTTGCTACTTTCAATAAAACTACCACATATTTACCTTCATTTTGCTTCTAACTGGATATCGCTCCTTTGACCTACCCTCACAAGTACTTGCAGAAACAAGCTTCAGGCCGTACCTAGAGGTAAAAGCCTAAGCCCCTCAAAAGGGCTCACCACCACCCTTCTGTCGAGTTGGGCCAGATTTATCAGGAGCGAACTCCCCCAACCCGCCCCATCATTACCCACTCATAGACCCTCAACCAAGCGAGTCAGTCCAGCGCAATCTCCAACCAGGCAAGGAGGGAGGTGTAGAGAGGAGAGGAGTGGGCTGATGGAGGCACGTAACCTGATCATGGTAATCATGGATTAGCAGCCATTATTACCATGGTCAGCACACTAAATGGGGACACAGGAACAGGTAGGATCAACCAGGTTTTTATTAGAACATAGAGACAAATGTCACGGAAAAGGATCTTTTTTTTAGGGCTACAACCACTTCAATGTCAGCAGAAACCATGGGCCAGATTCACATAGAATTCCGGCAGCGTAACATATTGCATTTACGTTACACAGCTGCAAGTTTTACGGGCAAGTGCTTGATTCACAAAGCACTTGCCTGTAAACTTGCGGCGGCGTAGCGTAAATCCATCTGGCGCAAGCCCGCCTAATTCAAATGGGGCATGTATCATTTAAATTAGGCGCGTTCCCGCGCCGAACGTACTGCGCATGCTTTGTTTTGAAATTTCCAGCCGTGCTTTGCGCGAAATGACGTTGCACCGGCGTAATTTTTTGAACGGCGACGTGCGTTACGTCCTTTCCTATTCCCGGATGACTTACGCAAAAAAAAAAAAATTTAATTTGACGCGGGAACGGCGGCCATACTTTAACATGGCAAGTCTAAATATAAGCCATGAAATAGCAGCCGTAACTATACGCCAGGAAAAGCCGACTAGCGACGACGTAAGAGAATGCGACGAACGCGCTTACCTTCGTGGATCGCCGTAAACAGCTAATTAGCATACCCGACGCGGAAAACAACGCAAACTCCACCCAGCAGGTGCCGAAGTATTACACCTACGATCCGAAGGCGTACAAAGCCGTACGCCTGTCGGATCAAAGCCAGAAGCCGTCGTATCTTGGTTTGAGGATTCAAACTAAAGATACGACGCAGCAAATTTGAAAGTACGTCGGCGTATCAGCAGATACTCCGGCGTACTTCTGTGAATCTGGCCTCATGTTATCAAAGTTTGGACAGTATTATGCTAAAAGACCTAGAGTATGCAATCAGCCAGATTGTTGATGGATTGAAAGTCAAAGTACGACAATGTTAAGTGTGTGGTGGTAGTAAAGTGAAAGTAGTAGTGGAAAGTATATGAAAAAAAAAGTTAATAAAATATTTTTTTTTCTTTACTTCATGGCAGCAGGAAACAAGGTTTTTATCACATCTAAGGCCCCTTTCAGATGGGTGGACTCTGACAGCGCATTCACCTGCTCAGCAGGAAATCTGTCTGCTGATCCCCGCTGGGCAGTCGGATGACAAGTCCGTGTCAGCTCCGCTGATGCAGAGCGGGCAAGGACACAGTCTGTCTATTTCCATCTGACTGAAATCTGACCCAATCCACCAGACGGATGGAAAACGGATCTACCATCCATCTGTTGTTAGCACATAGAATCAGTTGTCAGCGGATGTCAACTGACACATGTCTGTTGATATCCGCCACTCCATAGAGGGCAATGGATGGTCGGACCAGATCCGCCTAGAAAACTGACAGGCGGACCCATGTGAAAGGGACCTTAACAAGATGTACACCAGAAAATATATTTGCTGTGGCTTACCAAATAATGGAGAGTGTTATTTTTATAAGGTCATCTAGAGTCACATTTAACTTTGGCAGTGATTGAAGTTATCTTTTTCTGTTACATGACATGTAGTATCATGCTTGGTTACCCTAGAATATGTACCTCATGGATGAAGCTGTTCTTGAAACTTCCTTTTTAACAGCCGATTGCCTGGCAGCCTGTTAGTTGTATGTCAAAACCTGACTATTGAATGGTTACCTTACCAAAAATGGGTGCTGGGAACATATAGGTAGGTTCACAAAGAGTTAGGCCGGCTTATCAGTAGATAAGCCGACCTAACTCTGAATCTACGCCGGCGTTTGTTTAAGTGTATGCTCAAACAGAGATACACTTAAACAAAGCTAACATAGGCCGGCTTGCGGCGTTCTATCTTAGCTTGCAATGTTTCTGTTGTCCGCTAGATGGCGCTTCCATTGCGGCCGGCGTAGATTATGTAAATGAGGGGATACGCCGATTCACGAACGTATGCCAGGCCTACACCGTCGCATTACGTTGTTTCCGTAAGGGATAGGCCGCCTAAAGTTATTCCACCTATGAGGTGGAATAACAATGTTAAGTATGGCCACCGTTCCCGCCGCGAGGTTCGAATTTTTTACGTTGTTTGCACAAGTCGTCCGCGAATCGGGATTTACGTAGTTTACGTACACGTCGAAATCAATAGGCCCGTACGGCCTACTTAGCCGCAATGCGCACTGAGAAATGTAGTCGCCCGGCGCATGTGCAGTGTCCAAAAACTTCAAAAAACGTGAGGTCAAGCCTCATTTCCATACAACACGCCCCCCTCCAAGTCATTTGAATTAGGCGCCCTTACGCCCGCTCGTTTTAGGCTACACCGCCGTAGATTAGCAGGTAAGTGGTTTGTGAATCACTACTAGCCTAACTAATTTATGGCGGTGTAGCCTAAAAAGGCTAGGCTAGGCCGCCCTAAAGTTAGGCGCCCCTACGTGAATCTACCTAATAGTGCACAGATTGTCATGTGAGAGAATTGCTGTTTTTGTGAGCTGTAAAAAAAAAAAAGATCTTTTAGCTAATAGTAATAGCAAGCAAGGAGTGTAGTTTGTGTGGACGTGGGCACATGTACAGTAATGGTCATAAAAAAAACACAGCTGGGTGGAAATGTATCATGAACCCCACGGCAGTGTGACAGAGTCAGATCTTTAGTTACATTGGATTTCTAGACATTGCCACAGAGAACATGCACCAATGTAAAAAAAATACTATTTAGCAGGGAGAGAGTTTTAAAGGACAAACACACAAATCCTTTAAATAACATGCTTTGTCGATGCCTTAAACCAACAAAAGAAGTTGTAATAAAATTTTCTGCTTTGGAAGTGACAGTAAAAGAATGATTTACTAAAGGCAAAATAGTTGTTCACTTTGCAAGAGAATTTTCCCTTAACCTAGTGAAGCTTTGCTGACTTCCACCACCCAGTTATGTGCGAGCAAAAAAAAATTAGATTTTTTTCCTTACACATAATTGGGTATTCTTTGCAAAGTGAATTTTTGCCACATTCTGTAACCTAAGGGAAAATTCCCTGGGAAAATTAACAGCATATTTGCCTTTTGTAAATCAACCCCACTGTGCTTACAGTGACTGGGGATCTTTCATTTAATAGTAGTAGGATTACGGCCACTAAAGACAGATCACTACCACTACCCACTCCGAGTTTGGGTCAAATTTACTTTCAGTACAAACTCAAAGCTCAGCCCTCCCAGAAGGCTTTTGTCGTGGCCTGCAATTTTTTTTAAATCTTTGTGTTAATGACCAGTCTCTCAGGCAAGCAGGAAGCGAAGGCAAAGGAACAATAAAAGGCATACAAGTCTGTGCTGGGTGGAAGCCCTTAGCTACCTGGGGGCTTCTTTTGTTACCTGCAGAAAGGAATATTAAACATTATGGGCCAGATTCACGTAGAATCGCGGCGGCGTAACTTATCCTAGATAAGTTACACCGCCGCAATTTTTCATCGCAAGTGCCTGAGCAACCAAGCACTTGCGATGAAAACCCACGCCCGCGGCCTCCGGCGCAAGGCGGGCCAATTCAAATGGGCGTGTGCCATTTAAATTAGGCGCGCTCCCGCGCCGGACGTACTGCGTATGCTCCGTTTCCTAACTCCCGCCGTGCTTTGCGCGCCGTGGCGTCATTTTTTTTGAACGGCGACGCGCCTAGCGTACTTCCGTATAAAAAAAGTGTAACTATGCAACGGGAAAATATACTAGCGGCGACGTAGCGAACGCGAAAAACCGTCGTGGATCGGCCGTAACTCCTAATTTGCATACCCGACGCTGGTTTACGACGCAAACTCCCCCCAGCGGCGGCCGCGGTACTGCATCCTAAGATCCGACAGTGTAAAACAATTACACCTGTCGGATCTTCTGGCTATCTATGCGTAACTGATTCTATGAATCATTCGCATAGATAGAAACAGAGATACAACGGCCTATCAGGAGAAACGCCGTCGTATCTCATTTGTGAATCTGGCCCTTAGACACTATGTCATGCAGGATGTAGGGGGGCAAGGACACTAATAGGCATATGTGTGAGATCACTTAAGGAACTGGGGTCTTGGGAAATTGCCCCAATTGCTGTCCGGAAATGTTGGCTCTGATAATACAAAGTTCACCAGGTGTGTTTTAAATTTTATTTGTATTTATGTATTTTTTTTACACCGTCTCAATATTTTTTTTTTTATTGAACTTTATTTCTATCACAAGGGATAAACAACTTTACCCATAACAACTTGATACAAAATAATGTTCTTTAGCAAGGAACATGCAATCCACATTAATAATTATGCTACCAAAATTAGTGTGTGCTGTAAATTTCCTCCAGCATTGCTCCTGGTTCTCCTGGTTCTTCTTGCTTAACCACTGCCCCGGACCAATATGCTGGCTAAAGACGCAAGGTGTTTTTACAGTTCAGGACTGCATCGCTTTAACAGACAATTGCGCGGTCGTGCGACGTGGCTCCCAAACAAAATTGGCGTCCTTTTTTCCCCACAAATAGAGCTTTCTTTTTGTGGTATTTGATCACATCTGCGGTTTTTAGTTTTTGCGCTATAAACAAAATTAGAGCGACAATTTTGAAAAAAATGCAATATTTTTTACTTTTTGCTATAATAAATATCCCCCAAAAACATATATAATTTTTTTTTCCTCAGTTTAGGCCGATACGTATTCTTCTACCTATTTTTGGTAAAAAAAATCTCAATAATCGTTTATCGGTTGGTTTGCGCAAAATTTATAGCGTTTACAAAATAGGGGATAGTTTTATTGCATTTTATTTTTTAATTTTTTTTTACTACTAATGGCGACGATCAGCGATTTTTTTCGTGACTGCGACATTATGGCGGACACTTCGGACAATTTTGACACATTTTTGGGACCATTGTCATTTTCACAGCAAAAAATGCATTTAAATTGCATTCTTTATTGTGAAAATGACAGTTGCAGTTTGGGAGTTAACCACAGGGGGCGCTGTAGGAGTTAGGGTTCACTTTGTGAGTGTTTACAACTGTAGGGGGGTGTGGCTGTAGGTGTGACGTCATCGATCGTGTCTCCCCTATAAAGGGGATGACGCGATCGATACGCCGCCACAGTGAAGCACGGGGAAGCCGTGTTTACATACGGCTCTCCCCGTTCTTCAGCTCCGGGGACCGATCGCCGCACTCGAGCGGCGATCGGGTCCGCGGGACCCGCGGTCCCGGAGCTGGACGTATATATATATACGTGCTTGTGCCCAGCCGTGCCATTCTGTCGACGTATATGTGCAGGAGGCGGTCCGGAAGTGGTTAAGGCTGCCATTTTGCTGAAGCCCAGAGCTCCTGAACACCAGTGAATCTTAAAGAGAAACTAAACCCATTGATTTAACATTTAAAAAAAAATTCTAATGCCCCGTACACACGGTCGCTTTATGTGATATAAAAAAACAACGTTTTTAAAAACTTCATTTTAAATGACCGTGTGTGGGGAAAACGTTGTTTTATGTCTTCTGAAAAACGAGAAATTTTTTTTTTGAGCATGCTTCAATTTTTTGTGTCGTTTTTCAAAATGTCGTTTTTTGTGTCACAAAAAATCACCGTGTGTAGCTAAAACAACGTTTAAAACAACGTTTTTAAACCCGCGCATGCTCAGAAGCAAGTTTCAATGGAAAAGAGTGCTGAACGTAACCGCGCTTTGCTAGAGTATTTTGAGAAAACGATGGTGTGTAGGCAACGTCGTTTTTGAAAATGAAGTTTCAAAAACGTCGTTTATTTACTTCACAAAAAATGACGTTTTTTTCCATAAAAAAAACCGACCATCTGTACGCGGCATTAGTGTCACATTTGCTTGTGTCCTCAATCAAACTACCAAATCATCAAATGGCTGGTGTCATAACTGATCACATGTGCAGGTCCATGACAATCGTAGATCAGACATAGGCTAAGATAGCAGCTTTCTTGGCTGTACAGAATAGGAAGGTTTAATTCAGCTTTAAGGCTGTCAGCAGATTGGCTGACAGTGCCAAAAAATAGAGAGACAAACTGTAACAGTACTGTTGCACTTTTAATCACAATTCAAAGTGCAACACTGTACCCATATGAAATTGTTATAATTTTTTTTTTTTCAAACAAATACAGTTTGGTGGTATTTGATCAGCTCTGCGGTTTTTATTTTTTGTTAAAAAATAAATAAAAACAGATTTAAAAAAAATATATATTTTTTTATATTTTGTTATAAAACGGGCAATTTTTCTTCTTCATTGATGTACACTGATGGGCTGAACTGATGGGCTGCACTGATGGGCACCAATGGGCTGCATTGATGGTCACCGATAAGGAGGCAGTGGTGAGCACTGTTAGGCGGCACTGGTGGACACTGGTAGGCGGCACTGAGAGGTGGCACTGAAGGGCATTGATAGGTGGCACTGGTGTGCACTGAGAAGTGGCACTAATAGGTGGCATTGATAGGTGGCACTGATAGCTGACAGTGATGGGCACTGATAGGTGGCAGTGATGGGCACTGATGAGTGGCAATAATGGGCACGGATAGGCAGCAGTACTGGGTGGCACTGATTGGCATCACAGGTGGGCATTGATAGGTGGCACTTGTGGGCATTGATACGTGGCACTGTGGGCATTGATAGTTGGCACTGCGGGCAATGATAGATGGCACTGTGGGCACTGTGGCAGGTGGCACTGGCAGTCTGTATTTTTGGGCAAAGTGGAGACAGATGTGCCTCCTTCCTCTTCGGGACCGATGTCTCCTGTGAACAAGCCGGCGATCGTTTTTTTTTCTCCTCACTCTCATAGCGTGAGAAGAAAAAAAAGCAGATTATAGATCCTTTGTTTACATCATGTGATCAGCTGTCATTGGCTGACAGCTGATCACATAGTAATGGGCATCTATTGACGTCCTTCCGTATTTTAAGGCCCGCGCTGTAGCCGTTATTTGACTATAGCGAGGGCCTAAAATTAAATATGAAATATATATGAAATAAATTAAAAAATACTGATTTTTAAAAAAAATATGTGTTTTTCTTAATTTCTGTTACAAAATTTTGCAAATAATTCATCTTTCTTCATAAGTTTAGACCAACATATATACTGCTACATTTCTTTGGTGAAAATAACCCAAATCAGTGTATGTTATTTAGTCTGTAGTCTGTCTTTATATTACTTAGACTGTAAGTTAGAGTCCACAAACTATAAAATATAAATCTAAAAATCAATCAATCCCAATGTACTGATGGCCTACTGTATCTCATTTCTTGAGGCCTGAAAATGCCAGGACAGTACAAATAGCCTCCAAATTACCCCTTTTTGGAAAGTAGACCGTCCAATGTATTTAGTAGGAGGCATGGTGAGTGTTTTAAAGCTGTCATTTTTTTTATATACTGTCACCAGTTCAGTACAGTGTCATTGTATAACTGATCTGGCAGTGATCAGGGACACTGACTGATGACAGTATGTTAAAAAATAAATAATAATAATATGACACATAGATCATGGCTGTAGCTCAGGACATATATATATATATATAAACAGTGGGGATCGAATGTTTGGGCACCCTAGGTAAAAATTTGTATTAATGTGCATAACGAAGCCAAGGGAAGATGGAAAAATCTCCAAAAGGCATCAAATTACAGCTTAGACATTCTTATAATATGTCAAAAAAAGTTAGATTTTATTTCCATCATTTACACTTTCAAAATTACAGAAAACAAAAAAATGGCATCTGCAAAAGTTTGGGCACCCTGCAGAGTTAATATCTTGTACTGCCCCCTTTGACAAGTATCACAGCTTGTAAACGCTTTTTGTAGCCAGCCAAGAGTCTTTCAATTCTTGTTTGAGGCATCTTTGCCCATTCTTCCTTACAAAAGTCTTCCAGTTCTTTGAGATTTCTGGGCTGTCTGTCACGCACTGCTCTTTTAAGGTCTATCCATAGATTTTCAATTATGTTCAGGTCAGGAGATTTTGAAGGCCATGGCAAAACCTTCAGTTTACGCCTCTTGTTGTAATCCCCCATGGATTTTGAGGTGTGTTTAGGATCATTATCCATTGTAGAAGCCATCCTCTCTTTAACTTCAGTTTTTTCACAGATGGCATCAAGTTACCATCCAAAATTTGCTGAAATGTTATTGAATCAATTTTTCCTTCTACTCGTGAAATGTTCCCTGTGCCACTGGCGACAATACAACCCCAGAGCATGATTGATTCACCCCCATGCTTAACAGTTGGACAGAGTTTTTTTTAATTAAATTCTGTGCCCTTTCTTCTCCAAACGTACCTTTGCTCATTCCGGCCAAAAAGTTCTATTTTAACAAAAACTTGTTTCCAAAATGCATCAGGCTTGTCTATATGTTCATTTGCAAAGTTCAAACGCTGATTTTTGTGGTGAGGACGTAGAAGAGGTTTTCTTCTGATGACTCTTCCATGAAGACCACATTTGTACAAGTATCTCTTTATAGTGGAATAGTGGACTACATCTCCAGTGTCTGCCAGATCTTTCTGGAGGGATCATGCAGTCAAACTTGAGTTTTGAATTGCTTTTCTCACAATCCTGCGAGCTGTTCTGTCTGATATTTTTCTTGGTCTTCCAGAGGTCTTCCAGATCTTGCGTTAACTTCCACTGTTCCTGATGACTGCCATTTCTTAATTACATTCCGAACAGAGGATATTGACATCTGAAAATGCTTTGCTATCTTCTTATAGCCTTCTCCAGCTTTGTGAGCGTCAACTATTTTCAGTTTCAGTTTTCTAGACAACTGCTTAGAAGAACCCATGGTGCTGATTGTTGGGGAAAGGTCAGATGAGTCTGGGCATTTAAAACCTTTGAGATTGACATCACCTGGTCTTCCCAGACGATGATTGAGAACAATCCATGACACTGGCAGGTCTCAGCTTTGCAAAGGGGGCAGTGCATGCTATAAATTCTGCAGGGTGCCCAAACTTTTGCAGACGCCATTTTTTTGTTTTCTGTCATTTTGAAAGTGTAAATGATGTAAATAAAATCTAACTTTTTTTGACATATTATAACAATGTCTAAGCTGTAATTTGATGCCTTTTGGAGATATTTCCATCTTTCCTTGGCTCCGTTATGCACATTAATACAAATTTTTACCTGGGGTGCCCAAACTTTCGATCCCCACTGTATATATATATATATATATATATATATACAGTGGATGGAGAGCGGTTGAAAAATCTTTGTGTGCAAAAATAAGCATCTCCAGAGGTCAAAAAGTTTGTAAACTTCCCTCTGGGAAACACTACATGTTCCAATGTAGGCAAGTTTTTTACAAAAGTGAAGCTTGCACTATAGCCTTCCTAAGCCTATATATGCAATTGTATTTTAGGGATAATATTTTGTAAAATGCCAAACCCTTTTTACGCTGAAATAGGCCGAGGATAGTGTAAACTATTGGAAACTTGTGGGCAGCCATGTGTTAATGTTAAATATGATACCCCTTTAGTATTTTGTAACATGACAAAGACAATAGAACAGGCTCTTATTATACTGCCCCGTATTTAGTTATTTAAAAAGTACAGAAGTTTCATCTGCATAAATGCAGGACTTTTATGTATTAAAACAGCTACTTCAATTTTTTTTGTATGACAGTAATCAATTAAGACTAGGGTAAAACTTTGACCACAATCTACATCATTTGCATCAAGTAATAATCATTGCAACTTTAAATATATCTTTCAGGAATGAATAGCAAGTGCATTCTTCAGTCTTTTGCCCCAACATCACTCACATGTCTAAAGGTAGGTAAGTGTCACATTGGGTGAATCTGGCAGCTTTTTCAACCTTGGAGTTGTGGGCAGTGTGCCAGTAATGAAGATGTATGAATGCTTAATGCAGCTTAATGTAATAGGTGTCATAGCTATAATTTACAGAAGCTCTTTCTAAAGCATTAAATTCATTTATACTTCTTAAAAGCTACTCAATCCTGAGGGTGAAGTTAGTTCTGTGGGGTTCCTCTCCCAGATTAAATGATATATAAATTGTTAACATATCCCAGCTCATCCATTAGTGCCTGTGAAAGCAATAAATGTGCCAAACCAGCAATAACATGATCGAGGAAAGTCATTGTGGTCATTAGGGCTGAAAGCGTTTCATTTATGGCCTTGGTTTAAAAGAGAATGAAGGCTGTAAAACAAACCCCCCTGAGTGACGGTGACCAAATGGCTTGCTATATTATCCTGAAATGAAAATTAAATTAAAACATATTTTACATTTTATAAATGACAACATTGTGTGTAATTTATAGAGGAAATTACTTGGTAATGCTACAGCTTAGTTATTTGAAGGCTAGCTATTGGTCCATTTCTGGTTGCTCAAGTGAGCCAGTTATAAGAATAGTTCAGACTCTGTAAAAACCAAAGCACACTTTAAATGTACAGTGGCTTTCCATAAAAATCAATATAAGATTTAATCACCCCTCCAAAACTCAATATTATAATATAAACTTTTATTAAGACTTCCATGGTCACTAACAGGACTCACTTACCTCATAGAAGTCTGCCCAAAATGTGCTTCAGGCATTGGTCATCGTGAACGTTATATTCGGTGGACCTGCAAAGTAGTTTCTGAAATCTGGACTAATAGTATTAAGCCCCGTACACACGACCAGTTTCCTCGGCAGAATTCAGCTTCCGACCGAGTTTCTGGCTGAATTCTGCCGAGGAAACTGGTCGTGTGTACACTTTCGGCCGAGGAAGCCGACGAGGAGCTCGACGAGGAAATAGAGAACATGTTCTC
Organism: Rana temporaria; assembly: GCF_905171775.1. Lineage (NCBI taxonomy): Eukaryota > Metazoa > Chordata > Amphibia > Anura > Ranidae > Rana > Rana temporaria. The sequence continues at coordinate 438,353,454 of NC_053489.1, read as the reverse complement.
TATTTCCTCGTTGTTCTATGGGAGCTCTCGGCCTGCCAAGCTCCTCGGCGGCTTCAGGGCTGAACTGGCCGAGGAACTCGATGTGTTTGGCACGTCGAGTTCCTCGGCCGTGTGTACGGGGCCTTAGACTTCCTTCAATTCAAAGATTGGTCCACCACATAACAGGGGCTGCCTGGACATGCAGTGTCCAATTGCAAATCAATCACCTTATAATATGAAAAAAATCTAAAAAAAAATCCAACTTTTCTTGCAATATATCAGCATTGGAAAGATCTTCAAAGATCAAAGCACATCAAAGCATTTTTTTTAAATGTTGGATAAAGTAAGGAAGGTCCAGCCCCCCTTTATTTTTTGTCATCTGTGTCCCACTGGGGGATTTCCCCTTCACATAGACCCCTTTCACACTGGGTCATTTTGCAGGCGTTATTGCGCTAAAAATAGCACCTGTAAACCGACCCTAAACAGCCGCCACTGTGTCTCCAGTGTGAAAGCCCTCGCAGGACAGTAAAAAAAGTCCTGCTAGCCGCATCTTTGGAGAGGTGAAGGAGTGGTGTGTACACCGCTCCTCCACCGCTCCTGCCCATTGAAATCAATGGGACACCGTGGCTATACCGTCAGCAATGCGCCTCTGCTGAGGCGCTTTCCGGTGGTTTTTAACCCTTTCTCGGCGCTAGCGGGGGGTAAAACTGCCCCGCTAGAGGCCGAATAGCGCCTCTAAATTGGCACTTAAATCGCTGCTAAAAATAGCGGCGCTTTACCGCCAACGCCACCCCCGCCCCAGTGTGAAAGGGGCCTAACTGCTCTGTAGATAAAACTGGAAGGAAGAGAGCATCACTTTTAACAGTAGTTATGAAAACAAGTGCCCCATTGAAAGTTTTGACTTTAGATACACTTTAAATTTAAAGATTATATTCTTGATAGGAAAAAGGTGATTCAAAAAAAGCTGGTCATGCTTGAACTCTGTCATCTTCTCCTCATATTGACCAGAATTTAGCAGGGGATCTGGCCAGGAAAGTGGCGGTGCACACTGGGCAACTTATCCTTCCACAAGAATCCCAGGTATGTGGCTGATGCATTAAAAATAATTAAGTGTACTTTGCATAATTATACCACGGGCTAGGGTATTGTCTCTTGGCACTACATTTATAATTGTGTTGTGAGATGTCTTTCTGTCCTACTTTGTACAATAGGTTCTAATCTCTGAAACTTGGTTTGCATTCTTGGCTTTGGCTTCGCTAAGTTATGCCCAACTCCTTAGCTAGATATCTCTTGTTTTCTAAAAAATGCTTTCTCTCCTGTGTCTTTTATTCCGACTGCTACCTGTCTTCGCCTTGACTTTATTGTATATGACTCAATTCCGTTTATGAAAAGGGGTTGGGTTACTAAAGGTAAACAGGCTGTTCACTTTGTAAGGGAATTGATTTGGTTGATTGGTTTGGTTTATTTTTTTTTTATTTTTTTTAATTCTTTATTTAATGATGCGTTACAGGTACAATAAAAAGGCAACTTCTCAGAACAAGCAATCAATGCAAAACGTTTGAAGTACAACCATTACTCCGTACTATATTATGAAATATCAAAACAAATATTAAAGGCAATAAGAAATACAAAACATTCTTGTAAAGGTTTGTTTTTATTTTCTAAATAGGTTACTTTAAGCTAGTGCATTGTTGGTTCACTTACTTTTTCTTTTGATTTCCCTTTTAAATGTTTTTTTTCTTTGTTTTCTTTGTCTGAATTTCTCACTTCCTGTTCCTCCTCGGTAAGGTGTTAAATTACTTTCAACTGCTCGGATGATGGTGGAAAGATTACTGAGGAGAAACAGGAAGTGAGAAATTCAAACAAAGAAAAAAAAACATTTAGAAGGGAAATCGAAAGAAAAGGTAAGTGAACCAACAATGCACTAGTTTAAAGGAAGCAATTTAGAAAATAAAAGACGAACCTTTACAACCCCTTTAACTTAATGTAGAAAACCCCTCAGGCAGGTCATTTGGTTGATTTATTAAAGACAAAAAGGTTGTTCACCTTTCCCCAGAGTTTAGTGAACTTGGTAAGGTTTCACATTGCATAGAATACCCAATCACATCTAAGCAGTATAAAAACTTTTTGCTTGCACATGATTGAATGATGTCAGCAAAACTTTCCTTAAGCTCTGAGGCAAAATGCCATGTAAAGTGCAATTTCTCTTGCAACTCAACCCCAATGCCTCAAATGAACTTAGACAAAGCTTTTGTTTACAGTTCAATATAATGCTTTGGTTTCTTATCATCTTGTCAGCTAACCTCTGCAGCAATGCTGGCAGCACTCATACGTCTATTTCCTAAAAACAACCTCTGGATATGACGCTGAGCACGTGCACTCAACTCCTTTAGTCGACTATGGCAAGGCCTGTTCTGAGTGGAACCTGTCCTGTTAAACCGGTGTATAGTCTTGGCCACCATGCTGCAGCTCAGTTTCAGGGTCTTGGCAATCTTCTTATAACCTAGGACAGGGATATGCAATTAGCGGACCTCCAGGTGTTGCAGAACTACAATTCCCATGAGGCATAGCAGGACTCTGACAGCCACAAACATGACACCCAGAGGCAAAAGCATGATGGGACTTTTGTGGGAAGGTCCGCAAATTGCATATCCCTGACCTAGGCCATCTTTATGTAGAGTAACAATTATTTTTTTAAATTTAGTTCTTTGCCATGAGGTGCCATGTTGAACTTCCAGTGACCAGTATGAGAGAGTGAGAGCAATAACACCAAATGTAACACACCTGCTCCTTATTTACACCTGAAACCTTGTAACACTAACGAGTCACATGACAAAGGGGAGGGAAATTGGCTAATTGGGCCCAATATGGACATTTTCACTTTGGGTTGTACTCACTTTTGTTGCCAGTGGTATAGCTATGAATGGCTGTGTGTTGAGTTGTTTTGAGGGAACAGCATAGCTATATAATGTGCTGTGCAAACATAAAGACACAGAAAGTGATAAAGATTAATGTATAAAATTGGAAAAAGAAGGAAAGAAACTGTGTTAAAGATGAAATTAAATTAAAATGTATCTAAATAAATGGACCAAATGTGAATAAAAACCAAGTGTGTCTGTAAAAGTAAAGAAGCTGCAACCTGCTGATAAACAAACAGTGAAAAAAACTTGGAAAAAAAGGTGGTTGCGCTAACTATAGTGGGTCTGCATGGTGTATAAACATGAATAGTGGTTACCGTTAATGCATGTAAATTAGTGAAAACACAGAATTGCATAAAGTGATCCAATACAATGAACCAAATGATATTAATATAGCAAATAAATATAGTGATCAGATGAGTCCACAGAAACACATATGATAGTTCAATAAACTGGTCATATAATGTTAATGGAACAAAATAGGTGGTTGTAAACTAAGGAGTCCAAAATAAAACCAATAAATGGTGTAATTTGTATCAAACATTGGTGTGAAAATGATGAATTAACTCCAAACTTAGGACAACCTTGACAGTCTTTCTTCTATGCTGTAATAGCTTCATGAAAGACTTGTTAGGCCCCGTACACACGATAGAATCCATCCGCAGATAAATCCCAGCAAATGGGTTTCTGCGGATAGATCCTATGGTGTGTACACGCCAGCGGATCTGTTTCCGCGGAGAAATCTCCTCTGGGATGGATTCCAGCAGATCGAATATTTGCTGTGATGCACAACATATCCATCTGCTGGAATCCATTCCAACGGATGGATCCGCTCGTCTGTACAGACTTACCGGATCCATTCGTCCAAAGGGATTCCCCGCACGCGTCGTAATGATTTGACGCATGCGTGGAATTCCTTATATGACAGCGTCGCGCCCGTCGCCGCGTCATAATAGCGGCGACGGCGCGACACGTCATCGGCAGAGGATTTCCGCGCGGATTTCAATGCGATGGTGTGTACACTCCATCGCATCGAAATCTGCGGAAATCTTTGAGAGGATTTATCCGTGGAAACGGTCCGCTGGACCGTATCCGCGGATAAATTCTCTCGTGTGTATGGGGCCTAAGATGTGATCCACCACCAAAAAAAAATGCCTGCTTACCAGATCTAGTTGACCCCCCTTTACAGAGGCTCAAAGATAGCCTTAAGATAATATGCTCAATCGCCTCCAGCTGAATCCAAAAGATGGTGGTCCGGGACAACACACTCGTAGGTTCAGTGGATTCCAATCTCAAGGGTCATACCGAAAAAAAATAAAAATGGCTCCCATAGTGTAAAACCGTAAGGATTTATTGTAAAAAGGGATAAAAAAACACACTTACATCAAGATAGTAGAAACACACGATTAAACCTGCAGTGTCGGCCGGTCTCCTGCAGGTAAACCCGTTCCTGTTTGGGTAAAGTGGGGAGTGACGTTACTGCGCTGTTCCGTCCTACGCCGTTTCGCAACAGAATTGCATCTTCCAGGGGCACGGGCGGCGCATCACGTCACACCCTAAATAACTAGTGGCTAGACCCCGCCTTGGGACGCGGGGTGCGCGTGCATGTGCACACGAGCGTGCGTCATTTCGTGGGCCAAGCCTTGCATTAGATCTCCTATCCGCAGCGTGCGTGCATGCGCATCGGTGTGCGCACCAAGCCTCGCGGCAAAACTGCGCAATCCCGCGCGCATGCTCACCAGCCCCGCCAACCAAGCCTTGTTCTGGGCCGCTGGCTGGGGACAGGCGCACCAGCACCATGGGCCAAGCCTCACTCTGAGCCATCATCCCCAGACATACATTGGAATATACAAAGGGGAGGGGAAGGCTCCCTGCGGGAATTCCTTTAAATGTACTAATGGCGTCTAATCCTCCTCCATTGGACACTCATGGTGAACCATGTCCAAAGGGAGATGCCACAAAAACCACTTTAGAAATTAAGCCGTGTTTAAAAGCCGATCTCTTAAATAGTTACAACAATCATATATTAAAAAAAAAATTATTCATTTATTAAATTATGAAAAATAGTAAGAATAAATATTAAAATTAAAAATAAAAAACAAAAAATAAACCCAGACTAATTAATAGGCTGTTTACTAAAAATTATGGGCCAGATTCACAAAGGAGATACGACTGAGTATCTCAGATACGACGGAGTATCTCAGATACTCCGTCGTATCTCTCAGAGTATCTATGCGACTGATTCATAGAATCAGTTACGCATAGATATCCCTAAGATCCGACAGGTGTAATTGTTTTACACTGTCGGATCTTAGGATGCAGTACCGCGGCCGCCGCTGGGGGGAGTTTGCGTCGCAAACCAGCGTCGGGTATGCAAATTAGGAGTTACGGCGATCCACGACAGATTTTCGCGTTCGCTATGTCGCCGCTAGTCTAGTTTCCCGTCGCAAAGTTAGTCGTCGTTTTTGGTGCCTTAACTTTACACAGCAATTGTATTGCTGTATAAAGTATGGCCGTCGTTCCCGCGTCGAAATTTAAAAACGAACGTCGTTTGCGTAAGACGTCCGGGAATACAGAATTACGCTACGCGCGTCGCCGTTCGAAAAAATGACGTCACTTCACTGACGTCACTTCGCGCAAAGCACGGCGGGAGTTACAAAACGGAGCATGCGCAGTAGGTCTGGCGTGGGAGCGCGCCTAATTTAAATGGCACACGCCCATTAAAATTACTCGGGGTTACGCCGGAGGCCGCCAGCGTAGTTTTCATCGCAAGTGCTTTGTGAATCAGGCACTTGCGATGAAAACTTGCGGCGGTGTAACGTATCTACGATACGTTACGCCGCCGCAATTCTTCCTGAATCTGGCCCTTTAATCTTAAAATTTAATAGACATAAAAAATATGAGAATAAGAAAAAAATTGTGATGTCGCGTATAGAGACTCAGAAAAGACAGTCTTGGCCCATAGTGTAAATAATTACATACAATGGGATATAACAACGGTGACCATCAAAATACATTGAATATTGCATAACACACAAAAAATTAAACACTCCACTACATCGATCTAACGATACCTGTAGAGGCCAGTTAAAATACAATAGTGATATTTAGTCTTATTTGTGATCACCGCAACTGCCATCTGCTGGCAACAACACAGTAGAACCTTGGCTATAAGTGTTAAATATATATTATATATGTAAAAATATACAAAAAATATATATAAAAGAAATGTGTACTCCTATCAGATATTAACCAGGTACTCCTACGAGTTATTTATGAATGCGTTAACATCTGTATCGACGTTAAGGCCGTAAGGGGCGTAAGTCTTGAGCCGATAAATCCAGGACATTTCCTATTTTGAGATCTCCTTGACCAAGGAGCTGCCTCTCCAATGTGGCCTGTATTTATCAATCCCTATAAATAGAGTATTGGAGAGGTCTCTCTTATTTACTTGGTCATAATGGCCCGGATTCAGATAGGAGTTACGACGGCGTATCTCCGCATACGCCGTCGTAACTCTGAGTGTGCGGGGTCGTATCTATGCGACTGATTCGTAGAATCAGTTACGCATAGATTTCCCTAAGATCCGACCGGCATAAGTCTCTCACACTGTCGTATCTTAGGCTGCATATTTACGCTGGCTGCTAGATTCAGAAACGTACGTCCGCCCGGCGCATTTTTTTATGTCGTTTACGTAAGGCTTTTTCCGGCATAAAGTTACCCCTCATAAAGCAGGGATAAGTCATGTTAAGTATTGACGTCGGAAAAGACCGAACAGCGTCGTATTTTACGTCGTTTGCGTAAGTCGTTCGCGAATAGGGCTGTACGTAAGTTACGTTCACGTCGAAAGCATTGAAAGTTTGCGGCATAATTTGGAGCATGCGCACTTGGAAACGTTCACGGACGGCGCATGCACCGTTCGAAAACAGCGTCAATTACGTGGGGTCATGAGAGTTATACATAAAACACGCCCACTACTAGCTACATTTGAATTAGGCAGGCTTACGCCGACACATTTACACTACGCCGCCGTAACTTAGGGCGCAAGTTCTTTCTGAATACGGAACTTGCGCCCAAAGTTACGGCGGCGTAGTGTATCTGAGATACGCTACGCCCGCCGAAAGATACGTAAATGTATCTGAATCCGGGCCAATGTCTGGAGACAGGGGCCCGGATTCAGATAGGAGTTACGACAGCGTATCTCCGGATACGCCGTCGTAACTCTGAGTGTGCGGGGTCGTATCTATGCGACTGATTCGTAGAATCAGTTACGCATAGATTTCCCTAAGATCCGACCGGCATAAGTCTCTTACACCGTCGTATCTTAGGCTGCATATTTACGCTGGCCGCTAGGTGGCGCTTCCGTAGATTTACGCGAGGAATATGCAAATTAGGTAGATACGCCGATTCAGAAACGTACGTCCGCCCGGCGCATTTTTTTACATCGTTTACGTAAGGCTTTTTCCGGCGTAAAGTTACCCCTCATAAAGCAGGGGTAAGTCATGTTAAGTATGGACGTTGGTAACGACCGAACAGCGTCGTATTTTACGTCGTTTGCGTAAGTCGTTCGTAAACAGGGCTGTAAGTAAGTTACGTTCACGTCAAAAGCATTGACAGTTTGCGGCGTAATTTGGAGCATGCGTACTTGGAAACGTTCACGGACGGCGCATGCGCTGTTCGAAAACAGCGTCAATTACGTGGGGTCATGAGAGTTTTACATAAAACACGCCCACTACTAGCCACATTTGAATTAGGCGGGCTTACGCCGACACATTTACACTACGCCGCCGTAACTTAGGGCGCAAGGTCTTTCTGAATACGGAACTTGCGCCCTAAGTTACGGCGGTGTAGTGTATCTGAGATACGCTACGCCCGCCAAAAGATACGTAAATGTATCTGACTCCAGGCCAGGGTGTTTCAAAGCCTCTCCTTATATTGCCAACATGTTCGTGTTCCAACGCAAAGTGCCCTTTTGGTCCTCCCGATGTATTGTAATCCACAGGGGCTTCGAATCAGATAAATTACGCCCTCTGAGGAACACGTGATGAACGGCTCTACCTCGTAGGACCGCAAAGTGCTCGTGGATTTAAACTCACAGATTTTCCTATCCTTACACATGTTTAATGACCATATCTGGCAATTTTTACATCTGTGATAGCCTGTAAAGTTCTGAAAAAAACACCTATTCTCTTTTGGTGGGTCCTGCACACTAGGTGCAATCTTATTGGATAGAGACGCTGCCCCCTTAAAGACAATCTGGGGTTTAGATGGTAGTACTGTGGCCAAAAGCCGATTGCTTTCTAGGACGTGCCAATGTTTATGAATGAGTTTTTTAATACTCTGGTGCTGTATTGAAAACGTGGTTATGAAAGGTAAAGATATTTTTTTATCTATATCCTTAATTTTCTCACATAGAAGTAATGCCGCATACAGACGGTCATTTTTTGCGATGGAAAAAAAATGAAGTTTGAAGTGATGAAAAAAAACGACATTTTTGAAACTTCATTTTCAAAAACGATGTTGCCCACACACCATCGTTTTGAAAAATGATGAACAAAGTGACGGCACTCTAAAGGGGAAGTTCCATTCGTCTTGAGGCTGCTTTTAGCTGGTTACTTGTTAGTAAAAGACGTTTCGTGCTTTTTTGTCTGTTACAGCTTGATGAATGTGCTTACTCCATTATGAATGGTAGTTTTACCTCCCGTCTCAAAACTTGCTTCTGGGCATGTGCGGGTTTAAAACGTCATTTTTGCCCACACACGATCATTTTTTATGACACAAAAAATGACATTTTCAAAAATGACATAAAAAATTCGAGCATGTTCGAATTTTTTTTTTGTCATTTTTCAGAAGACATAAAATGACATTTTGCCCACACACGATCATTTTAAATGACATTTTTAAAAATGTCATTTTATTTCATCACAAAAAATGACCGTCTGTACGCGGCATAAGGCTCTGTTGGTTTCCCGAACAGAACCAACAAGGGTGGATAAAACTGTCCGATCATGTATAAAAGGCTGCACCTAGCACATTATAGTACATTATAATTACCGGGCTAACGCTGTTTCCCTTTTCCCCCTCTCTTCTCTGTCCATGGCCCCCTCCGCTGACGTCACTTATGGTATTCACATCCAGCGCTGATTCTGACAACGCGGCAGCTTCATTGGTGCCTCCAGAGCTGTGGCGTCTTCCTGCTGGCCCTGCTAGGACGTTCTTCTGCTGCATAGTTACTTCTCTGGGAATTCTTGATAAAAACTGGGACCACATGATGCCGGGTAACCCTCATTATACATATGATGCATTCCTCTCATCATCCAACCTGTAAGTGTTCTTAATTTATTTATTACATTTAAGAAGTGTACTCACTTTTCCGGTCTTTGAAATTATCCGCTGTTCGATTTTGTATGAAATTATAACTTACATAATGATTTTTACTAGGTTTTGCATTTTGCTTGTGGGCATTGTGAAGCCCACAAGCACTCATTTCCTTGTTGCGTGAATGCTGATCTCCCAGCATTCACCGCTCTTTCCCGCACATGGTTAGTCTTTACGGCGAGCAGGGACATAGAATAGATAACTTGCAGCAAGCCTCCGCAATGACATCTGGGAGTATTGACAAAAGCTCCCAGAAGACAGTGCGGGTAAGGGAAATAACGCACTATCCGCAGACTACCCGCAGTTAACACAGACAGGAAGGAGAGTGACAGATGAAGATAAGACAGGTACTGTCACAAAAAATTCATTCCTTCATTCAAGGCTGCAATGTAATTAAGCTCAAGTGTTAAAATAGGGTTTAATCCCTTTTTAGATATTAAACGTTTTTTAATATTGCACTTAGAGGCGCCTCTTATCTGTTTGTTTGTTTATGATGCTTTGAAGTATACATTGCTGGCATACCCAAAATAGCTAAAGGGAAACTCCCTACAGAAAGCTCTGTGTTCATGAGCTACTCTCTAGAGTTTTTGTTGCAGAGAGGGTCTACAGAATATGTAATAGACACGTGAGATTCATTTTGTTATGAACTGAAATTCAGACAAAATTTGTGTGATTCAGAGATTTGGATGTATCTGAATCTCACAATCAAAACAGTAATGAATTTTAGCTAATCAGAAATAAATTATAATGAAAACAAAACATTTGTTTGCATTCATTCCTTTTTATTTAGGTGACATGATGCCATCATTTGGGCTTTTTTTAATGTTTGAAGCATCTAAAATAACATGAAGAACTTATTATGCAGTGCTATTCAAATGTAAACAATGGCCCAGATTCAAGAAGCACTTGCGCCCGCGCAAGCCAGGTACGGAGTTTCCGTACGGCTACTTTTAGCGCAAGGCTGCCCCTTCTAATAGTAGGGGCAGCCAATGCTAAAGTATAGCCGGCCTTCCCGCGCCGTGAAATTTGAATTTCACGGCGTTTGCGTAAGTGAAACGTGAATGGCGCTGGACGCCATTCACGTTCACTTAGAAGCAAATGACGTCCTTGCGACGTCATTTGCCGCAATGCACGTCGGGAAAGTTTCCCAACGAAGCATGCGCTGTACGCTCGGCGCGGGAGTGCGCCTAATTTAAATGATTCCCGCCCCCGGCGGGATCATTTAACTTGCGCGCGCTTACGCCGGGCTACTGCTCCGTGAATCGAGGGCAGCGCAAAATATTTGCGGGGGCGCAGGGCAAAATCGTTGCCCTGCTCCCCCGCAAATATCGCGCAATTCTACTTGAATCTGGGCCAATGATCTTAAAGTACACATAAGATGTCATATTAAAAAAATGTCCACGTAATGTAAGATGGAGAAAGCAGGTGGAAGATCCCCACACCAGCTTATGGGCAAAGGAGAGGCACATAACACCACCATGCTCACAACGGGACTCCTTACTACACTAATAAAAATGATTCTGTTGGCCTATAATTTTAACATACCAAATGTATAATTTTCAACATAAAAATAAATGTTAACCGCTTGCTGACCAGTGCACAACGATGTACTTTGGCACAATGGCACGGCTGTGCAAATGGTCGTACCTGTACGTCCCCTTAAAATCACGGGCTGGTGGGCACGCACCCACCGCATTGCGGCATGAGCATGCCAGCGAGTCTCGCAGACTTGATGTCTGATGGTGGCCCATGATCGTGACATGGAGAGGCAGAACCGGGAGATGCCTATGTAAACAAGGCATTTCCCTGTTCTGCCTGGCAACATGACAGGAATCTACTGCTTCCAGTGAGCGGGAGCAGTGATCTCTATCATGTTCTAGTGAGACCATCCCCCCCTACAGTTAGAACACAATGAGAGGTTGATCGCCCCCTAGTGTTTAACCCCTTTCCTGCCAGTGTCATTTACACAGTAATCAGTGCATTTTTATAGCACTAATCGCTGTATAAATGTCACTGGTCCCTAAATAGTGTCAAAGTGTCCGATATGTCCGCTGCAATGTCGCAGTCACGATAAAAATCGCAGATCGCCGCCATTACTAAAAAAAAAAAATAACAGTAAAAATGCCATAAATCTCTCCCCTTTTTTGTAGACGCGATAACTTTTGTGCAAACCAATCAATATAGACATTTTGTGATTTTTTTTTATCAAAAATATGTAGAAGAATACATATCAGCCTAAACTGAGGAAGAATTTTTTTTTTTTTATATATATTTTTGGGGATATTTATTATAGCAAAAAGTAAAAAACATTGCTTTTTTTTTAAATTGTCATTTTTTGTTTGTTTGTAGCTCAATAAATGAGGAACCGCAGAGGTGATCAAATATCACCAAAAGAAAGAACGTCAATTTTGTTTAGGTGCAACGTCGCAACACCGTGTCGCAAAAAGTGCTCTGGTCAGGAAGTAGGTAAATCTTTCCGGGGCTGAAGTGGTTAATTAATTTACTTTGATATTTTAAGTACCTTACTTAATTTTCATTAGTTTCATAAAATACCTTTTACATTTACAAAAATAATGTATAATATTGAGTAATTTAGACAAACCTTTTAAGGTATGTGCATTTCCATATTCTAATTGAGATACATTGGGCCAGATTCACAGAAAAAGTACGCCGGAGTATCTGCTGATACTCCGGCGTACTTTCAAATTTGCCGCGTCGTATCTTTAGTTTGAATTCTCAAACCAAGATACGACGGCTTCTGGCTTCGATCCGATAGGCGTACAGCTTCGTACGCCTTCGGATCGTAGGTGTAATACTTCGGTGCCCGCTGGGTGAAGTTCGCGTAATTTTCCACGTCGGGTATGCTAATTAGCTGTTTACGGTGATCCACGAAGGTACGCACGGTCGTCGCATTCTCTTACGTCGTCGCTAGTCGGCTTTTACCGGCGTAAAGTTACGGCTGCTATTTCGTGGCTTATATTTAGACTAGCCATGTTAAAGTATGGCCATCGTTCCCGCGTCGAATTTTCAATTTTTAATTTTTTTTGCGTAAGTCGTCTGTGAATAGGAAAGGACGTAACGCACGTCGCCGTTCAAAATATTACATCGGTGCGACGTCATTTCGCGCAAAGCACGGCGGGAAATTTCAAAACGGAGCATGCGCAGTACGTTCGGCGCGGGAACACGCCTAATTTAAATGATACACGCCCCATTTGAATTAGGCGGGCTTGCGCCGGACGGATGTACGCTACGCCGCCGCAAGTTTACAGGCAAGTGCTTTGTGAATCAAACACTTGCCCGTAAAACTTGCGGCGGTGTAACGTAAATGCCATACGTTACGCCGCCGCAATTCTATTTGAATCTGGCCCATTGTCTTTTCATTTTTGATGCTGTATACTTTAAAGCGGAGTTCCACCCAAAAATTAAACTTCCACTTTTCAGAACCCTCCCCCCCTCGGGTGTCACATTTGGCACATTTCAGTTAATATCACTTAAAACTAAATAACTAAGGGCCAGATTCACATAGAATTACGTTACTCCACGGCGGCGTAACGTATCCCATTTACGTTACACCGCCGCAGGTTTACAGCGTAAGTGCCTGATTCTCAAAACTCTTACCTGTAAACTTGCGGCGGTGTAACGTAAATCCGTTCCGCGCAAGGCCGCCTAATTCAAATGGGGCGGGAACCATTTAAATTAGGCGCGTTCCCGCGCCGAACGTACTGCGCATGCTCCGTCGGGTAAATTACCCGACGTGCATTGTGCTAAATGACGTCGCACGGACGTCATTTGTTTAGGCGTTAACGTAAATGGCGTCCAGCGCCATTCACGGACGACATACGCAAACGACGTGATTTTTTAAATTTCAACGAGGGAACGATGGCCATACTTAACATGGCTTAGAACACCTAGGGCTCAGCCCTTATTTTACGCGGCGTAGCTCAACGGAAACAGCGTAAAGTTAGATCGACGGGCAGCGCGGACGTTCGGGAATCGCCGTAACTAGTCATTTGCATATTCTACGCCGACCGCAATGTCCTCGCCACCTAGCGGCCGGCCTAGAATTGCATCCTTAAGATCCGACAGTGTAATTCAATTACACCTGTCGGATCTTAGGGCTAGCTATGCGTAACTGATTCTATGAATCAGTCGCATAGTTAGGACGGCCTGATCACAGAGATACGACGGCGTATCAGGAGATACTCCGTCGTATCTCTTTTGTGAATCTGGCCCTAAGTAACTAAGTAATAGGGCCACACAGTGGTACAGTGGTTAGCACTTTTGCCTAGCAGCAAAAGGGACGCTGGTTTAAATCCCTACCACATTTTGCATGTTCTCCCTGTACGTAATAGGGTAATTGGCTCCTGTGTAAATTGGCCCTAGTATTAAAGTGATTTAGGGATCTTAGATTGTAAGCTTCTTGAGGGCAGGGACCGATGACAATGTGTATGCAAAGTGCTGCGTGAATTGACGGCGCTATATAAGTACTTAAGTAAATAAATAAGTTAATGTATGTGGGCCAGATCCACAGCCAGCCGCCGTAACTTAAATATTCCCATTTAAGTTACACTGCCGGAAAATTTCTACCTAAGTGCCCGATCCACAAAGCACTTACCTAGAAATTTTCGGCTGTGTAACTTAAATCCGGCCGGCGCAAATGGGGCGAGTTCCATTTAAATTAGGCGCTCTCCCGCGCCGGCCGTACTGCGCATGCTCACGACGTAATTTTCCCGACGTGCTTTGCGGGGTTTTACGTTGCGCCGGGTTTTGAGAATCGCAACGGGCGTAAAAAAAAAATACGAGTTGCGGCGGAAAAAAAAAAATTGGGAAAAAAAAAGACGGCGACGCGGGATAGAAGGGTCTACTTTTACAAGGCCTAAACAGTTTAGGCCTTGTAAAAGCAGCCCTAATTTTACGATTGCAAACTAATACTTACGGAGAAAAAACGAAGCTGAAAAGCTTCGTGGATCTCCGTAAGTGCTAATTTGCATACCCGAAGCGGCATTTCGACTCAAAATGCCCCCAGCGGCGGATGCGGTACTGCATCCTAAGATCCGACAGTGTAAGTCCCTTACACATGTCGGATCTTCTGCCTATCTATTGGAAACTGATTCTGTGGATCAGTTCCAAAGATAGAAACAGGGATACGACGGCGTATCAGTAGATACGCCGTCGTATCCCTTTTGTGGATCTGCCCCTGTGTTCCTAACTTTAACAGAAAAATGTAGTTGGCTTTACTTGAACCTATCTATGATCTATAAACAGGAAAAATTGAGTTGGCTTTACTTAAACCTATGGGGCCAGATTCAGATAGGTTACACGGATCTAAAGATCCGCTGACCTATCTGATTTACGTTTCGCCGCCGCAAGTTTTTGAGGCAAGTGTTTTATTCAGAAAGCACTTGCCTCTAAAGTTGGGCCGGCGTATCGTAAATCCCCCGGCGGAATTCAAATTCCGTGGCTAGGGGGCGTGTAAAATTTAAAACAGGCGCGTCCCCGCGCCGATCGAACAGCGCATGAGTCGTCCGCAAATTTTTCCAGCGTGCATTGCTGCATTGCTCGAAATGACGTCGCAAGGACGTCATTGGTTTCGACGTTAACGTAAATTACGTCCGGCCATATTCGCAAACGACGTAAAAAATTCAAAACTCGGCACGAGAACGACGGCCATACTTAACATAGGATACGCCGCACTTACCCCTCCTATAGCAGGGGTAACTTTCCGCCGGAAAAAGCCGAACGCAAACGACGTAAAAAAAAAGCGCCGGGCAGTCGTTCGTTTCTGAATCGGCGTAAATGCTCATTTGCATATTCGACGCGTAAAAGATACGGAAGCGCCACCTAGCGGCCGGCCTGGAATTGTAGCCTAAGATCCAACGGTGTAAGTCACTTACACCTGTCGGATCTTAGGCATATCTATGCGTAACCTGATTCTATGAATCAGGCGCATAGATATGACGGCCGGACTCAGAGATACGACGGCGTATCAGGAGATACGCCGTCGTATCTTCTTTCTGAATCCGGCCCATGGTCTATAAACTAGGAAAAATTGAGTTGGCTTTACCTGAACCTATAGGGCCAGATTCACGTAGCTCAGCGGATCTATAGATCCGCTCGATCTACGTGAATTGAATGAATGAATGAATGAATGAATGAAAAACTTATATAGCGCGGCACATGCGAACTGAATCGCCTCTGGGCGCTTGATGTTTCGTGTCTCATGACATCAAAAGAGCAGAGTTTTAATCTGTCTTCTGAAAGTCAGGTGGTTTTCCTCCAACCGAACGCTGGTTGGTAAAGCGTTCCATAGTCTCGGACCTTGAAAAGCAAACCTTCTTTCTCCTTTGGACTTGTATTTGGTTTTTGGCACCTTGACCAGATTTTGGTCAGTGGATCGCAGAACGCGATTAGAATTGTAAGGTTCTATCTTGTCGCAAAGATATTGCGGAGCATTCCCATGGATGCACTTATGTGTCAGGCAGAGTGCTTTAAATACAATTCTGTATTTTACTGGCAGCCAGTGAAGGGTTCTCAGCGAAGGTGAGATTGATTCCCATTTTTTTTTCCCAGTCACCAGTCTGGCGGCCGTATTCTGTACGACTTGCAGACGAGCGATTTGGTACTTTGGGAGTCCGAGGTAAAGGGCATTTGCATAGTCCAGTCTGGAATTCACGATTGTTCCCACCACGACTGCTACGTCTTCTTTGGGGATAAATGGAATAAGTCTGCGTAGTAGGCGCAACAAATGGTGCGATCCGCTGACTACTGACCCTATTTGTGCGTCCATTGTCATGAAGGTGTCGAAGATGACCCCGAGACTTTTGACTTTGGAGCTAGGGGTGATGCTTTGGCCCAGAATGGGCGGCGGTGTCCAGGTTGTTGCCAGTTGACTCTTTCGGCTGGCGTGAAACATAAGAAGTTCTGTTTTGGAACTATTGAGTTTAAGATAACTCTTAGTCATCCAGTTTTCTATCAAAGAGAGGCATTTCTCTAAACTGAGATGATGATCCTTTTTGTTGCAGATGCGAAAATACAGTTGCGTATCGTCTGCATAAGAGTGATAAAGTAGTTCTTGGCTACTGATAATATCAAAGAGAGGGCGAAGATAGATGTTGAACAGTACCGGTGACAGGGGGGATCCTTGGGGGACTCCACATGGCACCGTGCGTTTTTCCGACGTGAAAGATCCCAGTTTCACTGTTTGTGATCGGTTTTCAAGAAAGGAGGAAAACCAGGGTAAATCACCTTCTGCGATTCTGGCTACCTCGGCCAGTCGCATCAGTAACATTTTGTGGTCTACTGTGTCAAAGGCTGCGCTTAGGTCCAGCAGAACCAGGAGACAAGATTCTCCTTCGTCTGCGGCCTCGAGGGCATCGTCCCATATTTTGAGTAAGGCCGTTTCTGTCCCGTGTCCGGGACGGAAACCTGATTGAAATGGATCGAGTAGATTGTGGGTATCCAGATGCTGTTGCAGCTGTTGTACCACTATTTTCTCCATTATCTTGGAGAGAATATTTAGGCCTGTTATGGGGCGGCGGTGAGTTGGGTCCTTGGGATCCAAGTTAGGTTTTTTCAAGATGGGCTGGATTGTGCCCTCTTTCAGCAGGGATGGCACTATGCCTTCCTTAAATGACTGATTTATAAGCTGTGTGATGGGAGGCGCCAGAATGTCGGCGCATTCCTTCAGCAGCTTGGTGGGAATGATGTCATTGGGTGCTGTGCTGTTCCGCAACGCACCAATGATATTTTTGGTGGTATCGATGGAGATGGGTTCCAGAGTGAACTTAGTTGATTGTAGATGGTTTCTGTTGGTGTTTTGTGGTTGATTGAAGAGGGGGCTGAGGGGGGTATTATTTTGCAGAATACTTACCCGGATTCTTTCGATTTTGTCGATGAAGAAATCCGATAGTTCATTACAGAACTCTTGGGTGTCTGAATTGGGGACTTCAAGACATCCCGGATTCATGGTCTGGGTGACCATCTTGAAGAGTTCTCGGGGGCGGTTCATGGCGCTGTTAATCGTCATAGAAAAATGATGTTTCTTGGCTTTGAAGATTTCTTTATGATATCGTGTTGTTATTGCCTTGTAGATGATGAGGTGATCTTCTGAAGGGCTTCTTTTCCAGGCGGCTTCCGCCCTTCTGCGCTCTTGCTTCAGTAGGGACAGCTGGTTGTTGAACCAGCCGGACTTTTTTTTCCGGATGCGGACTTTGCGTTTCGGTGCTACTAAGTCGGCTGACTGTAGCAGAGCTGCATTTATGGCATCCAGTGTATCTGAGGCTGCTAACTGAGGATGAATAGTTTCGATTCGGTTTCCCAAGGTAGATTTGAAGAGTTCCGAATGGAGCTTCTTCTGAGATCTAGCCCAGTGTATTGTCACCGGCTTGGGTGCTTTTATAACTGGTGGAATTTTGGAAACTATGAAACTAATTGCATGGTGGTCTGTCCATGGCAAAGGTTCATTTCCCAAAATGTTTATTTTCAGATTTTGTCTGAAAATTAGGTCGAGTGTGTGACCTGAAGCATGCGTGGGTCCGCATATAAGTTGCTGTAGCCCTAATCCTTCCAGGTGATCGATGCAGGCATCCGCAATGGGATCCTGTGAGGAGTTGGCCCACAGATTGAAGTCCCCGAGCAGCAAAAGATGTTTGCAGTTAAGGGTATAAGTGGATATGAACTCCGTTAATGATGGTAGAAGCTGCGATTTTGGCCCAAGTGGCCTATAGCAGAGGAGAATGTGAACAGTCTCCTGCAGGGCTGGACTGGGACAAAAATTTGGCCCTGGACTTCATTCAGACCGGCCCACTTTAATTAAATAAAATGCTGCCCCCCCGAACAATCACGCCCACCAAAAGGCCCCTACATCCATTATTGTATATCATGAGAGGGTGAGAGAGAGATAGAGAGAGGGAGAGGGGTGAGTGTAAGAAAAAGAGTGAGTGTAAAAGAGGGGGGGTGAGTTTAGGACCCCTTTTTACACTGAGGCATTTTTTAGGCGCTTTTGGGCTAAAAATAGCGCCTGTAAAGCGACTAAAAAACGCTTCCGCTGCAGTCCCAGTGTGAAAGCCTGAGTGCTTTCACACTGGGGTGCTGCCAAGGCGTTACAAAAAGTCCTCCAAGCAGCATCTCTGTTTTAAAAAAACGGCCCACTGAGCCATCGGCCCACCGGGAAACTCCCTGTAGTCCCTATGGCCAGTCCTTCCCTGGTCTCCTGGGGGGAAGTTTGAAGTTGAAGAGTAAGGGTTTCCATAAATGGAAGAGGATTTTGAAGGACCGGCTTAGTGATTGCAATATGAAACTTATGGATCACCGCCAGGCCTCCTCCTCTTTGCCCTATTCTGTTTTCCGTTATAATTCGATAATTTTCTGGCACCAATTCTCCAAGAATGGTGTTGCAGTCGTCTGAGAGCCAGCTTTCTGTAATAAAGAGGCAGTCTAGATCGTTTTGTAGTAAGAAATCGTGGATTTCTGATCGGTGTTTTACTGCCGATCTTGTGTTGATCAAAGCACATGATATGTGCTTGAGCTGGGTTAAATGGTTGAAATTTTTGATGGTCGATCGTTGATCGAATCTCAAAAGTTGGTCTATTTTTAAGGCCTTTTTGGTGACGGCTGGTAATACTGTTGCGAATTGTCTCAGACCCCAAATCGTTTCTGCAGAGTATCGCAGTTTAACCATTGTTGCCAGTCACCGGGGGGGGGGGATTAATTGCAATAGAGGGAAGATTCGCTGAATCCTCTCGCTTGGCCTTGGTCCAGAGGAAGGCAAAAAAAACCTGGCAGTGCTAAGCCAATTTGCTGCCGCAGGGAAAAAAATTCCTTCCTGATCCCTGAAAGGCGATCGGACGAAACCCTGGATCAAGTACTGTTAGGAATGGGGGGGGGGGAGGGGGGGGAGAAGGGTGTCACTGTAGCTGAGGAGTACCAAGATGGCCGCCGACCGGGCCTCAGGCCTCAGGTTTGGGGGCTGTTTGGCTTGGTGGGTATGACCTGGTTGTTAATCCAGGGGAGGATGGGATCCTCCAGGGATAGGGGGATGATCCTTGACAATTCCAGGAAAATTTCCAGGCTGTCAGTGCTCCTTTTTGCGGCGCGCCGCTAGGCCGCGGCTGAAGCCGCAGTCTTTCCTAATTGCGGCGGCCGCGAATAAGGCCTGGTCTGGCGCGGATGCGGGAAAGAGCCGCAGATCGCCAGAAAAAAGCGCTGCTATGCGCGGCGGGTGGCCGGGGTGATTATGGGTGACTGATTGGGGTGCATGCGGCTCTAAGAGAAGGTAAACAGCCGCAATTTGGATCGCTGGAGTGGCTGTCCTGAAAAGGACGGTCACTAGCGATTCCTGGGGGTGGAAAGATGGCCCTGAAAGACAGGGTCTTACCTGAAGAGAGGGGCCCACGAAGGGAAGGAAGGAACCGGTCCTATGGGCTGCAAGTTGATTCATGCAGCAAAGATTGTAGGAGCCTGCCTGCCTGTCTGCGGTGTCTAGCTGGCTATCTGTCTGGTCCCTGGAGAGAGCAGACTCGTCGGGAAGCGTCCTACTCCCTCACTGAACTGACACTGACTGATTATCCAGCTAAGCCTTGTCAGCTGTTGTTAGTCTGAGCTGAGCTCCCGCAAGTTTAGGAGGCAAGTGGCTAATTCACAAACCACTTACCTCCAAACTTGCGACGGCGGATCCTAAATCCCCCAGCGGAATTCAAATTCTGCGGCTAGGGGAGTGTACTATTTAAATCAGGCGCGTTCCCGCGCCGATTTAAATGCGCATGCGCCGTCCGGGGAATTTCCCGGCGTGCATTGCTCCCACTGACGTCACTAGGACGTCAGTGGTTGCGACGTGAGCGGGACTTGCGACGCGCGTGTTCGTGAATCGGCGTACGCAAACGACGTAGGAAAATTTAAATTCGACGCGGGAACGCCGGCTATACTTAACATTGGCTGCGCCTGATAAAAGAAGGGGTAAGTATACGACGGAAAACCGCTACGGAAACGACGTAAGAACACTGCGACGGGTCCGCGTACGTTCGTGAATTTGCGTATCTCGCTGATTTACATATTATTTATCGTAAATGAGCGGGAACGCCCCCGGCGCCATTTTTAAATTGAAAAAAAGATCCGACAGTGTAACACATTGTAACACTGTCGGATCTAGCCCTATCTATGCGTAACTGATTCTATGAATCAGGCGCATAGATAGGACCAGTGTAAGTCAGAGATACGATGGTGTATCTGTAGATACACCGTCATATCTCTTTGTGAATCTGGCCCAGTGTCTATAAACTGGAAAAATTGTGTTGGCTTTACTTAAAACTATAGTTCCAGACAAGTTAAGGTATGTATTCCTAACTTAAATCACTATGGTCTCTAAAATTAAAAAAAAATTGAGTTGGCTTTACTGAAAACAACAAAGTTGAAAACATGAAAATAGTTGCCTCAATTTTTTTTGAGTAGACCCAGCACAATTTTTTTTACAGTGTAGACAAAATGGGCCCCATAGATTATAGTGTGGCCACATAAGCTAGTATCCAAAGGAAATCCTTTAATCAGCCCTGGACATCCAATAGAGCGAATAACCTTCATAGCAGTGCTTTAACTGGGCCGGAACGCGGCGGTACTCAGTACCGCCACTTCCAAAAATGGCCCTGGAGAGTACCAGCACCTCTCCGTGCGCCAGGTACGTGGGTTTCCTGTACCGGAACCAGGCGCGTCGTTAGGCCCGGGCTAAGAAGGCTGGAATGGCCCCGAGTGTCCGAGCGCCGCTGAGCAATTTGTCGGAAGAGACACAGCAGGTCCCGCCTATGATGGATGGACGTCACTGCCAGCCACTGTCCAGTCCGGGACCGCGGGACGCGTGACACGTGACGTCCATCATAGGCGGGGTAAGCTCAGAAGGCGGGAATTACAAATTTACACTGCCGCCCGGCGCGCCATGATGCGGCTCTCCTCCTCGGCTCCAGGGTCACGGTCGCCCGGGCCAGGCACATTCGGTGCGACAGCGCTGCACCCCACATCCCAGTTTGCTTCATCAGCTCTCCTTTCCTCTGAGCCTCCTCGAGTCCTCTCCTCTGGCTGCATCTCTACCACCACGGGCTGAGGTAGGTCACTCAATTTCTGATCTATAGTTGTGCCAGTGTGTTAGAGTGTGCAGAATGACACTTAAATGTTTTCATTGCAGTGTCAGTGTGCATGCTAGTTACGCTATAATATGGAGTTGTACCAGTGTGTCATCAATTCTATTATTTATATTGTATAAAGCTGTGCCAGTGTGTGATCCATACTAATGGTATTTAAAGCTATGCCAGTGTGACACTGGCACAGCTTTATATACCATTAGTATGGATCACACACTGGCACAGCTTTATACAATATAAATAATAGAATTGATAACACGCTGGTACAACTCCATATTATAGCGTAACTAGCATGCACACTGACACTGCAATGAAAACATTTAAGTGTCATTCTGCACACTCTAACACACTGGCTCAGCTTTATATAATATTTGATGGATAGCACACTGGCACAGCTTTAATTTAGGATGCACACTGGCACAGCTTTAATTTAGGATGCACACTGGCACAGCATGCATCCTAAATTAAAGCTGTGCCAGTGTGCTATCCATCAAATATTATATAAAGCTGTGCCAGTGTGCTATCCATCAAATATTATATAAAGCTGAGCCAGTGTGTTAGAGTGTGCAGAATGACACTTAAATGTTTTCATTTGTTCCAGGATCAATGTAATATGAAGAAACTAATGAGATGAATGAGTCTACAATGTAGGTCAGGGTCAGTGATTGTGTATGTAGGTCAGGGTCAGTGATTGTGTATGTAGGTCAGGGTCAGTGATTGTGTATGTAGGTCAGGGTCAGTGATTGTGTATGTAGGTCAGGGTCAGTGATTGTGTATGTAGGTCAGGGTCAGTGATTGTGTATGTAGGTCAGTGATTGTGTATGTAGGTCAGGGTCAGTGATTGTGTATGTAGGTCAGGGTCAGTGATTGTGTATGTAGGTCAGGGTCAGTGATTGTGTATGTAGGTCAGGGTCAGTGATTGTGTATGTAGGTCAGGGTCAGTGATTGTGTATGTAGGTCAGTGATTGTGTATGTAGGTCAGTGATTGTGTATGTAGGTCAGGGTCAGTGATTGTGTATGTAGGTCAGGGTCAGTGATTGTGTAGCCAGGTCACTGGTCAGTGTAGCCAGGTCACTGGTCAGTGTAGCCAGGTCACTAGTCAGTGTAGACAGGTCACTGCTCAGTGTGTGTGTACTGACACACACTCACGTATGTCACTCTTTCTACAGTAGCTCTTTTTCAGGGTACTTTCTAAGGGTATTTTCATGTTCAGTATTGGGGGGGGGGGGAGCACCAGCGCCTAATAGAGTACCGGCACCTCTTTTGGCCCACTTAAAGCACTGCTTCATAGGATTAGATTCGCAACCTCTCATTTACATGAAGCTCACCAAAAACCAAAAGAAGACTCCCATAGTGAAGTATGTTTTAAAAAAAAGGAGCTTTATTGTATTGTTCTTACAACACGTCCAAATAAAAACAGCATTTCAAACAGACACATTAAGATTGCTGATAGCGTATTTGCGCCGTCAGGCATCAGATCCCACCTCCGACATAACATATGACCCATTGATTTGGATCCATTTGTTTTTATTCCAGTAAACATAGCGTGAATATTCTAATAACATTCTTTTTGTACTGACGTTAAACTTGAGAGACCATTCATTTCATTTATATGCCCAATAGAGTCAGTTGGAAATAAGGAAACAAATTCCACTTAATAGCATAACTAATGAATGTGTATTAATTTGGATTCATTCTTTTTGTGAGTATGAGAGCAGCACAGTAGTCTTTGAGTATAGGATAATCAGCAAATAATTTTTGCATTAACATTTTTCATCATTAGAATGAAAATGAACTACTGTACATGTGAAATGTAAACATATTGCAATAAATACAGTAAAGTCTAAAAGTGTAAAAAAGATGATTCCTACTTATATTGCTTGAGTTAGATCCGAATCTCCAAATCATAGCATAATGAATGAATCCAAAATTAATTTACAGGTACTTCCATTCATTACTTTTGGATGCATGCAACTCCAGTCGATATCGTCCAATCAGCTCATTCCATTTCTCTTTGTGGGTTGGATTACCAGGGATGAGTGCATAAGTAATCTCCCAAAATAACCAATTAACATGTTAAAACCAATATAGCCAATCTACCAAAATAACTTCCGAAAACACAAACATATGAATCTGAAATTAAACAAATGTTTCCATTGTATACATCTATTGAAATACCATGACCTTGGTGAAGTTCTTAGGATGGCTTGTGAAATCAAGGGAAGTGGTAACTTTCATAATACGATTTCTTTTAATTTACTTAATGTTTGACTCCTGCCACCAAATATTCTAATTCAAAACCATAACCACCATACCAATGAACTATGCCAAAAATAACTTTCAACAGACCTCTAAAGACACTTCTAATGTTAACTAAAGATGCCAACTCACTGATTATTTCACAAATCCAGCACCTTTTTTTCTCGACTTCTTGCTTTACAATATCCATTGGCTTTCACAAATGTCTTGAGAAAAAGTAGTGGACAGCATTTGCAAAGTTTTAACACTTCGTAGCTTCTTCTAGATTGCTGTTGACTTTTTTTTTTAAGTGAAACTAAACTCTCTCAATCAACAATAACTAGTTGTAATCCTTATGATGCTAGCATTAGTAGATAGATAGAAAGGTATAATATATTTACTTGTTTTAAACTTTTTTTCTTATCATACACCCCAAAAGTTTTAATGGGCCTTTTTGTCTTTCATCTGGAGGAAGGGTGGAGGGGGTTTCTCAGCTAAGCGCACCCTCCTGCCTGTATGGATTCCAGGAAGTAAATGATAGATTAATCATCTTCCCTTACTCTAGATGGCTACGGCTAGATATATTAAGGGGAGTTTTTCAAAGTGATACAGTATGTTAACCATGGACAGGCATGAATGAATGGGTGAGTTTGCTTTGAAAATTAAAAAATTTGTTAAACAGCGTTTTCAGTATATGGTGCTCAGGTACGTTAATGTTCCGCTTTAAAGAGTTCAGTCTAGATTGTATTTATTGTAAGTGCTATGGCCCGGATTAAAAAAGGAATTACGACGGTGTATCTCCAGATACGCCGTTGTAAGTCCAAATGAGCGCCGTCGTATCTATGCGCTGATTCATAAAGGCAGTTACGCCTGAATTTGGCCAAGATACAACCGACGTAAGTCTCTTACGCCGTCGTATCTTGGGTGCATATTTACGCTGGCCGCTAGGGGCGCTTCCGTAGATTTACGCGTTGAATATGCAAATGACCTAGATACGCTGATTCAGAAACGTACTTGCGCCCGTCGGATTTAGCTACGCCGTTTACGTAACGCGTATGTCGGCATAAGTTTACCCCTGATAAAGCCATGGGTAAGTCATGTTAAGGTATGGACGTCGGAAAAATTCGAACAGCGTCGTATTTTACGTCGTTTGCGGAAGTCGAATGTAAATGGGGCTGGGCGTAGGTTACGTTCACGTCGACAAAGCATTGAGCGGACGTATCTTAGGGAGTATTTGCGACGTGATTCTGAGCATGCGCCGTTCGATCGGACATGCATTTACATGGGGTCACGCTTCATTAGAATACAACACGCCCACTGCCTTGCTACTTTTTACGATACGCTGACGTAACTTTGGGAGCAAGTGCTTTCTGAATACAGTACTTGCCTCTCAATGTTACATCAGCGTAGCGCATAGGAGATGCGTTACGCCCGCTCAAAGATACGACAATGTATCTGAATCGCGGCCTATGTATATCTCTCTCTCCAAGACCAGAGCTCAGCATTACATGTTATTTTGCTATTTGAGGAATAAGACTACACAGTCATAGGATGTCTATTTTTTTCTAACAAACTTAATTTACCTAATTGCTGCTAATAGAATTTTGTGTATGTATGTGTATGTTTTGGTATGTTGGTTGTTCTAGTGAATCCCACCTACTATATTTCTAAAGAGACAGAAATTGCCGCTCCAGGCAGGTTTTGTTGGGTGAAAATCTTCTTCTCAGAAACTAAGGGTGCTAGCAATGCACATGGCAAATAAGAACAAAAGATGATCATGACAGCCGCACTCCAATTCAACGTAACTTTAATGTAAAAAACTGGAAACAGGCACTACAAATCACAGCAACGGAACCTAGGACATCCGACGCGTTTTACACTAACTTCAGTGTTTACTCATGAGTAAACACTGAAGTTAGTGTGAAACACATCAGCTGTCCTAGGTTCCGTTGCTGTGATTTGTAGTGCCTGTTTCCAGTTTTTTACATTAAAGTTACGTTGGATTGGAGTGCGGCTGTCCTGATCATATTTTGTTCTTATTATATTTCTAACTCTTATCTCTCACTCTGTAATCTATATTGACCCTTCCACCTGAGGCTACCAAGGAGTATCCCTCTCAGCATTTTATTGCGCCCAGAGGCAGGTGCAGCATCCAGCCCCATGGCAGGTAGCCTTTCAAAATATTGACTAAGGCCGAGTTATGACTAAGGCTTTATAGGCTGAAACGCATCAACTGATCTTATCTGCACTTGGCTTTTGAATAAAAAAAATGGTGTGTGGATCATCTCTTTGCAGCCTGTCAAAGTATATGGAAGGCTGCAGCTGGACAGGACTGATCTTTGTACCAAGTGGTACCGACGTTTTGGACCTTGTGGGTTCAGGGACAAACTATTAGTGGTTAACAGGAAAATTACAGATGACCTCACGTGTGGCCCCCAAAATTGTAATGTTTGTTAAAGTGCATTGCATCAGGTTAGGTAGGCCATACATAGGTGTAACGGACCGCAGCAGCTGAAAATTTCAATTCTGCTTTATTCATTAATTACCACAATGCAAACTTAAGAGGAACTGGGAATAAATAAGCCTCCTTGTTGGTTTCAGAGGCAGTAATAGTAACTCTCTGTATTGGAGTCACTGGCCACAATTGTAACCCACAGCATAGGTGTCAGTGGACACAATAATAACTGCAGCACTGGTGTCAGTGGATGCAATAACAACTCCCTGCATCAAAGGCCAGTCAATGTAAAAGGAGACCTCACTGACCAGCACTGTATAGGGGCACTTCAGATTGACCACCAGTTTGGTGGTGAGTGGTTAAGTTGCTCATCACATTGGTGGTCAGGGAAAAAATAGTTTTATTCACTTTAATGATTACATCCAGGCTGGCTTAGGTTAGGAAGGTGCAGTCATTACAAAGCAGCTGAGTCACAGGATCTGACTGAATCTCCAAGCACCCTCTTTCATACACACTCCATCCCACCTCTTGCAATGCTGAGGGTGGAACATGGTTGGCTAGTGGGCAGCCCTGCTGCTGCTGCTGCTGTTGCTGCAGCCTAAACTGTTGCCTCATGCTGTGATCCAGGATACAGCCGTCACAAGACAAGTGGCTAAGAAATAGGACTGTCCCAGCAAATCCATGACATTTGATAGATATGTGAGGGGTACCTTAATATGTCCCAGATAGCAAGGATAACTTGCCACAAATTTGTTGCAGTGTTTATTTGTAAGTCTGTTACCTTGCTGCATATTTTCACTGGCACGTTGTACACTTACAGAGCACTTGAAGCACAAGTTCTAGTTGATACTTTTCCAATTTGTAGAAAATTTGCGTGGCAGATCTCTAGCAAGAGCAAAGTTGCAGTGGTGAGTCTGTAGCAATAGCAATAGTTTAGCACATCATGTTCAAACTTGCAGCACAATTGCTTGCTATCTGGGGTGATGTGTTGATTATGAGGTCTTAGTAGGGGGGTTTCCTCCAAAAAATAGCAGTGCTTTCCAGTTGTTTTTAGAAACTTCCAGCTTATGAAATCGCATTTGCTATTTTGTATGTTTGAGATCTTAATCAGCAAATATGTTTTAAAGAGTAATATGGTGGATGTTTTTATTGTCAAAAGGAATATTTGAGGCAATATATGGAAAAATACATATAGTACAGTAAATAATTTAGATTTTTTTAATTACAGTAAATAATTGCCTTGTGAATTATTTTACCGTAAAGGATAAAGAAAAGTTCCAACAACAATCTCTGAACATTTCCTCACCCCTCCTGCCCTTCCAATTTGCTGATTTAAACCACCTTCCCCTCTCCCATTGTATACTCATGCACTTCTGGCACAATGTTTACCTGTGGCCGGAATGTCTATTAATTCCTGCTGCCTGTGTGTGTACAGTAGAACCCTATAAACGTATTTTGGGTCAGGGGACTCATCTGTCTCCCAGCCTCACAGAAATATCTGGGATACTATTTCACATGCATAGGAAGCAGAACCTGGACCCAGCACAAGTGACAGTTTTGTAGATCTTATCAAACCAGAAGCAATCCCTGTACATACCATCAATCAGCTCCAGACACCGGAAGTCTTCCATCACTCTATGGCCTTAACAACAGCCCTTAAGATTCTGAAAGAGGTTGTGTCTATCTAACACTGTGTTTGTTTTTTTTGTTTTTTTATAGGATGAGAGAGCACAGAAATAACCCCATATGTTTGTTGCTGACTCTTCATAGTAGACTGAAGCAGGGAGGTGAATCCACCCTATATCTTAACTGTAGTCTACAAACTGGTGTCAATTGCTTGACTGTACAGATTGGTAGAGATATGTAAAACACAAAAGTGGTTACATAAATTACAAGGAAAAGAATGATTCCCATATATGTAGTTAAACTGTATATTTAGCCGTTTGACAGCAGTTCAGTTTTAATGTCCAAAATAATTCATTTACAAAGCTAGCCTAGACATGGGCATCAGCAGTAAACCAAGATATGATTGGATTCTATGGGTTATTGCACTGAGTACATCATCAATGCAAAGTGTTTTATTTCTTAGTAAGCCAAAGTGACAAAATAAATAAAAAGTGATGGCGCAAAATGTGTTTAGGGCATTCCGCATAAGCATCTACTTAATGTACCATACAACGAAAATATTAATTTAAGATTCCAAAACCAGGGAGTTAGTGGATAACAGCCCGTAATTAAGTTGTGTCATGTAGCCAGATTGGAGGAAGGAATGCCTACAGTAATTGCATTTAGTTAATCTTGCAGCATGCTCCCAATCATCACTGCTAATTCAATTGTACATTCATTTCACTCTGCTCATTGCCATTAAGTGCACATTTAATTACTTCAATAAAGGATTAACATGCAACATACAAAGCGAAAGGGCTGATCATCGTGCCAAAGCACACAGCTGCCCCTCCGTTCAGAGCGCAGATAAAGGCAACAATGTCACTGGCCAGTGTAATTCTCCTGACGCAAATGTATCATTATTAGATGAACATTTGGAGCCTTTATTTTCATGCTTGTTATTCCCCACTCAATGTGCAGATATTGCCTTGGCACCAGAAAGAGACGTTATGTACCACTGACAGATCTGCCATTGTTGTCTTCATTATACCAAAGCTCCTCTTATTACTGTGCACCATCCTTGTACGAATTCCCTTATCTGGTCTTCAAGCGAGGGTTTTACAGCAAGCTACACGTTACAACATCCTGAGATAAGGGGAGCGGATTGTCATTATTCCTGCCTGAACTGCAGAGAAGTGACAAGCAAGGCATGTATAAAAAGCAGAATGACAAAGCAGCAGCCACTTTCCGCCCACCAATATAACAGACAGCCCATCAATTCTCCAGGATATACACAACCATTATTGTTGGGGAAACAAAGGCCTGTGTCAATTGTGCAGTGTTATAAAGCAGTCGCTCAAATTAAAACCATGTACCTAACTGCATCCGATGGCAGAAGCTATTTAGCAGTGATATTTTACAGAAAGGCAATGAAAAGCAATAACTGCCGTATTTAATGTATCTGTTCCCTCCAGCTGCCTGGGATGGATGTTAATAGAAGCTGTCGATCAATGTCAGGCTTTTTCTTATAATAACTGTGGCAGACTGCAATAAACATGAAGCAAAGATAACTAAAGCTACTGATCAGGCCCTTGTTACTTTCCTGTATTCAAAGATTTGTCATCTGTTCGTGATGCTCGTAATAGCCAAGCTGATCAGTATCATGGGAGCGCTTGAGGTTTGATGTGTGCCTCTGTGATGGAAAGTTAGATGGTTAACTCAAGGGAGGACTGGGAAATGTATCAGTAGCACAATACACAACCATTTATCCAGATTTTTCATTTATTTTTTGGAAAAGAGCATGAGGTTTCTAAATACATATCAGCAGAATGATGAACACCCTAGCAAATATTAAAAACCCTTTATGTAAATCATGTACACTGAACAGAAATTGCAAATGCTATTACCTACAAGGCTTTGATTTGTTTATAATAAATTTTTATTTTGCACAGTAGCTGAGTAAAATGAGTGGATATTTCAGTTTGCCTGTTCGAAAGCACAACTCTTTTATTTTAAGACCTGCAAAAGAAAACTGTACTAAAATTTGGGGCCATTGGCTCATTTAGAAAATACTAGTTACCTTTAGACATGTGCATTCGTTTTTTGCCTAAATTTGGGGTATTTTCGTTATCGTTTTAACAAACGAAAATGAATGCGCAGAATCCAAAATCCTAAAGATCTGACATAAAAAAATGCTTTATTTTTGTTTTCGTTGCTACAACAGTGAGAAAAGATTTGACATTATAGTGACAGTGTTGGGGTAGACCATTCAACATGAATGACGAAGATTTGACGAAGCAGAGAAAAACATACAAACGTTGAATCTGTCATCAAAGGCTTATGGTGTCTGTCGAAAGTTCTAAGAAGATTCGACAAGCAGCTAAACTGTACGACGCCAAAATCTTACATTTTCGGTCAAATGCTCGGCCCATAGGCTATAGAAGAAATTGAATGTTGGTTGACTAGTAATAATAATTTATAAAAATTATTATTACTAGTGTCATACATTAGAATTCTTCTATAGCTTGTAGGTGGACCATTCGACCGGAAATGTACAATTGCGGCGTCGTACAGTTTAGCTGCTCCGTCGAATCTTCTCAGAACATTCGACAGGCACCATAAGCCTTCAATGACAG
The DNA here is from genome assembly GCF_905171775.1 of Rana temporaria. Classification (NCBI taxonomy): domain Eukaryota; kingdom Metazoa; phylum Chordata; class Amphibia; order Anura; family Ranidae; genus Rana; species Rana temporaria. The sequence goes on along the minus strand of NC_053489.1, from coordinate 438,323,120 downwards.
ATTCGACCTTAATTAATTCGGATTTTCGAACGAATGCATTTTTTAACAAAACAAAATAAATAAAAACGAATTTCGGGAGTAACTAAATAAAGGTATTTTTCAGACGAAAACTAAACAAAATATTTCAGTGTGCACCTTGCAGTCATGTTGATCCAATGTTTTTTTTTTATATTTTCTAGGTTGCTTACCTAAAATTAGAATGCAGGTCAGTAGTTCTGGCTTCAGATTCTCTAATTTGCATGCTTGTGGATTGTGTTTTAAAAAAGTGAGGGCAGAGCACGGCAAGTAACACTTTCAAATAGCAGCCTAGTATCCTCCAACAACCACAGATTTCTTATAAATCTTTGCGCCAAGCCCCTTCAAACATTGTCTAATGTTGATGGCTATAGGCTGGAATTGTATGCAACAGAGCTTCACATATCTTGCCTTCTTTTTGGGGAATTAAGAATATGTGATATGCAGTGGCATACCTAGCATGTCTTACACTTTGGGCAGATCATTTTTAACACCCCCTCATGTATAAAAACTATTTTCAATAATAATTAGAAAGTTAAACGTAAAGTACACTTGAAGTGGAAGAAAAACTAGCTGATGGGGGTGAATAGCAGGAGCTGTAAGTGTGGTTGCAAGAGATAACAGCTAAAAGCTAATATATCAATCTACCTAACACGCAGGAACTCAGAGCAAAGTTACCAACATTTCAAAATACTTAAAGTGCATGTAAACCCATTTCATGAAATTTGAGCTGGGCACATATATCTGCAGTATTTTGTTATCTCTCTTCAATGAGCTAAGTCCCATAGCTCTCTCCTGAACTGTTCCTCTGTTATCAGCCTGATAACTCCTGACAAATCCTTAGGCCCCGTACACACGACCGATGAACTCGACGTGCCAAACACATCGAGTTCCTCGTCGAGTTCAGTGTGGAAGCCGCTGAGGAACTCGGCGGGCCGACTTTTCCCATTGACTAACGAGAAAATAGAGAATATGTTCTCTTTTCGGCCCGACGAGTTCCTCGACGGGTTCCTCGCTGAAAAGTGTACACACAACCGAGTTTCTCGGCAGAATCCAGCTCCGACCGAGTTTCTGGCTGAATTCTGCCGAGAAACTCGGTCGTGTGTAGGGGGCCTCAGACTTTTTAGACAAAAGCAGCCTGAATCTTTTGTCCGGGGAGGTTGCTAAAATAGATTAGCAGAGAGCAGGTCCTATTACAAAACACCTCTGAGAGTCTCAGCCTATGTGGAGAGGGTGTGTGTGCCTTTCCTCCAATCAGCAATGTTAGCTATCTTGGCTGTATGCCCAGAGATCACACGTTTTGTTAACCAGGAAGAGAAAATCTCCTAACACGATCTCAACTTTCTAAGCAGATGTACATGAAAAACCTATGTAGGGAGACTGGTTTCATCCCTGTGTATCATCTAAGGCTGTTGACTTCACTGGGTGTATGGAGGGTTTTCATCCACTTTAAGGTGGAAGCCTTAAGAGTATTAAGAAGAAAAATTCTGCACATATAAGACATGGCCAATAAAGTGGGTGTCACTTTATAGTGTAAGGCTTGTAGTGTGATGGTAAAACCAGCTCCAGAGGTGGTGCCATTGGCTGTAACAGTAACCCCCAACATTGTTGTCATTGGCAGCAACCCCCAGCACTGGTGTAAGTGGTCGCAGTAATCTTGCCTTCATTGGTCAGTGGCAGGATGTAATCTGTACCACGCATCCTTGTGGTCCGTGGCTGTTAAAAAAAAAATAGCTATTTCAGTTCCCTAATTCCATGTCTTGTATCTCATGGCTGGTATCTACAGATTAAAGAATATCTTTCATAGAGCATTGGTAATACAAATGAAAGCAAATATCAGCCTCCAATAAATAAAAATTTTTTTTTTTAAAAGTCACATCAACAATGATAAAGAAATGTTTTGGAATATTGGTAAAAGTAAAAGACAAACAATCGTGCTCCTTTAACTAAATATAAAGTGACACTGGCACTGGACGTTTTTGAACATTTTTACCTCAGCTGTTTTTGGCTTCAGACTTTTTTTCTATAGTCAATAAACTCCCCATCATGTCATCCTATGTGTCCATGCACACATAGGCTGTTATCAACAGTTTTTGGCTGGGGTGTATATTGGGTTCTGAGAAGAGTTTTTCAGCTGTTTTCAGCTGTAAAAATGCTCTAACATCAAAAAACGTTGATAAACACCAATAAACACTCAAAAATGGTGCTCATCAGCATTTTTTGACATTTTTTTAACCATTCAAAGAAAAAAAGAAAAAAAACGCTAACTGAAATTTTTTTAAAAACTCACTGCAAAGCTACTGGCGTTTTTAAAACGTTATTTTAACGTCCAGTGTGCATGAGGCCTTATTCTGTGATAACCAAAAACCAATGGTCAATGGTGTACTTATAAATAAATAATTAATGGTTTTCACATAATACTTTATATTTAGTTAACCTCCCTGGCGGTATGATTATTTCAGATTTTAGGTGTTGAAAGCGGTACCATTATTTTGCAAGGAAATTTGGTGTTTTACATTGTAGGCCTGTAATCCTTATGAATAACTCACTTAAATCTGTCCAAACAAGAGTCTAGTAGACATCTCGGGTATGAAAAAGTTTGAAAAACAAAATCATACATTATAATATAATAACTAATTATAAATAATTATAACAAATAATAATATAATTTAAAAAAAGGGGGGGAAATATTGCGCTAACCAGAAAAAAATTAAAATTAAAACTAAACCAGCCACACTACAATATGACAAATATTGAACAGTGATGTGAGGAAAGAATGTAGCGCTGTGATACCATAGAGACAATGATTTCTCTTGGAGAATACTAAATCAATAGTCACTGTACTGAAACAGTGATAAAGTGCCAAAAACAAACAAATAAAAGTGACGTAAGTGAATAAACTGGTGTTGAAAAGGACACAACCAAAAATAATATAACACTAGAAAGTCCATCCAAAAATGGTGAGATGAATAGATGGTAGAATGACTACGTGGATCCTCAGAGACAATATGTCACTTTCTAAATGAAGATAAAATTGCGCTTACCAGAAAGCGTGGATCTGCCTGTCAGCGACAGCAGATCAATAAGGCATGAACACTCACGGGGCATACTCTGCTCGGCTTCCTCAAACTGGATCGAAGGTGGAAAGGAACTTCAGTGGAGGGCCATGGATGCAGGGTGTCCAGGATGGATGTCCTGATTATCCCAAGATGTCTGCTCAATAGTAGATGCAGAGGGATAATGGTGGACCCCTTGAGGGGTAGGTGGAGTGGAATGGAAGACTCCAAACAGCATGTACGGGAGAGAAGGAAAACGTAACCCCAATGGTGCAGGTCAAAAAATATAGGTTGTATTTGAATAAAACCAGCAAATACATTAAAAGTGATCACAAATTATAAAAGGGGCAATATGAGAAATGGTAAAAACCAAGCCCTACGCGTTTCATCCTAGAGGGACTTCAACTGGGGCATCAACGTAATATAATTATAATAAAAATTATTCAATAATGTAATCAACTCGAAATCAATGAAATTTGCTCAGTTGCAGAATTATCGCTGTCATTACTTTTATTTATTTATGACGAATTTCACCACAAATCACTATCGCTCAATTCTGCAAGTAATTATAATTTATTATCGCTGTTTTCTAGCTGCTCTGGAGCACTTTTGATTGCTATGGACAATCTACAGTTTGCAGGCAGAAAGAACAATTTTTATTATACAAAAGTACATGCAGAACACTGGGCAAACCACTAGGGACAAAGGGGGTATGTCTTTTTTACATACAGTACTGTAATCTATAAGATTACAGTATACTGTATGTACAGGCATACCCCACTTTTAAGAACACAATGGGATTTATTTACTAAAGCTGGAAAGCGCAAAATCAGGCTCACTTCTGCATAAAAACCAATGAGCTTCCAGGTTTTATTACCAAAGCTTAATTGAACAAGCTGGGGTTAGAAGCGTATTTGTTTCTATGCAGAAGTGAGCCTGATTTTGTGTTTTCCAGCTTTAGTAAATAAACCCCATTGTGTACTTAAAAGTGGGGTATGCCTGTAATGTGTTTATTTACTTTTTTGAATTTGGCACCGTTCTCCGCCCCCGTGCGTCGTAACGTCGCAGGGAACAGAGATCGGTGGCACACAGGGACACTGTGTGAATCGAGCGGGGACCCGCTCGCTCACACAGCGGGGAGGCATCACAGGATCCAGGGACAAGGTAAGTAACTTTGTTTGTGGCTGCTGCGAGGCGAGCTCGAGTCTGGCTCGGCGATACCGCTTTTGGTACAGAAATCTTACCCCGAGCCAGACTCGGGAATACCGCCAGGGGGGTTAAAGGAGCGCGATAGTTTGTCTTCTACTTTCACCTGTATACTTCAGCATACATAGCGGTAAGGCATGCAGCTCCCATATAGGGTGTATTTTGCACAGGGATTCATTAATAACCTATATAGTATTAGTAGTATATCAGCCAATTTATGAATATGTACTGAAAATGGCTCATACTAGAAATTCAGTGAGAAACACATTTGAGGTTATTTCCGAAAGGCAAATCCATTTCGCACTACAAGTGCAAAGTGCACTTGAAATTGCACTGAAAGTGCACTTGGAGGTGCAGTCGCTGCTGTAAATCTGAGGGGTAGAACTGAACTGAGGGGAAGCTTTGCTGATTTTGCCCAATCACATGCAAAGAAAAAAAATATGAATTTTTGCTTGCACATGGTTGGATGATAGAGGTCAGTAGGGATGAGCCGAACACCCCCCCGTTCTGTTCGCACCAGTGCTAATTTTAAAGGCTAATATGCAAGTTATTGTCCTAAAAAGTGTTTGGGGACTCGGGTCCTGCCCCTGGGGACATGTATCAATGCATAAAAAAAGTTTTAAAAACTGCAGTTTTTTCGGAAGCAGTGATTTTAAATTGCTTTTTTTCCTTCAGAAATTACACTTTGTGCAGGGACAGTTCTAAGCACGGGAAACAAGCGCTACTTTACAGGCATACTTTACACACCCCCTAGGTACGAAATTTAAAGGAATATTTCACGTTTATTGTTTCACTTTAAGCATTATTAAAATCACTGCTCCCGAAAAAACTTTTTTTGCAATGATACATGTCCCCTGGGGCAGGACCCAGGTCCCCAAACAATTTTTAGGACAATAACTTGCATATAAGCCTTTACAATTCACACTTTAGATTTCTCCCATAGACCTTTCCAGGGTGTTCTGCGGCTTTTCGAATTTGCCGCGAACACCCCAAATTGTTCGCTGTTCGGCGAACAGGCAATGTTCGAGTCGGACATGAAGCTCATCCCTAGAGGTCAGCAGAGGTTCACCTCATTTACTAAGCTCTGAGGCAAATTCCCTTGCAAAGTGCAACTTTCCTTGCAAACTGAACAGCCAATTTGCCTTAGAAAATTAACTACATTACGTTTACTAAAGACAACACTTCACTTGCAGTAGGAAAAAGGTAAATAACATAAGTGCAAATGCTGTATAACTGGAATACTCTTAAATAACAAAACATATCTGGTTCCTGACGTTACCATACCATGTTGACTCACTGACAGTATAATCTTTGAACAATTTCCTTTAAATGTAACACTATATATTTTTTAATTTAGTATCTATTTAAGTATTATAAAAAAAAAATCTCCTCTTTACAGAAACTAAAAATAGCGATTGCACTCACTGAGATAGTATAATCTCAATGGGGATTAAATGCACAGGAGGGTGGGATTGGGGAGGGGGCAGATAAGGCAACATAGCATACTAGGGCAGAAACAGGGTGGCAGCTTTTGGCAGTTACCCCTTGGTCCACCCCTTCCTTAATCAGCAATGAATACAATTTTCTTTTTGTGGAGATAGAGAACCTTGTTTGGGTTTAAAAAACACGGGAGGGAGGGATTAGGGGGTAAGACAAGGCAACACAGCATGGTAGGGTGTAATTGGAGTGTTAGCTATAGGCAGTACATCTGGGCCTACCTCAGTTTGCAAGGGAAGTTGCACTTTGCAAGGGAATTTGCCTCAGAGCTTAGTGAATGAGGTGAACCTCTGCTGACATCTATCATCCAATCATCCAATGTGCAAGCAAAAATTCTTTTTTTTTTCCCCTTGCATGTGATTGGGCATTCTTTAGTTATTTTAGTTATTATTTAGTTATTTATTTATTATTTTTAAACCAGAGTTCAATTTTACTTTTAAAGGGATTTTAGTGATTGGGTTTAGTTCTAGTTAAAAAAGACAAGGTGTAACTGAATGAAACATCTTTATACTGATTATGACTCACCATGCCTTCTCAATACTTGGCACAATCTGGCAATAATGGACGTTATTTAGTACTGAATTAACATTACAATTCCTACTCAGAATACCTTTAGAATATTATTTTAATCTACAAATACTGACTAGGATATCTCAATTCTCAAATGAAACCATAATGCATACTGTCAGTTATACTAACCAAAACATAGTAATAATCTCTGCAAAATCACAATAGCACCTATTTCGCAGCACCATTCTTACACAAATTCTTAAAGCGTTAATCTATCAATAATGGTTATGCTATCATAATACTTTCTCTTTTATACATGATACTATTATAGTCACAACCTAAGATGTTATTTGCCTAATTTTAAGATTACAATGCAAACCAAGACTGGATAAAGGGGTTTGCTTGCTAGGCACCTGCTTAATATTTTTTGAAACTCATATCATCATTTACTACCTTCTTTACAAATACATATAGAGTTAGTGCAATCTTATGTATTTGCACATGTGATATTTTAACCTTTTTAGCTCCCATGATCAAAGAAATTCCTATTTATTTTCACTATAAGCAATGACAAAGTTATTGCAGAGTACCTATAATACCTATAGCAGAGATGTAAAAATTGCTCTGGAGAGTATACAGGTGTTGATTTAAAAAAAAGCATTACATTTCAATGTGCAGAATTTTCTAAAACTGCAAAACTTAAAATTCCTAAAGTTACAGACAGTAAGAAAAGTACAATACAAAATTAAAACAATAGTACAAAAACAATGATCAAAAATAAGTAACAAGCAAAATGACAAAAGTTCATAAAATTGGTAATTTTGCAGCAAAATCTATTTTATTGAATTTGTTTTGCTCACCTCTACCCAAAATAATACTAAGTTCTTGTGTAGGTACACTATGTAATCAGCTGTTTAATGACAAACCAGGTTTACAAGAAGTGGGTTGGATGATGCTAGCCTGGAATAGAAGCAATGCTTGGGACCAGCTAAAAAAAATAAAATCCAGATGTTAAAATTATATTTTTATAAATGTTGCATTTATTGCAGAACGGACCTATCCAATTGCAAATCATTTTGTTTTTCTAGTGTTGCACTCCCATTACCTCTGAGCAGTGGTAGGTGACCGCTAGGTGGCTTAGAGGGCTTGCATTTCAGATCTCAAGTCTGGTCTTTGGTGTGTTTTTTACCTTTTATTACTAAACTCCACAATAGAAAAGATATTTGAGGATGCACAATACCTGAAAATAGCACACAATGGAGGCCAGGTATTCTGAAGTAGGCCTTTTCAAGTAGGGTACACACTATAAGACAATCGGAAGAAAAATCCTGTACAAGGCACTTTATTTGATTTTCATATAGTGTGTACACAACTTTTGACATCCAGTTCAGACTTACCAAACGTAAATCTCTGAAGGGACAAACTCCAAAAATTGTGTTATATGTGAACAGAACTAACAACTTTCATTTAATGTGTACTGTTTTCATACTAGAAAAATCGGATACAAAAGACAATTTTCATAAATTTGTTCCATCTTCGGTTTTGGCTTGCTGTGAAACAAAGAAAACAGGACGATCTTTCGTCTGATTTTCTTATAGTGTGTATCCACCTTAAAAGCAGTCATTTGATAAATGTTGGAAGTAGAGAAACAGCCAGACAAATCTTTGACCCTGTAAGACCATGTAAGAGCAGTTAAGCCCTGTACACATGATCGGTTTGTCCGATGAAAACAGACCGATGGACTGTTTTCATCAGTCAAACCGATTGTGTCTAGGCCCCATCCCCATTTATTTTCCATCTGTGAAAAAAAATAGAACATTGAAGCATTGAACTTCATTTTTCTCAGCACTTCGTAGTGTTTTACATCACCGCGTTTGGACACGGTCAGATTTTTGACCGATGGTGTGTAGGCAAGACTGATGAAAGTCAACTTCATCGGATATCTGACGAAAAAATCCATCGATTAGATTCCATCAGATATCCGATCGTGTGTACAGGGCTTAACAGACTTTCTCTAGTTGCACTGGATAAATAGGTTTTCTTTTAACCCTTTTGGAAGCAGTTGAAAATAACTTGATATTTGGCCAAAGACTCCTTCTTGCAATGTCCAGATTTTCATTCATCATCTCACCAAGCCAAACCTATGATTACAGTTGTAGCTTAGTCTACAGCACTGACAGGAAAAGGATTATGTGTCTGGCAGTAGAGGAGATTTTACACAGGCACATCTATAGGAGGAGACTTATATTGCAGAGCTGTATATAGCCAGTGTTGAGCCTGCCGTTCACCCAACAAGAAGGCACACAGGGTGTGGACTGATAGGATTGTGGGAAGTATAGTTCTGACAGATTGAGCTGGTTTGGTGAGCAGAAGGGAGGAAGCTGCAGATCCCACAATGCACTGGGACAAAGTGGAGAGGTGGCTCCCTGCTTCTTTACCCGGGATGAGGAGGAGAGGTGTGGAAGCTGTTCTGAGAGGACTGAATGCACCCCCAGTTGCTAGTAGACCACTCGCAGCTGCACCTGTGAAGCACAGTGACATATATCTTGGGACATTAAAGAGAGCCACATATGTTGCCTGACCAAGGGGAAGGATGCTGCAGACACTGACTGTGCTTGAAACAGTTAACAGAGAGAGAAGCAACTGCTGACATAGGAGTTGGTGAGTGCCACTGTCCAAAATCGCATTATACTTTGACCAAAAAAGGTATAGTATTGTCTGCAAGTAAATTAAACTTAAATAAATCAACCCGCCAAGACCGTACCTGTCAGGCCCCGTACACACGGCCGAGGAACTCGACGTGCCAAACACATCGAGTTCCTCGGCCAGTTCAGTCCTGGAGCCGCCGAGGACCTCGGCGGGCCGAGTTCTCCCATAGAACAACGAGGAAATAGAGAACATGTTCTCTATTTCCTCGCCGAGGTCCTCGTCGGCTTCCTCGGCCGAAAGTGTACACACGGCCGGGTTTCTCGGCAGAATTCAGCCAGAAACTCGGTCGGAAGCTGAATTCTGCCGAGGAAACTGGTCGTGTGTACGGGGCCTAACAGTTCGTAGCATTTAAGCCCCGGACCATTATGCAGCTAAAGGACCAGGCCCCTTTTTGCGATTCGGGACTGCGTCGCTTTAACTGACAATTGCACGGTCGTGCGACGTGGCTCCCAAACAAAATCTTTCCCACAAATAGAGCTTTCTTTTGGTGGTATTTGATCACCTCTGCGGTTTTTATTTTTTGTGCTATAAACAAAAATAGAGCTAAAATGTTGAAAAAAAAAACAACAATATTTTGTACTTTTTGCTATTATAAATATCTCCCAAAAATATATAAAAAAAAATCCTCCATTTAGGCCGACATGTACATATTTTTATAGCAAAAAAGGGGAAGTCGCGCTGATTAAAAAATAAATAAATGAAATAAAAACACCAGTGATAGTGAAAACAGTACGTGGAAATAGACAATTCTATATATAGTGATAATCACCCGCAATGGGTTAGGTGTATATTATAAATAACTTTAAACGGCATAAATGTCTCTTCAGTTTAGTGTGGGCAAATTGACAGTCCAGACAGGCCAAGCGATTTATAAAGCAGTCCACAGGTGTAGTGATGAAAAAGAAGTCCTTAGATAACAGTGATAACGACCACTCTGTGTTCAGAACAAACGGAAGACCTCCACCACAAATAGTACTGACTCTTACCAGAATTCAGTAAATAATAGGCATAGAGACAAATCCAGCAGCAGCCCACAAGATTATCTTCAACCAGCGATATCCATGCATCAGTAATCACCATTGAAATCCAGACTCCATAAATACAAAAGAAACACCAAAGGAGGGATATAGCTTAATACTGCGCTGGTTTATTGTAACTAAAGGCAGCTAAATGCTTACTTACATTTGTAGTGATAAAATGGGCATCGAGCGGACATAAAAAGGATAACAGAGTAAAAAGCACAGCACAGCCGGCCGGACTGTGTGTGGGCGTACGTCCGGATATCCGGATCCTTACACTCAGTAACGCGGTAACGTCAGGGCGTCTCCTCCCGACGTTTCGTCACAATAGGGACGTGTTCACGGGGTAAGGAGACGCCCCAACTCACCGCACGTATATCGAAAAAGGGGCGGAGTCAACCAGGGAGCTGATCCAATCACGATCGCCCATCCACCATTTTGACTCCTGGAAGCCTGCAACGCATGCTTGCAAACCGCTGCCACAGTAAGGGAAAGAATAATTACATTCTTCCCTAAGACAAAACGGCAATTATATTTAAAACATATTGATAAAACTTACAGGTTAAGAAGACGGAAGAACAGGGGAAATGGACTATTATGGAAAAGGGAACAAAGTCCTTATGTAACCATAGTCTTAAAACAATGCTACCAGCGCATTGGTCCCTGTCTTAACCAGTCCTCAAAGAATTAAAAACAAAAAAATGAAATAAAATAAAAATATACGGAAGATGCGATCATCAGAGTTCACCCCTGGTTGTCTACACCCCCTTGCATATAGATAAACATATACATTTTCATAATAAGCAATCCTAGCTGGATTAAAACAAATAAAGTTACATCCCATTACTAAGTAAATATTCGTAATTTAAATGTCACATTAGTACAGACTTTTTAGAACTCTCTCATTGAAAATAAGAAATTAGCATACTGTATTGACATTAAAGGGCCAGTGTAAATACAGGTGAATAAATTAGCAACTCTAATATCCAAACTGGCTCTCCTGAAAAATATATATTAAAATACGGAAAATTATGAATTATCCAGAAAACAATTTAAGTCTACCTCAATATTTAAACCATGAGGCGTATAGCATTTAATTCTATGTATCCAGGACATCTCGGTCCTAGATATAGATCTAACCAAGTCGCTCCCCCTCCAATGGGCGGTAAACTTGTCAATCCCAAGGAATATAGTATCTTTGGGATCACGTGCATGGGCAGTAAGGTAATGTTTAGATACGGAATGCTCCGTAAATCCACTCCTAATGTTCGCAATGTGCTCATTAAGTCGCACATGTAGCGGACGTTTGGTCCTCCCTACGTATTGTAAGCCACATGGACAAATCAATAAGTAGATAACACCAACGGTGGAGCACGTAATAAAAGGTTTGATCGCAAACTTTTTACCGGTGCAACTGGAGATAAACTCCACTGTTCTTTTCTTTGTGCGATTATTAATGCTACAGCTCTGACACCGGCCACACTTATAAAAACCTGTCAAACCTGCCAAGAACATTGAAGGAACTCTCGGGGGATTCATTATATTGCCAGCCACCTTATCTCTTAAGGAAGGGAGACCCCTAAAGACCACCTGGGGCCTATCGGGTAGTAAACTGCCCAAAATGTTGTCACTCTTAAGGATGTACCAATATTTGGACAATATGTGTTTAATCCCCCCATGCTGGCAGGAGAAGTCTGTAATAAAAGGACATTTAAATTTATCAGACTTGCTACGAGGCTTATCTTCTAATAAAGTGCCCCTATCCAATTGTGTTACATGCTCCAGGGCACTAGATAGATCATCCGGCTTGTACCCCTTCGCTAAAAAGCGATGGGTTAGCATGTCTGCTTGTTGCACAAACGATGTATGCTTAGTGCAATTCCTCTTGATGCGCAAATATTGGCTCTTTGGGATGGCGTCAAGCCAGGGAGCATAGTGACAGCTATCCTTAGAAATATAGGCATTTCTATCTGTCGCCTTGAAATGAGTTGCTGTCTGAAAATTCTCCCCCTCCACAGAGATCACCAAATCCAAAAAGTTGACTTGTATCTGGCTAGCCTCATAGCTCAGCGAGATACCCCGATCATTTTCATTTAAGGTGCTCATGAAATGGGTCAAGTCATCTTCAGTGCCATCCCATAGGAGGAGGATGTCGTCGATATACCTGGCCCACAACAAAACTTGTGGCCTGGATTGAACACAAACGACATCCTCCTCCCATAGTGCCATAAAGAGATTGGCCAGGCTCGGAGCGTATTTGGCTCCCATCGCTACACCGCGATTCTGTTTGTAGAATTTGCCATCATGCCAGAAAAAATTATGCGTTGCCGCAAATTTTAAAAGTTCCATAATAAATGATGTCTGACTTTTATCCAACTTACTGTCCCTATTCAAATAGTATGAAACCGCATGTAGGCCTAGGTCATGCGGTATTATAGTATACAATGAAGCAACATCGCATGTTACCAGCCACACACCCGGAGGGGGTTTGATCCCAGATACAATATTAATCACCTCTTTAGTGTCCTTAATGAATGATGGTATCATTTTCACCAAGGGCTGAAGGAAGAAGTCTATATACTTGCCCACCCGGGACGTAACCGAATCTATCCCACTAATAATGGGACGTCCCGGGGGGCAAGTAAGACTCTTATGTACCTTCGGCAAATAATATATAATCGGCGTTCTCGGAGCCTTAGGGACCAGAAAATCTCTCTCTTTTTCATTAAGAATATTGCTCCGGAAGCCTCTATTAACTAACCTGGTCAGAATCTTCTTATATTTCATGCCTGGATCTAGGGAAAGTGGAACATAGGTTTCCTCATCTCCTAAAATCCGCTGCATTTCCTGCATGTAGTCGGATTTATTGAGGACCACAATACCACCACCCTTGTCCGCTGGGCGGATGACCACATTTTTATTATGGCACAGAGAATCTATCCCCCTTTGAATATCCTGTTTGCACCGAACCTGCTTGACTTTCATGTCATCTAAGTCTTTCAGAGTGAGATCTCTGAATACTTTAAGAGCTGCTGGAAGGTGACCAGGAGGGTTCCAAGTAGAAGCGTTGGACAATCCTGAATGTACTATCTTTGGGGTGGACATTGCAGATTGGTTAAAGGGGTTAGAGGCGCAATATCTCTGGATATTGAGTTTCCTGATATACTTATGTATATCCATGTATACCTTAAATTTATTGATATTGGCAGGAGGAACATACTTAAGTCCTTTATCTAGAACTGTTATTTCTGAGGGGCTTAAAATATGAGAGCTCAAGTTGAAGATGCCCTCCCCCTTCACAGTCTCGACCTCTTTGGGCTTCCTGTTCCTCCCCCCTCTGGTTCCTCTTTTCTTTCTGCAGTTCTTTTGATACCTTGGCTTGCCCGGGGAAAACCCCATTGTGGGCGACTAAATTCATTAATTGGATTAGGAGCACTTGACCCTCCATATCCAAGTTCATAAGTCCCAGACTGGGTAGGTCCATTCTGTCCCTGGGGGGGGCCGTAAGCCCCTTCCTCCAAGTCAAGAGTATCCCCCAGGGGAAGAAATGGGTTGTGGGTTAGTATATTAAATTCTGGTTCTAACCTTTCAGCATAGTGAACTACCTCCTGAATCTCTGAGGCTGGAGGAGGACCAAAATAATGCCCTCCATAGGGCTGACTCCCTCTATGACCCCCAAATTGGTGCTGGTAGCCAATATTGTACTGGGGGGCCAAAGGGGGTGGTGGTCCCTGAGGGCCCCTTCCCCTCGTGGTAGGAGGGCCGGATGGATAGACGGAACCCCACTGATAGGTTGGAAGACCTAACGTGGGGATCGGGCGTGTCCTTTGAGGAGGGACGCCTCTGCCTCTATTAGTGGCTAATGCAGCAGGAAACTTTTTGGTTTTATAATTTTTTGGGGTACCCCCCTTACTAGATTGATTGTGAGGTCCCTTAAGGACATGGGATGGGGGGGGAAGGGAGTACATGACATCAGTCTGACTGGAGCTAGGTTGTGATGTTACCTCCATCATTTTTTTTTTTTTTATATTTTTATAGCGTCTACAAAATAGGGGATAGTTTTATGTCATTTTTATTAATATTTTTTTTTTACTACTATTGGTGGCGATCAGCGATTTTTATCGTGACTGCGACATTATATCGGACACTTTTGACACATTTTTGGGACCATTGTCATTGATACAGCAATCAGTGCTATAAAAATGCACTGATTACTGTGAAAATGACAATGGCAGTGAAGGGGTTAACCTCTAGGGGCGCTGTAGGGGTTAAGTGTACCCTAGTGTGTGACTCTTACTATAGGGGGCGTGGCTGGGCATGTGATGTCACTGATCGTTGTTCCCTATGACAGGGAACAGACGATCACTGACAAGCCACTAGGAAGAACGGGGAAAGGTTTGTTTACACTTACCTCTCCCTGTTCTTCAGCTCTGTGACCCGATCGCGGGACACTGGCGGTGATCGTGTCTGCTGTCAGGTGAGGGGTCACCTGTGATCACCTGTGATCACCTGTAAAGCCCCATACACACCATCAGATTATCTGCAGATTTTTGTCTTCAGATTTACCAAAACCATATAATATGAGGTCAACCCTTAAGAGTTTCAATTTGTATGCAATCAGGCAGGCCCTTGTACTACATGGTTTTGGTAAATCTGAAGACAAAAATCTGCAGATAATCTGATGGTGTGTATGGGGCTTAAGTTCCTATTCTGTTTTGCTATCTTTGCTCTGGGCGCGAGGAGTCCTACGATCGATTGAGTAATCAGCAAGACACTCACACAAGTATCATTTAGCAAGATTACAATTTATTTCCAGAATTTAGCTGGTTTTATTTGAGATGCACCCTTTGGGATGTATCTCTTCTTGGACCAGCCAATCAGGTTACAATTTCTTACAGTATATTTTTTATACAAATATATATATATTAACCACAATCTATCATCTTATTTCCATAAAAGTGTATAAGTGTATAAAGTTCATAAAACTGTTAATAAGCTGTTAATAAAACTTCAAATGTCTGTAGAATGTTTAGCAAATATTTCACACCTTTCTGCAGAACATTAGAAAATACTCACACATAGCCAGATTCAGGTAGAGTTACGCCGGCGTATCAGTAGATACGCCGTCGTAACTCCGAATCTGCGCCGTCGTATATTTAAGCGTATTCTCAAATTGAGATACGCTTAAATGTTGCTAAGGTACGACCACCTGCGCCGTCGTATCTTAGCTGTCTATTTACGCTAACCGCTAGGGGCGTGTACGCTGATTTACGCCTAGAATGCGTAAATCAGCGAGATACGCCTATTCACGAACGTACGCTTGCCCGTCGCAGTAAAGATACGCTGTTTATGTAAGGCGTTTTCAGGCGTAAAGATAAACGTCAGATGGACGTCGGAACCGCGTTGAATTTTAAAATTTTTCGTCATTTGCGTAAGTCGTCCGTGAATGGGGCTGGTCGTAATTTACGTACACGTCGAAACCAATGAGTCTTTGTGGCGTAATTTGGAGCATGCGCACTGGGTTACGTCCACGGACGGCGCATGCGCCATTCGTTAAAAACTTCATTTACGTGGGGTCATGCCTTATTTACATAAAACACACCCACCTCTTTACAATTTGAATTAGGCGCGCTTACGCCTGCACATTTACGCTACGCCGCCGTAACTTAGGACGCAAGTGCTTTGTAAATACTTACGGCGGCGTAGCGTATATGAGATACACTACGCCTGCCTAACGTTAGGCACGTCTACCTGAATCTGGCTAACATTCTGCAGGACAGTAGCTGACCGCAAGCTTTAAGTTTCCTGTAATATAATCAGTACAAGCCTTGGCGTTTCATAAGCGAGAAAATAATTTGTAATATAAAAGTTTAAGAAGAATTTAAAATGATTGGTTTAGATTCAGGTAAGAGATACGACGGCGTATCTCCAGATACGCCGTCGTATATCTGAGTGTGCGGCGTCGTATCTATGCGCCTGATTCATAGAATCAGTTACGCATAGATTTGACTAAGATCCGACCGGTGTAAGTCTCTTACGCCGTCGTTTCTTAGTTGCAATTTTAGGCTGGTTGCAAGGTGGCGCTTCCGTATATTTACGCAGCGAATATGCAAATTAGGTAGATACGCCGATTCAGAAACATACGTTTGCCCGGTGCATTTTTTTACGTCGTATACGTTAGGCTTTTTCCGGCGTAAAGTTACCCCTGCTATATAAGGCGTATCCTATGTTAAGTATGGACGTCGTTCCCGCGTCGAATTTTGAAAATTTTACATCGTTTGCGTAAGTCGTTCGCGAACAGGGATTTGCGTAATTTACGTTCACGTCAAAAGCATTGGCTTTTTGCGGGTTCATTTGGAGCATGCGCACTGGGTTATATTCACGGACGGCGCATGCGCCGTTAGTCAAAAACGTCATTTACGTGGGGTCATGTTTTATTTCCATAAAACACGCCCACCTCTTCACAATTTGAATAAAGCGCGATTACGCTGGCAGATCTACATCTGTGCAGCAAGACGCTCTCTACGTGTTAGAGACTTCAAGGAGGTGTGAATTACTGCGCGTGCCGCAATGCATACTGGGAAATGAAAGATAAAGTGACGAGCGCAATAATGTGACTGTGTATCCAATGTGTTAATCAGTGAATCAGACTGATAATAAACTAAAAATGAAACACAGTGCTAAAAAAAACATCAATAATGAATGAATGATTTAGCCAGCATGTGGCCAGTGAAAATACATGCACAAAACAACTGCAAAATGTCAGCAGACAAAATGAAATGAAACTAAATTAGTCCTGAGAAAATAGGCTAATAATACAGCCTTAAAGTATCATGTGCAAAAATACAATGTGATGAAAGTTCCATAAAGCTCTCCAAAGGTGGTGATGTAGTGTTTTCAAGGATCTTCTAATGTGGATCTTCAAATAATGTGTGCTCACAAAGCGCTTACCTTCCCAAAGAAGTAATCAAGCCTTGATTATATGGATGTCCATCAGGGGTGCTGTTGGATCTGCAACTGGCTATGGATGTCCAAGGCGTCCTGTGTAATCCTGTATTTGTAAGCTCCAGACTTCTAGTGGGCAACGATGGTGCTCAGCATGGGGAAATAAAAGAAATAGCTTCCCATAGTGCAGTAAACAAGGGCTGGTTTATTTATAAAAAATGCTACATTTGCATTATCAAAGATAAGGTAAAAACGAAACTAGAAAAAACAGCTGATCACAGCTTCCTAGTGTGTTGCTTAAATCAGTCCGTCCCTTACATGTTACGCCACGTCACGTGGCTTCATCAGAGGTGACGGATTGGTTGTTGGACTTGTCATTTATAAGAGCCAGCAGGAAATAGTTCGATCGCCATTTTGCCAGAGAAAGTGTCTCTGAACTGGCGGCGGCCATTTTAACGGTGGGCTTGCATCAACATAACCGTGTCAATGGGTCCAGAGCGCTGTGAATTCCCGGCGGCCATTTTATTGTAGCCCCAAACTGAATAACAAGTAATTAGCTCATACAAGCCTGGAAATAAACAGCGATATGAATGATCTGGAACTGACAATGGCCAGAATATAGCGATGGAACTATCTGCTGTGAAAGCCACATACAAGTAATCATGAGTGGTTAATAAATATTGCAGCAATACATCTTAATAAATAATCAATCAAAGTAAATATACTCTATGTATATAAAACGACGTGATATAGCTGTATGATATCAATTCATAAATACATAATAAAAAAATATACATACATTCATGGGAATATAATTAAAAAATAGATAAGGGATAAAAATATTTTTAAAAAATTGCAATAGCAAGGAATATAAAAATATATAAAAAATTACTTAAGAAACAATTTAGATCAAATTCTACATTCATACCATCAGGTACCATAGTCTGTAAGCTGTGTATCCATCTAGATTCTTTCTGGCTGATGGACCTTACCATGTGTGCCCCTCTCCAAGGTTTTTTATATTTTTCTATGCCCCAAAAAGTGAGGTGTTTGGGGTTTTTGTTGTGAAAAAGTGCAACGTGCTTACTGACATTATGTTTCGGAAAACCATTAAAAATATTTTGGATATGTTCTTTTATCCTAACCATGAGTGGTCTTTTAGTTTGGCCTACGTACTGTAAATTGCAAGTACACTGTAGTACATAAACCACTCCTTCTTATGACAACTAATAAAATCATTGATAATGAATTTTTGACCAGTTTTGGTACAAATGAAGTCTTCCCTTTTCTTTTGTGGTTTTTTGGAGTGTCTACATGCATAGCAGTATTTGCATGGTACAAAACCTTTACTTGTGAAAAAGGTATAGCCACTTTTTGGTGGAGGTACTACCACATTTTTGACAATCAGGTCTCTCAAAGTAGGAGCTCTTTTATAAACTATATTTGGTCTATCCGGTAATATAGTTTGTAGGTTTCTGTCACTTCTCAGAATGTGCCAGTGTTTCTTTATTAATTTTTCCACCTCTCGGTGCTGGATGTTGTAATCTAAAACAATGAATGGAGCCTCATTTTTGTATTTTTTCATTTTTGGTCCTTGTAGTAGGGTATTTCTATCCGTTTTGGATACCTTCTCAATCTGTTTTTGAATGAAATTATCTGTATAACCCTTTTCCTTAAATCTGTTTCCAATAAAAGTAGCTTGTTTTTCATAGTCCTCTTGGTGTGTGCAGTTTCTCTTTAATCTTGTTAGTTGTCCCTTAGGTATGTTGAAAAGCCATGATTTATGGTGACAGCTTTTGACGGATAAATAGCTGTTGGTGTCAATATTTTTGAAATGTGTTTTTGTCACCAATTTGTTGTCTACAATCGAGATGTCCAAATCTAGAAAGTTAACCATAGTATCACTGATGTTCCACGTAAGTGTGATATTTTTATCATTTTGGTTCAATTTAGACAAAAACTTTTCTAGTGCTGGCTGGGTTCCATTCCACACTATGAGTATATCATCAATATACCTTTTGTACAGTGTTAGTTCCATTGGTATATCAGAGTATATTGATCCTTCCTCCCATTGTGCCATAAAGGCATTGGCCACACTTGGGGCAAATTTAGCTCCCATCGCAATGCCTGTTATCTGCCTATAATACGTCTGGTCATGCCAGAAGTAATTGTATTTCAGGCAGAAATCTATGCATTTTATCAAGAACTTTCTTTGTTTGCATATTAGAGTGGTGAATTCTCTCAAAAGCCATTTTGTGGCACTGGTTGCCTGGTGGTGTTGTACTATGGTGTAGAGCGATGAGACGTCTGCCGTAGCTATGAACGTCCTGCCTTTCAACACTGGGGTGTCTTCTAATAGTTGTAATACATGCTTGGTGTCTTTTAAATATGCATTAGTTTGTTGTACTGCGGGTTGTATGAATCCATCGAGGTATTCTCCCATTCTTGATGTCACTGGGAAATGTAGTTCTTACATGAACGAGAGCCGCAAACCAGGAAGTGAATGAGAGAACAGAAACTAGAACGCCGGAGGTGATATAGATGAAGGAATTTAATAGTTATTTACTTGTTTTTTTAACAGAATCATTACACTATTCTGTCTGTCTACCTTGCAGACATTAATTTGTATGCCCTTGTGCCCAGCCGTGCCATTCTGCCGATGTATATCGGCGTGCAGCGGTCCTCGAGTGGTTAAAGGGATATTATCCTATAAGAGTTGAGACCCTAGGAGCTGGCTAGCAAAAGAAGTGCAAACTATATTAAAGATTGTTAGACTGTTGGGGTGGTGTAGTACTCCTTTGTTAGGATTGCCCCAGTACAGGGTTTAATAGGAGGTGCTTTCTACACAAATACACGTTTTTTGTCAGTCACTGCATTGACCCAAAGGGCACAGAAATTAGGGATGCTAAGTTCCCTGTTCTAATTTGTGTAGTACAGAGGAGACATCAAGAGCATAATGCAATTCAAAAGGACATTTAACAAAGTAAAAAAATGCAAAGAAAAGTGAACTTGGCCATTAATTAAAAACATAAGATAAATGAGAAAGTACAAATTATAAATCAATACATATAATAATAATGCGGAAATAAGTCTACATTATAAGTAAGAATAAATGACTTCAAAATAATTAAGAATGTTTTACTGAAGGCACTTTAAAAGACCGCAAACCATTTTATTTTTGTGCTAATGTCTATCAGTGAGAGTAAACGATATATATAGAGTAGACATACACATATATATATATATATATATATATATATATATATATATATATAAACTGTATAATATGTTCAAAATGGTATACAACTTGCATATTAATGGGAATTAAGGGCCAGATTCAGGTACATTAGCGCCGGTGTAACGTAACCCATTTACGATACACCGTCGCAAGTTTCCAGTTTTAGTGCCCGATCCACAAAGCACTTACCTGGAAACTTGCGGCGGTGTATCGTAAATACGTCCGGCGCAAGGCGGGCCAATTCAAATGGGCGTGTGCCATTTAAATTAGGCACGCTCCCGCGCCGGACCTACTGCGCATGCTTAGTTTCGCAATTCCCGTCGTGCTTTGCGCGCAGTGACGTCATTTTTTCGAACGGCGACGCCCGTTGCGTAATTCCGTATTCCCGGACGGCTTACGCAAACGACGTTCATTTTTAAATTTCGACGCGGGAACGGCGGCCATACTTTATACAGCAATACGATTGCTGTGTAAAGTTAAGGCACCAAAAACGACGACTAACTTTGCGACGGGAAACTAGACTAGCGGCGACGTAGTGAACGCGAAAATCCGTCGTCGATCGCCGTAACTCCTAATTTGCATACCCGCCGCTGGTTTACGACGCAAACTCCCCCCAGCGGCGGCCGCGGTACTGCATCCTAAGATCCGACAGTGTAAAACAATTACACCTGTCGGATCTTATGGATATCTATGCGGAACTGATTTTATGAATCAGTCGCATAGATAGAAACAGGGATACGACGGCGTATCGGTAGATATGCCGTTGTATCTCTTTTGTGAATCTGGCCCTAATTACCTTATATTGTAACCCAGCATTTTGGTTTTAAATAATATTCTGGATTGTAGTGTAGCTATTGTAGTGTATTGTAGTATAGCTATTAGCATCTTGGGGGGGGGGGGGGGATAGGGTATAATCTGTACCATTTTGCTGTCATGTGTAGTTCCCCTCTGACCAAAGAAATTGTTTCTCACCACATTCAGAGGACTGTTCAAGGGGGTAAAGTACTGCCCTATATGAAAACCTACACACGGAAGTAGATTTCTGTTTCGAGTGTTGCGTGGGAAGGGAGAAGTGTGGGACAAAGTACTCTCAAGAAAAAGTCATTTTGCACTACAAAAACTCATATGACACACCACAGTGTATTTTCCTATATTTGGCATCTGACAGTCATTGTAATTTTTTAGATAAAAAAAAAACTTTGTTTAGGTAAAAATGCATTGTTTAATAGTATCTTAGCCAGTACCAGTATTTTGCTAAGTTACTAGCATTAAGCCCTGTACACACGATCGGTTCGTCTGATGAAAACAGACCGATGGACGGTTTTCATCGGACGAACCGATTTTGTGTGGGCCCCATCTTTTTTTTCCCCCATCGGTGAAATAAAATAGAACCTGTTTTAAATGTTTCTTATGGTTAAAAAACCGATAGAAAAAAATGATCGTCTGTGAAAAAAAAAAATCGGTCAAAAATCCATGCATGCTCAGAATCAAGTCAACGCATGCTCGGAAGCATTGAACTTCGTTTTTCTCAGCACGTCGTTGTGTTTTACGTCACCGCGTTGGACACGGTCGGATTTTTAACCGATGGTGTGTAGGCAAGACTGATGAAAGCCAGCTTCATCGGATATCTGATGAAAAAATCCATCGGATTAGATTCCATCAGATATCCGATCGTGTGTACAGAAACAGACAGGCTGCATTTTTTTAAGTATACTGATGCTTTGCAAACTGTAATTTTTTACTTGGAGAAAATTGCTTCTGACCTGGTAGAAAAAAATGTGATACTAAGCACCACAGTTCCAGAGCAAGTGCCATCCTAGCTTTTTGGCATTGCTTGCAGGCACAGCTAACACTTATTAGCCACTTCAGCCCCGGACCATATTGCTGCTCAATGACCGGGCCACTTTTTGAGATTCGGCACTGCGTCGCTTTAACTGACAATTGCGCGGTCGTGCAACGTGGCTCCCAAACAAAATTGGCGTCCATTTTTTCCCACAAATAGAGCTTTCTTTTGGTGGTATTTGATCACCTCTGCGGTTTTTAGTTTTTGCTCTATAAACAAAAATAAAGCGTAAATTTTTTAAAAAAAATAATATTTTTTACTTTTTGCGATAATAAATATCCCCCAAAAATATATAAAAAACATTTTTTTTATAGCGTTTACAAAATAGGGGATAGTTTTATGGCATTCTTATTAATATAATTTTTTTACTAGTAATGGCGGCGATCAGCGATTTTTATCGGTACTGCGACATTATGGCGGACACTTCGGACACTTTTGACACATTTTTGGGACCATTGGTATTTTTATAGCTATCAGTGCTATAAAAATGCATTGATTACTATAAACATGCCACTGGCAGGGAAGGGGTTAACACTAGGGGCGAGGAAGGGGTTAAGTATGTTCCCTGGGTGTGTTCTAACTGAAGGGGGGGTGGGACTGACTTGAGGAAATGACAAATCGCTGTTCATACATCGTATGAACAGGCGTTAGGTCATTTCCCCCCCTGACAGGACCGGGAGCTGTGTGTTTACACGAGCGATCGCGGGTGCCTGGCGGCGATCGTGCCCGCTGGGCACGCGCACCAGGAACGAGCGGGGGGCGTGCGCGAGCCGCCATCGGCGCACACGCCCCTATTGGCTGAAAGGCGAGATGACGTACAGCTACGTGATCTCGCCCAGCCGTGCCGACCTGCCGCCGTATAACAGTTATACGGCGGCTGGTCGGCAAGTAGTTAAAGTGTCTCTAAACCCACATCATGAATACCTGTCAATAAATACTCACTCATATACTCACCCAGTCACTATTAGATTAATTTTCTGTATTCTGCTGCTCTCTATCTCCACCTTTTGTTTGTGTCCTCAATTTAGCTAGAGGATTTTGCAGCTGTGGAGGCAACTCTGCACATGCTCAGTATTCAGTGAGTTTCTAAGCTGAGCAAAAATTGCCACCTTGCACATAGATTCATCTTTTGTCCAATCTTGGTGAAGTTTTGATATGCTTGCTCATATCTGAATGTAATTTCGTTGATTGTTATAAGTTCTTAACAATTGTGTTGCCTATTATTACATTTCTGTAAATTCTCTCAGAGCCTACTAATGAATCTTTATTTTATTATGTGATGAATGGTCTTCTTTCTTTACAATTTTGAGTCATTTAAAAAAAACACACACCAGCTGAAAATGGTTAGTTTCTGCACTACAAATACTTTTTATTTATAGTTGTTTACTCTGCAGTATTTTTAGTAATGTAGATATTTTAGTATTTGCACACACAAACAAACCGATTCCCCCATCCACACAAGCAAAGTTGATGAAGGGATCATCCCCACTGTACTGTCAGACTACACTGATCAATGCTGCAGCCAAGTGGTCGCAGCCTCTAATTGCAGCTTCTAATTGAATGAAAATTTTACAACATCGCTATTCAATAAAAGTTGATTATTGGATCAACTTCTGACAAGCAGAAATTATCACATATGGATAAAAATTCGTCCAGTCCCTGCCGAATCAGCCAAATTTGATCCATGTATGGGCAGCTTAACCACTTGACCTCTGGAAGATTTACCTGGAAGATTTATTATTTATTTTATTTATTTTTACTAGTAATAGCGGTGATTAACGACTTACTGTATAGCGAGACTGCAATATTGTGGTGGACATTCTGATATTAACTGACACTTTTTTTTTTTTATAATATACATGGGATAATTTTATTTTATTTATTTATTTTTAAAGTTTTTATTGAACAATTTACATTCTGAACATAGTTCATGGGATTTCACCCTAGGAGGATTTATAGTTTTACGGACCATTAGTGCATGTGTCTGCGGACTCAAGCCATCTATCCCAGATTTTGTTATACTTATCTAGACAACCTCTGTTAATGTATATACACTTTTTGTAGGCAAGTGTGTTATTTATATCTAATTTCCAGTCGTTGAAGCTGGGGGGAGTGGGTCTCATCCACTGTCTCGCTACAATTTTTCTAGCAGAAAACAATGTTTCATACATTGAGTTTATCCATCTCAGAATCGGGGAATATCCCCAGTAGGCATTGTTTGGGGTCCAGGGTCAATGGGGATCCCATGTCATCATGGAGGAAGTCCACAATCTGCTTCCACAGACTCTAGAGCACCGGGCACGCCCAGAGCAGATGGAAGAATGTGCCCGTTGCTTGATTACACATTGTGCACGAGGTAGAAGACTGTTGTCTAAAGCGGGCGATTCTTAGGGGGATGAGATATGCTCGATGCACCACGTACAACTGGGTCAACCTGTCAGAGAGCTTGGGGGATACAGTCTTGCATGAGTCAAGTGCTTCACTCCACTCCTCATCCTCCAGCGGGCCCACCTCTCTCTCCCATCTTGGTTTAAGGCTGTAAGCAATCGTGGTAGATGATGGGGTAAGGAGCGTAACATAAAAATCAGAGATCAGCTTTCGTGGGTCCACACCCTTAACCACTGCCATGATAACATTGGGTGTAGACTGTGGCAAAGGCTGGGGAAACTGAGCTTGAGCTGCATGACGCAGTTGGAAGAATCTAAAGAGCATAGAATTGGGCAGCAGGAACTCATTTTGGAGGTCCTCAAAGCTTTTAAGTGTGCCGTCAGAAATGATGTGGTGTAAGTAATATATTCCATGTTCGCTCCATATCTCTGTGTCAGAGATCAAGAGAAACTCTGAGAGTAGTCTATTGTGCCTCAATGGGGTGTAGTCATTGTGTTTATGGGTCGTCAACATTTTAGAGGCAATGTCCCATACGCGCCTATATTGGTACAATAGGGACCCGCGATCTCAATTGCAGTAAGTGGATCTGAGGTTAGTTGCGCCCAGCGTGGACAGAGAAACGTGAGGAATCTGAGTCTGTCACTTTTGTCTATGTGGTGCAACTGAGACAGTTGGGATGCAAGGTAATAAAGATTTAAGTCAGGGAGGGCTGTGCCACCTAGGTCAGTAGGGTTCTTAAGGACTCTCTAGGCCAGCTTGTGTCTGTTGGTACCCAAATCGAATGTCTTGAGTATGGCCTCCATTGACTTGAAAAATGTCAAGGGCAGGTATACAGGTGTGTGCCAGAGTATATACAATATTTTAGGGAGTAATATCATTTTAACAATATTAATGCGGCCCCACACACCGAGCGGTAGTCTCACCCATACTTGGGTTTTAGACATGATGAGGTCAAAAAGGTGCTCTATGTTCAGGGGTATATAGTCAGTCGGTTTTCTATTCACCAATACTCCAAGGTATTTGATAGTGTTCACTCGCTGGAGTGGTAACTGCGCCCGTAGCTTGGGAGAGGGGAAACTGTCCATAGGCAATATTTTGGATTTCTCACAATTAATTTTAAGGCTGGAAAATTGACCACAGTGTTTAATCGTATGTAATGCCTTCTAAAGAGATGTGGTAGAGTCGGCCAGGTATAGTAGTGTGTCGTCTGCGTACAAGCTAATTTTTTCAGTCAGGGAGCCAAGGCAAAGACTCTGGATCTCGGGGTCCCCTCTAATGGAGATTGCAAGGGGCTCCGTCGCCAAGGCATAAAGGAGCGCAGACAGTGGGCAGCCCTGCCTAGTGCCCCTGGATAAGTCAAATGTCTGGGAGGCCCTCCCGTTGGCCACCACCATACCCCTAGGTGCCAGATATAATAATTGAACCCACTTAATGAAGTTAGGTCCAAACCCAAAGTTATGGAGGCATCCCCAAAGGTACCACCATTCCACCGAGTCAAAGGCCTTGGCGTTGTCCATGGCCACTACCACCCGGGACCCGCTTGTAAGTTAATGTACAATTTTCTGAGGTTGAAGGAGGTGTTACGCCCCGGCATAAATCCCACTTGGTCAGCATGGGTCAGGGTTAGAATCACTTGGTTAAGGCGTATGGCAAGTACTTTAGCCAGAATCTTTATGTCTACCTGGAGGAGCGATATGGGTCTATAGCAGTGATGACGAACCTTGGCACCCCAGATGTTTTGGAACTACATTTCCCATGATGCTCATGCACTCTGCAGTGTAGTTGAGCATCATGGGAAATGTAGTTCCAAAACATCTGGGGTGCCAAGGTTCGCCATCACTGGTCTATAGGATTCCGGGAGGCCCGGATCTTTGCCAGGTTTAGGTATGAGGATAATGACCGCCTTGACCATCGATGGGGGTAAGATGAAGTTGTCAAATAAATGGTTAAATAGGGACAATAGCTTGGGGGCAAGTATCTCACTGTATTAGCCGTAAAATTCTATGGGTAACCCATCTGAACCCGGGGTCTTGGATCTGGCGAAGCTTGCGATCGCTGTTGTTATTTCATTAAGTGTAAGAGGTGCGTCCAGAATAGCCATTTGGGTGTCATCTAGTTGTGGGAAGGTGATTTCCGCCAGTAGATCCTCCAATTGAGCTTCAGTGGTGGAAACCTGGGACGTATAAAGCTGAGAAAAGAAGTCCCTAAATTTGGAAGTGACAGCTTGGGGCTCCGTAATCTTTTCCCCGTTAGGGCCAGTAAGTGAAATGACAGTAGGGGGTCTATCCTCACTATGTGCTAGATAGGCCAACAGTTTACCCGCTTTAACTGACACTTTTGACACTTTAGGAGACCAGTGACACTAATACAGTGATCAGTGCTAAAAAAATATGCACTGTCACTGTACACATGACACTGCCTGGGAAGGGGTTAACATCAGGGGCAATCAAAGGTTACCTGTGTGCCTAATCAGTGTTTTACTATACTGTGTCAGGTGCTTTTACTAATGGAAGATATGGAATTTATTCCCTGCTTCGTTTACATGTTGCCATTCTGTCTCTCTGCCTAATGATCAGCGGGTGCTGGAGAATATTGGGTACTGTGCACCCACTGATCAGCTTTCGCTGTGTGTAATCACAGCAGAAGTGAGCCACCGGTGGCCCCCATCCGCGCCCCATACCTGGAAGAGTTGGCTCACGTATACAGGCATACCCCACTTTTAAGTACACAATGGGGTTTATTATTTACTAAAGCTGGAAAACACAAAATCAGGCTCCCTTATGCATAGAAACAAATAAGCTTCTAACCACAGCTTGTTCAATCAAGCTTTGGTAATAAAACCTGGAAGCTCATTGTTTTTTATACAGAAGTGAGCCTGATTTTGCGCTTTCCAGCTTTAGTAAATGATCCAGCTCACAGATGCCACACTGTAGCAGTAAAATCCCTTTAAGGCGGACCTTAAAGGGATTGTAAAGGCAGAAGTTTTTATTTTAATGCATTCTGTGCTTTAAGATAAAAAAAACTTCTGTGTGCAACAGCCCCGTGCAGCCCCCTAATACTTACCTGAGCCCATCTTTATCCAGCAATGTTGAAGGAGTGTCTAAGCTGCCCAGGACTCCCATCCTGATTGAGACAGCAACACGGCACGATTCGCACCCATTGCTGTCAATCAAAATCAGCCAGCCAATTAGGAGAGAGAGGGCGCAGAGCCAGGATGCTGCTCCATGTCTGAATGGACACAGGAAGCTGTGACTTGGCGTGGGTGCCCCCATAGCAAGCTGCTTGCTGTGGGTGCACTGAAAAGGAGGAAAGGGCCAGGAGCACAGAAAAGGGACTCGGGAAGAGGAGGATCCGGGCTGCTCTGTGCAAAACCAACTGCATAGAGCAGGTAAGTATGACATGTTTGATGACTTTACAATCACTAAGTGGTTAACAGATAGATGAGCTCATCAATCTATTGCTTCATCTTCAACTATCCAGCCACAAGCTGGGGAAGGGACAACGCCTGTATGGGCTTGTACACCCGACTGAGGAACTCGTCGGAAAAGACACATCGTTTTCCTCGACGAGTTCCTTGTTAGGCTTGTCGAGGAACTCGACAAGCTTGCTTTGCGTACACACGGTCAAGACAAAATCTCGTTCTCAAACTCGGTGACGTACAACACATACAATAGCAGGGGAAGTTCGATTCGACTGGCACACCCCTTGGGGGTACTTTTGCTAATCTCATGTTACTGCGTGTTAAGTAAAAGTTTGGTAAGAGACGATTTGCACTTTTCAGTCTGTTACAGCATGAAAAATATGTTATCTCCATTACAAATGCTACTTTTACCGAAGGTGCGCTCCCGTCTCATACTTTATTCTGAGAATGCGTGGGTTTCTTAGCATACACACGCTCATGTTTCTCATCGAAAACCAGCCCGACGAGGAACACGACGAGGAAATTGAGACTCCCGTCGAGTAAAAGGAGAACTTGTTCTCATTTTTCCTCGCCGAGTTCCTCGACAGTTTCCTCGATGAAAAACGTACACACGACCGGTTTCCTCGGCAAATAAAGCTCTACCACCAAGTTTCTTGAAGGATTCTATCGAGGAAAACGGTTGTGTGTACGAGGCCTGAGAGTTACAAAATGCACTAAAGAAAAATTGAGTTACTTCCCCTATTAGACAGAGTGCTGTTGTGTTGCAGAGATATGTAAATCTGAGGACTGGATAGAAAGAATTACATATACATTGGCAGGAAAACAGCTCCCTTTTATGTATTTCATTGTACCAGTTTACCTGGAATCCAGCTTTAAACGTTGTATTGATATATGTGATAATTATTTGAAATCTTTTATATAAAGAAAGTTCACCGTAAGGACATTCCGAAAATGCCCTTGCTGCATTTAGGAAAAGACTAGAACATATTTCGGATAGTCCCACTAATTCACCTTGAAAGCACAAGCCTGCCTCTTAAGAATATAATACATAGCAGACGGTCACTAATATTTCGTACAAAGCATCAGATCCGTACAAGAATGAAACCTGTGTCAAAGATTTAATGCTTTTGCACATTAGAGATGTCAGCAGAAAATGGCTCTATTCTGTGAATAATTTATCTGTGGAAACTGCATAATTCTCTTATCACATTTTTTCAATGGGCCTTTTAGAGTAGATTCCAAGGTAAATGGCTGCTTGGCTTGATAAAAACCTATGCAACATCCTTCCAATCAATCAATTAAAAAACACTTACCTTATGCTCATCTTGATTTATTTCTTGTTAATACAATAGTCTCACTATATCCTCCTATTATTTGCCCTTAATTCCATTAGCCATTCTCTTAATGTCCTTTTTAAAGATGACCCCCTGGGATGGGAAGATTGGGATGAGTTTGGTGTGCCTAATAGAGTAGGTGGCAATAAAATTGTTGGAGTACTTTTGTTAAAATCTTGTAGGTCACAGAACAGACAGCTTCCAAAGTGTGTAGAAAATAAATTCTATGTACATCATAAAACATTTTACAGCTTTTCATTATCTGTCATATTGTATATCACTTGCTAAAATGACACATTTTGATGTGTCAGACATTTTCAACATCAGGTTATGATTGTTACTGGGTGAGAAAAGGTATGCATAGACATGGTTTATGCTGTCCTATAAAAGTAATATCGACACACCGTTCCGATAAATTAACAATGGGTTCTACTGATCCTATCAACTCAAAACACCAAAGTCATTAAAGTAATCTTTAATATAAAATAAACATTGTTGAGAAAGACTGTGTTAGACCTTTTCAACACAGGGA
The DNA here is from genome assembly GCF_905171775.1 of Rana temporaria. Classification (NCBI taxonomy): domain Eukaryota; kingdom Metazoa; phylum Chordata; class Amphibia; order Anura; family Ranidae; genus Rana; species Rana temporaria. The sequence continues at coordinate 438,293,407 of NC_053489.1, read as the reverse complement.
AAACTTGAAATAACTTTTCGGTCTTAGGGAACCCCTGCTAATGACTATAGCTACAACTCATGATACATTAGTGCAAGGGTGTCAAATTCAGATTAATCGTGGGCCGCATCAGCGTTATGATTGCCCTCAAAAGGGCCGGTTGTATCTGTAAGATTAGATGTCCCGCACATCCCCTCCCCTAAGATTAGATGTCAAGAGCAACCCCACCATCAGAAGTTGAGTCCCCAACTCTCCCTTACATCAAAATGCACCCCCCTTTCCTTATGCTGCTGCTGGGAAGAAGCTGGATCATTGCTTGAAAGCAGAAAGTAAGGGTATGGAGGAGGGCTGGAGCTCTCTGGCAGCCATGAAATGGCTTGGAGGGCCGGATTCAGCCTGCGGGCCTTGTGTTTGACACCTGTGCATTAGTGTGATGGTCAGTAGGAAGAATGCTCCTAACATTGGTGGTAATTGGGAAGAATTACCTCCTTACAGATAGTTAAAAAGATCAATGGTGTCAGTGGGAACTTATCTGAGAGGCAGAAACTGCTCATTGATTAACCTCCCTGGCGGTATGATTCTTTCAGAAAAAAGGTGCTGAAAGCGGTACCATTATTTTGCATGGAAATTTGGCGTTTTGGATTGCAGGCCTGCAATTCTTAGGAATAACTCACCTAAATCTGTCCAAACCAGAGTCTCTAGTAGACTATGACAAAGTTTGAAACACAAAATCATAAATTATAATATAATAAATAATAACAAATACTAATTTAATAATAACAATACTTTTTATTCAATAAATTTTAACAAATAATATATTCAAAAACTCTGATTTCTTGGGGGGTCAAACAGGGGTGCAAAATCATAATTCAGTAAATGTCTCGGGTATGAAAATCTTCAAAGCACGGTATGGCGCAAAGTCCAACATCGCAGTCGAGACAACAGTAGCGCGTTTCTTTGCGTATTTTCCTTCCGCTGGCGTCGCGCTTGGAGCAGCAAACCACACACATCCGTGTGGGTGCTGTTTTTTTTGGAGTGGGTGGTACGTGGTCCAAAAAATGACGACCAGTCAGTCGCTCAGGATTTACAACACCAGAAGCCCGTCGTCCAGAACGGTTTACCACCGTTGGCGTTTGGTGTTTCAGGAAAATTTGTTCTGCCACCTTCCACATAAAGTCTGCATGGACCATAGACCTGACATTTTTTTTTTCAGCAGGATGAAGGAGTTCCAGAGACATTGCTCCAAAAGATGTTGGAAAATCTTTTTATAATATTTTTTCTGCTGCTTTCTCATTGCTTGGTAAAAAGTCATGGCCTGGTCAGCCCTGTCCACACCTCCCATCGTGTGGTTGTAGTCCAACACAACCTGTGGCTTTCGAACATCTTTTCCACCTTTGGTATGCACCATGACGGTTGAGGTGTTATGGACAGTGCTCAAAAGGGAAACGTCCTTTTTGTCCCGCCACTTCAGTGCCAACATTTTCCATTTTTGCCATGCAGCTACTTCTCCTTTCCCGAGTTTTTTATTTGAAAATGCTGACGGCATGTCACGCCGGTTAGGCCTCATAGTCCCATAAGCGTCCGTCCTATTTAGAAGAAGGAACTCGTATAGTTCTGGAGAGGTATAGAAATTGTCCGTAGTGATACAGTAGCCCTGGTTGAGCAAGGGCTCTATCAATGAAAGGACTGAAGCGGTTGCCATTCCATAATCGCTGAATCTCGGGGAGAATTTGGTCCCTTTGCCAGTATACAGTACTGCGTTCCAGATATAGCCAGAGCTGGACTCGCATAGCATAAAGGATTTTATTCCAAAGCGAGCACGCTTAGACGCAATGAACTGAATCCAGCTGAGGCGACCTTTGTAGGCCATGAGACTTTCGTCAATGGTAATGTCCCTCTCAGGTATATAGGTCCGCTGGAAGTTCTGCAGAATCATTTGGTAAATATCCCAAATTTTTTTAAGCTTTGGAGCTGGATGAGAACGTTCATCGAATTCCTCGTTATTTGCAAAGTGCAAATATTTCATTATCAATGAAAACCTATATTCGGACATTACAGTTCCAAAAAAAGGTGTGGCCAATAATTTCTTTGTGGTCCAGTACCACTTTTGGAGTGGTTTCCCCACCACTCCCTGTAAAATTAGGAGGCCAAGGAATTTCCATATATCGTCGCTGGTCACAGGCTCCCATTTTCTGCGCCTTGAAAATAGCTGGTGGGTAGCAGATTGCTGTTCTTGATACCGATTTGTCTCCAAAACGATTTTGTCGATCACCTCATCCGTCAAAAAAAATCGGAGGTATGCCAAAGGATTGTCATCCTCTATGTCCACTTTTATCCCAGGTGATCCTGTGAATGGAAACCTAGGGGGCGCTACGTGCTCCTTAGCGCAATCAATTGCGCACCAAGTCCGCACATCGCTAGGCACAAGTGCAGGATCATCACTCACATCGCTTTCTGCGTCCGACGAACTTTCCCACGCATCGCTGTCACTCAGCTTCTCCGCAAGGGATTTGGTATCGCTGTCGCTGTTTGGCAGCAGGTCGCATAATGATTTTGAAGTAGAGGCACGCTTTGCTATGATTGCTGTGCAGTATACAGACACTGGTATAGTAATTCTGCAGACAGGGCACTGGAAAGCACTGGGGGGGGGGCAATCAAAGGTCAATGTATTTTATTTTTTATTTTAATCCAATAATATCAGTGTGTTTTACTGTGTATTACTTTGTTTCTACTTATACGATTTGAATTTCGCGCCGCCCCCCCCTTCCGCCCCCTGCGTTGCGACGCTCGCAGGGAAGGGAATCAGGGGAACACAGAGCATCAGGCGGAACATCCGGCCGCCGTACACTGCGGGGATTCATCGCTGGATCGCGGAGAAAAGGTAAGAAACCTCTTTCTGCATCCAGCGAGGCAAGCCCAAGTGTGGCTCGGGGTTACCGATCGCAGCTTGAAAATCTCACCCCGAGCCACACTCGGGAATACCGCCAGGAGGGTTAAGGAACCCCTGGCAACCTCTGGAGGAACCTTAGTTGAGAAACTGCACCTGCACTGAGCTATAGACTTCTGTTATTAGGTAAAAGATGGAGTTGCGCTGAAAAATTGTGTCTTATGCAGATCACCAGTGAAAAAATAATAACAAAAGAGGAAGTCCAATAAACAATCTAAAGGATTTCTTCAGATGTGCATAAAAATGTAAAAAAGGTGATATGGTAAACAGTTCAGTGTAGAGACAGCTTTTGAGAACGTGTTCCAGCAAAGAAATGTAGAAAAACCAAAATAGTCCAGGATGCCTGGTGTTGCAGACCCTTACCAGAGTTAATGATCCAAAGGATCAAAACGAGCGGATAGCCATACACCTGGGCTAGACAGGAAAACGGATCCACAGCCAGACACAGACACCCGATGATCCAGCAATAATGAACAAAGAAAGAAAAAGCTCCAATAGTGTGATATTGTATGGTATATAGGTAAATAACAACCCCAAGTGACTGGCAAACGGACAGTGTGACATAAACCTCCACCTCAGAACACACTGGTCCTTACCAGATTCATGTGAATAAAGAGCAAAGAAATCGTGGAAGATGACTATGCAGCTGCTGAAGGGAAACTTCACGTCTAGCGATCCTCAGAGAAGCACTCAGGGCAATGATCCAACCATCAGAGAAAAAAGGCCACAAGGGTGTGATATCGTTTTGTAAATTTAATAAATAAAATATCTCACTTACAGGTTAGTAGATAAATAACAGCAGACAAACAGAGTTCCGACCGGTACGGAACTGCTCCTCACAAGCGGTGACGTCAAACACGCCTCCTCCCAACGTTTCATCCAATAGGACTTGATCACGGGGTGTGAGGAGGCGTCTTGCGTCACCGCTTAAATAACACAACAATGGGCGGAGCAGGCGTGGGCCACGTCCCAGCAGCCAGCTACGCCATCCAATCAAAAAATGGCAGGCGGAGCCAAGGTGGACACGCGTCCCGGACCGACGGCCGTCGGCCATTTTGATTGAGGGAAAAACTAAGGGGAAAAAATTATGTTTAAAAAATGAAAGTGCACCACACCTGCAGGATACACCGTAATAGAATTCTGTGTTGAAGTGCAGCTAACCCACAGGAAAGCCACAGATGCACTGCGCTGTGTGGGTAAAACACAGCGCATCAGTGTGAAAGCCATAGGCCCCTTTTATATGATCGGCCGGATCAGATCCGTCTGTCCGTTTTTCAGGTGGACCCAATCGGACCCTCCATTCATCTCTATGGTGGACTTGTGTCCATTTACACCCGCCTATCCCCAATCCTATCCGCTAAAGAAAAAATCTGGGATTGGATCGGAGGGCTCATGGAGTAGAGAGAGCTGAGTGGACACAGACTTGTCATCTACCCACTCCACTCATTGTGGCCCGCGACCAGTTACCAAGCCGTTTAAGTGGCCCTCGTCCTTCAAAAGGTTAGGCACCCCGATGTAAAACCTTTACCGTAAAAGGAAAAAAAACAGTTTGCTGTAACTGCTTAGAAAGTATTAGCTGGAGTTTGTTAGTGTATTTCAATCTGCTAGTACTCCTCTCTGCCTAGACTGACAACCATGCTAGCCAAAAGTGTGTCTGTGCACCTTCATCCAGACTGGAGGTGCTCCAATACAGGGGGTGTGCTACTGGACAAATCACCAGGTGAAAACAGAGGGGGAAAAGCATAAAAAAGAAAAGTAATACAGCCACTGCATCTATTGATTGGTAAGCTGCAATATTTCATGTTTTTGATTTTGCGTTTAATATCACTGTCTCCACCAGAAAAATGTTCCTAGTCCAGTGACAATTCAAAAAGAACAACTTAGGATGTTGGTGCTTCTGCTGTGAATTTTTAGGAGGAATTGCTCCACGGTGTCTGTAGTTATGTAGGAAATTGAGTTTTTCTTTTTAATTTATTTATTAAAGAGGAAGTAAATGCTGCCTCTTTTTCTTTTTTCTTTTTGCTGACCTGCAAAGTAAAGGCATAATGTGCTAGTATGCATCACATACTAGCATAATATGTGAAACTTACCCGCAAACAAAGCCCTCAATGTCACTGCTGGAGGGCGCATCCATCTTTGTCCGTCTTGCTTCCCGGTCCGTGGACTCTGGCTGTATGACTGGCCAGACTTGCATGACGTCAACCCTGCACATGCGTGCGGGAGCCGCCAGTCATAGTACAGAAATGGCACAGGTGGCCGTTCCTTCAGAGCGCATGCGCCGATGATGCCATCAGCGGCGTATACAGTAAATATCTCCTAGACCAGTGGTCATTAACCCTGTCCTCAGGGCCCACTAACAGGCCAGGTTTTATGTATTACCTTGGGGGGATGCAGACAAGAATGCTCCAATCACTGAGAAGCAAATTATATCACCTGTGATGTATTTCAGTTATCTTGCAAACCTGGCCTGTTAGTGGGCCTTGAGGACAGGGTTGGTGACCACTGTCCTAGACGGTGCAAGTTTAGGAGATATTTACAGTACCTATGGGTCAAGCCCTGAACACACGTGCCAGAATCGTGTCAGGAAAAAAACTTTGTTTTTCCTGACAAGATTCTTGGCAAGAATCTCTTGCCGCCCCAGTGTACAGACACTCCATTCATGGCAAGAACGCAATGACGTCATCGCGTACGACGAGCATGTGCTCGTCACATTCAATGCCGTCGCCGCCATCTTGCTGCACCCTACCTATACCTAGGAAACTACTGTGCATGCGTCAAAGTCATTTCGAGCATGCGCAGGTTTCCACGGTGACAGGTAAGTATACACACTCTCGGGTTTCTGTGCAGGAAAACACTGCCGAGAATCACGACGAGAAAATAGAGATCAGGTTCTCTATTTTTCTCATCGAGATTTTGGGCAGTTTTCTTGCCGAGAAACCTGAAAGTTTACTCGGCAAGAAAGCTCTGCCAGCAGTTTTCTTGCTGGTTCTTGCCGAGTAAACCGTGCATGTGTACGAGGCTTCAGTCTTATTTTAGGCCTACCTATAGGTACAAACAAACCCGGGAAGTTTACTTCCACTTTAAGGTAGTCAACCGACTTGCTACAGATTAATTTTAAACATGCCACCAAGGAGTAAATATAAATTCTGCTCAATATTTAGATAAAGGACCCAAGAAAAGAGGTTTATTTTTGCTTGTTGTGTTTTTGGTACCCTTTATGCAATTAATGTTGCTATTCTGGTTACAACACAGCCCTTTCTTCTGAATTTTTGCCAGCTGCTGGCCCTGACCTGTACCTACTTTCTCCTAAATCTCCTGGAATTCTGCCTTCTGTAAATACTACCTTGGCAATTTGTCTTCAGTCTTCTGTCTGCACCAGTGAGAGAAATCTGAGCACTGTGGCCTGGGATCATAAAACAGCAAAACCTTTACCTACTTGTTAAAGAAGAGATGCTATACTAAACTATACATGGAGAACCCATTTCTTCAGCTACTAACACTTAAAGGGGTTGTAAAGACAAAAATATTTTCCTCTTAAATTAAAGTCTGACAGTAGCTGATAAAGTAAAAAGTAATGTTTTGCATTATAACTAGTTTGATACCTGTTGAAATCGAGCCGTTTTATTCACCTCCGTCACTCCTGAACCATTATTCTCACTGACTTCCTGGTTTTCGGTGCGCATTCATTCTTGCTACATCACGGCCTAATGGGAACTACAGTTCCCATTAGGCTTAGCCTCCATGCCTGTGAGGGATAAGAGAACATCTTCACGCAGGGCTGTAGTCATAGGGAGGGGGTGAGAGCATTCTGCTTTCCACCATGCAAAACAGCTCAGATGCTGGTGGAAAGCAAGAAGAGGAGAGACAGGAAATGGTATTTTCAAACCTGGATTACTGAATTTTGGTAGTCAAAAGGATAAACAAGGTAAGTGATATTTAAATGCTCTTGCTTACAGCAATCAATTGATCTAATAAAAAACAAACCTTTAGTGTTCCTTTAATGTATATAAGATGATTTAGCAAGGGTTATTATATTAAATGCATGCATGATAAATAATGTGTAAGTGTAATGCTTGTATTACCTTTTACAGAAATGGTAGTATTCCCACTAAACAAGTTTACTTTTCTGTTAAGAAGAAAGGAGTTATTTTAGTTTAGGCACTATCCAGTGCCAGAATCTGCTTCCAGGTCTGAGATACTGGTTAATAAATGATACAATAATGTACATCCTGGTGCCTGTATAGTTTTTTGCTCACATATATCTAAGACAGATCAGTCTCCTGCTGCAGCCGCTTTCCTTGTGACTCCCTTACAAGGTTATAATGTTCTAGGCTTAACTTTGAAGGAGAGGCGACAAAGACATCAACTCTGCCTAGACAAAGTTATATGACTAGAACACTATGACTGATTTTTAATAATACCGCACAGCACTGCGTAGCTTTAACTAACAATTGTGCAGGCGTGCAAAGTTGTACCCAGACAAAATGTTGTCAGACGTCATTTTTTTCCCCTTAAATAGAGCTTTCTTTTGGTGGTATTTGATCACCTTTGCGATTTAAATTTTTTGCCCTATAAACAATAAAAAAACGACAATTAAAAAAATCTAAATAAATATTTTTTACTTTTTGCAATAATAAATACCCCCCCCAAAAAAAAGTTTAGGCCAATATGTATTCTTCTACATACAAAAAGAAAATTGCAATAAGTGTATATTGATTGGCTTGTGAAAAAGTTATAACGTCTACAAAATAGGGGATAGATTTATGGCATCTTTATTTTTATTATTTTACTAGTAATGGCAGTGATCAGCAATTTTTAGCGCGACTGCGACACTTTTGACACTTTTTGGGACCAGTGACATTATTACATTGATCAGAGCTAAAAATAGCCACTGATCACTGTATAACAGACACTGGCAGGGAAGGGGTTAACACTAGGGGGCGATCAAGGGGTTAAGTGTGTCCTAGGGGGGTGTTTCTAACTGTGGGGGGAGTGGACTGACTTGGAGTACAGAGAGATCGCTGTTCCTAATCACTAGGAAGATCACTAGAAGATCACTAGAAGATCACACTGTACTCCCCTGACAAAACGGGGATCTGCTTGTTTACACTGCAAGATCCTCATTCTGCCTCTTTGAGGAGCGATCACGGGTGGCCGGCGAACATGGTGGCTGCCAGACCTGCGCATCAGCTTCCTGCTGTGCAGCGGGCACGTAGGCGCGCTGCCGGCAACACACACTCCCACAGTCACTCATGCACTAAACTATGCACGGGTATGTCGTAACACGCGATAGGGCCACCCTGCCGCAGTATATATGCAGTGGGCGGTCCTTAAGTGGTTAGTAAGGCAGTGTAGAGACAAAAAGTTGCGTGCAATCTATAATGAACAGTCAAACCCTTTCAAACTGGCTACATTTAGAAAAGTGACAGATACTGTAGGTTGAAATTAGTTACTATATAGTAGACGGGGAGGTTGATTTACTAAAGGTAAATATATAAATGTAGTTGCTCCAGATCTGAGGGGAAGTTCTGAAATGAGAGGAAGCTCTGCTGAGCACTATCATCCACTCAAGTGCAAGCCAACATTTAGTTTTTCTTAATTTTCCTTGCAAATGATTGAGTATGAAGCTTTACCTTATTTACTAAGCTCTGGAGCAAGTGCACGTGCAGTGCACAGTATAAATCAACCCCATCATTTTTTAACTTTTTTTTCCAAAGACAAAAATGGCACTGATTACAACTTTAAAATATCTTCCCTTCATCCTTTTTCTAACTTGTAAGCAAAACGTAATTAATCCAAGTTGAGATTTCTATTATGCAATCTTGCATAAGCTCTTTATAGCGATAAAGTGTGCATATTCAAGGGTTTTCCTCATGCTATCCTATGCAGTCCTGTGTAATAGTAATACTTACCTTTGATCTGCCAATCCTCACATCCTGATGATACAGATTCATTTTGGACTGGGTGGCACTTCCATAATGCACACGTGTGGAATTGTACCATAGACTTCCATGAAGAGCCTGAGGCCTCGTACACACGACCGTTTTCCTCGATAGAATCCTTCAAGAAACTTGGTGGGAGAGCTTTTTTGCAGAGGAAAACGGTTGTGTTACGTTTTTCTTTGAGGAAACTGTTGAGGAACGCGACGAGGAAAAAAGAGAACAAGTTCTCTTTTGCCTCGACGGGAGTCTCAATTTCCTCGTCGTGTTCCTCGTCGGGCTATTTTTCGACGAGAAACGTGCGCGTGTGTATGCTAAGAAACCCGCGCATGCTCAGAATAAGGTATGAGACGGGAGCGCACCTTTGGTAAAAGTAGCATTTGTAATGGAGATAACACATTTGTCACGCTGTAACAGACTGAAAAGTGCAAATCGTCTCTTAACAAACTTTTACTTAACACGCAGTAACATGAGATTAGCAAAAGCAGCCCCAGGGTTGTGCCAGTGGAATCGAACTTCCCCTGCCATTGTATGTGTTGTACGTCACCGCATTTGAGAACGAGGAGATTTTGTCTTGACCGTGTGTGCGCAAAGCAAGCTTGTTGAGTTCCTCAACAAGCCTAACAAGGAACTCGTCGAGGAAAACGATGTGTCTTTTCCGACGAGTTCCTCGGTCGTGTGTACGAGGCCTGAGGGTCAAGACTCTATAAACAAACAAGCATCACCCAGTGATAGTCCACAGCATTGGAAAACATGAATATGTTAAACAGTGGCAGGGTACATATTTTGATAGTTATTCGGGTTGAAAAAGACATCTAGTTCAACAAATATGTTAAAAAATATAGAAACCGAATAAATAAATAGAAAATCTCTATATACAGAATCGTACACCCCCAGCTGATCCAGACGAAGGCAAAAAAAATCCCCTGAATCAACAATCCCTATAAATTACTTATAAATGTTAGTATTCTGTTATATTTTGTGCAATTAGGAATGCATCCAGCCCTATCTTAAAACAATTTACTGAGCTGGCCAGAACTAGTTTTTGAGGGGACCTGTTCCATATTTTCACAGCTCTTAGGCCTCGTACACACGATAGGATCGCCAGAGCACAACGGTCTGAAGGACCGTTTTCATCAGTCCAAACCGATCGTGTGTAGGCCCCATAGGTTATTTAACCTTCGGTCAAAAAAATGAGAACTTGCTTTAAAATGTAACCGATGGACGCCTAACCGATAGGTCAAAACCGATCATTAGTATGCAAAAGCATCGGTTAAAAACCTGTGCATGCTCAGAATCAAGTCAACGCATGCTTGGAAGCATTGAACTTCGGACCGTTCTCATCGGATGGACTGATCGTGTGTACGAGACTTTATTGTGAGGACCAGTGGCGTAGCGTGGGTTGTCAGCGCCCGGGGCAGGGCAAGAAATGTGTGCCCCCTAACCCGCAGACTTTTAGCACTCCCTGAGTCCCTTCCACTAGTACAGTAGTACTGACCAACCTGATTCCTACACTGACCTACCTGACCACTATACTAACCTACCTGATTCCTATACTGACCACTACACTGACCTACCTGATTCCTATACTGACCACTACACTGACCACTACACTGAACCTACCTGATTCCTACACTGACCTACCAGATTTCTACACTGTCCACTACACTGACCCACCTGATTTATATACTGACTACTACACTACCCGATTCCTACACTGTCCACTACACACATTGTTATTGCTCACTGATTGGTTGCTAGGTGATACTGCACATAATTACCGCTTACCAATTGGTTGCTAGAGGTTACTTGTCATCATTATTGCTCACTGATTGCTTGCTAGAGATCACAGTAGATCATTACTGTTCACTGATTGGTTGCTAAAGGTTACTGCACATCATTACCACTCACTGGTTGCTAGCAGTTACTGCACATTATTAATGATCCCTAATTGGTTGCTAGACATTGCAGCACATCATTACAGCTCACTGATTGGTTGCTAGATGTTACAGCACATCATTACAACCCACTGATTTGTTGCTTAAGGTTACAGCACATCATTACAACCCACTGATTTGCTGCTTAAGGTTACAGCATATTATCTCACTGCCTGCACACCACAGACTGAAAAAGTGACTGGATAGACAAATAAGAAGAACTAGAACTAATTATTAGCAACGAGGGTTGAGGGGTGTGCTGTGTATGGAGTGCAAGGTTGAGGGGTGCACTTTGTATGGAACACAGGGTTCAGAGGTGCGCTGTGTATGGAATGCAGGGTTTAGGGGGGTGCGCTGTGTACAGAGTGCAGGGTTTGGGGGGGTGCTCTGTGTGGGGCATGCAGGGTTGAGGGGGTGCTCTGTGTGTGGCTTGCTGGGTTGAGGGGGTGCTCTGTGTACATCCCCCCCCCCCCAATACAAAGCTCTCTTTCCCACAGATTCAAGTTCAGAGCTCAGCCTTTAGCCCCTCCCCCTCCCTCCACCTGCCACCATCCCGTACAGAGCTTCCCTCTGTGGAGGAGGAGTACTCACCATGTCCATGCAGGCTGTATGTGGTAAAATGTGTCAAACATTTTTGCCAAGTCCAAGTATACAATATCCACAGCCAATCTTTTGTCTATAATTTTGCTTACTCCCTTATAATAAAGGAAAGCAGATTTGGTTGACAACTTCAGTTTTTCATGAATCCATGCTGTCTATTGCTGAAAATATTGTTTTCTAACAAAAACTCTTCTACGCTGTCTTTTTTCAAACTCTCAAGTATCTTCACCACTGTATAAGTTAAACTAACTGGTATTCTACTTTACAAGCTAAGGACTGCCAGACTGACCTTCTGGTGAAATTTGTACTTTAAGCAAGACTGTGACAGTAGGAGGGTACATGGGAAAATTGGAAGGCCAAAAGTGAAGTGCAAGTTTTCTAAATAGATATAATGCACAGCAAAGCAACTTGCATTAAGCCATAGCTTTATCATAGGGTACCTCTGCCAGCAAAAAAAACTTTAAACAGAAACCAGAGAAGTAGCCTCATGCCAACAACTGGATTATAATTGCATGTGACAAGCCAAAAGTTTATGTCAGGGAAAAAAGTATGTATTACGTCTCTGCAATACATGCAAATGTGCCTATGTTTTATCCATTAACCACTTAACCCCCGGACCATATTGCTGGTCAAAGACCAGAGCACTTTTTGCGATTCGGCACTGCATCACTTTAACTGACAATTGCGCGGTCGTGCAAAGTGGCTCCCAAACAAAATTGGCGTCCTTTTTTCCCCACAAATAGAGCTTTCTTTCGGTGGTATTTGATCACCTCTGCGGTTTTTAGTTTTTGCGCTATAAACAAAAAATGTTGCCATAATAAATATCCCCCAAAAATATATAAAAAAACAATTTTTTTCCTCAGTTTATGCCGATATGTAAAAATATCGCAATAAGCATTTATTGATTGGTTTGCGCAAAAGTTATAGCGTTTACAAAATAGGGGGTATTTTTATGGCATTTTTATTAATATTTTTTTTTTACTAGTAATGGCGGCGATCAGCGATTTTTTTTCGGTACTGCGACATTATGGCGGACACTTCAGACACTTTTGACATATTTTTGGGACCATTGGCATTTTTATAGCGATCAATGCTATAAAAATGCATTGGATTACTATAAAAATGCCCCTAGTGGCCTGCACGAGAGCCAACGTATAGCTACGGGCTCTCACGCAGGGGAGCCGACCTGCCGCCGTAAAATGATGGCGGCTGGTCGGCAAGTAGTTAAAGTGTTACTAAAAACACAACAGTAAAACCAGTCTGTATATGCAGTAAAGCATGCTTGTTTTACTCACTATGGAACCTAAGGGGTTAATCATCTGCATTGTGTAAAAAGGCTGTTTGATCCTGTCTTCTCTTATCCTCCTCTTCTTCCACAGTCCCCAATCTATCTGCTGACAGAACAGAGACTTAAAGTGGAAGTTCCCCCTAAAAAAAAATTCTAACGATACATTCAGAAGACTGATTACACTGCGGGTAGGCTGTTTTTTTTTTTTTTTTCGTACATACCTCGTTATCGCCGTTTCATCCCTCGGCTTCCGGGTATGATTCTTGTGGGGCTGGGCGTTCCTAGTTGATTGATGTTCCTCCGACCGACGCATACTGCACGTCACAACTTTCCGACAGAAGCCGAACGTCATTGCGCAGGCGCCGTATAGAGTCGGCTCTATACGGCGCCTGCGCAGCGACATTCGGCTTCTTTTGAAAAGTCGTGACGTCAAGTATGCGTCGGTTGGAGGAACGTCAATCAACTAGGAACGCCCAGCCCCACAAGAATCATACCCGGAAGCCGAGGGATGAAACGGCGATATCGAGGTATGTACGAAACAAAAAAAAAAACGCTAAGTTGTATACTCTGTCCTGTGATGCTGAGCTGTATTTCACTTGGGTGGAAGCAAGTAGAATACAGGGGAAAGAGTGGGTGGATTATATAAGGGGTGTGGCTTATGAGATATGGGAGGGGTTTAAAAAGGAAGGGTGGGGTCTGGCGCCCCCCACCCTAAAACTTCACAAGCTGCCACTGCTCAATAGGATCCTTGAGATGACACATGGAAAGTGAAAAAGACACACAACAGATCTACATTTCTGACAAAATTATCAGATATTTTTTGCACTTATGAAACAGATAAAAAAAAAATGCTTTTAATGCTATAATAAACTGATCAAAATTGAGCAAATGAAATAAGTTTGCTGTTAGAGCTGGCACACACTTTAACTTTACTTCAGATGTTACAATCGACACATACACCACACATCCAAAACAAATCTTTTAAATTAGGACGTAAAAGACACCACTCACCAAAGGTTGTTTCCTAGCCACATAAACCTATTGTACCAGGACTTTCATAGAAGCTACCCCCAGAGCTCAGGCCATAATAACTTAAAACCTAAATGGCAGTCAGTGGGACTTACAATTAGAGCTGTAGACCAGGCTCATTTTTAACACCCAAACTACCAAATTTCGACCCAGTTTCTGTTTGAATATTTTATTATGTTTTCATAGAGCATAACAAAGGTCATAAGAATAATATCATTCATATTAGTACAAAACAATGAAAGTAATCAAATACAAAAAAAACAGTTATAACTATGCTTCTCTCATGAAGTATATAGAACCAAATGTAAGGAGTATTCCTTAGTGTAACATTTCAGTTATCCTATCAGTTTAGTGATTTTATTCTAGCTATCATCAATAACAATCATATATAATCAAGATAGGAAAATATAAAAGGTAATATTTAGTTATAGTAAAAATGGAAGAAGATATCGTTTGCTCGATATAGCGGGTCAAAATATCTAAAATAGTTAAACCCTGTACACACGATCATTTTTTCCCAATGAAAACAGACCGATGGACTGTTTTCATCGGTCAAACCGATCGTGTGTGGACCCCATCAGTTTGTTTTCCATCGGTGAAAAAAAATAGAACATGTTTTAAATTTTTCCTATGGATAAAAAAACAATAGAAAAAAAGGATCGTCTGTGTGGAAGTCCATCGGTCAAAAATCCACGCATGCTCAGAATCAAGTCGACGCATGCTCGGAAGCATTGAACTGCATTTTTCTCAGCACGTTTTAGTGTTTTACGTCACCGCGTTTTGGCATGGTCGGATTTTTGACTGATGGTGTGTAGGCAAGACTGATGAAAGTCAGCTTCATCGGATATCTGATCGTGTGTACGAGGCTTTAGGAGAAATTAATGAACTATTCCAGGGCCAAGTTCCTGCTAACTAGCTTGGCGTTATCTGGAGATTAAGTTATATTCGTAACTATCTCAGATGACCCTTGTTGTTTTGATTGGTTAAACGTGTTTGTAAGAAAAAGAGCGTAAAACGAAACCAGTTTGAGGTAAGGGAACGATTGAGTGGAGAAAGAGGAATATTTCCAGAAAGGATATTTATAGGGCAAACTCCCTCATAGAGACAACAATATTTTATCAAAACCCGGAGGTAGGAAATGCTCAAACCACGGTCTCCACAAGGCTTCATATTTAAATATATTGTCATGAAAGATTGCTTCTGTTTTTGCATGAATCATGGATTGAATAATCCTGTTTTTACTGATAAAATACATAGCGAGTCAGATTTCCATGCTGTCGCAATAGTCTTTTTTGCTGCTGTGGTTACGAAGAGCATTAGTTTAAATTGACGATGTGATAGGGTGCGGGGTTTACTGTTCTGGAGTGCCGTAGCTGTATCAGGCGGTAGAATAGTGTTGAACATTGTGTTAAGGATTTGTAAACACTTCCGACCAAAATGATTTGACTATTTTGCATTCCCACCATATATGCACTTGTGTACCAGGGGTAAGGCAGCCTCGGAAGCAGTGGGAAGGATATTGTGGAGAGAATTTTGAAATTCTGTCAGGAACCAGGTACCACTTAGTGAGCACTTTGTAGTTTATTTCAAGATCAACCCAGTTTTATACAAGTTCCGAGTTCTTTTTAAGTTCCAATATATTCCACTATAATTACACAACTATCTAGTTAAGCTATCTGGCTATTAAGCCTAATGCAAAGTCCCAAACAATGTTAAAGCTTTTATCTATATATATTTTGTGGCTACGCATCATGCATTGTTGCAGAGAAATGACAATGTTAGGAAATTAAGTGCATTTTAGAGGGACATTTATTAAATTGAACCAATATGTTATTGAATGATCAATATCAATGTATTTATTTTGTACTAAAGCCCAGAGAGACTTTTCATTAGGATCTTAATGACCTAAGATAGCTGATGTATATAAATTTAAAGTACATTCAGGAGATATTGGCTAATTTTACAAACAAAGTTGGATGAAATTGCTTTTTTTTACTAAAAGACTGTACTATAAGACATCTGCAAATATTGCAGTCTTGCACATTAATGGAGAATTCTAATTAAATATCTGCTCCTTAATGTACGTTTTTTAGTAAAGTATCTTAAGATGTTGTGTTCCCTACAATATTAGATTCAAAGGTTCATTCACTACCAATGGCTTCTGTGCAAAAATGAAGCATAACCTAACATAACAGTCTCTAATCAGCATTTTAAGGGAGCCTATACATTAAAAAAAAAAAAAAAATGTCCTTTACATGGTACACATTCTATAATTTATACCTAGAACACTAACCAATGATAGCTATAATGTTTGGTATTACATTACAAAGTTTACAAAGTTTCACAATGGCTCTGTGCAACTGGGGAGGTAAGCTGAAAACAATTTGAACGTTCTATTTTTTATATATTTTCATAGAGCCTGAAAGGCCTCCCAAAACTAAACTCCAATAAATGTATACAGTATGTTACCAAAAGTATTGGGACACCTGCCTTTACACGCATATGAACTTCAATCACATTCCAGTCTTAGTCCATAGGGTTCAATATTGAGTTGGCCCACCCTTTGCAGCTATAACAGCTTCAACTCTTCTGGGAAGGCTATCCACAGGAGTGTGTCTATGGGAATGTTTGACCATTCTTCCAGAAGCGCATTTGTGAGGTCAGGCACTGATGTGGACAAGAAGGTCTGGCTTGCAGTCTCCACTCTAATTCATCCCAAAGATGTTCTATCGGGTTGAGAACAAGACTCTGTGCAGGCCAGTTAAGTTCCTCCACTCCAAACTCAGTCATGCATGTCTTTATGGACCTTGTTTGTGCACTGGTGTGCAGTCATGTTGGAACATGAAGGTACAATCCCCAAACTGCTCCCACAAAGTTGGAAGCATGAAATTGTGCAAACTGTCTTGGTATGCTTACACCTTAAGATTTCCCTTCACTGGAACTAAGGGTCCAAGCCCAAACCCTGAAAACAACCCCACACAATAATCCCCCTTCCACCAAATGATTTGGACCAGTGCACAAAGCAAGGTCCATAAAGACATGGATAAGCGATTTTGGGGTAGAGGAATTTGACTGGCCTGTCAGGCCTCGTACACACGACCGTTTTCCTCAACAGAATCCATCAAGAAACTTGGTGGGAGAGCTTTTTTGCCGAGGAAACCGGTCGTGTGTATGTTTTTCATCAAGGAAACTGTCGAGGAACTCGACGAGAAAAAAAGAGAACAAGTTCTCTTTTTCCTCAACGGGAGTCTCAATTTCCTTGTCATGTTCCTCGTCGGGCTGCAAAAATACGAAGGAAACTTGGACAGCCGCACTCCAAAAATGTTATTTTAATTAAAATCGATCACAAAATAAACATGCCACAGCACAAAAATTGGAACGAAAGCTAACGTTTCACACTGTAGCTTCAGTGCTTAGTCATAGCTCGTCAGGCTGGGTTTCGACGAGAAACACGTTTGTGTGTATGCTAAGAAACCCGCGCATGCTCAGAATAAAGTATGAGACGGTAGCGCACCTTCGGTAAAAGTAGCGTTTCTAATGGAGATAGCACATTTGTCACGCTGTAACAGTCTGAAAAGTGCAAATTGTCTCTTACCAAACTTTTACTTAACACGCAGTAACATGAGATTAGCAAAAGCAGCCCCAAGGGTTGTGCCAGTGGAATCGAACTTCCCCTGCCGTTGTATGTGTTGTACGTCACCGCGTTTGAGAACGAAGAGATTTGGTCTTGACCGTGTGTACGCAAAGCAAGCTTGTCAAGTTTCTCGACAAACCTAACAAGGAACTCGTCGAGGAAAATGATGTTTCATTTATGACGAGTTCCACCGTCGTGTATACAAGGCATCAGAGTCAGTGCCTGACATCACAAATGCACTTCTGAAAGAATGGACTAAACCTTGTGGACAGCCTTCCCAGAAAAGTTGAAGCTGTTATAGCTGCAAGCGGTGGGCAAACTCAATATTGAACCCTACGGACTAAGGCCTGATTTACACCTATGCATTTTTTAGTACTTTTTGCATTTTGAAGATTTCCACTACAGAACGTGTTCCACGGGAAACCACGTTAAATGGGCTGTAGTGCAAATCTGCAAAATGCAAAAAGCACTAAAAATGCATAGGTATAAATCAGGCCTTAGTCCGTAGGGTTCAATATTGAGTTTGCCCACCGCTTACAGCTATAACAGCTTCAACTTTTCTAAAGCTCATGTGTGTGGGCATCCCAATACGTTTGATAATATAGGGGGTTATTTACTAAAGGCAAATCCACTTTGCACTACAAGTGCAAACTACAAGTGCAAAGTGCAAAGTGCACTTGAAATTGCACTGAAAGTTCACTTGGAACTGCAGTCGCTGTAGATCTGAGGAGGACACACAAAGAAAATAAAAAACAGCATTTTAGCTTGCACATGATTGGATAATAAAATCAGCAGAGCTTCTCCTCATTTCAGATCTTCCCCTCAGATTCACAGCGACTGCACTTCCAAGTGCACTTTCAGAACAATTTCAAGAGCAGTTTGCACTTGTAGTGCAAAGTGGATTTTCCTTTCGTAAATAACCCCCAATGTCTCACCGAGGGAGATTCCTTCATCCATCTCGTTTATATGTTCTTTTTTTTTTCATTCAGCCCACTGGCTAAACAAAGAAAATGTATTATCTGTGATCAGCATTATTAGGAGTCTACAGGGAGAAGCAACCCTTGATTCGGGTATGTGGAAAGTGATTTGGAGATGGGGCGATGTTACAATGTTTCAAGTTACGCCCGAAACATGGTGTAAGGTGAAAGATGGTCCTAAAGGTAAAATAAGCCCTTAAAAGGGGCAATATAAATACTTAGGATTTATTTATTTATTTTGGTTTCATAAATTTTATTGAATGATAAACGTCATACAGTACACAGTCGTATTGTTTAAACATTTGTGAATTTAAAATACTCAAGAAATTTCACATCTCAAAATATAGTTTTGTAGTCAGAATGTAAATTGTACATTACAGAAATTCTATATATTGTACAGAAAATTAACCATATTGATGGTGGAAGGCTAGGGTAGATGGGGGACGGGGGAAGGTTAGGGGAAGCAAATTATTACCTTTCCTCATACAACAGGTGTGTTGGAACACAAGGTTATGTTTTTTGTTATTTTTAGTTATCTGCTTCATAGGCAGGGGTAGACTTATGCCGCGTACACAATATTGGAAATTCCGACAAATAAACCGTGGATTTTTTCTGATGGAATGTTGGCTCAAACTTGTGTTGCATACACACGGTCACACAAATCTTGTCTGAAATTCCGACCGTCAAGAACGCGGTGACGTACAAGACGTACAATGAGCCGAGATCAATGAAGTTCAATAGGCAGTTCAGCTCTTCTGCTTGATTCTGAGCATGCATGTTTTTTTGCACATTGGAATTGCATACAGACGAGCAGATTTTCCCATAGGAACTTTTTCAGTTGGAAAAATAGAGAACCTGCTCTCAATCTTTTGTTGGTGGAAATTACGACAGCAAAAGTCCAATGGAGCATACACACGGTCAGAATTTCCCACCAAAAGCTCACATCGGACCCTCTTATTGGAATTTCCAATCATGTGTACGTGGTATTGAAGTGTATCCAATTGTACTGGGTTGAGTTGAATTTTGTGATTTTTCTCCTGTGAAATGCTGATGAGTTCTTGTATTTTTTTTCTATGTTATTGATTCTGTAAAACAATTATTTTTTGGATGGAACAATGTTTTTCAGAGTCGGTGGCAGGGTATACAATGGGGTTATTTACAAAAGGCAAATCCACTTTGCACTACATGTGCACTGCAAGTCCACTTGAAATTGCACTAAATATGCACTTGGAAGTGCAGTCATTGTAAATCTGAAATGAGGGGAAGCTCTGCTGATTTTATAATCCAATCATGTGCAAGCTAAAATGTTGTTTTTTATTTTCCTTGCATGTTCCCCTCAGGCCTCGTATACGTGACCGAGGAACTCGTCGTAAATGAAACATCGTTTTCCTCGACGAGTTCCTTGTCAGGCTTTGTGAGAAACTTGACAAGCTTTCTTTGCGTACACACTGTCAAGACCAAATCTCGTCGTTCTCAAACGCGGTGACGTTCAACACGTACGACGGCACTATAAAGGGGAAGTTCGATTCCATTGGCGCCACCCTTGGGGCTGCTTTTGCTAATCTCGTGTTGCCGTGTGTTAGTAAAAGTTTGGTGAGTGACTATTCGCGCTTTCCAGTCTTCGTGCTTTCAGATCGTTTTCTGCCATTCAGTTTGTGCTTGTGGGTTCGTATCTCGTCTTTCAGGACGTGTGGTCAGGTCGTATTTGTTTTACAGTGCGTTCCTGTCCACTTGTTTCTGATTTTCAGGTCGTTCTTAATAGGACTTGCTGTTCTTCAGTGCTTTCTGTTTAGTGCGTTTGTTCGTTTCTAGCCATGTTGCAGGCACCTGCTTGTCGTCGAGTTCATGTTATGCAGTTGGTGTGTGTTGGTCTTCTTGTTTTAGACCTAGACGAGTCCATGAACAGGGTGAGGAGGCGTTCATGGACCAAGAATTGGTTGCTCCATAGGAACCAATTCTCTCATATGCCTCTGCTGCGGGAGATCCAGGAGAATAATCCTGATGACTACAGGAATTTCCTTAGGATGTCTGACCCCGTTTTCCAGCACCTCTTAGCCTTGGTGTCGCCATATATCACCAGGCAGGACACCGTTATGCGGGAAGCCATCAGCGCTGAGCAGAGGCTAGTTGCCACGTTACGCTATCTGGCAACTGGGAGAAGCCTGCAGGACTTGAAGTTCACGACGAGCATCTCCCCCCAGGCTCTGGGCCTCATAATTCCGGATACCTGTTCTGCTATAATACAGGTTCTGCAGGACGACTATATGAGGTTAAGTTTTCTCCTTTAATATCACATTCTATATATTTAATGTATGCTAATGTATTGTATTTATTTCCTCCTTCCCTAATTACCATGGTTGTAATATGCTGCGAATGTCCCCTTTGCCCCCATGCATGCTGTAAGCTTTTAATGCCCCTCTTTTGGCCTACATGCATATTTTCCTTCACTAACCTCTCCAGCATGCTATTCTGGGCCCAAACACACCTAGCCTAGTCACTTTCCAATGTATTTTGTAAGATCTATTGCAGTGCTTTATCCCCCCCCCTAAAATGTGTTTTAAAGTATAGCATCACCTTTTTTTTGTGGTCCCAAACTCATCTAGCCCCCCCCCCTAAAATGAGTTTTGAAGTATAGCTTCACCCTTTTTTTTTTAGGTCCCAAACTCATCTAGACCCCCCCGTTAAAATGTGTTTTCAAATATAGCTTCACCCTTTTTTTTTTAGGTCCCAAACTCATCTAGCCCCTCCCCCCCTAATTTTTTTACAATGGTCCATCAGAGGGGGTGAGGGATGTGATAATTGGGCCTTATATTTTTGGGGTTAAATGCTCCTTAAAATGTTACAATGATATTGGCCAATAATGTTTTTGTATAACCTGCTTGCAATGTTATGTGCAAAAGTTAATTTTTTTTTGTTTGATTCCACAGCTTCTGTCCACGCCACAGGAATGGCAGACTGTGGCATCAGTGCTTGCTATGCGGTGGAACTTCCCCAAGTTGACAGGAAGCACGTCCGCATCGTGCCACCACCCCGTTCTGGTTTCCAATTCTACAATTACAAGGGGTTTAATAGCATGGGGCTGATAGCGGTGGTGTTAGCACAATATGAATTCCTCTATGTGGATGTGGGGAAGAACGGCCGGATGTCGGATGGGGGAGCCTTCAGGCAGACGGAGTTTGCGCTTCGTCTCCAGAGCGATGACCTTGCATTGCCACCGGATGCAGAGAATGTTGAAGGACTCCCCTTTGTATTTCTGGCTGATGAAGCCTTTGGCCTGGGACCGCATCTAATGAGGCCATTCCCCCAATGGACCCTCACCCCAGAAAGGAGGGTGTTCAATTACCGGCTGGCCAGAGCCCGAAGAGTTGTGGAGAACTCCTTTGGGATAATAACCAGCCGGTTCCGCCTGTTTTTAACCGCAATGCATATGGCGGAGTATAAATGGAACTATATTATTTTTTGTTGCTGCATATTGCACAATTTTTTAAGGAGACAGTCTCCTACCTACATGGCCATAGTTGGGCCCGAGGCCGGACTTACCTCAGGTGAAATCACCTTGCCGGGCCTAGAACCTGCCCGTACTGGCTTGCCCCCCAAAGTGACCGTGCAGTCCGGGATAAGTATGTTGAATATTTCACGGGTAGGGGGGCCATTCCTATGCCAGTCAATCTGTAATTTATTATTTTGAGACAACACCTCTAAAATCTGTTTAAAATTCATTTTTGATGTCTCGCTTGTGTTTATTTTAGCTGTCTCCTAATTTTTCCTAGTTTACTACTTGTAGTGTCAATTGTATTTTCATTATGAACTAACAACCATGTCACAGGTAACACCAAAACTAAACACATTAGAATTTCTAGGGTATTTAAGAAAAACAAGACACACTTTCTTGTTGGATTGCCCAAAATTTTACTTGGTGCATATTCACACACATGGTCTTTCTCAAATATTTGTGGAGTATAGATTTTTTATTTTTTTTGCCATAAACTGGAATTTTTTTTTACGAAAAATAAAAACAGAATATTATATAGCACAAAATATAACAATGTAAACCTCTAGGCAATAACGCAGACATTGTAAAAAAAAATGTAATTGTCTACCTGCCCATTGTAAAATTTGAAGATGCACACAGTCTTTTTAGGGTTAAAAATTATCCCTATTGTCAACATGTGCTATCTGCCATCGTGGGTGATCAATGGACGTGTTTTGTGGGTGCAACCCCTTCTTCCTTTCACCTACTTGAGTTGCGAGGAAGGGGTTGCACCCACAAAACATGGACATAGCTATCCCGAGATGGCAGATAGCACATGTTGACCCACTGTGTGCATCTTCAAATTTTGGCTCGTTAGAAAAAGTATAACAATTTTGGGCTAAAACTGGGAACAAAAAATTGGGTTTTTTAGTTTCCCCCCAAGTCCTCAATTATGTCCTTCAAGCTTTTCTCAATAAAGACCATTTTTTGCTTGATTTCAGACATCTCCCTACTGCACACCTTTATTTGGAGGAGTAGATTTTAGGTCTTGGAATGGGAGGATCAAGGCCTTTCTTCTGCCACATAATCATCCCCTAAAAAACAAAAGGTATTAAACATCTGCAGGCCTACATCTCGTATTACCTGAAACTGTGGTGACAGATACTGACCTGTTGTAGTAATTTCAACCACTTATCCTTCCTCCACATCCTGAGGTCTGGGTGGGCGCTGAGGTGTGGGCTCCTTGCGAGGTGGGCGGTGAGGTGTGGGCTCCTTGCGAGGTGGGCGCTGAGGTGTGGGCTGCTGGCGAGGTGGGCGGTGAGGTGTGGGCTCCTGGCGAGCTGGGCGGTGAGGTGTGGGCTCCTGGCGAGGTGGGCGGTGAGGTGTGAGGCTCCCAGAAGCCTCTCATCACACTGCCTATGGGAGAAGAGCCGACACACGCAGAGGGGGCAGGGCAGACAGGAGACTGCTCCATCCACACTGGACAGAATTAATTAGTGGAGCCTAGTGCCGGAACGTGTTCCGGTACTAGGCTCCGCTGTGGTACCCAGCCCGGATTCCGGGGACAACGGGAGGTATGCGCTCTTGTCAGTTGCCAGTGGAGAGAGCAAGTGGGATGGGGAACCGCAGCACCCGCTACATGCGCTCTGCCTTTGGACACAGACAAGGAGGAGGGAGGGGAGTACTTTGGAGCTTCGGTGCCCCCACCTTTGCGGCGCTTGGGTGCGGAGCACCCCGTGCACCCTGCCTAGGATCGGCCCTGCATGTAGTATCCCTATAGCCACAGCTGATGCATTGCAGGCAGAGGCCGTGGTTGACAACAGTGCTGTTTTGACGCTTTGATAATCTTTTAAGAAAATGCACAATTTTGAGGGTTTTCATTTTTAATAATTTTTTGGGAAAATTCTGTTTATTGATTTAACAATATGATTTAACAATATGCAGACATTACAAAAACAGAGAAAAACAAGCCTACACTGGTCCTATGGACCAGAGATATCTATACATAGACAACTATTTATCCTTAACACCCCCACACACAACCCCACACCCATTGCGCAACCTACCCGCCCCAATCATTCTAGGATATAATCAATCCGCTATAAAAGGAGAGGAAAAAAAACAGGATCTACGCTGTGGAATACAATTTTCTGAAGTGTCTAGATTTGTTGTGGCTCCAATTTCCACCGCTTCACGCTGGTTTAAAAAAATAAATTGCTGCAACCAAAACTATAAGCTTTTCTTTTAATTCATAATGAAGGTGGTTGGGGGTGCTGCTGCTGTATTTGAGCCAATTCCTTGCCTATTAGCCTTGAAAATGGGCAGAATTGATTTTCAAGATTCACCCCCCTAGACTTTAATGGGTTTCAGTTTTAAGTCCTTATTTTTTGGACTTCTCAATAGGCTTAATGAACACCCCATGAGCTGATCCCAGACACATTCAATCATCCCTAAGGCTGGATTCACACCTATGCAGTTTTAGTGCTTTTTGCATTTTGCACTACAGAACATGTGCCATAGGAAGCCATGGTAAATGGACTGCAGTGCAAATCTGTAAAAAGGACTACAAATTAGATATGTGCATTCCCGTTCGTACGAATGTTATTTTCGTACGAAAATGTTCATTTTTGTACCCGCAGAATAATGTGTACATACAAAAAAACGACGGGATTACGAATGAGCCGCATAACGAACAACCGCAAATACGAACGAACGATCCGACGAAAATACGACAAAACGAAAACGGCAAAAGAACGAAAATGACATCTATAACAAAAGATTTGCATTCTGTATTTTGTTTGAATCCTTTTTCTGTTCGTATTTTCAGTCGTATGTTCATATGACATCTATAACAAAAGATTTGCATTCTGTATTTTGTTTGAATCCTTTTTCTGTTCGTATTTTCAGTCGTATGTTCATATGACATCTATAACAAAAGATTTGCATTCTGTATTTTGTTTGAATCCTTTTTCTGTTTGTATTTTCAGTCGTATGTTCATATGACATCTATAACAAAAGATTTGCATTCTGTATTTTGAATTCCTTTTTTCTGTTCGTATTTTGGATTCAACAGAATGCAAATCTTTTGTTATAGATGTCATATGAACATACGACTGAAAATACCAAAAGAAAAGGGATTCAAAATACAGAATGGAAATCTTTTGTTATAGATGTCATTTTCGTTTTTTTGAATGGGCATTGAGTGTAGTTAGTGAAGCAGCTTCTCTTTTGTGCTGAGTAGTACAGTAAAGCCAAATAAACTCTCTGTGGATTTTCATCTGAAGGGAGATCAGTTGGCCAGACTTTTGAACCCAAAAATGGTTTTCTGATGGAGTTTAAAAACAAACACATTTTCTGAGAACAGAACGGAAAACGATCGTTTTTATGTTTGTTGTTAAAAAAGTCTGACCAAGTGTATGGGGCTTAACAATAGTTAATATGGATGAGCCGCGTGTTGAAAGTGCCGCGAATTCCGCGATATATTTACGAAAGTACAAAATGACGAAATTCCTTTTTCTGTTCGTATTTTCAGTCGCATGTTCATATGACATCTATAACAAATTGTTATAGATGTCATATGAACATACGACTGAAAATACGAACAGAAAAAGGAATTCAAAATACAGAATGCAAATCATTGACGAAAATTCACGAAAATTGTCTAACAAGTAACGAACATGAATTAAACAGAATAACGAACCATCCTGCATGTACGAAAATAAAACGGTAACGAAAATACGAAACGATCGGAATACGAAAAAATCTCGTCGTATGAAAAACGAACGGGAACGAACAGGAAAACGGGCGTCTTACAAAAAACGAACGGAAACGAACCTACGGAACGATACGAAACGGAACAAAAAAAACAATTTTTTTTTCTGTGCACATGTCTACTAAAAATGCATAGGTGTGAATCCAGCCTTATATACACATTCATACAGTGCTGAATGCATAGTGCTCTATTGGTGTGTACTGAATGCATTGAGACATAGGGATTTATTTACTTATGTCCCATATTTAACTAAATTAGGGTCCATAAAACTTGGCACTCCCCAGGGCTATAAGCAACATGAATATGGGGTTTATTTACTAAAGCTGGAGCGCAAAATCAGGCTCACTTCTGCATAAAAAACAATCAGCTTCTAAACCAATCTAAACCAATCAGCTTCAGCTTGTTCAATTAAACTTTGGCATTGGCAATAAAACCTGGATGCTGATTGGCTTCTATGCAGAAGTAAGCCTGATTTTGCACTCTCCAGCTTTAGTAAAAAAAAAACATATTCATGTTGCTCCTTGCCTAGGGGACTGCAAAGTTTTATGGACCCTAAAATTTTATTTTGCATTGCTTTTCTCAAATAATATTTTTATGAGTTTTTCAGTTTCTTTGAAGTACAATGTATATTTTGTAAACCCCTCACTTAGGCCCCTTTCACATTGGACCTGTAGCCGCGGTGGCTATACCGCCAGGATTGCCGCGGGAATCGGCCGCTAGCAGTGCGGTATTAACCCCCGCTAGCGGCCGATAAAGGGTTAATACCGCCCGCAATGCGCCTCTATAGAGGGGCATTGCGGGCGGTATTGCCACGGTTTCCCATTGTTTTCAATGGGAAGGAGCGGTGAAGGAGTGGTATACACGCCGCTCCTCTCACCACTCCAAAGATGGTGCTGACAGGAGATTTTTTTGTCTCCCGCCAGCGCATCGTCTCAGTGTGAAAGCCCTCCGGCTTTCACATTGAGGTAGCTGGGCAGGAGTTTTTCAGGTGGTATAGCAGCGCTATTTTTAGCGCTGTACCGCCTGAAAAACTCCTCAATGTGAAAGGGGTCTTAGAACTAACCTCAAAACACTTCCTATTTGTAGTTTCGACTAAAAGTGCTTAAAAAAACATTGACAAAACTATTTAAAAAAAAAACACTTGGAAAACGTTAGTTTTTGAAACCTAATTTTCTGTTTTGTCATTTATCTCATGCTCCTAAATCTTATTTTTTTGTGAAGAAACTGATCTTAACACTGGAATAACTAACTGTGTACCAAAGCTCTTGGCTTATTTATACAAAGAATACATTGCTTGATAACCGGTGGCAGAGGCCACTAGAACTATATGGAGTGACAAGCGAAAACGCCAGCTAATATTTTGATAATGACACAATTACAGGTCTGCTCTTCCTTCCCCATCTTCTCAAGCTTATGATGTTTATCTGTTTATATATTCAGGACAGAAGCAGTTAAATCACCAAAAAAAAAGAGTGTTTACTAAGCCATGGAAAGATAATGGCTCTCATGGCCTAGCTCCTCGCTCTATATTTGTGGACCACAGTGAATTGATGGAATGACCCTGACTTGATCTTTAGGGCAATGCGCCTGATGGTACCGCTGGATTGATAAATTGATTCAAAACTATTACTATGGTGGAAAAGCATGAGGGTCATAAAAATTGCATCAGCCGGCTAAGTAAATCCTGGCATTTCATGACAAGTAATGCAGAAGAATCGCAATAGGATCTGGGCATGAGCCTGAATGAGAGAGGGAGAAATGACTTTGAAGAGCTTATCATCTCCGATCTATTCTTCTTGCTAGCAATTCATGTCTGCGCATAGTACCACTTCATTACAGGGGAAATAACTGTACACTTCTAGCATATTCCTGGCCTCCCTGGCAGCCCCTGGAGGACCCTTAGCTGGTTAATACCTCATCACATCTTCATTGAACACTTTAATCTGCACTTGTGTGATCAATAGAATCCTAGTGTAAATTAAAAGGACAGTTCCGTGTAATCAAGCCTGTTAATGCTCATTTTGAAAACCATTATTTGTGGAAGGCATTTAGGAGAAAATTACAAAGTGACAAGCTGATGCACTGGGAGATTATTAGGGAAGAGGCCTTTTTTTTTTTGCGACTGTGTATATATAAGTGAGAAGGAGGGGGTTAGGTCATCAAACTATCTAGCAGGGGAAGAGGGGTGTTAAGAGCAGCCCAGCAGGAATATTTGTCTGCCTTCCTGCTTGCTTTCATGTAAGAAAGAAAATGAAATTTTCCAGCGTTCTATTTCTGTGGCAAATTCAATTACTGTGGGGACTTGTTCAAAGCGCTGTAACTTCCAAGAGGTAGAAATTGAAAACCTGGCAGCTAATGAAACGGCAAATAACTAGTCAGTTCAGACAGCGGCCGTCAGTCAGATCAAAAGGCTTAAGAGAAATAACAGCTCGCCCAGATTTTTCAAAAATATCACACCTTCCGTCATTAGTTTGGACAGGTGAGTGTAGAAAAATCTGCCATCAACCTTTCTTTACTTTTAAGATGTGTGCGTTATTTACCAGCACAAAACATTAAGATTTACAGCTACATTTTTATTCTTTTACTGAAGCAATACAGGAGGACTTTGGTGCTACATCAACCATGACAAAACTTTACAGAATTCATTAAAGTGTACCTATAAGCGTGTTTAACCTTAGTAGACCACCACTAGGACGCAATAGCAAATCACCTCCAGATGCCTACACATCTTCAACAATCTTGTAAAATTAGGAATTTCCTCCTGCAAATACTGACCTCAGTGGACATTAGCACTTGGCCCACCCTTGCTGACCTCCAACGTCTCTCTGTTGGTGTTTTCCCACATAAGCAAGCTCCCTGGATTTAAGGGCTTCCAGGGCACGCTAAATGATCTTTGAATGTGGAACACCAGGAATATACACTCACCAGCCACTTTATTAGGCACACCTTCCTATTGTCGGGTTGGACCCCCTTTTGCCCTCAGAACTGCCTTTCTTTGTGGCATAGATTCAACAAAGTGTTGGAAACATTCCTCAGAAGTTTTGGTCCATATTGACATGACAGCATCATGCAGTTGCTGCAGATTTGTCGGCTGCACATCCATGATGCAAATTTACCCTTCCACCCCATCCCAAAGGTGCAGCCATGCTTTCATGTTGTTTATGCCAAATTCTGACCCTGCCATCTGAATGTCGCAGCTGAAATCCAGACTCATCAGACCAGGCAACATTATTCAATTTTGGTGAACCTGTTTGAATTGTAGCCTCAGTTTCAAGTTCTTAGCTGACAGGAGTGGCACCCAGAGTGGTCTTCTGCATCTGCTTCAAGGTTTGATGTGTTCTGCAATCAGAGATGGTATTCTGCATACCTTGGTTGTAACAAGTGGTTACTTGAGTTACTATTGCCTTTCTATTGCCCAAAGTAAATAGTATACCGCTCAAGTTGACAAAACCAATTTACTCCGCTGACACTACACATGAAAAGGGTGCTGGCCCTGCATGCATCAGAAAACATGTACTGAAAAAAGTCTGGATGGGCGCACTCCAATGAAATAATCTTTTTTAATCCATATAATAAAACGACAATCCATACAGCAAAATGAGGGTATGAAGTACAGCACAGCTTACGCGTTTCACACCTCTACTGGTGCTTAATCATGGTGCTGTACTTCATACCCCCATTTTGCTGTATGGATTGTCATTTTAATATGTGGATTAATAAAGGTGATTTCATTGGAGTGCCCATTCTCCTCTGTCTTCTGACATCAATAACGCAGAGCTGAAGTTTATTGCTCTTTCTTTATTTGTCTGCCCCACCAGTATCTGGAACTGCCTTCTCCCAGCCATGTACTACTCCCAAGGTTTCTGGGTCGGAAACCCATCTCTTAAGGTTTGATGTATGTCTTCCTCTGCTTCAATGCCTCCAAAACTGCCAGCATCCTTCTCCTCCTCTTGTGTGTTTTGTGGCGTCACAAGAATGGTGTCTGCATAAAGTGGGCCTTAAGAGGAAAGGAAGTTCTCCTCTTACTCCTGCTGCTCTGCCGTGAGTGCCCTGTCCACTCAGTGTCTGCTCCAGCAGGAACAGAACAGGGATTGTGTCACTGATGCATGCATTGTCATTGCTCACCATCCTTGTGACCTCCTCAAATGGTGACAGTACAGTGCATGCATCCTGATTCAGTAGACATTGATGTGGGGAGAGAAAAAAGAGCTGGTCTGAGCCTGTCGTTGCGCTATATTGACACAGGTACTCATTGACGGCCCTCTGATGCATGTGCAGCCACTGCAGCATTGCCAAAGTTGAGTTCCAATTGGTAGGCATGTCAAAAATCAGGCAGTTTACGGGCAGGTTGAATTCCTGCTGAATTTCAGACAGCCAAGCACCGCCTGTGTTCGACCACCTGAAATGGCTACAGACTTCTCTGGCCTACTTTAGCAGATCTTCCAACCCTGTATATCCGTTTAAGAAATGCTGCACCACCAAATTGAGGACATGTGCCAGGAATGGCACATGTGTCAACTTTCCCTGTCTAAGGACAGGAGGTCAGTGCCATTATCCCACACCACCATTCCTGGCTCCAGCTGGTTTGGCTTGAACCACCTCTGGGCCTTCCCCTACAGAGCTGAAAGAATCTCTGCTCAGGTGTGGCTCCTGTCCCCTAGACAGACCAGCTGAGGCACTGCATGGCATATTTTAGCCTGACTCATTGAATAGCCCCTTGAATGCTTAGGGGATATTGGTGGTTCATAGGTCAATTCTTAGGACAATTCAGCAGAGAAGGGCATGGAGGAGGAGGGGTGGAGCTGACAAATCACGTATCATCACCACCAGCTGTGTGGAGGCGTGGCGGAAAAACATACTGCAGCAGTAAGCCCTGTCCTGCATGCTTCTGAATTGCAAGCAGAGTTACCCAGTGTGCTGTGAATGAAATATAGCGCTCCTGACCATGCTTGCTGAACCACATGTATTTGTGTGAAAAAAAGATAAAAATTTCACATGGATACAGCGTTGTATGATGGGGCAATTGTCATTCAAATTGTGACAGTGCCAAAAGCTGAACATGTACCTGGGCAGGAAGGGGGTAAAAGTGTCCTGTATTGTGGTGGTTAAATAAAATATGGACATATTACAGCATCACTAATCACTGGCCAATAGAGTTGGGCCGAATGCCCCCCCCCCCCCGTTCCATTTGTGGCAGAACTCTTGAACACCGCAAAAGTTCTGACATAAACCCTGTTAAAGTCTGTGGGACCCCAACTTGAAAAATCAAAAGTTCCCATTTTTAAGGCGTATGTGGCCATAAAAAGGTTTTTTTTTATATTGTTTTTACAGGAGCATGAATTTTAATGATGTTTAAAGTGAAAGAATAAAAATTAAACATTGCTTTAAATGTAGTGGAGGGTCCCCTCAGTCTGCCTGTAAAGTGGCGCATCTGTACCCTGTATAGAACCTGCTGCAGCAAAACTGACATTTATAAAGAAAAAAATACATTCAAATTGCCAGCAATATAATACAATTGCCGGCAATGCAATTTTTTTTTATGTGGTATGGGGGTCCCCCCCCCCAAATCCATACCAGGCCCTTAAGATCTGGTATGGATTTTAAGGGGAACCCCATGCCAATATATAAAAAAGAGTGGTGCCCCCCAAAATCCATTCCAGATTCTTACCCGAGCATGCAGCCCAGCAGGTCAGGAAAGGGGGGGACGAGCAAGCACCCCCTTGTGATGTGACAGACTGGTGCATTCTTGGTTGATGACAGCACAAGGTGGCCCTGCCCCTTACCTATTTAACAACTGTGATTAATGATGGATCTACATCAAGGGCCATTTTTATTTAGTTTTTTTTTAAATAAAGGATTTGTCAAAAACTACCTCCTGTCTTTATTTTTGAAAATTTTTGTTGAATAAGTAGGGGTACAAGGTACCCCATACTCAGTCACATGGGGGCAGGATTTGTGGCC
The DNA here is from genome assembly GCF_905171775.1 of Rana temporaria. Classification (NCBI taxonomy): domain Eukaryota; kingdom Metazoa; phylum Chordata; class Amphibia; order Anura; family Ranidae; genus Rana; species Rana temporaria. Next base: position 438,261,872 of record NC_053489.1, on the reverse strand, counting down.
CCCTTGTTAAAGGGGGCTTCCAGATTCCAATAAGTCTCCTGCCCGCAGACCCCCACAATCACCACCCAGGGTTGACAGGAAGAGGCCTTTGTCCCCATCAACATGGGGACAATGTGCTTTGGGGCAGGGGGCATGTGGCCTGGTATGGTTCAGGAGGATGGGGCACTCGCTTGTCCATTCCTTTCCCCTTAACAGACACCAATTCACTGTGCCCTGATTGGGCAAAGCTTCCCACCAAGTGCCCCACCAATTTGGATGTTCGGGCTGAACTTTTGCTCTGCTCGCCCAGCTCTACTGTCCAACAGTGAAGCATAGAAGGTTGACATTGATTTTTTCCCTTCGTACTCACCATAATGCTCAATGATGTACTGTGCAGTGCTCTGTTTTTCCATGTGCTGCATTTTGGAAGCATTGCTTTCAATTGACGTAAATAGACAGCCCATTCAAAATACAGCCTGCAGGAATTTTCCTCCAAGAGCAATGCTAGTTTCACCATATTGTTTCTGCAAAAAGTAAAGTCTATACATTTTGCCTGGATTGTGAAATGTGGGGAAATACATGACAGTGCAGCTGGTGAGCTCAGTCCCTTAGTAAGCACAGTAATTAGATTGTTTTTGAGCACTGCAGTTTCTAATTGTTATGCATTATTGTAACGCTCCATGTGCATATACTGCATTTTAATCACACACATTTACACCTACTGAATTTAAACTCAGATTGGACTATTTGCTCATCCTAAACATCTCTCTTCATTTAGATGCACTGCATAAAATGAAACATTTGTTAAGCAATACCCATCGTGTTTAATAAATTGTGGGGGATAATTGAGGATAGAAACTTCAGTCCAGATAAAGGCAAGTAAAACTTTAGGAATGCAAAAAGGAACCAGGTTACTGGAAATCTGAGTTTTGTCTAACTAAAATATGTGCTGTAGTTCAGTGTTGCTGAGGTTTGTTTTCCAATGAGTGAATTATTGCTGTAAACCAGGTATATCAAACAAGAGTTTTGGGGCTTCATGCAGTCTCCTCCTCAGGACTTCAGAAAAACATTTTAAGGGCCAATTCTCTGGGTTAAAACAGTTTAGGTTGTGATTTATACTGCAGGGAAAAAAAACACATTCAGTACATCTCTGCAATACATTCAATCTTCCCAATATTTTGTCCCTTTAAAGACCCTGGAAGTTGATCTGCTAGAAAAACACTTGGGGCCAGATTCAGGTAGAATTCCGGCGGCGTAACATATTGCATTTACGTTACACCGCCGCAAGTTTTACGGGCAAGTGCTTGATTCACAAAGCACTTGCCTGTAAACTTGCGGCGGCACAGCGTAAATCCGTCTGGTGCAAGCCCGCCTAATTCAAATGGGGCGTGTATCATTTAAATTAGGCGCGTTCCCGCATGCTCCGTTTTGAAATTTCCCGCCGTGCTTTGTGCGAAATGACGTCGCACCGACATCATTTTTTGAACGGCGACGTGCGTTACGTCCTTTCCTATTCACGGACGACTTACGCAAAAAAAAATTTTTTAATTTAAGCCAAGAAATAGCAGCTGTAACTTTACGCCGGGAAAAGCCGACTAGCGACGACGTAAGAGAATGCGACGACCGCGCGTAACTTCGTGGATCGCCGTAAACAGCTAATTAGCATACCGACGTGGAAAACAACGCAAACTCCACCCAGCGGGCGCCGACAGTATTACACCTACGATCCGAAGGCGTACAAAGCCGTACGCCTGTCGGATCGAAGCCAGAAGCCGTCGTATCTTGGTTTGAGAATTCAAACTAAAGATACGACGCAGCAAATTTGAAAGTACGCCGGAGTATCAGCAGATACTCCGGCGTACTTCTTCTGAGAATCTGGCCCTTTTCTCCTAATTTCCTCTTGTGGACTGAGAAGATAAGCCCTTTTCTGGACCTTAATCACTAGAAATGGTGACAGCCTATTACATTCCCATAATATATGCATCAAATTACCTATTTTTCCACACTGTCACAAATTTGATTCTGAAGTACAGTATCTGTAAATATTTTGGATAGTCTAAAGAGAGTTATATACCACTTATGTAGGATCTTTAGGGCGGTATCCCCAAGGTTTAACGCATAGGCCCAGATCCACAAAGAAATTACGCCGGCGTATCTATTGATACGCCGCGTAATTTCTACGATGCCCCATCGTATCTTTGTTTTGTATCCACAAAACAAGATACAACTGAATGTGGGCTTGATCCGACTGGCGTACGTCTTAGTACGCCGTCGGATCTTAGGTGCATATTTACGCTGGCCGCTAGGTGGCGCTTCCGTTGATTTCCGCTTAAGTATGCAAATGAGCTAGATACGGCGATCCACAAAGGTACGTTCGCCCGGCGCATTTTTTTACATTGTTTACATAAGGATTTATTTGGTGTAACGTTACCCCTGCTCTATTAGGCGTACGCAATGTTAAGTGTGGACGTCGGGCCAGCGTCAAATTTTCCGTTGTTTGCGTAAAACGTTCGCGAATAGGGCTTTGCGTAAATTACGTTCACGTCGAAAGCATTGACTATTTGCGACGTGATTTCGAGCATGCGCACTGGGATGCCCCCACGGACGGCGCATGCGCCGTTAAAAAAAAATCGTAATTTACGTGGGGTCAAGTAGAATTAAAATAAAACACGCCCACATTTTTGTCATTTGAATTCCGCACCCTTACGCCGACACATTTACACTACGCCGCCGTAACTTTAGACAAAGTGCTTTGTGAATACAGCACTTGCCTCTCAAAGTAGCGGCGGCGTAGCGCAACTACGATACCTGCTTAAAATTACGCCGATCTACGTGGATCTGGCCCAAAGTCTTTAATGGTTTTAGTGTTAAAATTGTTAAAGGGGTGGTTCCCCCTAAAACACATTGCTAACAATAGATTCCTAAGACCCGTTACACTGCGGGTAGGCTGGCTTTTTTTTTTTTTTTTTTTAGTACATACCGATATCTCCCCGTCTCGTTCCTTGTCGGTGGGCGTTCCTAGTTGATTGACGTTCCTCGGAGGGGCGCGTACGTGACGTCACGACTTTCCGAAAGAAGCCGAACGTCGCTGCGCATGCGCCGTATAGAGCCGACTCTATACGGCGCATGCGCAGCGACGTTCGGCTTCTTTCGGAAAGTCGTGACGTCACGTACGCGCCCCTCCGAGGAACGTCAATCAACTAGTTCCGCCCACCGCCTAGGGACGAGACGGGGAGATCTCGGTATGTACGAAAAAAAAAAAAAAAAAGCCAGCCTACCCGCAGTGTAACGGGTCTTAGGAATCTATTGTTAGAAATTAGTTTTAGGGGGAACCACCGCTTTAATGACTTCACGTTGCGAGTGGACACTCTGTTTACAATTCTTTTTTCCACTTGAACATATGATGATTTTATTAATTAAATATTATACTGTAGAACCAAGATATACCACCTTTTAGAGAAGAGTGTTAAGATATGTCCACACTGCGGAGTCCAGCTCAGTTTTCCTATTGGAATAGTGGTGGTGGAATTAATGTATTTGCAAGAAGTGAAAAATAATATCCCCTATGTTATTTGGTGAAAGACCTTCCACAGTACGAAGACCTCCGCTGGTCCATGCAGTTACCCTTAGAAGGGATGAGGAAGTCTACAATGTATCCCATACCCATTCACATGGGGCGGCCTGGTATGGTTCAGGACGGGAGGAGGGCGCTCGTTCACCCCCCTAATCCTGTACTTGCATGCTCGGATAAGGGTCTGATATGGTCCCCATACACTTTTTATGGTAATAACTTGCATATAAGCCTTTAAAATTAATACTTTGGATTTTTCATGTTCGTGTCCCATAGACTTTAATAGGGTTCACATATTCGCACAAATGTTTTGCCTGTTCGCTTGTTCTAGTGCGAACCAAACCGGGGGGTGTTCCGCTCATCCCTATTCTCCATATGTTTGACACATAAGCACTGCCATGACAGACAGTAAGATAGTAAAGCACATAATACTACTATCAGGTTCAACAACACAGGAAATCAATTAATCAAAGAAAAAAATTGTGCAATATCCTGCTCTGTTGGCTGGCATAATGTCAACTAGGGTTGCACTGGTACCACTTTTTTAAGACCAAGTACAAGTACTCATCAATTCTGATTACCAATACTTTTTTTAATGTCATGTGACAGTGGCACTAATATGCAACACTAATGGGCATTGATAGGTGGCACTGGTGAGGCGTGGACTGTGTCAGTAGTTATTTATTTTATTATTTTGTTTACAATTTTATTTTTTAAAATGTTATTATTTTATTATTTTTTACAATTTATATTTTTTTACAATGCTTTTTTTTGTGGGGGGGGGTGTCAGTGTTTTTTTTTATTATTATTATTTTTTTTAATTTTACATTCAAATATTTATTACAATTTTTCTTAAATTTTTTTATCAAACCTGTTAGGGGGTCTTTGGTGGGATATCAGGGGTCTAAACAGACCCCTGACATCTCCCTTTTGAGACAGGAAAAGGGATTGAGGACACAGATTTCCCAGTCCCTGTCTCTGCAGCCTCAGCTGCACTGAAGATAAATGGACAACATTTTTTTTTTCTCGGCTCGTCGTAGTGTTGTATGTCACCGCGTTCTTGATGGTCGGAATTTGGTGTGACAGTGCAAGAAAATCCGATAGTGTGTACAAGGCATTACTCTGTTTTCTATGCCCACTGTGAGCTTTTCACAATGTGAATGATAGGCTGCAGCAAATCAGATAGAGATTGCCTCATTTCCTGTGTAGCCCTTTCCACCACAGTCTTACTGTCTTAGGTCCACTCATCAAAGCTCAGCATCACATGTGGATGTTAACTAGGGCAGACTGCATGAAAATACAATCTTCCCAGAGGCATTGCAAGGATTGTAAAATACCTGGGCAGCACATCTTTGGTTCACCACAAGGAAAGCAGTAATGTGCCAGTAAATGATGGGTTAACAGTGGGAGGGGCTTAAAGGGCATGGTTAAACAAAACCCAAGCCTTCATGTACCTTTAAAGTATGTTTTAATTGCTGTGCCACAGTAAGAGTCTCACAGACAGGATAGATTTAAACCTTAACAATACATAAAGTACAAGAGTCAGAGGAGTCTAACGCACATAGAACAGTCGTGTGGTGGTGGTGGTGGTGTGTAATGCAAAGAGTTCAAAGGTGAGGAGTATGCAGCACACAGAGTGCTGCAGTCAGTGCTTGGTTTAGGAGTACATAACACACAGGGGTCAGTAATATGTTTTGCACGGAATGCATAGAAGATGCATTGTATGGGCCAGGAGAGTAGGCGTCGAGGAGTGAAAAATTTCCACTGCAAGCAACACTCTCCCCACTTTACTCTTTCATCAACCATCCCCCCTCCCTACTCCAAAAAAAAATCATCACTAATCTGCCCGCTCACCGTTTCCATTGCAACCCCCCTCCCCCAAATCTTCCTCTTCCCAAGGAAAACCCTTTACCCTCAACCCCCCAGCACAAATCCTCTCCACACCTTTCCCACTTAAATCCTCTTACCATTCCAGCACAATCCCTCCCCCAAATCCACCTTCTTGCACAAATTCTCTTCCCCTCCAAAGCCCAATAAATTGGCCCCCTACTCCAGTCCACACTTCTATCATAAATTACACCCAACCCTCCTTCATAGAACAAATATTCTTCAACCCCCCCACTCGGAGCACAAATACTTCCCTTCAATGCGAGTAAAAACTTCTTACAGGAAGTAACCTGCTAACCCTGCACTTCTGGCAGAGCCCCATTTATAAGATGAGTGGAGTCTAGTAAGGAAGAAACTGTGTACCGTGGAAAGAAAGGATATGACAGGGTGCTAAATAGAATGAGGAAAGGATGGTCGGTACTCCCAAACAGCTCAGGTGAATAAAAGAGGAGTGACCTCAACCTACATGTTTCCACCAAACCATGCGCCCTAAACTATAAATGACATGGCTAAGCCCCGGTGGGCGGGTTGAAATTAATCAAGGTGTGTAGTTTGGTGGAGATATGTAGGCCAAGGCCATCCCTTTTTGTGTATTCACCTGGACTGGTTGGGAGTAGTGGCGATCCTTTCCTCTTTATATTTACTAGCCCTCTGGATTGGTATCAAGATAAGTCTGCACCCCATGTTCTGGGACACAGGTATATGCTTTCACCTCTACTTTGGGCAGCGCCAAAAGCAATATAACAGGTCACTGGGTGCTAAATGGAGCTACTGTATGTTCAATTCTCCCATGTGTGCTTCCCTAGTTATGGGCCTTGTGATACCTGACATTCAGCACCAGAGAAGAAGAGGATCCAGGCTGCTCTGTGCAAAACCACCTGCACATGGGAGGTAAGTACTGTATAACATGTTTTTTTTTAACAAGCCTTTAAAATCACTTTCAGCGGAGCTGCGGTGGCTCAACGCGATTGGCACTGTGCTGACAAGCCATTCACCTCTGCAGCTAGGGGTTCAGATCCTGGTCTCGGCTACATGTGAATTGAGTTTGGTGGTCTCAGCCCGGCTCCCGGTGGGTGTGCTATGCGAGGTAAGCCTGCGCTTAGTACGCCCACCCCCTCCCACAAAAACCACCACACTTACACACGCACTCAAAATTGAGTTAACATGCACGCACTTTGACCACGCGGTCTCTAAAAAGAGAGGCGAAAGACTAACGGGGCTGGTTGAGCGGGCTAGATCCTCTCACTCCCTTGTAGGGAGTCCCTCTGCCCCGTTGGGCTTCAAAGCGGAGCAGGTAGGGCGGGCTGTGTGGGAGGACTCCCTCACACACCCGCCATTGCCATTGCCGGGGCATGGAGAAAGATGGCAGATTGCCTCTGGGGGAGGCCTGCCTACTCCCATCTCCTGCAGTCCGGCTCCTCTCTCGAGTACACGCACAAAATACACTTTAAAAAAAAATATCACTTTCAGCTTTATTGTTTGCACAAGTAATAGGAAACTTAAAATGTGAAGCCATTTTTTTAACCAGTGTTTTGACAAATAACTTTAATATTCAAAACAGTAATTTAGTCTAAGTGCAGAACATTAAAAAAGATTAACTGAGACTGCTCATAAATTTGAAAATATGCTTTTATAATATCATACAACTAGGTTGTAATAGCCCATGAAATATTTATATTTGTAAGTATGTTTCCATATATTTAAAACTCCCTAATAGTGACGTGAATAATTTTGTACTTTGAGTAACTGTATATTTTTCTTGTTTTTATCCATAGATATAAGTCGGGTGATAGGGGGCGCTGTTGGAAATGAATATGTTAGTCACTAAAATAATCAAGTGGCTAATAAACGTGGTGGGTGTATTCTATCCTTTTGGATCCCAGACAGGTGTTCCAAATATAAGGTAGATTACTTCTAGACAATAGAAAACAATTGTATAGACAAATAAAATAAACATTGCTGTGATATGTACCAAATTAATATATAAAAAGAACTATATAGTTGGATATGTCACAAATGACCAAACATTTAGTAAACACTGGATCCCAAAAAAAGGAAAGTCCAAAGTAAATGGTGTATCCCTTGCCAGGAGTGAGAAAATAAATAGTTGAATAAATGTCACTGAAATATTAGTTTTAGTGTCACTGTGTAGATCTTGGTGTACTTGATACACAAATCTTCTTATTCAATTAGTGCCTTTGAGTGCTCCTTCACCATAGTAAAAACAATCAACACCCAAATGTGCTCAGATAGTGGTAATGCGTTTATCAGAACCTTTGGATCTCTTTAATGAAAAAGATGGTCGGAATCACATATGCAGGATAATGCCTGCATGCATGTCATACGTCACAGATGATAGACAAACACCTTATTCTCCAGTTTTCAAAGATGGGACATGGTACAGAAAAAAACTTCCATAGTGCAACCGGTTTTTAATAAAAATAGGAATTAAAAGACATGGGCCAAGTGGCCACTTACATTAAAAAGTCCCCACCCCGGCACTGGGGCTGCAAGCTTGTCAGTAAAGCACGGATTCCTACACCTCCGTGTCGGCGCAATCCAGGAACCTGGATGTTAGGGCATACAGCACGTGACCAGGCTACACCGCCGACTTACGTTTCGTAAGATTACGTCTAATTTTAAAAGTCTGAAACAAGTTTAAAAAATGTATGAATGGCTAATTCAAATTAATAAAGGTACTTAAATCGACCACCAGATGGTGTATTATCCCTACATTGAGCCAAGGGTCTAAAATTCATTATAGAACTTTCTCGTCAATGCCCCTATAGGACAGACGGGAAAGACAAATTACATATTAATCTAAGATTTGGCACCATTTTTAAACGCATAATCATGATGAAGATGAATATTAATGGTTACTTGTCCACCCAGGAAAAACTTTCTAATGGTGGATATCGATCATTATTTATTGATCATATTTATTATCTATGGATATCTTCTAACATCTAATAGATGGGCAGAATATTCTAATGATCAATATCCACCATTAGAAAGTTTTTCCTGGGTGGACAAGTAACCATTAATATTCATCTTCATCATGATTATGTGTTTAAAAATGGTGCCAAATCTTAGATTAATATGTCATTTGTCTTTCCTGTCTGTCCTATAGGGGCATTGACGAGAAAGTTCTATAATGAATTTTAGACCCTTGGCTCAATGTAGGGATAATACGCCATCTGGCGGTCGATTTAAGTACCTTTATTAATTTGAATTAGCCATTCATACATTTTTAAACTTGTTTCAGACTTTTAAACTTAGCTCTTGTATAGCGAGTGCGGGAGCCCTTGATTGAGAGTTAAACAGTGCGTACAGGGTTCACGAGGGTATATCATTTACTGTGCATGTAATCGATTGATCTTTAATTTTTGCTTGATGTAATGACCAATCCGTCACTGGGAACTGCACTCCAATTGGCTGAAACCGTTGGCAATCAAAATCAACTTCCGCCATTGCACAGATTTAAACACGTGACTACTGTGACCAGGCGCGCCCCCCTGAAGATGTAATCTTACGAAACGTACGTCGGCGGCGTAGCCTGGTCACGTGCTGTATGCCCTAACATCCGGGTTCCTGGAGAGAGCGAGCAGCCGACGGTGGAACACACGCGATTGCGCTGACACGGAGGTGTAGGAATCCGTGCTTTACTGACAAGCTTGCAGCCCCAGTGCCGGGATGGGCACTTTTTAATGTAAGTGGCCACTTGGCCCATGTCTTTTTATTCCTATTTTAATTAAAAACCGGTTGCACTATGGAAGTTTTTTCTGTTCCATGTCCCACCTTTGAAAACTGGAGGATAAGATGTTTGTCTATCATCTGTGACGTGTGACATGCATGCAGGCATTATCCTGCATATGTGATTCCGACCATCTTTTTCATTAAAGAGGTCCAAAGGTTCTGGTAAGCGCATTACCACTATCTGAGCACGTTTGGGTGTCGATTGTTTTTACTATGGTGAAGGAGCACTCAAAGGCACTATTTGAATAAGAAGATTTGTGTATCAAGTACACCAAGATCTACACAGTGACACTAAAACTAATATTTCAGTGACATTTATTCAACTATTTATTTTCTCACTCCTGGCAAGGGATACACCATTTACTTTGGACTTTCCTTCTTTTGGGATCCAGTGTTTACTAAATGTTTGGTCATTTGTGACATATCCAACTATATAGTTTTTTTTATATATTAATTTGGTACATATCACAGCAATGTTTATTTTATTTGTCTATACAATTGTTTTCTATTGTCTAGAAGTAATCTACCTTATATTTGGAACACCTGTCTGGGATCCAAAAGGATAGATTACACCCACCACGTTTATTAGCCACTTGATTATTTTAGTGACTAACAAATTCATTTCCAACAGCGCCCCCTATCACCCGAAACATTCATTAAATAAGGGGTATACACTCTATTTTCACAGGGGAGCAGCTTAGAATTAAATTAAATACACCTAAGGTTCTGTATTTTTTTTATCTATTTATCACGTATAGTTTCACAAACACGTAATTCAATTGTTGGCGCAAAAATTATATATTTTTTACCTTTATCCATAGATAAAATATAATAATTCACTCCCTAAGTATACAATTTGGCTAGGTCCAAAAACACTTTGAGGCCTTGTACTCACGACCGGATCTGTGCGCTGGAAACTGTCTGCCCGACAGTTTCCGGCGTACAAGGCTGATTTGTGTTTGGTTCCGCTGGCGTGTACACACCAGCGGACCAAATTACCGTCGTACCGGAACGCGTGCACGTAAACTACGTACGACGTCACTATAAAGGGGAAGACCAAACTTAATGGCGCCGCCCTCTGTTCCTCTTTTGCTAGTTACGGGTTTGCTCGTGTTAGTGAAGGTTTGGTTAGAGCTGATTCGCGCTTCTCGGTCTCCAGGCTTTGACAGCGTGTATTCACGGGTTCAGTGCGTGTGCTTGCGGTAACGTAGTTGTCATTCGGCTATAGGCTAGCAGGTTGTTTCTGCTTTAGCAGTTGCATCCTGTGCGCTCGTATCTGTTTGTCACGCGTTTGTCGCAGGTAGTGCTGGATTTGCGAGTGCTTTCTGTTTGAGTGTGTTCTTGACTGACCAGCCGGCCGGTTTGAAGCCATGATGGAGCAGCAGCGTCAATTTTCGCGAGTTGGTGCTGTTTATGGGATGGCTGCTGGATATGTTCATTTTTCCAGTACTTTGGCCAGAAACAGGGGGCGGAGGCGTTTCTGGACCAAGAATTGGTTGCGCCAGCGTGACCAGTTCTCACATATGCCTCTGCTTAGGGAACTCCAGGAGAATAATCCTAATGACTTTAGGAATTTTCTCCGCATGACGGACCCCGTATTCAACAGTCTGCTGGAACTTCTGTCCCCCTATATCACGAGGCAGGACACTGTGATGCGCCAAGCCATCACGGCCGAGCAGAGGCTTATTGCCACGTTGCGGTACCTGGCGACTGGGAGGAGCCTGCAGGACCTCAAGTTCTCAACAGGCATCTCTCCGCAGGCGCTTGGGGTCATCATACCGGACACGTGTGCTGCCATCATCAAAGTTATGCATGAGGAGTATATTAAGGTAAGTTTCCTGGCTGTAATAATGTTGCTAACTAACTTAATTTTTAATTTCCCAGATATGCTGTGTGTTTAACTAACGTTCCCTTTTCTCCCTATGCATGTTGATATCAGCTTTACATGTTTTTTTCTTGGCCTACCTGCATATTTGTCCCTTACCCAATATTAACCTGTCCAGCATGCTATCCTAGGGACAAACCCACCTTGCCATTTTTTAAAACAGGACTTTTTGGTTTTTGTGTCCCCCCCCCCCCTTCAAACTTTTATTGTCCCCATCAGAGGGCTGTGGGGTCTCTTAATGAAGTGGCCCTATATATTTCATTTCCCAAATTCTCCATGCAAATTTTTCTTATGCAATTTTAATACTTTGAAGTGTCACAAGGATGCTTGTAGGATGTTTTGATTCCAAAGTACTAAATCTCTTTTTTTGTTTGTCCCCACAGCTACCCTCCACACCACAGGAATGGCAGTCTGTGGCTTCCCAATTTGCCCAGCGGTGGGATTTTCCTAACTGCGGTGGAGCAATAGATGGGAAACACGTCCGCATTGTGCCCCCACCCCACTCGGGGTCCTACTATTATAATTACAAGGGTTATCATAGTATTGTGTTGATGGCGGTGGTGTCGGCACAGTATGAGTTTCTATATGTGGACGTGGGGAAGAACGGCCGGATGTCTGATGGGGGAGTGTTCGCACGGACTGATTTCTATGATCGTCTCCAAGCTGGTGGTCTGGCATTGCCACCAGATGAAGATAATGTGGAAGGACTTCCGTTTGTGTTCCTAGCGGACGAGGCTTTCGGGCTTGGTCCTCACCTCATGCGGCCTTTTCCCCAGAGGACCCTCACCTCAGAGAGGAGTGTGTTTAATTTTCGGTTGGCCAGGGCTCGGAGGGTAGTCGAGAATGCCTTTGGGATACTCACCAACCGGTTCCGCCTGTTCAGGACATCGATACATCTGGCGGAATATAAATTGGACACCGTTGTATTTGCCTGCTGCATTTTGCACAACTTTTTACGCAGGCACTCCCAGACGTACCTACCCGACATCGGTTCTGAGGCAAGACTACCCTCAGATCCCCTTCCCGGGCTGGACACTGGTCGCGCTGGCTTGGCCCCCCAATCAGCTCGTGAGGTACGCGACAAATATGTTGAGTACTTCATGGGTCGGGGGGCCATTGCTATGCCAGATCATATTTCTTTCTAATTCGGCCCCCAAAGAAAGGAATATTCTCTCAAATAAAAAATAATTAGACCATTGGACTTTATACAGTTGTTTGTCATTAATGCTTTTTCTCGTTTTATCTGTCTTCCTGGTTCTCTAACTAACTTTTTCAATTTTAATGCATAATTGATTTCTCCACTTTTAGTAAATGACCACATTTTGCACAGTATTCACTCATCTACAAACAGGGTATTGAGTCTAGAAATAAGAAGCAACTCCATTTGTACATTTTGAGGTCAAGTTTTTAAATTTTTGCTTGTTCATGACCCAAAAAATTATTTTAAATTTTTTTCATTACTCCCTTCTTTTGTACTTAGGAGTCTACAAAATATTTTTTTTTTTTTTTTTTTTAAGGTAATTCAACCAAAAATATTATGCAGATTATACCTTTTTTAACAAGTTCACATTTTTGTTTATCAAATATAGTTAGATTTATTGTTTACATATATATATATATATAGAATATTCTTGGTGGGGTGTTTACCGCCTTAGTATTTTTTATTTTCTGCATATTTTTTATGCACAAAAACCAAAATTTTTTTAAGAATTTTGATTTTTTTTGGTGTGTTTTTCAATAAGAAAATGTGTTGTTAAGATTTAGGAGTCAAATCTCGACTTCACTAAATTCAGTGATTAGAGAGATTTATAATTCTATATATATATCTTTTAAATTTTTTGTCGGTGTTTATTCTTTATGGTCTAAACTTTATAGTATCCAAAAATGTTCAACATGGTCAAAAAGTAACAAAATACAATTATAAAAATATAAAAACTCACAACAGCAGTCAGTCATGGTGTGCTTTCACACTGGAACACGCCAAAATTTGAAGATACACACATTCAGTGCAAACTCGCCAAATGTCATTGGTTCAACAGACAAATGGCCACATGTGCTATCTGACATCATGGGTGATCAATGTCTGTGTTCTGTGGGAGCAAACCCTTCCTCTCAACTACTTGAGGATGGAGGAGGGGGTTGGACCCACAAAGCACAGACACTAGATATTCTGTGATGGCAGATAGCACATGTTGGCACACTGTGTGTGTATCTTCAAATTTTGGCGTATTCATTATTAAAACAGTAAAAATGTTTGTGGGGGCGGGGGATGGGCGGGGGGTGTTTCAGTCTTTGACACGGCCCATCATGTCAATAATATTTTTAAAATTAGATTCGATGACCATCATTCTTTGCCGCATATTGTCCATTTCCGTGCAGCATTCCAAAAGGACATTTGTTAAATTCTCTTCCATGACAACCATCCTTTCACGCATATTGTGCATTTCAGTGCTGCACTCCATTACCTGCTGAATAATTATAGCAGCACTTGCACGTGAAAATATTGGCACACCATCCTCCTCCCCTAAAAAAACAAAAAAAAGGGTCATTTACAAAATTATTTTTCGATGAGGCCTATCTACATATGTTTTTTTTAATCAAGCTAGGGTGACACTGACCTGATGGGCTTCTCCTTTCAACCTCTTCGACATCTTCTATCACTCCTCCTTCTTCCACCACCTCACCATCATCTTCTATCACTCCTCCTTCTTCCACCACTTCCCCATCATCTTGGACTCCTCCTTCATCCATCAATCCACCTTCTTTCAATTCGCCAAATTGTTCTTCCGCCACTTGCCCTTCATCTGCTATAAATTCTAAGTCCAAAATTACTTCTTCCTCCTCTCTTCCTTCCTCCTTTCTTCCTTCCTCCTCTCCTTCCACATCCTCTTCTCCTTCCACATCCTCTTCTCCTTCCACATCCTCTTCTCCTTCCACATCCTCTTCTCCTTCCACATCCTCTTCTCCTTCCACATCCTCCTCCTCCTCCACATGTTGAGATGGCAGATTTTGGCCTTGTCTGGCCCTCTCTGCCTCCTCCAAATGCTGGCGACTTCTTTCCCCTGAAATAAACAAAAAAAAATGTAGACTCATCAGCACACAGATATTGGAGAGCATACATCGCACACATTGCTTAGAAGAGGCTTTCATTTAGTTACTTTTATCTTTCACCAAACCTACATTTTGGAATTACTTCTATGGCAAGCTCTGATCCTGCCCCTTTTTAGCAAAGTGACACACATGGATGTCCCCCCTAAACAGTATTTCTGGGAGACCCTACCAAAACCCATTTTTGATTTGGGGAGACACAGGTGCTCTGCATTGCAGATGTGAAAACATCTGCTTTATTACCACTGTTTTTAGAATGAATCCTGTTTGCCTTTCCCATTCTCATAATTTTATTTTCTAGAACTAGCTTTTACACAATGTTTACAAACAAAGTTTTTGGCCAGTGAGCCATGTCCAGGTGTGTTGTTCCTGGAATAACCGAGCCTTTCTGAGAAACTATGTGATGTTACGTTGTTTACTAAGAACACTATTTGTAAATATGTAGGTATTTATGTCATAAAAAAAAAATGACAACATGTCTTTAAAATTACAAGCAGGCCAAGGAGGCAGATGGTGAAATATACATGGCAACACATTATTGCAGACAATCACCCACCCCCCCCCCACCCCAATATATATTTACTTACTTTTACGCAGAATTTTAAGTATTTTCTTCATCTGATGTGGCTCCCTCAATTTTAAGTCTGACCAGCGTTTCCTCAGCTGTTCCTTGGACCTGGTGATCCCAAACATCCTCTGCATTCTCCTCGCCACCTTGTCCATAATATGTGCCTTTCGGCGGTTAGGGGTCTTGTATGGCCCTAATTCACCATCATAGTCCTTCTTTCGCATGATGTAAACTAACTCCACCATTTCCTGGAACCGCATATTAGTGGCTTTGTATCTTCTTGGCCTTGATCGGGACGTCCCTGCCTCTGTCCCTTCACTTGTGGCATGAGAGCATCGTGCCCGCTCGTGTGACATCGCCATCTTTCCTTTCCCACAGAGATTATGGGCGTGGAAAAGATGAATTCTTACGCCATGGGCGGAGAAGAGGGCGGCGTTTAATACATACGCGGAGTGTAGAGAATGCAAACAACGTGTTTACGTCGGTTACGCGGAGAATCTTCGAGCGCATCCAGAACATACACAGTTAACGCCATATTTCCTAAAATCATTGATTAAGGGCCTAGCAAAGGTGACGAGGGCGGGGTTTAATAAATACGCGGAGTGTTTAAAAGGTGCACGCCGTGATTACGCATCTTACGCGGTAATTAGGCGAGCGTGAGAAACGAGGAGCGAGAGACAGGAAGGTAAGGAAATTAAAAATGGGATCAGCAGAGGCCTGGAAAATGTAGACACATGGGATGGGGGTTTGGGCTGTTGGTTGCACCCTTTTTAAGCTATTCTGTCTATGGGGTACCACAATGTTATTTTGGTATCCAAATGCTTTTGGACACCTCACAAAATAGAGATGTGAACAATGCTGTACCTCATTGACAAGTTTTTGAATGGTGTATTCAGATCAGGCAAAGTATTGTTCAAGTGTTGGTTGTACAGAGGTCATTAGGAAGTGTCTTTTATGTCATCCATTGTCAGGGGCATGAGATTTACACATGAAAGAGTGCCTAGATGAATACTGTCATTTGTAAGCATTGTTTATTTTTATATATTAAAAATATTTACTGCAATGTTAACAATGGCTCTGCATCTAGCAAATCAATGTTTGGTACAAGCAATGCGGCCGAGCTGCCAATCATTGTCTAAACAAGAGAGACTGTGTTTGTAATTAGATATAGGTAATAAATTTGAAGACACATATTATATCAAGGTCAACGCTGATCCTTTTGAATATTTATTTTTCTTTGGTTTATGTTTTTTGAATCTAGACTCAAAAAGAAATATAATTTTTCTAAAACTTAAATGGACCAACTACAAACCAAGGAAGCTATAGAGGCCTTACTCCAAAAATATCAGGAGACGCCCATCCTGTGGAATTCAAAACACGCATTATATTGCAATAAAGATGTACGAGCGGCAGCACTAGAAGAGCTAGCAAACTATATGCAAACTTGGGTGCCAGGATGCACTGCCAACATGGTGAAGGATAAACTTGCCAACCTCAGAAGCACATACAGGAGAGCATACAAAGCTAATAAAAGCAAAAAATCGGGAGCAGCAGCAAGACAAGCAAAGGAACCCAAACTGTGGTATTATAAACAGATGGCTTTTTTGCGGGACGAAATGGAAGGCAGGAAAACGATGTCGAGTCTTTCTTCCAACCTTTCCTCCATGCTACCTTCCAGCGGACCTTCCCCAGATGACCACAGCCCTGCAGAGTCGGAGGAAGAGGGCCTGGCTGACAGAGATGCAGATCTGCCACCCTTCGATGAGGAGGTATAGTAGTTTCCTCTATATTTCTGGCGTAAATAATTCTTGGTGGATTAATGATTTGATATTGTAAAAGAAAAGCCAAGCTGGGAAAAAGCAAAAAAAAAGGTGTACAGACAAATAGGTGTCAGAGATGACAACTGCAGGGGTCAGAAGTAGAGTGTATTCAAGTAATAATGAACAGAAAATACTAAACGAAAAACATGAAAATGAGTGTGGTTTTATTTTGGGAAATTGTAAAAAATGTCCTTTTTTTTTCCACACAGGAAGAAGAGATCAGCCAGGAGGTGGCAGATCCTCAGGTGTCTGTCAGCCAGAAGGAGGCCGGGGTCAGTGGCAGCCAGGAGGAGGCCGGGGTCAGTGGCAGCCAGGAGGAGGCTGGGCCCAGTGGCCTGCAGCAGGTCCCCCCGGCCAGGAGAACCACCACCAGCCAGTCTTCTCCCCCCCAGGTGAGGCCATCAGGCCGAAGGAGGCAGTTGAGGCCTGTGGAGGAGGCAAGCCTCCGCATGATACAGGAGGCAAGCGCCATCATGAGGGCCCCCCTCAACCCCACAGAGGCCTTCAGTGCCTCATTGGCCCACGATTTAAATGAAGGGGAGGAGGACCAGAGAAGACTGGCAAAGGCCCTGATGAACCAGGTCCTTTGGTGGATGCAGAGGGGCCTGCTGACCCCAGAGACTGGGCTATGTGACCCGGCCCGGCTTGCGGAACACCATCCTCCTGCTGCCACATCGACCCCACCTGCAAGACCCCGTGTTAGATCCGCTGGAAGGCTGCCTGGAGGGAAGGCTGGAAAGAGGAGGAAACGTTGATTCTCTGCCTTCCATTTCCTTCCACATAAAGGACATCTTGTTTGGACTACCACAGTTTGGGTTCCTTTGTTTCTGTGCTGCTGCTTCATATTTTTGTGTTTGGCTCCTGAGGCTTGGAAGTTTATCCTTCACCATGTTGGAAATGCAAGTTTGCATATAGTTTGCTATCTATTCTAGTGCTGCCGTTCTGTTTATTTTTTGTGATGACATTTGCCTGAATAAAAGGCTTTTTGCTTTCATTTGAAAACATGTCTATTGTTTGTTATACTGTGGGGATTATTAGGCAGCAAACCTTTAATAAATATACAATGGGTAATTTACAAAGGACACACTCCTTGGGGGGGGGGGGGACATTTGGTGTGCCAACATGGTTTAATATTCTCAAATGAAACACAAAAAAAAAAAAAAAAAAAAAAAACAAGAAAAAAACATGTTAAAAAAAATATATATAAATGGTGACATAACTAGAAACAACAAAAAAAAAAAAAAAGATGCACATTCCTTTACAAAAATGACTACTATAAATTATGGAGGACCACCAACCAAAACACACGTCTGGCATAGAAAACATTATTAAAGGATTACATCACAAGCAAGAAATGTGACATTTCAGTATGGGACAACTCTATTGAAATTGCATCAGCAAGAGAACGGGGTTATTCTAGCAAGAGAAGAATTAAGAAAACGAGGCAAGAAAATGTGGTTTAGTGCGCCTTTTTAAGACATTGTTCTCTTGCTAGAATAAAAGGTTTCTAATGACGAATGTGCCATATCCCAAACAAACGCGAGTTTTACCTGAACGAGCGCTCCCGTCTCCTCATTTGGACTGAGCATGCGCGGGGTTTTTGTACGCTGCTTTTGTGTACAGACGACCGAACATGTCTGACGGACACGATTCCAGCAGACTGTTTTAAAGCAAGACCAGGAAACAGTTGTTCGTTGGAAAACGGTCTGGCCGACGATTGTTTGCTGGAATCCTGTCCGTTACTGCCTACACACGAACGAACATGTCCGCTGAAACTGGTCCGCGGACCAGTTTCAGCAGACATGTTTGGTCGTGAGTACGGGGCCTGAGACTTAAAAGGTGATTCCCACCATGTTTTTTCTGCTATAAATGTTTAATAATTATGCATCAGAAGAATTAGACCCGCTGTGAAAATTCTCTAGCTTATATAAGTGGGGATCCTGGAGATGGATGACTTTAGTGGCTCAGTAAGCAGCATTATCCCAGCATGGCAACATACCAACTGGAGTGTACCAGGCTTATTTTAAAGTAGAGCTAACGGCAGGTTCTCTAGTTATGGACATATTTTTAGGTTTCGTTTCAATTGGTTAGACCAGAGAAGAAAATATTAAAGGTGTACTTACGTTTTTTCAAGTCATATTGGAGCTATGTCCATGTGTGTAAAAGACCAGTTAAAAATGCACAATTGCTTGAAGTAATCCAATCTACGTTTAGCTGCGCTAGGTAAATTATGCCCAGGTACAGTAAACTGAAGCCACTCTTGCCCAAGTGGTAAAATGAAACAAAGAAGGGCATTTAATTGTTTATTAAAAACACAGCATATGTATAGGATTTATTTTTAGCTTTGGATAGAGTAAGGGTAGTTATGTCAACAAATTATATGCCACTTCCTGTCCCAGAGATACAGCAGGAAGTGAAACTAAATCTCTATAAATGAGGGTAATCCCACTCTTATGCAGTTGTCACCAGAACAGGTAACCCAATTGGAAAACTTACCTTTACCTTTCGTTCTGGTGTGAACTTTGGATTACCCCTCCAGTAAGGACACAGACAGCAAGTGTTGCCTATATATACACTTGAACAGTCCTTCTCTGCAGTAAACAGTTCCCAAACTCTCATCCAACCAAGACAACAACTGCTCAATGTTTAAGTTTAACTTTTAATGTGATATGATTGTATAAGGTCATACATTAGACTGGCCTTACAATGAAGCATTTTGTGGCAATTAATTAGCTTTCAACAATTGTTTCACAGCTTTCAGGGGTCAAATGAATAGTAACACAAGAAATATAGAATCAAAACCAGATCATTGTCACTTGTTGATCATTTCGCCTAATTTTTGCTAAGACTTAGCTACCTGAAATGAGGAGACCTGTGTGTTGATAGCAGACTGAAAGATTCTTTCAAAGTATAGAATTTTCTCATTAATCCTTTGGGTTTTATTTCTGCTAATCATTAGAGGTGATCAGATAATTGAGCTAAAATATTCAACCTGTGAAATCAGTTGACCATCCTTCAATAGACTTTCAAGGTTTGCCTATGTCATTATTTGCTCTTCACAAAAACTGGGCTAGAAGGGGAGCCTTTAGCCGTAATATCTTATGAGAATTCATCTGCTTAGTGAAACAAGAAATAAAATTGTTTTTTTCTTGGAAAAAAAATTGTGAGTGCTCATTGGGGGGAATTTACTAAAGCCAAATAGACTGTGCACTTTACACTTACAGGTGCACTCTGCAAGTGCAATTGCTTCAGAGGTTACTAAATGAGGCAAAGCTTCACTTTGTAAACAATACCCAATCACATACAATATCTCAAAAAAGTGAGTACACCCCTCACATTTTTGTAAATATTTTATTATATCTTTTCATGTGACAACACTGACACTTTGCTACAATGTAAAGTAGTAAGTGTACAGCTTGTATAACAGTGTAAATGTGCTGTTCCCTCAAAATAACTTAACACACAGCCATTAATGTCTAAACCACTGGCAACAAAAGTAAGTACACCCCTAAGTGAAAATGTCCAAATTGGTCCCAAAGTGTCAATATTTTGTGTGGCCACTATTATTTTTCAGCACTGCCCTAACCCTCTTGGGCATGGAGTTCACCAAAGCTTCACAGGTTGCCACTGGAGTCTCCTCTTTCACTCCTCCATGATGACATCAC
This sequence comes from Rana temporaria, assembly GCF_905171775.1. Classification (NCBI taxonomy): domain Eukaryota; kingdom Metazoa; phylum Chordata; class Amphibia; order Anura; family Ranidae; genus Rana; species Rana temporaria. Next base: position 438,241,633 of record NC_053489.1, on the reverse strand, counting down.
AGAGCTGGTGGATGTTAGTGACCTTGCGCTCCTCCACCTTCCGTTTGAGCATTGCCCACAGATGCTCAATAGGGTTTTGGTCTGGAGACATGCTTGGCCAGTCCATCACCTTTACCCTCCGCTTCGTTAGAAAGGCAGTGGTCATCTTGGAGGTGTGCTTGGGGTCGTTATCATGTTGAAATACTGCCCTGCAGCCCAATCTTTGAAGGGAGGGGATCATGCTCTGCTTCAGTATGTCACAGTACATGTTGGCATTCTTGGTTCCCTCAATGAACTGTAACTCCTCAGTGCCGGCCAGCAATCATGCAGCTTGGTCTCATCAGACCACAGGACATGGTACCAGTAATCCACGTGTTTAGTCTGCTGGTCTTCAGCAAACTGTTTGTTGCTTTCTTGTGCATCATCTTTAGAAGACACTTCCTTCTGGGATGACAGCCATGCAGACCAATTTGATGCAGTGTGCGGCGTATGGTCTGAGCACTGAAAGAATGACCCCCACCCCTTCAACCTCTGCAGCAATGCTGGTAGCACTCATATGTCTGTTCCCCAAAGACAACCTCTGGATATGATGCTGAGCATGTGCACTCAACTTCTTTGGTCGACCATGACGAGACCTGTTCTGAGTGGAACCTGTCCTGTTAAACCACTGTATGGCCACCTTGCTGCAGCTCAGTTTCAGGTCTTGGCAATCTTCTTATAGCCTAGGCCATCTTTATGTAGAGCAACAATTCTTTTTTTTCAGATCCTCAGTGAGTTTTTTGCCATGATGTGCCATGTTAAACTTCCAGTGACCAGTATGAGAGAGTGAGAGTGAGAGTGAGAGTGATAACACCAAATTTAACACACCTGCTCCCCATTCACACCTGAGACCTGGCAACACTAACTAGTCACATGGAGGGAAAATGGCTAATTGGGCCCAATTTAAACATTAGTTATTTTGAGGGGACAACAAATCTACACTGTTATACAAGCTGTACACTCACTACTTTACATTGTAGCAAAGTGTAATTTCTTCAGTGTTGTCACATGAAGAGATATAATAAAATATTTTCAAAAATGTGAGGGGTGTACTCACTTTCGTGAGATACAGTACATAGAAAATAATAAAAAAACAGTATTAAAATGATGACTTTAATAGGATAAGATTAAAGACACTTTTGACGGGACAAAACTCAGATTTTCCGACGGATAAATAAAGAACCCGACTGACTTTTTCCATCGGAAATTCCGACCGTGTGTACGCGGCATTACAAGATGATAGAAGATGCATGCTCGTCAAAGTAAAAGGCAGTCCTGGCATTCCACATGGCTCTGCGGGTTCCACCGCTGTTCTGGAAAGCCGGAGGATTGGGAAGCTCTGACAAGCATGGATCCGTGGAACAGGAAGTGATGTCACTGGTGTCTGATTGGACAAAGGCAGGGCTGGAATCTTGACAATCAGGGCTGCAGTGGTAAAGTCTTTCACCACTGCAGCCCTAAATTGACAGGATTCCACATTCCACAGTCCATGCTGGTCAGCGTGGAGCTTCCTGGTTCCTTGCTCCTTGCTCCTGGAGAAACACTGTGATCCATTCCAGCCAGCTGCCCAATCATCCAGCTACCCTGAACAGCGTTGGGACCCGCAGAGCCATGTGGAATGCCAGGACTGCACTTTACTTTGACGAGCATGCATCTTTTATCAGCTTGTAAGTGTTTTAATCTTATCCTATTAAAGTCATCATTTTAATACTATATTCAGGTCAGCGCCTCCCCCTTCCTTCCTTGTTTTTCCTTACATGTCTTGCCGAGTTGTGCACACACTCTGAAGGATGGCTTCCTTCCTTTTTAACTCTTAATACCCCTTTCTTTTCCAACTACCCAACCTATGGACACATCACCATCCAGCTATTACAGCCACAGACTATACCCCTAAGGAGTACTCCATCTGGAGTGCCAGATAAATACTAATTATACTGCTAATAGAAAATAATAAAAAACTGCTTTTTGATTGGATGAGGGAAGTCAGTATAACTTTCCCCCATTTACTAAGCTTAACTGCCTTTACTAATTCAGTTTCCATAAGTCAGCCTCAGTTATATTGTTACAGAATAGCACTGAAAATGTTCATATTACTGTATGCAGGTTCTTCTTGTGTAGAACAACACTTAAGAACGGTAGGCTGTAAGTTCTAATTGTGAACCTATATAATTAGTGAAATGTTCTGTGTAAATTTAAGAGAATAGACATGCTGGCCCGGATTCAGATAGGAGTTACGACGGCGTATCTCCCGATACGCCGTCGTAACTCTGAGTGTGCAGGGTCGTATCTATGCGACTGATTCGTAGAATCAGTTTCGCATAGATTTCCCTAAGATCCGACCGGTGTAAGTCTCTTACACCGTCGTATCTTAGGCTGCATATTTACGCTGGCTGCTAGGTGGCGCTTCGGTAGATTTACGCGAGGAATATGCAAATTAGGTAGATACGCCGATTCAGAAACGTACGTCTGAGATACGTTACGCCCTCCGATAGATACACAATTGTATCTGAATCCGGGCCCCTGCCATTATGATCTCTCCTTTTGAAAATGCTAGTTGGCTGTCTAGGGCTCCGTACACACGACCGGATCGATCCGCTGGGATTGATCCGCGGATCAATTTCAGCAGATAGATCCGGTCGTGTGTACGGCCTAGCGGACATTTTCAGGCGGATAAAAATCCAGCCGACGGATTTTCAGCGGATAAAAATTTCTTAGCATGCTAAGAAATCTATCCGCTGGAATCCAGTCCAGCGGACTGATCCGGTCGTCTGTACAGACTCACCGGATCAGTTCGTCCGCTCCCATCCCTCGCATGCGTCGTAATGATTCGACGCATGCGTGGAAGTATTTACCTTCCAGGGTGGCGCACGTCGCCGCGTCATCGTCGCCGCGACGGCACGGCATGTCACCGCGGATGTATTCCACGGGGATTTTGATCTGATGGTGTGTACAGCCATCAGATCAAAATCCGCCAGAGGATTTATTCGCTGGAAACGGTCCGGCGGACCGTTTCCAGCGGAAATCCTCTCGTGTGTACAAGGCCTAAAATGTGGATCCAATAGCTTAAATCCTTTTTGAGACACTGACCAGGAAAATGTATGCAGATAAGGAGTTCTGATTTCACTTTGACTTTTTATTGTGAGTGCTTTTGTTGTAGGTCTGTAATGCAAAATGTACTGAAGCCACAGACAGCTGGGCAATTCTTATTTTCAGAAGGAGTTCTGGGTTTCTTTCAGTGCAGATAACTTTAAAGTAAAACTATAGGCAAAACTTTTTTTTTATTATGGATGGAGCAAGAGAGAATTATAACTCCACTATCCAAAACCTTAAAAGAAATGTTGCCTTTAGTTATACTTTAAGTACTGTATTTAGTAAGTCATATAAAATGAGTACACATTAATATCAGTAAAATTTGAAAATATAAACATTAGGTTAAATAGTATAATACAACTGTACAATGGCATGTAGACAGGTGCCTACAAAGTTTTAAGTCGTTTTGCTAATAGGGGGTTAATGCCTAGCACACATTTAGTGCTGCAATGTGTCTTCTATTGCATGACTAATTTCCTGGTTCTGAAGTGATTGATGCAGGAGTAGACCAGACCTCGTAGCTGTCTGTGCACCATCATACCATCATAAGTTAACCCTTGGGATTATGTAACATAGTGGGTATTACAGTTAACACTTGAGGTTACGAAGTGAGACGTGTCAAGAAGGAGGAACAACCAGCTCCAGAGATGAAACAATGAAAGTGGTTCCATAGGTGGGGTGTCAGGATCCAGATTTGAACCTCTCCAGTATTTGGCTGTAGCTTTTCTCACTATGCCACCTGAAATGCTGGACAGCTCCCTGTCTGATTCCTTGGACAATCTTGCCTTGTACATTGTTTCTGATGAACTGTGAACTTTTTCCTGCTCACATAAACTTCCTAATTTAAGACATATCTCTGCACTTCCTGTTTTGCAGATAATTGTGCTCCTCTCCAGGCAATATCTTGCTCCTTTCACTCCTGCTACTGTTCGTATATTCACTGCCATTACCGATCTTTGGCTTGTTCCTGGACTACACTTCCTCTTGATTCCAACCTTTTACCAACCTTTGGCTTGTTTACTGGCTATGTTTCTGATTAATCCCTACCTGCTACTTCAGCTACCGGACCCTGGCATACTCATCCCCCATGCTAACGTGTAGGTCAATACCACTGTTTGATGCAAATACTGTTTCCAGCAGCGTCAATCATTTATAAAGCTGTTTTAGGCAGTTCCTGAGCACAGATTCTGGAAAAACTATTTTGGTGAAAATTAAACTATAAAGATTCTAATTTTTAAATGAAAAAAATAAATAATGCCCTAAAATACTATAGGTATAATACATTATACTCAATATAACGAAGCAGAAAGAACTTAGAGTATTAGTTTGTTTTATTTTAATATTTTTGGCTGTTTTTATTTTACAGGTGTTTGCCTGTTTTTTCTTTCCAGTTCATCTACATACGTCTCACTGTTTGTTATGCCCTTTTGGCATCACAAGTTTAATTTTTAGAAGTTATAGAAATTGGAAAAAGTTTAGTAGTGAAATAGGGCAAAGTGAATCAAAACAAAATGCAGTTCACTGATCTTTATAAATATTCCCCTACAGACTCCAAAACACATTCGATTTTACAATGAAGTCTCAAAAACCCAATAATACCTTTTACCTGTATCTAATATTGTATGTATGGGAATTTAAAATAACCTTGACATGCTGCGAGCCTATCATTAAATATTACTGTAACAATAAGTTTCATTTTTCTGCACTGTGGGGATTTTCTTTAATAATGTAACAGTAAATATTAAGAGCTTCTCAGTTTCCGTATCAGCCTCCATTTACTGGCTGCTTATAAATAAGAATTAAAACTCTGAAAATCTATTAGGCCAGTGCCATTAAATTATTGATGAGCCCATTAGGTATGTCCTTTCAAGTGACCCATTTTACTCAATATCCAGTGTAATAACACAGAGTGGGTTTCAGTTTACATTTAAAGAAATAGGTAGATATAAGATAGCCCAGTTGAACTTTGATTTTATACCATCTAAATGCATAAAAATACATATGCAAAATCGTAAAGTTTGTTGTCTTTAGAAAGCAGCTACCACTTGAGAAGGAAAGCATGTCCCTTGCAAGCATGCTAAAAAGAAGGACCTTTGTATTCTATATGAAGCAGTGGTCCTTTAATCAGCAGGGAACATGCGCTTTGTTGATTACAGAACTATTTGTCCGGCACAGCAGGGGGCATACCAAATCCTTGCAGAAAAAACGCACAAAGAACAGGGATCATTCTCTACAGCATGTTGACAGCAGCAGGCTTTTCTCCTGGTTGTGGCAGTGTTCTAAATAGAATGAACTGTAAAGAAGAAAGCTGATTCACACCTAACTGCATACTGAACTGCAACCTTATCGCATAGTACCATGTGGTCTGGTGCAGGCAAACGCATTGGGGTTGATTTACTACAACTGGAGAGTGCGAAATCTGGTATAGCTGTGCATGGTATACAATCAGCTACTAACTTCAGCTTGTTCAATTAAGCTTTGACAAAAAAAAAATGGAAGATGAATGGTTTCTATGCAGAGCTGCACCAGATTTAGCAATCTCCAGTGGTAGGCTAGCCATACATTATACAATTTTCTTGTTCAATTTTCAAATCTAAAGGAAACAGAACAAGAACGTTTTATAAGTTCTCAGTTTAGGCCGATATGTATTTTTCAACATATTTTTGGTAACAAAAATCGCAATAAGCGTATATTGATTGGTTTGCGCAAAAGTTATAGCGTCTACTATGATAACGATTTAAGGCATTTAAATGGCATTTTTATTATTATTTTTTTTTTACTAGTAATGGTGAGGATCTGCAATTTTTATATAATTTTTGTATTGTGACATTGCGGCGGACAGGTCGGACACTTTTGACACATCTTTGGGACCATTGACATTTACAGAGCGATCAGTGCTATAAATATACACTGATTACTATGTAAATGTCACTGGCAGGGAAGGGATTAACACTAGGGGGTGAACAAAGGGTTAACTGTGTTCCCTATTGTGTATTCTAACTGTGGGGGGAAAGGGAATGACTAGAATAGATGACATATCGTGGTTTTTATTTTGTAGAAACACACAGGGGCTAATTTACTATAAACAATGTGCTGCGCCGGTTCATGGCTTAATTGGTGCGCCGGATAAATCATTAATTGAGCGTATGAACCGGCACATCAGTGGGCGCAATGCAATAATAAATATGTAAAGCCGCCAAACTCCCTTTAAAAGTCTATGGGAGAAATCAAAAGTGTTCATTTTAAAGGTTAATATGCAAGTTTTTGTCATAAAAAGTCCTGCCCAAGGGGACAAGTATCAATGACCATTTTTTTTTTTTAAACGGCCGTTTTTTTCGGGAGCATTGAATTTAATAATGCTTAAAGTGAAACAATAAAAGTGAAATATTCCTTTTAATTTCGTACCTGGTTAGCGCATGTTTCCCATGGTTAGAACTTTCCCTGCACAAAATGACATTCTGAAGGAAAAAAAGTCATTTAAAATCACTCGTGGCTAAAATGAATTGTCGGGTTACGGCAATTCAGAGAAAATTCATTCATAAAAAAATTAAAAAAAGCGTGGGGTCCCCCCAAATTAAATTACCAGGCCCTTTAGTTCTGGTATGGATATTAAGGGGAACCCCGCCGTCAAATAAAAAAAAATTATGTGGGGTTCCCCCCAAATATCCATACCAGGCCCTTCAGGTCCGGTATGGATTTTAAGGGGAACTCCACCCCAAATTTTTAAAAAAATGGTGTGGAGTTCCCCCAACAATCCACACCAGACTCCTTATCCGAGCACACAACCTGGCCGGCCGCAGAAAAGGGGGGGGCGAGAGAGCGGCCCCCCTCCCCCTCCTGAACCGTACTAGGCCACATGCCCTCAACATGGGGACAATGCTTTGGGGTCCCCCCCAAAGCACCTTGTCCCCATGTTGATGGGAAAAAGGGCCTTATCCCCACAACCCTGGCCGGTGGTTGTGGGGGTCTGCGGGCGGGGGGCTTATCGGAATCTGGAAGATCCCTTTAACAAAGGGGATCCCCATTTCCTGCCCCCCCTGTGTGAAATGGTAATGGGGTACATTGTACCTCTACCATTTCACCAAAAATGTGTCAAAAATGTAAAAAAAAACAATAGCCAGTTTTTGACAATTCCTTTATTAATGTCTTCTTTCCGCGCTTCTTCTCCCATCTTCTTCTTGTCTGCATTCGGGTTTCTTCCTCCATTTTCTTCTTCCTCTGCTTCTTACTTTGGTCTTCTCGTCCGCATCTTGCACCGGCTTCTTCTTCCCCGCTTGGTTCTCTGGATGACCCGCTTCCAATTGAAGTTCCTGCTGTGTGACGCTCCTGTTCTTATGACAGTTCTTTTATAACTGAGGACGCGGCATCATCCAGGGACCCCGCCCCCCCTCTGACGCCACGGGGAAAGCCACAGGAGCGTACAGGAGCGTCACACATCGGGAACTTCAATTGGAAGCGGGTCGTCTGGAGAACCAAGCGGGGAAGAAGAAGCCGATGCAAGATGCGGATGAGAAGACCGAAGGAAGTAGCAGAGGAAGAACAAGATGGAGGAAGAAACCCGAATGCACAAAAGAAGAGGATGGAAGAAGAAGGGCGGAAAGAATACATTAATAAAGGAATTGTCAAAAACCGGCTTTTGTCTTTTTTTAGATTTTTGACAATTTTTTGGGGTGAAATGGTAGAGGTACAATGTACCCCATTACCATTTCACACAAGGGGGGCGGGATCTGGGGGTCCCCTTTGTTAAAGGGGTCTTCCAGATTCCGGCCCTGGAGAAGACAGTGGTGAAGTCCGGCTCCCCCCCCCCCCAGCTGAAAATGGCAGAGAAGACTGGGCCTTCCCCTCCCCTTGTAAAATAGCTTAAAGGGGGAGGAGGCCCCAGCAGATGACAGTGATGAAGTCTGGCTCCCCCCCACCGGCAGAAAACAGCAGAGAAGCCCGGGCCTACCCCCCTTGTAAAAGAGCTTAAAGGGGAGGGGGCCCCGGCAGAAGACTCCCCCAGCTGACTAATAAATGACTTCAAAAATCTGTGTAGTGTGTTTTTTTAACTTAACATTTTCCCCCCAGGTGAATGGGTAGGGGTACGATGTACGTACCCCATACTCATTCACATAGGGTGGGGGCCGGTATCTGGGGGCCACCTTATTAAGCCCCCTGTCCGCAAACCCCGACAACCAACGGCCAGGGTTGTTGGGAAGAGGCCCTTGTCCCCATCAACATGGGGACAAGGTTGCTTTGGGGTGGGGGGTGCAGAGCCCCCCCTGCCCCAAAGCAACCAACCCACCATGTTGAGGGTGTGCGGCCTGGTATGGCTCAGGAGGGGGGTGCTCGCTTGTCCCCACCCCCATTCCTGACTGGCCAGGCGGGCGTGCTCGGATACGGGTTTGGTATGGATTTTGGGGGAACCCCCACGCCATTTTTTCGGCGTAGGTGTTCCCCCTTACAAACCATACCAAACCTAAGGGCCTGGTATGCTCCTGAAGGGGAACCCACACCCTTTTTTTTTTGTTTTTTTGGTGCGGAGTTCCCCTTCATGATCAGTGTAACTTAAAAAAGATTCTGCCATTCAGGTGCGCCTGTCAGTTTTCTTGAGTCACCACATTAGTCAGTTTGGGCCAAGCAAAATGGCTCATGGTGATGCTAAGTAGGAAGAAACAGAATTATTGTATAGATCATATTTCCAGGGGATGACAGTTTCACCAGCTTCAGCATCCAGCATCTTGGAACAGCCAGGGAGGGTGGTAATGAAGAAAAAGAAAAAAATAGCATGCAAAAGTACTCGACCTGCAGATTGCTTGGCCTGTCCTGCAGGTCAAGTACTTTTTACAGATATATATTCCTGGAGTCTGATTTTATTTTTTCTGCCAAACACCAGATAGCTATAGAGGTCAACTAATATTCTACCAAAGAGCTAACTGTTAATTTACTCCATTGCAAGTGCAGTATGATTTCTACTGCCATTTAATTTACACAGCATTCACAGCAATGGCACAGCAATGGCTTGTTCTCTCTAATAAACTTGTTTTGCAATTTAAACTGTGAAAAAACATCTAGAAGTCATCCATTCTCAATAACCCACAGACAGACCATTTTAATAAGATGCCTGCAGTCACTCGCCTCAACTACTTCCATAGTTTTCTTGGCTTAACAGGAACACTTAACCCAGGCTCAGGGCATCACAATCCGGTGGCAGATATTCAGTGCTGCAGTGTGCTATGCTGCAGAACATTTCTGATATCTTCTGATACTAGATATTATTATGTCTCAGTGTACTGACATAGAGGCCTCACAATTACTATTATTCCCAAAACCAGCCTTAAAATGCAAATCCCATGAATTCCAAGGTTAATTATTTACATTGCAAGAAGGCCATTGTACCAAACCCCTACAACAAATGAATTCCTAGGAAGTGATCTATTTGCCAGACTGTTGTTTGTGTTTTATCCTTCCACCAGTTTAATAAAGAGTCTGAACTTTCCTTAGTTCACTGTAAGTAAAAAAACTAACTAGAGTAGTAACAGGTAGTTATTAAATTAGAACTACAGGTAGTCCCAGAGTTACATACAACTAACTTATATACGACTCATAATTACAAATGGAGGCAAACAACAGGAAGTGAGAGGAAATCTACCCTCAGGAATGGAAATTCACTTCTTTAAGAGTTATTATGGGGAAAAGGCGTTTCCACTGATGCTTTATCACCAATCCTTGTTTCCACAACCCAAAATTTACAAAATCTAATTTAATTCTAATCCTTTTCTCTGTCGTCCATGGACGGACACAGACTTCACAAGTCTTGACATTTGGGTTATGTTCCTGTTCATAGGAGAGAATCCTCTCCTATGAACAGGAAATAACCCATATGTCAAGACTTGTGAAGGCTGTGTCCGTCCATGGACGACAGAGAAAAGGATTTTACGGTGAGTACAAAAAATAAATCCTATTATCACAGGGACAGAGAGTGAGGTTAAATCTTCTGAACAGGGGCACAGACAGCAAAACAAACATTACAGCAGTGTTAACCCTTCCCGATGCTATCCAAAATGTTAAAAATTTTATTTTTGGCTGGAGTTACACTTAAAAAATGTTCCTGTTCCAACCTAAATACAAATTCAACTTAACCACCTCCCACCCACGGTATAGCTAAAGGTGGCTCCAGACTTTGCTGATCACAGATCAGGGTAAAGTGCCAATCACAGCAGCCCTTTACCTTGTAATCAGCTGTGTCCAATGACAGCTGATCACAATGTAAATACAAGCCGATTATCGGCTTTCCTTTCCTCACACTGACAGCACCACCTATCAGTGCCCATAAGTGCTACCAATTAGTAGAGCCTAATCAGTGCCCAGCAGTGCCGCCTCATCAGTGCCTATCAGTGCCACCTATCAGTGCCATGTCATCAGTCCCCATCAGTCAAGCCTATCGGTGCACATTAATGAAGGAGAAAATGTAACTGTTTGCAGAATTTTAGAACAAACTATGGGAAAAAAAAAACACTAAATTTCAGGTTTTTTTTGTTCATTTAGAAAAAAAAAAACAATGGTAATTAAATACCACCAAAAGAAAGCTCTATTTGCTAGAAATTTCATATGGTTACAGTGTTGCATGACCGTGCAATTGTCATTCAAAGTGAAAGAGCACTGAAAGCTGAAAATTGCCATGGGGAAGTGCCCATTGGGCAAGTGGTTCAGAAGAAACCAACATAATATACCTTGTTTGTAACCCTGCCTGGAATGACAAACCTGTGTTTTTTTTTTTTGATAGAGCAAGGGAGGGTTATTTTTTGCCATCTGTGTCCCATTGGGGATATTTCCCTTCACTTCCTGTCCCATAGCTACAGCAGCAAGTAAGAGGAAATCCCTTCAAATTGAAGGAATACCTGGTCACCAGGGCCACCAGAACTAGTGTCCCTCATTAAAAGATTTCCCCGCTATTCTAGTTCTGGTGGCAACCCAAAATTTAAACTTTTCTTTTACCTTCACATTCAGTGATAACAGTAATAGATAAATAGAGAGGGTGAATATCCCTAATGAGGACATAGCAATAAAAACCTTTACAGGTATTCTAAACCTCTCTACTCTATCCATCCAAACCAAAAAATAAATAAAAAATATTTGCCTTTAGTTATACATAAAGGGCCTAATCCTCAAAAAAATGGCGCAACGTAACTTTTTTCATTTAAGTTACACCGCCGCAAAATCTCTAACTAAGTGCCCGATCCACAAAGCACTTACCTAGAAATTTTGAGCGGTGTAACTTAAATCGGGCCGGCGCAAGGCGTTCCTCTTCTCCAGGGGGCGATTACCATTTAAATGAGGCGCGCTCCTGCACCGGCCGTACTGCGCATGCTCGTGACGTCATTTTCCCGACGTGCAATAGCGCGAAATTACATTACGTCGGGCTTTGTGGATTGCGACGGGACAATAAAGTTGCGTCGGGTAAAAAAAAAGATGCGGCGCCAAAAAAAAAAACACGTCGCGAGCAAGAAAGGTCTGTTTTTACAAGGTGTAAACAGTTTACACCTTGTAAAAGCAGCCCTAATTTTGCGTTTGCAAAATTAAACTTACGGAGAAAAAACGAAGCTGAAAAGCTTCGTGGATCTCCGTAAGTCCTAATTTGCATACCCGAGGCGGCATTTCGACGCGAAATGCCCCCAGCGGCGGATGCGGTACTGCATCCTAAGATCCGACAGTGTAATTCAATTACACATGCCGGATCTTCGTCCTAACTATGGGAAACTGATTCTGTGGATCAGTTCCATAGTTAGGACCAGGGATACGACGGAGTAACAGCAGTTACTCCGTCGTATCTTTTTTGAGGATTTGGCCAAAAGTATTGCACAATAATGTCTATATTGTAACCCAATACATTGAAATAGGCTTGTAAAGCCTAATAATATTAATTTTTCATCTCCCTCTGGCTGTATCTCAGTTTGTTATTTTTGTTTTCAAGGACAGCACATTAGGTGAGTTTGATACTTATATGTAATGTAATACTGTTACATTACACAGACGTATCAAACTCACCTAATCGCTGGATATGTGTTCATATTCTAATTTACTCTGGAGAAGAAATCCTTGCTGTCTGTGTACCTTATGTAATCCAAGTGAATTACTTTTAATTTTGTCAAGCACAAGGAATATTTGGGTATTTAAAATTTCACTAATCTTGCCAACTGTTATAGGGTTTTAAAATAAATCTGATCATATTTTTCTTGTTCCTTGAAACAGGTTACACATCCATTAGAAGGAAAGTGCCCTTGAATTCGGGAAAAAGTAATTCAAAGTAAAGCACCCTATAGATTCACCCTAATAAAACTGTACAAATCATACCCTTACTGATGCTGACAAAGGTAAAAAAATTATATCAATGACTCACACAACACCCACAAGTATATATTAGTAATGCACTGGGTCAGGGATTAAAGCATCATTAATTTTGCCTAATACAAAAATCCCATAAATGATCAGCTACTGTACAATAAAATTGTCTAAAAACATAATAATAATGATTTTATTAGTACAGAATCTAAGTTCAAGAAGTCAAAAGACTAGAAATCAACTTGATGCTACTGTAAATTCAAAAAACGAATGGAAAAACAATGTTAAAAGCTCCAAATCTGACTGAGTCACAAGGAAGCTACAACACACTGTAAAGTCTCTAAAATGATGCACCCAATGGTACAGCTAGAAGAGAAAGCAAGTAAAATAAGCAATATGTAGAGGCGGGTTAACATGGTGCACCAAGAAATACATTTATATTGAGTGTTATGTAAACCCAAAGTGTTGCGCAAAAAAACTAATTCTGTATAGGAAGTGTAAGGGGAGGGCACGTGGAACCAAGAATCCCTTAGAAAGAATGGGATACCCTTGCTTCAGATCCCCATGCACCTCTTATGTCTAAATCACCCTATGTCCATTAGGGGCATAGGGTGACTGAGAAAATATATCAAATATATCTGGGACTACTTAAAATGGGACAGTAATATTCATTAACCACTTTCCGCCGGCCGCACGCAGATATACGTCTGCATCATGTCACGGGCAGGCAAAAGGATGTACCTGTACGTCCCCTCTAAGAAGCGGTTGTTGCGGGCGCGCGCACGCCTGCCACGATCACCGTGAGCGCGCCCGCAGGTCCACGGGGAGATGTTAGTGTAAACACAACATCTCCCCGTTCTGCCTAGTGACACTGTCACTGATCGCGTTCCCTGACATCGGGAACACGATCAGTGATGTGTCACAGCAAGCCACGCCCGCTACAGTAAGAATAACTCCTTAGGGAACACTTAACCCCTACAGCTCAACCTAGTGGTTAACCCCTTCACTGGCAGTGTCATTTTCACAGTAACCAGTGCATTTTTATAGCACTGATCGCTGTAAAAATGACAATGGTCCCAAAAATGTGTCAAAAGTGTCCAATGTGTCTGCCATAATGTCGCAGTCACAAAGAAAATCACAGATCGCCGCCATTACTAGTAAAAAAAAAATATTAATAAAAATGCAATAAAACGATCCCCTATTTTATAGACGCTATAACTTTTGCGCAAACCAATCAATAAATGCTTATTGCGATTTTTTTATGTAGAAGAATACGTATCGGCCTAAACTGAGGGAAAAAAAATTAAATCTTTTTGGGGATATTTATTATCGCAAAAAGTAAAAAATATTGATTTTTTTTCAAAATTATCGCTATAATTTTGTTTATAGTGCAAAAAAAAAAACGCAGAGGTGATCAAATACCACCAAAAGAAAGCTCTATTTGTGGAAAAAAAAGGACGTCAATTTTGTTTGGGAGCCACGTCGCGCGACCACGCAATTGTCAGTTAAAGTGACGCAGTGCCGAATTACAAAACGTGGCCCAGTCATTTAGCAACAAAATGGTCCAGGGCTTAAGTGGTTAATAAAGAAAATAGTGAAAGATGTATGGTTCCAACAGCCAAGAGATCGAAGATGGATGTTATTTCTTTCTATTTCTTATATCTCTCAAGAAATATGAAGATGTCATCCCCTGTAAACCGTGAGGGCTATGCCCAGAAGTATAACTCCTTATTTGGGCATTCCAGGAAGTTCAATGTAAGAGTCATTACATCCCTATTGTTGTTCATGGTAATTAACTCATCTATTGTGTGAAGGAGTTCTTTGTTGATTTGTGATAATGTTGATTGTGTCTTCTGAGCTACCAGACAGCAAGTCTAGCCTAAAGGTCATGTCTCTGAGTCATCTTGGCTGCTTAAAGGGATTAGTTAATTAGCTCATGTTAATAAGGTCTGGTTACAGCTGTATTTTCAGAGTAATATGAGCCTGTAGTCTTTCAATAAAGATTGTGATTCCTGCTTGAACCTCAACATGGAGCTTTGTCTCGTATTTGGGGGAGAATTATACATATGGGGTCTTATTTGGCTGGTTGGAGTGTCTGGTAGCTGCCTTGTGTTCGGGAATAGAATATCCTAAACGACTTTAACCCCTTTCATACTCGGGGTGTCGTTACAGTAAGCATATAGTAATCAATTATAAATCCAACGTGAAAAACAGTCCGCAAAGAAAATAGTGAAAGATGTATGGTTCCAACAGCCAAAAGATCGAAGACGGATGTTATTTCTTTCCCTTAACCAAAGTGGCCGAAGTGTTATGACAGAAGAATATGGAGAAGGGATGTGACAATGGGATATAGGGAAATCAGAAGGAGTGGCTTTCTAGCAGTTGGGCAACAACTGAACTCTAAACTATGAAACTAGGACATGTGTGGCGTTAATGTGCACTGGTAAGGCCTTTATGAGTTTACAACAAAATATATATAATTAGAAACACACACTAAACATTTGCCTGCTGTTTAAATGTCTAAAACAATTTTATCTATTCAATTTTTTAGGGAAAACAAAGTAAGTTGTGATTGGTCCGACCACAGATGACAAGGTGGTTACTTGTCATCACGCTTGTTTTTAAAGCATTTCACGGGCTAGGACCCGCCTATCTCTGTGAGAAATTGAATAGACATGTTACTGGCCGCTCCCTTAGATGGAGCTGCCAATTCCGTTTGGAACAGCCACAGAGTCGGCTGAAAAAATGGGGGGGGCAGGGCTTTTTCTGTCCTTGGCCCAAGAGAATGGAATCTACTTCCCCTAAGTCTTAGACAGAGTCCTGACCTACCCACATTCAGGAGGGATCTAAAAACCTATCTGTGGGCAGAGGCAGATTGATAGGAAGAGTGAGGTTAGGGTCATTCTGGAGGGAAGCACTGCTAGATCTGTTTGTGTGGGGAATTGTGTGTTGTCTCTCCTTGGTCTTATGTGATTTCTATGGTTTTTGTACTGTTTTGGTTTTATGGTGTTATATTGTTGTTTTATTAGTTGATTTTAACTGTGGTACATATTTTATATTGTTATTATGTTAATTTATGCCTGTAACACTCGGTCTTGTTGTGAATTGTTAAGGTCTGGAAGCGTTTCGATACCTTCGGGTGATTCTACGCTATACAAGCAATAAGCAATAAACAATAAACATACCTTGGAGGGGCTGGCCTTGGGTGTAGGTGTTGCTGTGATACCGAATGTCGGGCTGTCGTTCCCTCCCCTGTTTGACACACATTGATGAGTCACTTATAGGTTTGGAACACAAGCTGTATCATCAGCATTGCGTAAAGACGCTATACGACGGCGGCGCGGTGATGACATCATTGCGGCGACCCTCCTAATTGGCCTGATCTATCTGGGGATTTCATGCATATCAGCTGTGCCGATTTGAATTTTAATTGTGTTAGATTGCTTAGAACACTATATATTGCGTGGTGTATTACAACAAGCTCATGCCCCAGTTGAAGTACCTCTTGTATGAATCATGTTGTTTACATAACTTGTTTGGCTCTATATACCACGCTTTTTCTATCAATTTTTGTGATCATGCCATGTACTCATCTAATGCAATGTCTGTACAATTTTATCTTGTTTTTATTTAAATAAATGTTTTATACGTTGGATTTACCTGCACTATGTGGAGGTTTCTTTCCCATGATATATGCTGCTTTTTTGATACAAAGAACACTTCGTATACCAAGAACATTATTTCTACTATCTATGTCTTTGGATTACTACTGGTTCCACCATATTGGTCTACATCACCTCCCTTACAGGATTTTGGGTTGGAAAGTGAGTCCTGGACGATAATCCATGCTCGATTGATACACCGCTGCTGGTGTGTGTGTCCACAGTTTGGGGTAAGAGTACCCATCCCCCTTCTCTGGTGTTGAATGCACGTTCCTGGGTGCCATGTGGGATAATCACTAGTGATGTCGCAAACCTAAAATTTTGCGTTCGCGAACGGCGAACTTCCGCAAATGTTTGCGAATGGGCGAACCCGGCGAACCGCCATAGACTTCAATGGGCAGGCGAATTTTAAAAGCCACAGGGACTCTTTCTGCCCACAATAGTGATGGAAAAGTTGTTTCAAGGGGACTAACACCTGGACTGAGGCATGCCGGAGGGGGATCCATGGCAAAACTCCCATGGAAAATTACGTAGTTGTCGCAGAGTCCGTTTTTTATCCTTAAAGGGCATAAATCACCTAACATTCCTAAATTGTTTGGAATAACATGCTTTAAAACATCAGGTATGATGTTGTATCGATCAGGTATCTACCCATGGCACTATACCTTTAAGGTTTTCTTCAGAGTAATCCATATATACATGCACAGAGCACTTTATTTAGATATATTTTTATTGTTTGGTTATGGTATGTTTTTTTCATTCTAAACCACCATTCACAATTTCATATTGTATGCGAACCATTGGTACCCACCAGGAGATCTGCACTTTATTTTGAGCGCTGCATTTTTTATTTATTTTTTATTATACAATTAGTCATATTATTAATGCTGGCTGCTTTCCAGTTACTAGCAGCGCAACTTTTTTTCCCACAATTTTGTGTGACATTTTACACATTCAAAATATTTGTATATGCTACAAAATATTGTATATATTTAGTTTTTCCGAAATGTGACATTTTACAGTATATTTTGGTTGTCCACCTATAAGGTAATAAACACAGCCAGTCTCGGAGACTCATTGCTTTCATGCTGGAAAAAAACAAAGCTAAGTTGACACTGTAGTAGCCTTCAGGTTGCTTAAGAATAGCTGCTTATAGTGTTAAGCTTCTCTGGAGTACAAGCAATTTACAGTATTCCCTCCAAGTCATTGTAACTCATTGAATTGAAGAGTTTTCCACCAAGTAGGCTGAAAGCAAGAAAACCCTTTTAAGAAACAAGTTTAATCTTTATGTAGATGAGATGTTTAGGAGAATGATTTGTTTTTTATTCATAGGTCACTGAGGGTGAGCATAAATTTATAGCAAAGACACATATTAATCTAAATCAAAGCTAAGCTTGAAGATTATTTCACAATTAGGGGACTCAACTGACAGCAATAGGCCCTACTTATTCTGTTTTTTAAGTGGCTTAGTAATGAGTCAGTAGCATCATTTTAGCAAAAGCCTCTGCCAGAGCTGTCAATACAATGGTAGCCTGAACTACATTGTTACTCATCTTAAACAGAGTAATTGCACAAAGGGAGAGCCTGGAAAGAAAAGGAAATGAATGCAGGCTGTCTGATACAAAGCATCATTTAACCTCAACAGCCTAATCATTGATATCATTTCTCAGAGACTTCCACAGATACTGATGTCAAAACAGCTTCTCATTTGCAATGGATGACAATTTCCTCCCATCTGAAAAGACACTGCCACAACTCAATAGACTATAAATTGCACTTGGAAATAGCATCATCTTAACTAAAACATGCCTGCCTGATCTCCCCAGGAGGCCAATGGATTACAAGCTCCCTCACTTGCTTTCTTTTAAATAATTTGTATGTTTAGGTGTCAATTTACTCTGCACGTGTAATGTCTTATATCTGGAACCATCAATCAGGTGTGCTGTGACAAAACGATTTTGCTGCATTATCACAGGTTTTTATAAGAGTGATAGGGAAGAGCTGCATGCTTCAACTAGACCCTTTTTTCATTTCAAGCAAGCTGCCACAGACATAATCAAGCGATTCATCTTTTTTCTCTTATCAACAGGTAGGAGCATAGTGAAGACTTGATGAGCTTCAGCCAGACGTTTCAAATGTCATTCTTTCTCAGCCTGAGAAGAAAAAAAAAAAATGACCTATTTTGTCATAAAAATGAAAAAGCATTCAGAAGATGGGTGACTATGAAATAAAATAATAAGCTTAACATTTTCTATTTGATATCATGTAAGCTTCCCAGCATATTTGTGTTGGTCACATTGATGATGGATTAATTCAGCAGTAAAGTGTCATAGATCGCTTCATTTACTATTTTCTTATAAAACTGATATTGTTTCATGCATTTAGCTAGTACATTTAGTCTCTATAATCACCTTTGCTTAGAACAGAACTAAAAAAATTTTTGGGGAAGTTGATGCCATAACAATGAACCCATAGCTGTGAAGCTCTTGCTGTCTTTATGAAACGTTTCGACCTGATGTGTCTAAGTGATCAACCAAGACATCTGCTGGAAGATATTTGGCAATGCAGCAGCAAACACCCTACTGTCATAGATCAATACATTAAGTATCTCTAAATCAAGAACAGATAGCGGAAAAGATGTCAGCATAGTCAGTACATTCCTATGGACCAGTGCTGTGGAGAGAAATTGTCTAAAAAGAGGATGACAACCTTTTTTCACAGCTAACTACATTTATAAATTTCTTTAAACTGGGTGGAGGGAGATGCAGAAATGCAAATAGCTGTCAGTGTTTAGCTGTTGGGACACTGGATTTTTTTTTTAAACCCAATGAAGATTGTGTTAGCATACAGGGTTAATTTCAGTACTTTCCAGGAAGACCAGAAGTTCTGGGGGCTAAATATCTACACTTTCCACTACTTCAAATTCTACTTACTGCATAGCCTGCAAAGAGGGATCTTTGACTAGCAACAGTGATTCTGTACATCTCCTCCTGTACATCTGATGTTAGCTCTTCTTGGTGGGAAATGTTGCAGTGGGTACAGGTTCAGTGCCAACAGCAACGTCTAAAATCTTTAATAATACAGTGATGGATATGTTATATCTTCAAATGCACACAGATTTGATATGTTTAAATTGCCTATCGGGCCATACCTCACCCCAGGCTACCTGAGAATAGCTATGGCTATTGTTAGCCACAAGTCAGAGTGCAAGGGCATTGTTGTCTGTTGAGGATATGAGATTTGGGGTAGTGGTGGTCTTATATGAAATGGTACAGTGAAAAATAACTGGTGATAGGACATTTTGGGAATTAATTAGGCTGTCTGATTTCTGGTGAAATTGGTAAGTGAATGTCAAATAACTATTTAAATCCTAAAAGAAATTCACATACTGTATCATAATCAGCACTAATTACACAGACTCTAATTAGGGCTAGGAAAAAATAAATAAATAAAAACGTTTTCTGCCATCACAAGTCTATGCTCTATGTACAGTAGGTATTGTTCAATTGTTCAGTTACTTGCAGCTACCTATAATTATGTGTGGTAAGGGACTACTAAGTAAATAATTGGAAAGTGGTCTGAAAGTGTCTCCAATCCCTTTAAAATGCATAGAGCACAGACAATAATAATAAAACATTTTACTGAAGTTCCTTGTATAATTTTAAAAACCACCTACTAAATACTTCCAATATTTTGAATGGGGTGGCTTCAGTGAGCCCTAGCAATTATAAGCAATTAAGAGCCTTGGGACTATCCAGTGAATTCCTAAAAACAAGACACAGATTAGCACCTAAAAGTGTGCTGCCCTATACATTTGCAATTCAAGTGTAGTCAGGTTGTTACGCTGTAAATGCAGCACTTTCTTATGCATGCCAAACCTAAAATTAAACATAAATGGAAATTTAAGTGGTAAACCAAACCACTGCTAAGAGGTCCGGATACAACAATCCCAAAAAGATCAAATGTATTTCAAAGATCCAAAAACATTAGCATGGGGGCTTGATTGAAGCTTTAATGGCATTTTTTCAATGTGAATGTAAGCACAGATCTTGTAAGTAGCAGGTTAGGCAGCCAAACCAGTTCACTCTTAGTCTATTAACATTGTTTTCAATCAAGCTTTGATGAAGGGGGCATTTCTGGACCTCTGAGACATGCTGGATACTTTTTGGATTGACCCTCTAACTTTTATTGGAATACAAATGTATCTGGACCTCTTAGCAGTGGTGTGGTGCCTGGTCATTCATTTTTGTTATATTACACTACAAGCCAAGGAGACCATGAAGATCCTCTGGGGTAGAGAAGCCGCCTGCCAGGGAACCAGATTATTTACATCAACATCAATACTTTAAAATAGCAATACCAATAAGATACCCCTATGGGTCAGGTGCTATTTTTCCACTTTCTCCAACAAACTTAAAATTAGGTTCTTGTTGAACACAGGATGCTCATGTTTCATATATTCATCATTGATTTATAATTATTATACCTGTTTGATTGCAATGTTCATTTATATATTGTACGTAATTATTGTTACTCTTGAGTACTGGTTATTTCCATGTCAAAGTTGAGAAATCCCTGGGCCCCCTCATTTTTTATATAGGTTCTTGTTGAAGATGATACAGTGCTCAATATTTATTCTTACAGTGTTATTTAGTATTAACAATAGAACTGAATTCCAGTAAAAACGAATAGCTACAGGTGAGACATGTAGCTAATACAGTATCTCAAATGCTCACAATTTGCATTCTTGACATTTAATTTAATTTATTTATTTATCCAAAATGCCTATGATATAAAATATCTTTTGTTTCAAATTGGAAGTATGTGCTGATTATATTGTAACTCTAAATTCGCATTGGGCATTCGCACACACATATAAAGCAACACCAATCTTTGCTCATGGGAACCTTGGTGTCAATGTAAAAGATTGCCAATCTATAAATTATTATCATAGGGAAAGGAAGGGTTTGAAAGCAGCTTTTCTGAAATATTCACTAACATTTTAGCCACCCACTGAGCCGAAGAGGCCCAGCTGGCCAAAGGAAAATGTTTCTGTGTAGCAGAGCTAGGTGAGTACTGTATACAGCTGAGTAGTGGAAGGGTGGGTTTGATCTGCTTAGTGGACAGGGCAAACAGGGTAGGGAAACTTCATAACATTGTATTCAAACATTTTCTTAACATGTAAAGCTGTAATACTCACCCATTTAATAAAAATCTTTAAATGTGATTTTACAGCTGGCAAAGTACCCACATACCTGTTGATATTAGTTTCTTGTAATTTCAGGTTGAACAGAATTGCACCTCTTTTGAAAGAAAAAATGGTTACTATATAATATATAGCTGCTATATATATATGTATATATAAGTTTGTATTTTGCTTGATTGATGTATGATTTAAGCTGTTTTCAATAAATCCATTCTGCAATAATTCAGATTAGTCATATATTTATGAGTGCAGGTAATAAATCGTTTTAGATAACAACATTTATTTAATCCCTTTCATATTATTAAGAAAAATATTGTATACCACCTTATTTATTGTTATACTTCCTAGTCCTGTTTTATATATTAGGTAGTTTAGTATGACCTGTGTTCTCCTTTATCTTTTATTGCCTTGAAATATTTTTATAGACAATTTACAAGAAGAAAAGTTTACCACAAAGAGTGCACACCATAAGTTGTATAAAGTTCCCATATTGACCTTTTAATTGAAATGCTCCCATGACCTCATTACAAAAGGAGTTCCATACCTCACTGAATACTGTCATTGGGAAACACACAGTTGTGTGCAACCACATTCCATTCTAGTGTCTTTGGTTTCTGGGTGGCCATGTTACAATAATCAAAAATGCATGCTTCTTGGGTCACTAAAGAAAGATTTAGGGACTTCTCATCAGTATTACTAAATACCACCGGTGGGTTGGAAAGTACAACCACATTTTATTTACCAAGCTGCGCCTAAGTCCTTCTCATCTTAAGCAACCTTACTATTCAGTAGGTTCATTCTGGAGGTAGATACATCCAAGTGTCCTCTGCGGCAGATAATAGGAGCAAGGTACATCATGGCATGTAGTGCAAGCAGATTAAATTAAAGGTTTTATCAACATTTTACAACAGGTCAGCTCTTCTTTCTGCCTATTTCTTTTCAATATTGAATGAAGGGCTGACCAGCAAGGTTAAACTTCCCTGATTAATAAGGCATTGGGGAGCTTTGTCTCATTAGGGCACTCGGAAGTGTGCATTTACTGCAATTTGCAACACTTAATAGAGAAAGGCCAGCGTAGGTCACACTCAATTTCTACTTGGCAGACGTCGGTAAAAAAATAGATGCCATCCATTTGCACATATTTGAATAATTCCACTGGCCTCCTTTTCTTTGCAAGTCGGGCTCTATAGCATAATTCTTGTGCAGCATCTCATAATGACGATCAGCTGCCAAAAGTCACTTCCTACCCTGGTTGTAATGGAGATGACACATTCTATGAATCCAGGTGTTCAAAATAAAGCCCCCTCCCCCTTCCTTTCGCTATAGGGAATAGGAGCTGCCTCTCATGAGCTCTTAACTTATCATAAATGTATCAAGATTGCTGTGAGCCATGAAACAGCTGTAGACAATTAATCTTTCCACAATTCTTTCGGCATAAGAATTGCTTTCCCGCAAAGCAACATCTGCCACACGGAGGTGATTATTCATGGGCAGTGAACGCCACCAGTCTTATGCATAGAGCCATCAGTGGCAATGAAGCACAATTTATAGTTTTCCCTGGTTCAGTAAAAATAACATTTCGGCTGCATTAAAACATCATCCATCAGCATTGTCCCAAAGCTCCTATCCCATCTCATCCGAAGAAATTAAAAAGTATTCATTTTAATGCTAACTTGTGAAGCTTGCAATGACATTCCCTTATTCTTCTGCCAGTGCAGACAGAGGGAGGGTGAAGAGGGTGGAAGATATAAGGGGAAGGTTGTGCAGAGCAGCCAAGCTCAGGATTAAATGTGCTGCTAAGATAGTAATGATATCCCAATTATAGTGCTGCTGCTTCTTATTTATTCATAAGGCTGAATACTTAATCACAAAATCCTTGAATCAAATTGAACAACTAAATGGAGAAAGTTATTTCACAGATACAACACACTGTGCTTCTCATGATTCAAATGTTCTGGAGAATATAGGGAGGAAATAGATATTGTATCAAAACTCCAGTAGTGGAAATGTGTGTTTTATATGCACTGTGCTCTATTGATAATTTTGTAGGGTCAGATAATTTATAAACTACACTGCAAACAATATCCAAACTCCCTTTGCCCAGTTACATGTTGAGCATGTGCTTAAAGGAATTTTAATATACCTAAAAATTTTAAGTAAAACAATAGCTTCCCACATAAAAATGTGCTCCAACATTAAATTATAAGTGCATCTGCACTTACAGTTTTTGTTTAGTACTCCTGTAAAGTCACATAAATACCTTTTTAATCTGCTAGTGAAGTCCACCTAATGCAGGTTTCTGTGATGGTGTGGCAACAATGCTGCACTGCTATTGCACTCTGAGCAGAGTGGCCAATTTCATGTAGGCAGCACCTGCTTGCACTACAATGTGATGAGATGTTGCAGGGGATGTGGCATTGTCACTGCTGTTTCCCAGGCCTGCAGCAACTGCCCATGTCTAGCCCTGCCCACTTCTGGATTGACAGAACTGGTTCTGTTGCTGAAACACTCTCGCTGTGAGCTAAACTGTCTGGAAAAGGGATATTTGATACACAATTGAAAGAGGATTTGACTCAGTCAGGGATGGTAAAAAAAACAATAGTTTATGAGGCTTGTGCATCGCATAGTAACTTCATTTGACACTTGTTTAGACTGACCTACAGGAGTCTTTAGGTCTTTAACCTCTTGCCAACCATGTAACGCTTATGTGCAGCAGCAAAGTGGGTGGACAATAACATCCAAACACAGTGGAGCTGCGGTGGCTCAACGCGATTGGCACTGCGCTGACAAGCCATTCACCTCTGCAGCTAGGGGTTCGGATCCCGGTCTCGGCTACATGTGAATTGAGTTTGGTGGTCTCAGCCCGGCTCCCGGTGGGTGTGCTATGCGTGGTAAGCCTGCGCTTAGTACGCTCACCCCCCTCCCACAAAAACCACCACACTTACACGCACTCGAAATTGGGTTAACATCACGCACTTTGACCACGCGGTCTCTAAAAAGAGAGGGGAAGGACTAACGGGGCTGGTTGAGCGGGCTAATCCTCTCAGTCCCTTTGCCCCGTTGGGCTTCAAAGCGGAGCAGGTAGGGTGGGCTGTGTGGGAGGACCCCCTCACACACCTGCCATTGCCACCCGGGGCATGGAGAAAGGTGGCAGATTGCCTCTGGGGGAGGCCTGCCTACTCCCAACTCCTGCAGTCCGGCTCCTCTCTCGAGTACACGCACAAAATACACTTTAAAAAAAAAAAAAAAACATCCAAACACCACGCATACAGTGGGGTTTGAAAGTTTGGGTTTGAAAAATTTGAAAAATTTGTATTAATGTGCATAACGAAGCCAAGGAAAGATGGAAAAATCTCCAAAAGGCATCAAATTATAGATTAGACGTTCTTATAATATGTCAAAAAAAGTTAGATTTTATTTCCATCATTTACACTTTCAAAATTACAGAAAACAAAAAAATGGCGTCTGCAAAAGTTTGGGCACCCTGCAGAGTTAATATCTTGTACTGCCCTCTTTGGCAAGTATCACAGCCTGTAAACGCTTTTTGTAGCCAGCCAAGAGTCTTTCAATTCTTGTTTGAGGTATCTTTGCCCATTCTTCCTTACAAAAGTCTTCCAGTTCTTTGAGATTTCTGGGCTGTCTGTCACGCACTGCTCTTTTAAGGTCTATCCATAGATTTTCAATTATGTTGAGGTCAGGAGATTGTGAAGGCCATGGCAAAACCTTCAGTTTACACCTCTTGATGTAATCCCTTGTGGATTTTGAGGTGTGTTTAGGATCATTATCCATTTGTAGAAGCCATCCTCTCTTTAACTTCAGCTTTTTCACAGATGGCATCAAGTTAACATACAAAATTTGCTGAAATTTTATTGAATCCATTTTTCCTTCTACTCGTGAAATGTTCCCAGTGCCACTGGCTGCAATACAACCCCAAAGCATGATTGATCCACCCCCATACTTAACAATTGGACAGAGGTTCTTTTCATTAAATTCTGTGCCCTTTCTTCTCCAAATGTACCTTTGCTCATTCCGGCCAAAAAGTTCTATTTTAACCTCATCAGTCCACAGAACTTGTTTCCAAAATGCATCAGGCTTGTCTATATGTTCATTTGCAAAGTTCAAACGCTGATTTTTGTGGTTAGGACGTAGAAGAGGTTTTCTTCTGATGACTCTTCCATGAAGACCATATTTGTACAAGCATCTCTTTATAGTGGAATAGTGTACCACAACTCCAGTGTCTGCCAGATCTTTCTGGAGGGATCGTGCAGTCAAACGTGGGTTTTGAATTGCTTTTCTCACAATCCTGCGAGCTGTTCTGTCTGATATTTTCTTGGTCTTCCAGATCTTGCTTTAACTTCCACTGTTCCTGATGGCTGCCATTTCTTAACCAGTTAGCAACCGCCCTATAGACGAAATACGTCTACAAGGCGATTGCTTAACTCTGGGAGGGCGTCAATGTACGTCCTCCCAGAGTCGCGCTCCCGCGCGCCCTGTGGGGCGCGCACACGGGAGTCTCCGTGACCGCCGGGTCCTCCGGACCCGGCTGATCACGGATCACGGTAATTCGCCGCTGATAGCGGCGATTTACCACGTGATCGCTCCGTCCAATGACGGAGCGATCACTAGTAAACAAACCGGCGTCATGTGATGACGCCGGTTCCTCCCTCTCCTCTCTGTACCGAACGGTACAGTGTGAGAGAGGAGAGGGGAGAGAGCGGAAGCAGCAGCAGCTGCTGCTGCTGCTGCGGGCTGGATCTGTGACACATGTAGTCACAGATCCAGCCATCCATCCATCCCTCCCTGTGCAATACTCTGCAATGCCCCCATACTCTGCAATGCCCCCATACTCTGCAATGCCCCCATACTCTGCAATGCCCCCATACTCTGCAATGCCCCAAAATACTCCGCAATGCCCCGCAATACTCTGCAATGCCCCGCAATACTCTGCAATGCCCCGCAATACTCCGCAATGCCCCGCAATACTCCGCAATACTCCGCAATACTCCGCAATGCCCCGCAATACCCCGCAATACTCCGCAATACCCCGAAATACCCCGCAATACCCCGCAATACCCCGCAATACCCCACAATACCCCGCAATACCCCGCAATACTCCGCAATACCCCGCAATACCCTGCAATACCACACAATACTCTACAATACCCCACAATACTCTACAATACCCCACAATACTCTACAATACCCCACAATACTCTACAATACCCCACAATACTCCGCAATACCCCACAATACTCCACAATACCCTGCAACGTCGTCTATGGGGATTTTTAAGTAGCAAAGTTTGGCGCCATTCCACAAGCGTGTGCAATTTTGAAGGGTGACATGTTGGGTATCTATTTACTCGGCGTAACTTCATCTTTCACATTTAAGCAAAAGAATGAAGAAAAAATACTAAATGTGCCAAATTTTATAACAGAAACAAAGAAAAATTATTATTTTTTACAGAATTTTCAGTCTTTTTTCTCTTATGCCGCGTACACACCATCACTTTATGTGATGAAAAAAAATTACGTTTTTAAAAACGTCACTTTAATTGACTGTGTGTGGGGGAAAACGTCGTTTTATGTCTTGTAAAAAACGACCAAAAAAAATTGAAGCATGCTTCAATTTTATGTGTCGTTTTTCAAAAGTGCACTTTTTACTTCACAGAAATTGACCGTGTGTAGCAAAAAACGTAGTTTTCTTATGCCCCGTACACACCATCACTTTATGTGATGAAAAAAAAACGACACTTTCTGTGAAGTAAAAAACGACGTTTTTGAAACTTCAATTTTCAAAGACGAAGTTGCCTACACACCATCGTTTTCTCACAATGATCTTGCAAAGTGAGGTTACGTTCACCACTTTTTACCATTGAAGCTTGCTTCATAAGTAGCTTCTGGGCATGCGTGGATGAAAAAACGTCTTAGAAAACGACGTTTTTTGCTACACACGGTCAATTTCTGTGAAGTAAAAAGTGCACTTTTGAAAAACGACACATAAAATTGAAGCATGCTTCAATTTTTTTTGGTCGTTTTTTACAAGACATAAAATTACGTTTTCCCACACACACGGTCAATTAAAGTGACGTTTTTAAAAACGTCATTTTTTTTCATCACATAAAGTGATGGTGTGTACGCGGCATAAGACGTTTTTTCATCCACGCATGCCCAGAAGCTACTTATGAAGCAAGCTTCAATGGTAAAACGTGGTGGAACGTAACCTCACTTTGCAAGATCATTGTGAGAAAACGATGGTGTGTAGGCAACTTCGTCTTTGAAAATTGAAGTTTCAAAAACGTCATTTTTTACTTCACAGAAAGTGTCGTTTTTTTTCATCACATAAAGTGATGGT
The DNA here is from genome assembly GCF_905171775.1 of Rana temporaria. Taxonomy (NCBI): domain Eukaryota; kingdom Metazoa; phylum Chordata; class Amphibia; order Anura; family Ranidae; genus Rana; species Rana temporaria. The sequence continues at coordinate 438,213,982 of NC_053489.1, read as the reverse complement.
GTGTACGCGGCATTATAGCGCAAAAAATAAAAAACCCAACGGTGATTAAATACCACCAAAAGAAAGCTCTATTTGTGTGAAAAAAAGGACGAAAATTTCATTTGGGTACAGTGTTGTATGACTGAGTAATTGTCATTCAAATTGTGAGCGCACCGAAAGCTGAAAATTGGTCTGGTTATTAAGGGGGTTTACGTGCCCAGTGGTCAAGTGGTCAATTACATTCCGAACAGAGGATATTGACATCTGAAAACACTTTGCTATCTTCTTATAGCCTTCTCCAGCTTTGTGAGCGTCAACTATTTTCAGTGTTCAGTTTTCTAGACAACTGCTTAGAAGAACCCATGGTGCTGATTGTTGGGGCAAGGCAGGGGCGTCATTAGGGGTGGGCTGGGGAGGCTGGAGCCCCGAATGGGTCACTGAAAAGCCCAGAGTCTCGGCCATGAAGTATTTAATGACTAGCCCGAGTGCCGCCGAGCAGGGACCATTTTGTTGCCGAGCGCCGCCGAGTGATAGGTCCCGCCTTCTGGAGCCTGCAGCGCCTATGATGGATGTCCCACTGGTCCAATCCGGGACCGCGGGACGTGTGACATCCATCATAGGCGCCGCAAGCTTAGAAGGCGGGAATTACAATGCCGCCCGGCGCGCCATGCTCGGTTCGGCGGCTCTCTACGGCTCCTGAGCCTCCTCCTCTGGCTGACTGTCTGCAGTGGCTGCATATGTGTGACGGGCACACCACGCCACATCCCCGCTCCCTGCTCGGCGGCTCTCCTCTCCTGAGTCTCTCTCCTCCTTGGCTCATAAGCCTCCCTGGCTGCATCGCTATGATGGGCACATTGGGCGTGCCGGCGCCGCACACCACAACTGAGGTAGGTGACGTCAGTGATTGTATATGTATGTATGTAGGTCAGGTCAGTGTATGTCAGGTCAGTGTAGTCAGGTCAGGTCAGTGTAGTCAGGTCAGTGTAGTCAGGTCAGTGTAGTCTGGTCAGTGTAGTCTGGTCAGGTCCAGGTCAGTGTAGTCAGGTCAGGTCAGTGTATGCAGGTCAGGTCAGTGTATGCAGGTCAGGTCAGTGTATGCAGGTCAGGTCAGTGATTGTGTATGTAGGTCAGGTCAGTGTAGTCAGGTTTGGTCAGTGTATGCATGTCAAGTCAGTGATTGTGTATGTAGGTCAGGTCAGTGTATGCAGGTCAGGTCAGTGTATGTAGGTCAGTGTAGTCAGGTCAGGTCAGTGATTGTGTATGTAGGTCAGTGATTGTGTATGCAGGTCAGGTCAGTGATTGTGTGTGTGGTCAGTTCAGTGTAATCAGGTCAGTGTAGTCAGGTCAGTGTAAGCAGGTCAGGTCAGTGTAGGCAGGTCAGGTCAGTGTAGTCAGGTCAGGTCAGGTCCAGGTCAGTGTAGTCAGGTTCAGGTCAGTGTAGTCAGGTCAGGTCCATGTCAGTGAGTCAGGTTCAGGTCAGTGTAGTCAGGTCCAGGTCAGTATATGCAGGTCAGGTCAGTGTATGCAGGTCAGGTCAGTGTATGCAGGTCAGGTCAGTGATTGTGTATGTAGGTCAGGTCAGGTCAGGTCAGTGTATGCAGGTCAGGTCAGTGTATGCAGGTCAGGTCAGTGATTGTGTATGTAGGCCAGTTCAGGTCAGGTCAGTGTATGCAGGTCAGTGTATGTAGGTCAGGTCAGTGTAGTCAGGTCAGGTCAGTGATTGTGTATGTAGGTTAGTGATTGTGTACGCAGGTCAGGTCAGTGATTGTGCATGTAGGTCAGGTCAGTGTGGTCAGTTCAGTGTAGTCAGGTCAGGTCAGTGTAGTCAGGTAAGTGTAGTCAGGTCAGTGTGGTCAGGTCAGTGTAGTCAGGTCAGGGTAGTCAGGTCCAGGTCAGTGTAGTCGAGTCAGGTCAGTGTAGTAAGGTCAGTGTATGCAGGTCAGTGTATGCAGGTCAGGTCAGTGTATGCAGGTCAGGTCAGTGATTGTGTATGTAGGTCAGGTCGGTGTAGTCAGGTCAGGTCAGTGTATGCAGGTCAGGTCAGTGATTGTGTATGTAGGTCAGGTCAGTGTATGTAGGTCAGGTCAGTGTAGTCAGGTCAGGTCAGTGATTGTGTATGTAGGTCAGTGATTGTGTATGTAGGTCAGTGATTGTGTATGTAGGTCAGGTCAGTGTAGTCAGGTCAGTGTAGTCAGGTCAATGTATGCAGGTCAGTGTGGTCAGTGTAGTTAGGTCAGGTCAGTGTAGTTAGGTCAGGTCAGTGTAGTTAGGTCAGGTCAGTGTAGTCAGGTAAGGTCAGTGTAGTCAGGTAAGGTCAGTGTAGTCAGGTCAGGTCAGTGTGGTCAGGTCAGTGTAGTCAGGTCAGGTCAGTGTAGGCAGGTCAGTGTAGGCAGGTCAGGTCAGTGTAGTCAGGTCAGTGTAGTAAGGTTAGGTCAGGTCAGTGTAGTCAGGTCAGGTCAGTGTAGTCAGGTCAGTGTAGTTAGGTCAGGTCAGTGTAGTTAGGTTAGGTCAGTGTAGGCAGGTCAGGTCAGTGTAGGCAGGTCAGGTCAGTGTGGTCAGGTCAGTGTAGTCAGGTCAGTGTAGTCAGGTCAGTGTAGTCAGGTCAGGTCAGTGTAGTCAGGTCAGTGTAGTCAGGTCAGTGTAGTCAGGTCAGTGTAGTCAGGTCAGGTCAGTGTGGTCAGGTCAGGTCAGTGTGGTCAGGTCAGGTCAGTGTGGTAAGGTCAGTGTAGTTAGGTCAGGTCAGTGTAGTCAGGTCAGGTAAGTGTAATCAGGTCAGGTCAGTGTAATCAGGTCAGTGTAGTTAGGTCAGGTCAGTGTAGTTAGGTCAGGTCAGTGTAGTTAGGTCAGGTCAGTGTAGTTAGGTCAGGTCAGTGTAGGCAGGTCAGGTCAGTGTGGTCAGGTCAGTGTAGGCAGGTCAGGTCATAGTAGTCAGGTCAGTGTAGTCAGGTCAGTGTAGTCAGGTCAGGTCAGTGTAGTCAGGTCAGTGTAGTCAGGTCAGGTCAGTGTGGTCAGGTCAGTGTAGTCAGGTCAGTGTAGTCAGGTCAGGTCAGTGTGGTCAGGTCAGTGTAGTCAGGTCAGTGTAGTTAGGTCAGGTCAGTGTAGTTAGATCAGGTCAGTGTCGGCAGGTCAGGTCAGTGTGGTAAGGTCAGTGTAGGCAGGTCAGGTCAGTGTAGTCAGGTCAGTGTAGGCAGGTCAGGTCAGTGTGGTCAGGTCAGTGTAGTCAGGTCAGGTCAGTGTAGTCAGGTCAGGTCAGTGTAGTCAGGTCAGTGTAGGCAGGTCAGTGTAGGCAGGTCAGGTCAGTGTAGTTAGTTCAGTGTAGTCACACTCACGTAGGTTAGGGTGTGTGTGTCAGGTAGGTTACCCTGCGCCACTCCGCCAACCACGCCCCCCCCCCCCCCCGGTGCCAGCTTGGCTTGCGGGCTGAAGCCCCTGGTCTTTTTGGCACCTAGCAACACCCCTGGGGCAAGCTCAGATGAGTCTGGGCATTTAAAACCTTTGAGATTGACATCACCTGGTCTTCCCAGACGATGATTGAGAACAATCCATAACACTGGCAGGTCTCAACTTTGCAAAGGGGGCAGTGCATGCTATAAATTCTACAGGGTGCCCAAACTTGGCAAATAACTGGGGAGCTTTGCCGAGATGGTGACTGGGAGTCTGTATAATTACTCTGAGATTTTTCACTAAGGAGAAGATCACAGCCTAGAGGGGCTGCTACCCCCTGAGCCATTTTGCCATGTGTCTGAAGGGTGTTGAGGCCTAAGTGTGACAATATGGAGTTCTTTGCTGATGAGAGTTGCTGGAAGCTGACTGAGGGGCTGTCGTCTGAAGAACTAGTCCTGGATCAGAATGTGAAAGTGTTTTGATGATATTGGCGGAGGCAACCAATTTTTCCAAACTGTCCATAGAGAGGAATATAAATTGAAATGCTACTACAAAGCCCAGTCCATTCTTTAGCTCTGCAAGAGAAAGTTCAATGTCCTCAAATCATTACTAAGGGTTACTGCACTATCCTACCATTACTCACTAACTATCCAAGTTCTTAATAAAGCATCAGAAAAAAGCATACTCCTTGACTAGTTATTGAGCTTGAAGAGTGATTGGAATTGTGTGTCGTGCTACAAGAAAACTACGGGGTAAAGCCATAATTTGGAAGTTATTCATTCTACTATCTGGACTGTTCTGTTTGTCTGCTTTATGCAAGTAAATATGTTTTATTGCAATTACAGTAAGAGCCTCTGTGTGATACCTAATGGAGTGAAGTGTTCAATACAGCCAATAGCTGGGAGTGGAGTGAGTTATGTGTTTTACTGGTGGAAGCTTGGTTGGCACTGGAGTGGTTTGTGATGGAAGAAAAGGAATCCCAGCCTGACTGTGAGAGTGATCCCTCTTATGTAGCATGCGTCAGGTGACCCAGGCTACCATGTCTCATGGGCACCAAGTAGTCAGCTGAATTTCATCCATATCCATTGTTCTGGCACTAAAACCCATTTAAACGTCGGCAGGGAGAAGGTTAAAAAGGCATTTTCTGTGTTTCATTTAATTTAAAAGCATGAGTTTAAGAGACTGATTGGCATATTGGTGAGTAAATGACCAGTTAATAATCAAAGAGTTTATTTTATGACATCATTTTAAAACACAGATCCCTGATGTAAGACCCCCAGTAACATCACAGTAGTCAATATGCATGTCATTGACATTCTGAAACCATTCTAAAGTTTTTGTGTCCCATATACAAAAAGTTGGAGCGCTGCCCAAAGCACTGCAAAATTTCCCCCTGCAATCCAAAGTACAGATCAAGTGCCAACGTTCAAACAAGCTCATCCAGCCTACTTCAAACAGATCGGAAGACAGAAGGTGGAAACGCTGCACACCAAAACCCAGCCACTATAAAGAGTGGTAAAGATACAGGTTCAGCCTGAATCCCTCATGGCTATGCTCCTTTGTGTCAGGATTCACCAGCTGTGGTTACCAGATATATGTAGCTACACACAGAAAACTGGGATGAAACAACCAATATATCTTTTTAAGATTTATTTACAGTGAAACAAGAGACAAGCACACACCAGCAACGGTAAACAAGGGTAACAGGGAATACCAGGGATGCAAGAAAGAAGGAAATCAAGATTGGGTACAGGGGCCAGGAGCAGGAGTAAGCAGCAGGGTACAGGATGCAAGATAGCCCAGGAGCAGGATAACAGGGACAAGGATCTGGCAGCAAGGATGGCTACAGTGACACAAGGTGTGTTAGTAGGAGCGGCCTTATATAGCCACCTCGCAGCTGAAAATACTGTGTATATGATGGTCACGTAACAAATCCAATTATTGATTGATCCATTGCCAGCCCAGCTTTATTGTTACACCAGAAATTGCAAAAATCATAATAGAAAATTGTATAGAATAATAAATTATACAAGTACACAACTCCAGTGTACAGCCCTTTAGAGTCCATATTATTAAAAATGTCAATAGACCCTTCAGAGGTGGGGATCACTTCTCTATTTTATGTAAGAGATAGGTGTTTTGGATTTTCAAATTGAATACTCCCCTTCCCAAGGGTCTTAATCATGAGTGGGACATCATTAATTATTATTGGTTGATTGATGTCCCTTTTTTTCCCTTTCTCTTCCTTTTCCATTCACGTCCCTTTTTTACCCGTTTCCTTCCTCCCGCCACCATAGCCCTCCCCCCCTCCCCGCCTCCGGACTTCCCTTTTTTTTTTTTTTTTTTTTCTCCTGTCCCTTTCCTTTGCTTCTCGAACTCCCCCCATTCCATTTGTATCCCACTCTTAGCTTGTAGGGGTCCTTGTTGTTGGAGAGTTCCACTCAAGGTGCCTGTTCAACAGGACAGAAAGCCAGAGGAAATCTTTCTAAAGGAGCTCTGCATAGCAGTAAAATGCTAACATATATCCAAAAACCTGACACTATCCAAAAACAAATAAAAAAGCCAAACAGTACGTAGACGTGCACAAAAAATGTTTGGTGAAGTCAAGCTCAAAGTTTGTTTAGTATTCACAGTATTGCCTTCCAGGATTCAAGTACTATGTACTAAAGCTTTCTGCAAAAAAAATGTGAACACTATTAAATGGATAGTAGAGTAAATGTTACAGTGGTATTAAACCCAAAAGCAAACATTATTTAAATTTGCTAGTACATCTAACACTCCACTCCCCCAGACAGACAATTCTGCTGTCCAAAAAGGTGCCCCATGTGCCTATTCATCCAGAGTGATGGCACTCTAATATTGGAGGTGTTGTACTGCCCATTTTACAAGGTGAAAACAGAGGGGGGAAAAAACTAAGAAAAAAACTAATGCAGCCTGCACATCGAATGATTGGTAAGCTGCAATATAATACATAATGTCCAAACGCGGTGACGTAAAACACTATGACGTGCTGAGAAGAATGAAGTTTAATTCTTCCGAGCATGCGTCGGCTTGATTCTGAGCATGTGTGGATTTTTGACCGATGGACTTCCACACAGACGATCGTTTTTTTCTATCGTTTTTTTTATCCATAGGAAAAATTTAAAACATGTTCTGTTTTTTTTTTAACCAATGGAAAACAAACCGATGGGGCCCACACGATCGGTTTGACCGATGAAAACAGTCTATTATAAGACATCTTGTAGCTCCGTGACCTCGGCCGCGGGACCTGATCGCCGCTGGCGATCCCCGTTCTTCACTGTGGCGCTGTCACTGATTGTGTGTTCCCTGATATAGGGAAGCACGATCAATGACATCACACGTCCAGCCCCGCCCCCCTACAGTTAGAAACACATATGAGGTCACACTTAACCCCGTCAGCGCCCCCTAGTGGTTAACTCCCAAACTGCAATTTTCATTTTCACAGTAAACAATGCATTTTTATAGCATTTTTTGCTGTGAAAATGACAATTGTCCCAAAAATGTGTCAAAATTGTTAATAATGTCGCGGTCACGAAAAAAATCACTGATCGCCGCCATTAGTAGTAAAAAAAAATTATTAATAAAAATGCAATAAAACTATCCTCTATTTTGTAAACACTATAAATTTTGCGCAAACCAATCGATAAACGCTTATTGCGATTTTTTTTTACCAAAAATAGGTAGAAGAATACGTATCGGCCTAAACTGAAGAAAAAAATAGTTTTTTTATATATTTTTGGGGGATATTTATTATAGCAAAGCGGAAAAAATATTGCATTTTTTTCAAAATTGTCACTCTATTTTTGTTTATATAAAATAAAAAATAAAATAAAAACCGCAGAGGTGATTAAATACCACCAAAAGAAAGCTCTATTTGTGGGAAAAAAAGGATGCCAATTTTGTTTGGGAGCCACGTCGCACGACCGCGCAATTGTCAGTTAAATCGACGCAGTGCCGAATCGCAAAAACTGGCCAGGTCCTTTACCTGCATTTTGGTCTGGGTCTTAAGTGGTTAAAGCAAACCATAATGGTGGATTTAACTTGGGAGTGACATGTCTGATTTAAAACAAATGATTTACTTGAGATTAACCAATATATTTCTCATGAGACAGATATAAGCACACTGATCAGCACACAACTGTGTAGTTTATTTGAATAGCCATGATGTGTATTTAATGTGTAATTATAATGCAAAAACATATTGGTATGCTCTGAAAAAGTTTACCCTGCATTATCTTTTTTAAATAATCCATACATTTTATATGTCAATCTACTTAAACCCAGAGGATAACTGTCAGATTTACCTTTATGTTTTTTGTAAAAAGATTATTACATGGTCTAAGCTACAAAAAAATTCATTTAATCTACAATTCCAAGCCAATTCTCCTGACATATCTGGGTTGTGTATTGCAACTAAGCTGGGGATTAAATGTACTGATAAGTGTATAATGATATTGCATTAAAAATGGTTCAGGTTCTTACTTATTTATAAGACTGTGAGTTAACAGATCAATAAGAAAAATATAGTATATGGCAAAAATATTAGGTTTGTATCTTATTCTTAAATAGTTTTTTTTATGTAAACCTAATTCATTTATTTGAGTGGCTGTGGTTTAGGGCAACTATTATTCAGCTGTTTAGTGAGTATAGAATAAAAAAAGTCACTCTAAAGCTGGCTATAGACAGATCGAAATTCAGCCAGTTCAGCGGGTCCCTGAAAAGACTGATCAGAACAAGAAAATTGAGAACCCAAATCACCTATGCCCAATATATAACAAACCACACCCACTTAGAAAATGTATCGGCTTCAAAAAGAAACCCTTTCAGGTATATAAAACGCTTTTAATGAAATATGGGGTCTTCTTATCCACTTCTCGCCCAACTACGTCATATGATGTCACAGACTTTGAGTGCGGATATCTGATTGATGTCTGCAGTTACAGGCATCATTCTGATATCTTCTTTTACAGCAGGCAATTCCCTGCACTGTAAAAACAATCATAGGGGCTGTCCAGTCACTTAATTGTTTTTACAGATGGCGGAAGGGGACACCCCCCTCCCGCCGCCCTCTGGTGCTTCTATCAGCTCGCCCGTGCGATTGGCAAGCCAGAGAAGGAGGACGCCGACATCGGCAGTTCACTATAGAGAATACCACAGGCCAGATGATCCCCGGCAGTCCCTATGACCTTCAGAGGCTGGGCATGATGTTATGACGTAACGCACGACCTCGGCAGTTGTAAACACTCCCGTTGCCTCGGCTGGAAAGCCAAGTTTTTTTTATTATTTTGTATTTTAGGCTTTCCAGCCTAGACGCGATCTCTGGGGACTTATAGACCCCAGCTCTTGCTGTAAAGATGGCTTTTCATGCCCTATTCCTATTACAGGGGATGTTTACATTCCTTGTAATAAGAATAAAAGTGATGAAAAAAATGTATAATGAAAGTGTCAAAATAGAAAAATAAAAGGAAAATAAACAATAAAAAAAAATTTGGGGAGGGGGCGTGGCCTGGGCATGGCAGAGTAAGGCTATCTTTTCTTAGAGCTCCCGTCCCTGACCCAACTTTGCCGGCTTAGATCTGTGGATTAACGGCATGCAATCAGCGAAAAAACTCAGACCGAGAGCAACAACCAGGGTGACCCATTCCAGCATTGCAAACAGAGATATATACCGCTACTTCCAGCAGAAACAGCATCCCTCCCCCGGCGCCAGAGCAACGGCACCACAAGGCTCTCCACGTGGCAACACCGAGGAGGCCCAGGGCTGCAGTGCATGGGATTCTATCCCAGCTACCCCGACGATCCCGACGAGCTCACTGGAGCGTCCTGGTTCGCCGCTGACTCCCATGGAGGCACCCGCACACTGCCCTTTCAGACAGGGTGACATCGGGGGAGACCTCATTTGCAGCTCTGGAGCAGCGCGTGGGAGACCTGGAGAGGGCCCGTGACCACCACCGGGATGCCGCCATTAACATGCAACTGCACCTGGAAGATGTCGAAGACCGGAGCCGCCGTAACAACCTGCGGCTCCAGGGGATCCCAGAATCAGTGGAGATGGAGGCCATGGGGCAGACGATACAGGACCTATTTCGTTCAGTGCTGGAGGACCCGGCGGCGGTGGTCGAGGTAGACAGAGCGCATAGGACGCTGGGCCCAAGGTCGGCGGATCCAGAGAGGCCCCGGGATGTCGTCTGCAGAATACTGCGATACTCGCAGAAGGACAGCATACTACGCGGAGCATGGGAACAGGGAGAGGTGCACCTGGCGGACGCAAGGATCAAAATGCTGCCTGACCTCTCCAGGGCGACACTGAGAAGAAGAATGATGCTGAGACCCATCCTGGACCTGGCGAGACAGAAGGGATTCACATACAGATGGGGATACCCTCTGGTGGTGACATCCTGGAGAGATGGAAGAGCCTTTACCTTTCAGATGCGAGCGAACCTTCCTGCACTTTTTGTCTTCCTGGAAGCGGAACAGATTCCCGTCCCGGACTGTCCAGTTACTTCCGCGGATGACCGGCAGATCAGGGCCCTCCACGTACCGAGTCCCGGCCCAGCCTCGGCAGCAGCGAGGCAGGAGAAGACCCAGGGCGCCGTCCGGAGAAGGTCAACGTAAGTAGACCACAGGCCGCACAAACCCCCCCCTAGTTCTGCTGTTAACTCCCCCCATGACCATTTAGAACTGTCCCATCTGCCTACACGGAGGTGAAGGCGGCCTGCTACAGTGGATGTCAGGTGGTGGTGGAGTGCTGACATTTTGTGTACCTTCTGGGACTCCCCATATGTCGTTGCCCCCCGCTTGGAGTTGAGTAATGGAACACAAGACACTGCCGATCCCCCTGCGGGATCCCCCCCCCCCCCACGTTGTGATAACTGTTTTGGGGTTTGGGAAGCGGGGAATGAGGGGGTGGCTCGGGCCTTTATGTTTGGGAGCAATGGCGGGTGAGAAAATGTCTTCCAGCCTGCCACGTGGGACTTGGAGGAGCAGGACGGCGCGGTTGGCAGGCTTTTGCTACAGAGACCCGGCTCAGAAGATGGGACAATATAGCCAAGTACATTGGGGATGTTCCCCCTGATTCCACTGTTGGGGAGGGGGGTTGTAGGGTGGCAGGAGAATGTGCTTCTGCCGATTGGGGGGGGTGGGGTCCCCCGTGGCAGCGTTTTATGCCGTCCCCTTTTACCTGCTTAAAGTTAAATCTTAATCTCATTCTGATGCTGATAACCTGATGATGTTCTAGTTTAAGTGAATGCTGAAGCTATTGATTGCACTGCTTTGATTTTCTTTTTTGAGTTTCTGTTGTTTTTTTCCAGTTCTCCCTACTACTGATAGACTACATCCCCCAGGTGTTTAAGATAGGGATTGTGCCGTTCTATATTGTATCAACTTGCATAGTCGGTGCTGGGGGGGAGGTCCGGGGGCTCGCCTTCTGGTCCTGTCCACCCAGCTACCCACATAGGACTGCGCTCAACTTCCAGTATTTTGACTGGAGAGCGTTTTAGCTGATTTTAGCTACCTTAGATTTCTCTATAGTGGCCGCACATTTTTGTGCGGCTCATCTAACTTAAATCTCTCTTCTGAGAACCCTCTTCCCGCTCCTGTCCCTGTACTCTTTTTCTGACTTTGACCGTTTATTTTCCGGATTAGGTCGATCCACAACCTACCCACCTTCCCTCCAACCCACCCCCCGACACCCCAATATTCACGAGCATGGACATACTAACTGTAGTTTCCCTGAATGCAAAGGGTCTGAACACCACGGAAAAGAGGAGAATGTTTCTTCATGATATGGGTCACCTGCGGGCGGACATTGTTCTGCTGCATGAGACGCACTTCAGAGAAGATAACCTGCCAATATTGAAAAACTGATTTTACCCTACGGTGTACCATTCCTCATACGCTGAAGCCAAATCTAGGGGAGTGTCCATATTAATTTCCGCTAGGGTGCCGTGGTCACTTATAGATACCAAGAAGGATGGGGAGGGCCGTCAACTTTTCATTAAGGGACGGATTGGAGAGGAGAAGGTCACATTGGCAAACCTCTACGCTCCAAATGTTCATCAGGACAGATTCCTGAGGGGGGCACTGGACCGACTGACACAATTCACGGAGGGCCATCTTATTGTGGGAGGAGATTTAAATATTCCCCTGACTCCGACGGAGGACACCTCCGCTGGGTGTCCTCGACCCAAAGGGAGGCCCCCAAACGTATTCTCACCTCATTGCACTTAGCTCAGTTGATGGATGTTTGGCGCCTCTAACATCCGGGGGAGAGGGACTATACGTTCTTCTCCAAACCACATCAATCCTACTCCCGAATTGATTATTTCCTAATCCCGCACAGACAGCTACATCCAGTTAAGGATACCACGATAAAGTCCATTACATGGTCCGACCATGTCCCGATCACGTTAAAATACACCATTTCGGATACACGGGCGTCTGAGGCCCCGTACTCACGACCAAACATGTCTGCTGAAACTGGTCCGCGGACCAGTTTCAGCGGACATGTTCGTTCGTGTGTAGGCAGTAACGGACAGGATTCCAGCAAACAATCGTCGGCCAGACCGTTTTCCAACGAACAACTGTTTCCTGGTCTTGCTTTAAAACAGTCTGCTGGAATCGTGTCCGTCAGACATGTTCGGTCGTCTGTACACAAAAGCAGCGTACAAAAACCCCGCGCATGCTCAGTCCAAATGAGGAGACGGGAGCGCTCGTTCAGGTAAAACTCGCGTTTGTTTGGGATATGGCACATTCGTCATTAGAAACCTTTTATTCTAGCAAGAGAACAATGTCTTAAAAAGGCGCACTAAACCACATTTTCTTGCCTCGTTTTCTTAATTCTTCTCTTGCTAGAATAACCCCGTTCTCTTGCTGATGCAATTTCAATAGAGTTGTCCCATACTGAAATGTCACATTTCTTGCTTGTGATGTAATCCTTTAATAATGTTTTCTATGCCAGACGTGTGTTTTGGTTGGTGGTCCTCCATAATTTATAGTAGTCATTTTTGTAAAGGAATGTGCATCTTTTTTTTTTTTTTTGTTGTTTCTAGTTATGTCACCATTTATATATATTTTTTTTAACATGTTTTTTTCTTGTTTTTTTTTTTTTTTTTTTTTTTTTGTGTTTCATTTGAGAATATTAAACCATGTTGGCACACCAAATGTCCCCCCCCCCCCCCAAGGAGTGTGTCCTTTGTAAATTACCCATTGTATATTTATTAAAGGTTTGCTGCCTAATAATCCCCACAGTATAACAAACAATAGACATGTTTTCAAATGAAAGCAAAAAGCCTTTTATTCAGGCAAATGTCATCACAAAAAATAAACAGAACGGCAGCACTAGAATAGATAGCAAACTATATGCAAACTTGCATTTCCAACATGGTGAAGGATAAACTTCCAAGCCTCAGGAGCCAAACACAAAAATATGAAGCAGCAGCACAGAAACAAAGGAACCCAAACTGTGGTAGTCCAAACAAGATGTCCTTTATGTGGAAGGAAATGGAAGGCAGAGAATCAACGTTTCCTCCTCTTTCCAGCCTTCCCTCCAGGCAGCCTTCCAGCGGATCTAACACGGGGTCTTGCAGGTGGGGTCGATGTGGCAGCAGGAGGATGGTGTTCCGCAAGCCGGGCCGGGTCACATAGCCCAGTCTCTGGGGTCAGCAGGCCCCTCTGCATCCACCAAAGGACCTGGTTCATCAGGGCCTTTGCCAGTCTTCTCTGGTCCTCCTCCCCTTCATTTAAATCGTGGGCCAATGAGGCACTGAAGGCCTCTGTGGGGTTGAGGGGGGCCCTCATGATGGCGCTTGCCTCCTGTATCATGCGGAGGCTTGCCTCCTCCACAGGCCTCAACTGCCTCCTTCGGCCTGATGGCCTCACCTGGGGGGGAGAAGACTGGCTGGTGGTGGTTCTCCTGGCCGGGGGGACCTGCTGCAGGCCACTGGGCCCAGCCTCCTCCTGGCTGCCACTGACCCCGGCCTCCTCCTGGCTGCCACTGACCCCGGCCTCCTTCTGGCTGACAGACACCTGAGGATCTGCCACCTCCTGGCTGATCTCTTCTTCCTGTGTGGAAAAAAAAAGGACATTTTTTACAATTTCGCAAAATAAAACCACACTCATTTTCATGTTTTTCGTTTAGTATTTTCTGTTCATTATTACTTGAATACACTCTACTTCTGACCCCTGCAGTTGTCATCTCTGACACCTATTTGTCTGTACACCTTTTTTTTTGCTTTTTCCCAGCTTGGCTTTTCTTTTACAATATCAAATCATTAATCCACCAAGAATTATTTACGCCAGAAATATAGAGGAAACTACTATACCTCCTCATCGAAGGGTGGCAGATCTGCATCTCTGTCAGCCAGGCCCTCTTCCTCCGACTCTGCAGGGCTGTGGTCATCTGGGGAAGGTCCGCTGGAAGGTAGCATGGAGGAAAGGTTGGAAGAAAGACTCGACATCGTTTTCCTGCCTTCCATTTCGTCCCGCAAAAAAGCCATCTGTTTATAATACCACAGTTTGGGTTCCTTTGCTTGTCTTGCTGCTGCTCCCGATTTTTTGCTTTTATTAGCTTTGTATGCTCTCCTGTATGTGCTTCTGAGGTTGGCAAGTTTATCCTTCACCATGTTGGCAGTGCATCCTGGCACCCAAGTTTGCATATAGTTTGCTAGCTCTTCTAGTGCTGCCGCTCGTACATCTTTATTGCAATATAATGCGTGTTTTGAATTCCACAGGATGGGCGTCTCCTGATATTTTTGGAGTAAGGCCTCTATAGCTTCCTTGGTTTGTAGTTGGTCCATTTAAGTTTTAGAAAAATTATATTTCTTTTTGAGTCTAGATTCAAAAAACATAAACCAAAGAAAAATAAATATTCAAAAGGATCAGCGTTGACCTTGATATAATATGTGTCTTCAAATTTATTACCTATATCTAATTACAAACACAGTCTCTCTTGTTTAGACAATGATTGGCAGCTCGGCCGCATTGCTTGTACCAAACATTGATTTGCTAGATGCAGAGCCATTGTTAACATTGCAGTAAATATTTTTAATATATAAAAATAAACAATGCTTACAAATGACAGTATTCATCTAGGCACTCTTTCATGTGTAAATCTCATGCCCCTGACAATGGATGACATAAAAGACACTTCCTAATGACCTCTGTACAACCAACACTTGAACAATACTTTGCCTGATCTGAATACACCATTCAAAAACTTGTCAATGAGGTACAGCATTGTTCACATCTCTATTTTGTGAGGTGTCCAAAAGCATTTGGATACCAAAATAACATTGTGGTACCCCATAGACAGAATAGCTTAAAAAGGGTGCAACCAACAGCCCAAACCCCCATCCCATGTGTCTACATTTTCCAGGCCTCTGCTGATCCCATTTTTAATTTCCTTACCTTCCTGTCTCTCGCTCCTCGTTTCTCACGCTCGCCTAATTACCGCGTAAGATGCGTAATCACGGCGTGCACCTTTTAAACACTCCGCGTATTTATTAAACCCCGCCCTCGTCACCTTTGCTAGGCCCTTAATCAATGATTTTAGGAAATATGGCGTTAACTGTGTATGTTCTGGATGCGCTCGAAGATTCTCCGCGTAACCGACGTAAACACGTTGTTTGCATTCTCTACACTCCGCGTATGTATTAAACGCCGCCCTCTTCTCCGCCCATGGCGTAAGAATTCATCTTTTCCACGCCCATAATCTCTGTGGGAAAGGAAAGATGGCGATGTCACACGAGCGGGCACGATGCTCTCATGCCACAAGTGAAGGGACAGAGGCAGGGACGTCCCGATCAAGGCCAAGAAGATACAAAGCCACTAATATGCGGTTCCAGGAAATGGTGGAGTTAGTTTACATCATGCGAAAGAAGGACTATGATGGTGAATTAGGGCCATACAAGACCCCTAACCGCCGAAAGGCACATATTATGGACAAGGTGGCGAGGAGAATGCAGAGGATGTTTGGGATCACCAGGTCCAAGGAACAGCTGAGGAAACGCTGGTCAGACTTAAAATTGAGGGAGCCACATCAGATGAAGAAAATACTTAAAATTCTGCGTAAAAGTAAGTAAATATATATTGGGGTTGGGGGGGGGTGGGTGATTGTCTGCAATAATGTGTTGCCATGTATATTTCACCATCTGCCTCCTTGGCCTGCTTGTAATTTTAAAGACATGTTGTCATTTTTTTTTTATGACATAAATACCTACATATTTACAAATAGTGTTCTTAGTAAACAACGTAACATCACATAGTTTCTCAGAAAGGCTCGGTTATTCCAGGAACAACACACCTGGACATGGCTCACTGGCCAAAAACTTTGTTTGTAAACATTGTGTAAAAGCTAGTTCTAGAAAATAAAATTATGAGAATGGGAAAGGCAAACAGGATTCATTCTAAAAACAGTGGTAATAAAGCAGATGTTTTCACATCTGCAATGCAGAGCACCTGTGTCTCCCCAAATCAAAAATGGGTTTTGGTAGGGTCTCCCAGAAATACTGTTTAGGGGGGACATCCATGTGTGTCACTTTGCTAAAAAGGGGCAGGATCAGAGCTTGCCATAGAAGTAATTCCAAAATGTAGGTTTGGTGAAAGATAAAAGTAACTAAATGAAAGCCTCTTCTAAGCAATGTGTGCGATGTATGCTCTCCAATATCTGTGTGCTGATGAGTCTACATTTTTTTTTGTTTATTTCAGGGGAAAGAAGTCGCCAGCATTTGGAGGAGGCAGAGAGGGCCAGACAAGGCCAAAATCTGCCATCTCAACATGTGGAGGAGGAGGAGGATGTGGAAGGAGAAGAGGATGTGGAAGGAGAAGAGGATGTGGAAGGAGAAGAGGATGTGGAAGGAGAAGAGGATGTGGAAGGAGAAGAGGATGTGGAAGGAGAGGAGGAAGGAAGAAAGGAGGAAGGAAGAGAGGAGGAAGAAGTAATTTTGGACTTAGAATTTATAGCAGATGAAGGGCAAGTGGCGGAAGAACAATTTGGCGAATTGAAAGAAGGTGGATTGATGGATGAAGGAGGAGTCCAAGATGATGGGGAAGTGGTGGAAGAAGGAGGAGTGATAGAAGATGATGGTGAGGTGGTGGAAGAAGGAGGAGTGATAGAAGATGTCGAAGAGGTTGAAAGGAGAAGCCCATCAGGTCAGTGTCACCCTAGCTTGATTAAAAAAAACATATGTAGATAGGCCTCATCGAAAAATAATTTTGTAAATGACCCTTTTTTTTGTTTTTTTAGGGGAGGAGGATGGTGTGCCAATATTTTCACGTGCAAGTGCTGCTATAATTATTCAGCAGGTAATGGAGTGCAGCACTGAAATGCACAATATGCGTGAAAGGATGGTTGTCATGGAAGAGAATTTAACAAATGTCCTTTTGGAATGCTGCACGGAAATGGACAATATGCGGCAAAGAATGATGGTCATCGAATCTAATTTTAAAAATATTATTGACATGATGGGCCGTGTCAAAGACTGAAACACCCCCCGCCCATCCCCCGCCCCCACAAACATTTTTACTGTTTTAATAATGAATACGCCAAAATTTGAAGATACACACACAGTGTGCCAACATGTGCTATCTGCCATCACAGAATATCTAGTGTCTGTGCTTTGTGGGTCCAACCCCCTCCTCCATCCTCAAGTAGTTGAGAGGAAGGGTTTGCTCCCACAGAACACAGACATTGATCACCCATGATGTCAGATAGCACATGTGGCCATTTGTCTGTTGAACCAATGACATTTGGCGAGTTTGCACTGAATGTGTGTATCTTCAAATTTTGGCGTGTTCCAGTGTGAAAGCACACCATGACTGACTGCTGTTGTGAGTTTTTATATTTTTATAATTGTATTTTGTTACTTTTTGACCATGTTGAACATTTTTGGATACTATAAAGTTTAGACCATAAAGAATAAACACCGACAAAAAATTTAAAAGATATATATATAGAATTATAAATCTCTCTAATCACTGAATTTAGTGAAGTCGAGATTTGACTCCTAAATCTTAACAACACATTTTCTTATTGAAAAACACACCAAAAAAAATCAAAATTCTTAAAAAAATTTTGGTTTTTGTGCATAAAAAATATGCAGAAAATAAAAAATACTAAGGCGGTAAACACCCCACCAAGAATATTCTATATATATATATATATGTAAACAATAAATCTAACTATATTTGATAAACAAAAATGTGAACTTGTTAAAAAAGGTATAATCTGCATAATATTTTTGGTTGAATTACCTTAAAAAAAAAAAAAAAAAAAATATTTTGTAGACTCCTAAGTACAAAAGCAGGGAGTAATGAAAAAAATTTAAAATAATTTTTTGGGTCATGAACAAGCAAAAATTTAAAAACTTGACCTCAAAATGTACAAATGGAGTTGCTTCTTATTTCTAGACTCAATACCCTGTTTGTAGATGAGTGAATACTGTGCAAAATGTGGTCATTTACTAAAAGTGGAGAAATCAATTATGCATTAAAATTGAAAAAGTTAGTTAGAGAACCAGGAAGACAGATAAAACGAGAAAAAGCATTAATGACAAACAACTGTATAAAGTCCAATGGTCTAATTATTTTTTATTTGAGAGAATATTCCTTTCTTTGGGGGCCGAATTAGAAAGAAATATGATCTGGCATAGCAATGGCCCCCCGACCCATGAAGTACTCAACATATTTGTCGCGTACCTCACGAGCTGATTGGGGGGCCAAGCCAGCGCGACCAGTGTCCAGCCCGGGAAGGGGATCTGAGGGTAGTCTTGCCTCAGAACCGATGTCGGGTAGGTACGTCTGGGAGTGCCTGCGTAAAAAGTTGTGCAAAATGCAGCAGGCAAATACAACGGTGTCCAATTTATATTCCGCCAGATGTATCGATGTCCTGAACAGGCGGAACCGGTTGGTGAGTATCCCAAAGGCATTCTCGACTACCCTCCGAGCCCTGGCCAACCGAAAATTAAACACACTCCTCTCTGAGGTGAGGGTCCTCTGGGGAAAAGGCCGCATGAGGTGAGGACCAAGCCCGAAAGCCTCGTCCGCTAGGAACACAAACGGAAGTCCTTCCACATTATCTTCATCTGGTGGCAATGCCAGACCACCAGCTTGGAGACGATCATAGAAATCAGTCCGTGCGAACACTCCCCCATCAGACATCCGGCCGTTCTTCCCCACGTCCACATATAGAAACTCATACTGTGCCGACACCACCGCCATCAACACAATACTATGATAACCCTTGTAATTATAATAGTAGGACCCCGAGTGGGGTGGGGGCACAATGCGGACGTGTTTCCCATCTATTGCTCCACCGCAGTTAGGAAAATCCCACCGCTGGGCAAATTGGGAAGCCACAGACTGCCATTCCTGTGGTGTGGAGGGTAGCTGTGGGGACAAACAAAAAAAGAGATTTAGTACTTTGGAATCAAAACATCCTACAAGCATCCTTGTGACACTTCAAAGTATTAAAATTGCATAAGAAAAATTTGCATGGAGAATTTGGGAAATGAAATATATAGGGCCACTTCATTAAGAGACTCCACAGCCCTCTGATGGGGACAATAAAAGTTTGAAGGGGGGGGGGGGACACAAAAACCAAAAAGTCCTGTTTTAAAAAATGGCAAGGTGGGTTTGTCCCTAGGATAGCATGCTGGACAGGTTAATATTGGGTAAGGGACAAATATGCAGGTAGGCCAAGAAAAAAACATGTAAAGCTGATATCAACATGCATAGGGAGAAAAGGGAACGTTAGTTAAACACACAGCATATCTGGGAAATTAAAAATTAAGTTAGTTAGCAACATTATTACAGCCAGGAAACTTACCTTAATATACTCCTCATGCATAACTTTGATGATGGCAGCACACGTGTCCGGTATGATGACCCCAAGCGCCTGCGGAGAGATGCCTGTTGAGAACTTGAGGTCCTGCAGGCTCCTCCCAGTCGCCAGGTACCGCAACGTGGCAATAAGCCTCTGCTCGGCCGTGATGGCTTGGCGCATCACAGTGTCCTGCCTCGTGATATAGGGGGACAGAAGTTCCAGCAGACTGTTGAATACGGGGTCCGTCATGCGGAGAAAATTCCTAAAGTCATTAGGATTATTCTCCTGGAGTTCCCTAAGCAGAGGCATATGTGAGAACTGGTCACGCTGGCGCAACCAATTCTTGGTCCAGAAACGCCTCCGCCCCCTGTTTCTGGCCAAAGTACTGGAAAAATGAACATATCCAGCAGCCATCCCATAAACAGCACCAACTCGCGAAAATTGACGCTGCTGCTCCATCATGGCTTCAAACCGGCCGGCTGGTCAGTCAAGAACACACTCAAACAGAAAGCACTCGCAAATCCAGCACTACCTGCGACAAACGCGTGACAAACAGATACGAGCGCACAGGATGCAACTGCTAAAGCAGAAACAACCTGCTAGCCTATAGCCGAATGACAACTACGTTACCGCAAGCACACGCACTGAACCCGTGAATACACGCTGTCAAAGCCTGGAGACCGAGAAGCGCGAATCAGCTCTAACCAAACCTTCACTAACACGAGCAAACCCGTAACTAGCAAAAGAGGAACAGAGGGCGGCGCCATTAAGTTTGGTCTTCCCCTTTATAGTGACGTCGTACGTAGTTTACGTGCACGCGTTCCGGTACGACGGTAATTTGGTCCGCTGGTGTGTACACGCCAGCGGAACCAAACACAAATCAGCCTTGTACGCCGGAAACTGTCGGGCAGACAGTTTCCAGCGCACAGATCCGGTCGTGAGTACAAGGCCTGAGAGAGGCCCCCGGAGACATAATGAGAGCTTGCTTCATGATCCGGAGGTGATGTCGGAGGTTGTGGATGAAATAAAACACTCCTTCAGTGAGAACTGCACCTCTCACAGCAACCCGGCAGTGGTCTGGGAGGCCCATAAGGCTGTGGTACGGGGGTTACTTATTAAACATGGGGCCAGGCTGAAAAGACAGAGGACAGAACAGTTGTCAGCCCTGCTTCATAGACTGCAGACACTTGAGATGCAACATAAACAGACACCTATTTAACAGTTCCTAACGCAAAGTTAAACAGTTCTTATAGATTCATTACAATGTCCACGTGTAGCTCTTCAGCCCCTTGAGCTCCTAGTCTCTCACTGGACTCTCTGATTCACTTACTCTGAATCCCGTGAGCTTTTCAATGCTTTTGCGGTGGTATCTCCCTCAAGCGTCACCCACGCTGGGTCCCTAGCTTGCCACTCTAGATACCTTTCAAGCTTCACCCCTGCTGACCGTCTCGTTCCCTGACTTAACACACAACGCTGCTCTACAAGCGTCACCTCCGCTGGTTGGGTCTCTGACTCACCATGCCCGTTCGGTGAGAATGTTGTTCCGGTACTTGCTTCAGTTACTCACTGTGGTCCCTTGTAAAGGTGGTCGGTCCCTTAGTGACAACAGCTTCCCTTCTACCTCTGACCACAACAGGTTTTGGTTGGACTGCAAGCCGCAGTCCCAACTTTGAGCTGTCCTCTTACCTCCTCTGGATAGGCCCTCACACAGCCTGGCAGCCAGATGCCCCCAGGATAGGCCCAATCTACAACCTAGCAGCCTGGGGCAGACGACACACATCCACCCAGATGGCAGTCCAGGTGGCACAGAACATAGATCGACTGTGACACGATCAGGCATCAGGCTTGAAGACCAGTTGCTAAAGCAGTTGCAGGACAGGTATACAGGCAGTCACTTCTGGCAGATGTCCCAGGCTCACCGGAGTCTAAGTACTAGCTGGTGTTCACCAGAGCTCCTGATGGTGGAGATGGATTTAGCTGCAAGTTAGTACCAGGTCGCAGTCCTCAGGTTTGACCCATCAGGGTGTACCGTATTTATTCGAGTATAACGCGCACACGTGTATAACACGCACCCCTAATTTTTGATTAAAAATCGGTATAAAATCATTGTAATTGCCAAAAATCATTTATTGTATTTATTGTATGTCCAGCCATGTCCCCTGTATGTCCAGCCATGTCCCACGTATGTCCAGCCATGTCCCCCGTATGTCCAGCCATGTCCCCCGTATGTCCAGCCATGGACATACGGGGGACAAAAAAAGGAACAAAAAAAGGAATCAAAGTTTGGGTGCGCGTTATAAACGAGGACTGGGGTGGGACCGATACCGAGTATTAGCGGGAGTACTCGTACTCCCGCTAATACTAGAATAGAATACTTCCCCCCTCCTCCCCCCCGCCGCCGCCACCAACAACGCCGCTACAACGTTAATCACCGCGGCGCGGGGAACATTACAGACATCTTTCGTTTGAATAGCTGTTTTCCCCGCCGCGCATAGACACTCCCCCTTGGACGGATCTGTCCAATCGCAAGCAAGGGGGAGTGTCTATGCGCGGCAGGGAAAACAGCTGTTCAAACGAACGCTGTCTGTAATGTTCCTTGCGCCGCGGTGATTAACAGTAGGTGGCTGCATATACAGGGGACATGGCTGGACATACGGGGGACATGGCTGGACATACAGGGGACATGGCTGGACATACGGGGGACATGGCTGGACATACGGGGGACATGGCTGGACATACGGGGGACATGGCTGGACATACAGGGGACATGGCTGCACATACGGGGGACATGGATGGACATACGGGGGACATGGCTGGACATACAGGGGACATGGCTGCACATACGGAGGACATGGCTGGACATACAGGGGACATGGCTGCACATACAGGGGACATGGCTGGACATACGGGGGACATGGCTGGACATACGGGGGACATGGCTGGACATACGGGGGACATGGCTGGACATACGTGGGACATGGCTGGACATACAGGGGACATGGCTGGACATACAATAAATGATTTTTGGCAATTACAATGATTTTATACCGATTTTTAATCGAAAATTAGGGGTGCGCGTTATACACGTGTGCGTGTTATACTCGAATAAATACGGTACACCCTGATGGGTCAAACCTGAGGACTGCGACCTGGTACTAGCTTGCAGCTAAATCCATCTCCACCATCAGGAGCTCTGGTGAACACCAGCTAGTACTTAGACTCCGGTGAGCCTGGAACATCTGCCAGAAGTGACTGCCTGTATACCTGTCCTGCAACTGCTTTAGCAACTGGTCTTCAAGCCTGATGCCTGATCGTGTCACAGTCGATCTATGTTCTGTGCCACCTGGACTGCCATCTGGGTGGACGTGTGTCGTCTGCCCCAGGCTGCTAGGTTGTAGATTGGGCCTATCCTGGGGGCATCTGGCTGCCAGGCTCTGTGAGGGCCTATCCAGAGGAGGTAAGAGGACAGCTCAAAGTTGGGACTGCGGCTTGCGGTCCAACCAAAACCTGTTGTGGTCAGAGGTAGAAGGGAAGCTGTTGTCACTAAGGGACCGACCACCTTTACAAGGGACCACAGTGAGTAACTGAAGCAAGTACCGGAACAACATTCTCACCGAACGGGCATGGTGAGTCAGAGACCCAACCAGCGGAAGTGACGCTTGTAGAGCAGCGTTGTGTGTTAAGTCAGGGAATGAGACGGTCAGCAGGGGTGAAGCTTGAAAGGTATCTAGAGTGGCAAGCTAGGGACCCAGCGTGGGTGACGCTTGAGGGAGATACCACCGCAAAAGCATTGAAAAGCTCACAGGATTCAGAGTAAGTGAATCAGAGAGTCCAGTGAGAGACTAGGAGCTCAAGGGGCTGAAGAGCTACAAGTGGACATTGTAATGAATCTGAGAGAACTGTTTAACTTTGCGTTAGGAACTGTTAAATAGGAGACCGCAAACCTGCACGTGCAGAAGTGGCACCTTGCTGTGGCCTTTCCCTGTATGGCTGTCTGCCTATTGAAATTGCAACCACTTAAGGGTGCCCTGGCCCTAACCCTCTTTCCCTTGCAAAATATAAAAAGGACTGTTAAAAGAAATAAAACCTCTTTTGCATCCAAGAAGTGTCTGGCACCCAATGACTTTCACCATCTTTGCACCCACTATGCCTCATAACCCACTAAGTATTGAAGGATGTCAGCGGTCTGTGGCCTCAAAGATTCTCATCAGACTGGAAGAGGTTAGGGATTCTGCCATATTTGCATTATTATTTTCTTGTTCTCCCCTTTCTTCTCTTTCATGTGTTCCTGCAATAGAGTCTTCACTTAGCTACTTCCTACTTGGCCATGTATGTGTTCTCCAGTTCCAGGAGGACGTACCTGTACATCCTTCCACTTCTGCCTCTAGTGTGCACCCCTGGGGCTGTACATTGGTGTGATCTGTGGTTTCCGATCGAGCTAAAGGGCCATGTGGTCGCTGTGTCCAATCACAATAATCACTGATGTAAACAAAAAGGAAAAGGTCTGGTGTCAAAACAAGAGATCGCCCTGCGACTTTAAATGAGATAAATGCGGTTAAATGACAGAGTAAATGCAGTCTTAAAATTGTCATGCAAACATAAATATGAATCCTAGCCAAGCCACTAAAATTATACATACAGTAAAAAAATGTATTACATGTATCATGGTATAAAATGTAAATTGCAAAGTACACGGGCATTACATTTATCCCAATGCATTTTGCAAAAATTGGAGTGCACACAAATTGAAGACTCTGGTGAGACTCCGTAATTCCTGATAGGCACCTACATACCCAGGGCACAGTTGGTGGAGCAAGAACAGTAGGGAAATTTTGAAAACGAATATAAATAGCATGTAAGTCCTCCTACTATAAGCATCCTTTTAAAAATAGCTTTAATGTGATTTTAAACCCTGTGTAGCAAACTGTTACATAAAAAAAAACAAAAAAACTGTAAAATAGATTACACTCCTCACTTCAATATGAAAAAACTGCAGTGCACAAATTATGCTAGACTGAGTCTCTTCCCAGGCCTGTAAAGTCAACAGTTATGGTGCTAAAGTTTAATCAATCCCATAAAATCTTACTCAGAAAGTGACCCTGGAGTTATGACTCAAGTACATATCCTACATTAAAAAGCACTTGCAATCCTGCTAGAACAGGGTTATTGAAAGAAAAAAACTAATAGGCTCCTAGGTGAGAGCTGAGGAGAAACTCGGAGGGAGAATAAAGCCAAAGACAGAGCTAAAAAAAAAATAAAAAAAATCCTATTTTCTGGAGGTTCCCAAAGGATTTCTACATCTATAGTCCAATGACCAGGTTGAATGGATAGGTCTATAGGAAGATATCAAGCTGACATCCATGAATCTCTTGCAGCAGCCTCTTACTCTATCATAAACATCAAATGACTTTCAGGCAAAAGTCTATTATCACAAGACAATGCCATTATGGCTATTAAGAAATTGCAAAACAAGCGTGCTACTAGTAATGGATTACAGTAAATGTTTAATTAAAAGGACTAATATATCCTAATAAATTAAAATTACTACCATCCAGTAATGTCCCTGTGTCGTGCCAAAAACAGTTCATACCTGCGAGGAAGTGCAGGAAAACCCTTTTCTTTATTTTATAATACCTCTAAATCTATCATGATATCATCTAAATGTTTCTATCACTGTTCCTGGTGTTTTTTTTTACTATATTCTACTGCCTTAACATTAGTATTTAAGGTTTTATTCCAATTATAGACTGTATATTTCTTTTGGGGAGGGCAATATTTTATCAATAGATATATAGATAAATAGATACATAGATATACACATACACAAATGTGTAGACTAGTGACTTTAGCATGTGTGATCGCCTCTGAACACTTCAGTAAATTCAGCAAAATAACCGTAGGGAAGGGATATCATGGGCCTAATGAAGATGAGTCAAAGTCTATGTATAGTTCAAGCCAGGGCTGGCCCTACCATGGGACCCGATGGTACCATTGTACAAGGCGGCACTTTCAGGGGGCGGCAAATCTGCAATGTGTGGCAGGTGACGTTGTGGCAAGTGACAACCTGCAATGTGTGGCAGGTGACATGGCAAGTGACAATCCGCAATGTGTGCCAGGTGACGTGGCAAGTGACAATCCACTACGTGTGGCAGGTGACATCGTGGCCAGTGACAATCTGCAACGTGTGGCAGGTGGCGTCGTGGAAAGTGACAATCCGCTACATGTGGCAGGTGATGTGGCAAGTGACAATCTGCTACGTGTGGCAGGTGACGTCGTGGCCAGTGACAATCTGCAATGTGTGGCAGGGGGCAAGTGACAATCCGCAATGTGTGATGTCGTGGCAAGTGAAAATCCACAATGTGTGGCAAGTGACGTCATGGCAAGTGACAATCCGCAATGTGTGGCAGGTGGCGTCGTGGCAAGTGACAATCCTTAATGTGTGACATTGTGGCAAGTAACAATCCACAATGTGTGGCAGGTGACGTCGTAGCAAGTGACAATCCGCAACATGTGGAAAGTGACAATCCGCATCTGGTGACCGGTGACGCGGCAAGTGACAATCCGCATCTGAAGGCAGTTGACGTTGGCAAGTGACATGCTCAGGGCTCCCACTGATTCTGCATTATGGTGACTTGAACTATTTTATTTTATATAACAATGTAATGATAGAAATAATGTGATTCAATAAAAAAAAATGGTATACGGCACTGCAACGATTTAACTGACAATTGCGCGGTCGTGTGACGTTGCACCTAAACAAAATTTACGTTCTTTTTTCCCACAAATAGAGCTTTCTTTTGGTGGTATTTGATCACCTCTACAGTTTTTATTTGTTGTGCTTTAAACAAAAATAGCGACAATTTTGAAAAAAAATATATATTTTTTTTTTACCTTTTGCTATAATAAACATCCAAAAAAATAAAAATGTCTTCATCAGTTTAGGCCAATATGGATTCTTCTACACATGTTTGGTAAAAAAAAGCAATAAGTGTATACTGATTAGTTTGCACAAAAATGATAGGCCCAGATTCTCATACAATTACGTTGCTCCTGGGCAGCGTAACGTATGAGATTTACGTTACACCGCCGCAGGTTTACAACGTTAGTGCCTGATTCTCAGAACACTTACCTGTAAACTTACGGAGGTGTATCGTTAAATCGCTCGGCGCAAGCCCGCCCAATTCAAATGGGGCGGGCACCATTTAAATTAGGCACGCTCCTGCGCCGAGCGTACTGTGCATGCTCCGTCGGGTAAAATACCCGACGTGCATTGAGCTAAATGACGTCGCACCAACGTCATTTGCTTAGACGTTAACGTAAATGGCGTCCAGCGCCATTCACGGATGTCTTACGCAAACGACGTAGATTTTTGAAATTTCGACGCGGGAACGACGCCCATACTTAACATTGGCTGCGTCTCATAGACCCAGGGGCAACTTTACACGTCGGAAAGGCTACGGAAACGACGTAAATTCTCTGCGTCGAGCGCGCGTACATTCGGGAATCGCCGTAATTAACTAATTTACATAAGCGACGGGGAAAACGACGTCCGCGACAGCTAGCGGCGGGAAACAAAATTGCATTTAAGATCTGACAGCGTAAGAGCCTTACGCCTGTCAGATCTAATGAGTATCTATGCGTAACTCATTCTAAGAATCAGTCGCATAGATACCCGGGGCCAGATTAGGACTTACGACGGCGCAAATGGTGTTGCGCCGTCGTAACGCCTTTGAGAATCTGGGCCATAGTGTCTACAAAATAGGTTTATGGCATTTTTATTATTTTTTTCTACTAGTAATGGCAGGGATCTGCGATTTTTTTTTAACAAAACTGCGACATTGCGGTGGATAGATCGGATACTGTTGACACATTTTTGGGACCATTGACATTTTACAGCGATCTGTGCTATAAAAATGCATGGATTACTGTGTAAATGTCACTGTCAGGAAAAGGGTTAAATGTGTTCCCTGGGAGGTGTTTCTAACTGGGGGGGTGGGACTGACTGGAGGAGGAGAGAGCTCTCTGTTCCTAATCCCTAGAAACAGCAGATCTGTCTCTCCTCCCCTGTCAGAATGGGAATCTGTTTACATTGACAGATCCCAGTTCTGGCTCTCTGTGGAGCGATCGTGTGTGGCCAGCTGACATTGCCGTCGCCAGTCACGCACAGGTCCTTTTATACTTCGATATACATGTATAGAGCCATGACAGGTCCTCTTTATACTCCTACATACATGTATAGAGCCATGACAGGTCCTCTTTATACTCCTATATACATGAAGAGCCATGACAGGTCCTCTTTATATTCCTACATACATGTATTGAGCCATGACACTTCCTTTTACACTCCTATACACATGTATTGAGCCATGACAGGTCCTTTTATACTCCTGTATACATGTATAGAGCCATGACCGGTCCTCTTTATACTCCTACTACATGTATAGAGCCATGACCGGTCCTCTTTATACTCCTACTACATGTATAGAGCCATGACAGGTCCTCTTTATATTCCTACATACATGTATTGAGCCATGACACTTCCTTTTACACTCCTATACACATGTATTGAGCCATGACAGGTCCTTTTATACTCCTATATACATGTATAGAGCCATGACCGGTCCTCTTTATACTCCTACTACATGTATAGAGCCATGACAGGTCCTCTTTATACTTATATATACACGTATAATGAAGTATAAAGAGGAAGATAGCTCTAAATATGAAAAAATCTGCTTGCTACCAACAACAAGTGACAAAGAGGTAGCGTTTGTGGATAGGGATGATTTTATTTATTTGAGTCTGGTTTACAAAGCCATGATTTACATTATACTGCTATCTGCTTCAATTTTTAGTATCTGATTACCCCTATTACCTGTTATAATCAAACTGCAGAAAAATGTATACTTAAAAAAAAAATCTCAGGCAGCTTCAATTCACAATTCTAAAGCTGCGTACACGCGATTGGAAATTCCGACAAGAAAAGCATGGATTTTTTTCCGATGGAATTTTGGCTCAAACTTGACGGTCACACCAAATTCCTACAACACTACGACAAGCCGAGAAAAATGAAGTTCAATGCTTCCGAGCATGCGTCAACTTGATTCCAAGCATGCGTCGACTTGATTTCGAGCATGCGTGAGATTTTTCTCCATTGGAATTGCATACAGACGATCGGAATTTCCGACAAGAACTTTTCCCATTGGAAAATTTGAGAACCAGCTCTCAAATTTTTCTTGGCGGAAATTCCGACAAAAAAAGTCAGATGGAGCCTACACACTGTCGGAATTTCCGAACAAAAGCTCACATCGAACATTTTTTTGTTGGAAATTCCGACCGTGTGTAAGCGGCATAACAGTTTATTAGGACTGACAGGAAATTTCTAAATCCCTGCTCCTTGTTATGGCTTTATTAGTGTCGCTGGTGACGCTAGGTAGCCAGTTATTTTCTAGGTTCACCGTTAGGTTTTTATAGCATCAGGTACCCCCATATGTTGCCTTATAAAGGTTTTAACCCCCTGATTGCCCCTAGAGTTAATTATTTCACCAGTGATCACCGTATAAGTGTCACTGGTGACACTGGTTAGCCAGTTAGTTATTAAAGTGGAGTTTCCATCCCAAAAATATTTTTTCATTATTGTGCTCATTAGACCTAAAAAATAAAAAAATAAAAAAATAAAAATGTTTTACTCATCTAGAAATGCCTGTTGCTATGTGGTCCCACGAAATCTGCCTTTGGATCCACCTAGGATTCTGACATTATCTCCCTCTAATGCTCCTGGGAAATGTGTGTCATCATTTCCCAGGATGCAGTGCACTACCCAATTATCACTCCCCATCCAAGACTTCCAGGAAGTAAGTGCTTGTGAGCTTCACAATGCCCACAAGCAAAATGACAACGGTGTGGACATAGTTTTATAAACTATTTTTTTTTTAATAACTATGCGGAGTGGCGGCGGATTGTAAAATAGTAAGTGACCGGATTTATATTATAAAAACGCATGAGGAAAGGACATACATTTAAAAAATGCTAATTGTGGTTGAAACCCCGCTTTAAGTTATTTAGGTTCACCGGCAGGTTTTTATATAGTGTCAGGCACCCCCATATATTACATAATAAAGGTTTTAACCCCCTGATTGCCCCTAGTTAACCCTTTCACCAGTGATCACTGTATAAGTGTTACAGGTGACGCTGGTTAGTTTGTTGCTTATAACATCAGGGCACCCGCCGTATATAACCCAATAAAGGTTTAACCCCCTGATCGCCCGGCGGGTGATATCAATTAGGTTTAGTGTCAGATAGGGTCTGCGTCGCCTTAGGCAGTGTCAGGTTAGTGCCAGAAGCGCTAACACCCACGCACGAACAGGGGCGGACTGACAACTCATGGGGCCCCTGGGCAATAGGAGATTATGGGGCCCCCGGGCAATAGAGATTATGGGCGCCCCCGGGCAATAGGAGATTATGGGCCCCCCTGGGCAATAGGAGATTATGGGGCCCCCAGGCAATAGATTATGGGGCCACACAGTATACACACACACACAGATACAGTATACATACACAGTATACACATACACACACACAAAAGGTACTGGAGAGGCGGGGATTATCTTGGGATTTTTTTAAAAACACCGATTTTTACATACTGTCCCTGGTTTTACTTAGGCTGGCAACCCTGATGGGGCCCCCTAGTGGCATGGGGCCCTCGGGCAGTGCCCGAGTGCCTAAATGGTCAGTCAGCCCCTGCGCACAAAGCATACACCTCCCTTAGTGGTATAGTATCTGAACAGATCAGTATCTGATCTGATCAGATCTATACTAGCATCCCCAGCCGTTTAGGGTTCCCAAAAATGCATTGTTAGCGGGATCAGCCCAGATACCTGGTAGCACCCGTGTTTTGCCCCTCCGCCCAGCCCAACCAAGTGCAGTATCGATCGATCACTGTCACTTACAAAACACTAAACACATACCTGCAGCATTCACAGAGTCAGGCCTGATCCCTGCGATCGCTAACAGTTTTTTTTTGGTAGCATTTGAATCAGTCGCTGACAGTCAGGTGCTTTTTTACCTGCGAAGCTTACTAGTTGTACCAGTAAATTTAGAGCCCAAAATGGCAAATCGAAGGTACACTAGTAAAGAGGTCTGCGAGATTCTGAGCATAACAGATAGTGAAGAGGAAGTAACGCATCTGTCAGATTCAGGTTTAGAATGCGATCCCGTAGACGACAGCGGCTCCATGACAGATAGCTGTGGCGGCAAAGGTAAGGTCCCTGCTAAGGTCAGGCGTACCCGATCCCGATCTTCTGCTGTTGTTGAGGTGCAAGAACCACAGGTCCCTCGTATGGAGCAGAGAAGTACTAGCGCCGCTATTCCTTCTGGTGAACTGGCAAGCACCAGCGGCCTAGTACACCCTGGACGTACATCCAGCACTGCAGTAACACTTGGTGATGTGGCGAGTCCCATAAGTGCAGTTCAAGCTGGTGAGGTGGCAAGCACAAGTAGTGTCCCGCTGCCACCAAGAAGAAGACAAAGGCAGGCCCATGGAGCCCTTCCTGCAGAATTCGCCAATCCTGATTGGGTGCCCACCACTTCTGCAGAACCTGTACTTCCCCCATTCACTGGCCAACCCGGTATTCAGGTGGAAACAGCTGTTTTTACGCAACTTGATTTTTATTCGCTGTTTTTCACAGAAGATCTCTACAGATTTATTGTGGACCAAAGTAATTTATATGCTGGTCAATTCATCGCCACTAATCCCCAGTTGCCTTCCCTAGCGAGAGATTGAAAACCAATTACGCTTTCCGAATTAAAGACCTTTCTGGGCCTTTCCCCCAACATGGGCATACATAAATTCACGAAGTTGCGGGCGTATTGGTCCACACATCCAATTGACCATATGTCCGTGTTCTCTGCCTCCATGTCCAGGGCACAATACAAGCAGATCTTGCGGTTCATGCACTTCAAAGACAATGAACTTTGTCGTCTTCGTGGAGACCCTGAATACGATCTGCTCTACAAAATTCGTCCCCTCATAAACCACTTCAACAAACGTTTTGCAGCCTTGCTTACTCACCATCAAGTTGTCTGCGTTGATGAGTCCCTGATTACATTTCTGTCCGCTTGTCATTCAAACAGTACCTTCCCAGCAAGTTTTGTGACAGGGCAACAGGCTATGTATGGAGCTTTATGGTTAATGAGGGAAAAGATAGTCACGTAGAGCCAGAGGACTGCCCAGATTACATAGGGAGCGCTGGCAGGATAGTATGGAACTTGGTGTCACCCTTATTCGGGGTACCATTTGTATGTGGACAATTACTACACGAGTGTGCCACTTTTTAGTGACTTATTTGATCATCAAATGTGGCACTGTGCGATCTAATCGCCGGGGCTTTCCCCAGCGGTTTGTAGATTCCCGTCTTAGGCTGGGGGAGAGAGCTTACTTTAACCACTTAAGCCCCAAGCCTGTTTTTCAGATTTGGCGTCTACAAGACTAAAACAGTTTTTTTTGCTAGAAAATTACTTAAAACCCCCAAACATTATATATATATATATATTTTTTTTTAACACCCTAGAGAATAAAATGACGATCATTGCAATACTTTTTGTCACACCGTATTTGCGCAGCGGTCTTACAAGCGCACTTTTTGGGGAAAAAAATGCACTTTTTTAAATTAAAAAATAAGACAACAATAAATTTGGCCGAATTTTTTTATATATTGTGAAAGATAATGTTACGCAGAGTAAAATGATACCCAACATGTCACTCTTAAAAATTGCGCCTGCTCGTGGCATGGCGTCAAACTTTTACCCTTAAAAATCTCGATAGGCGACGTTTAAAAAATTCTATAGGTTGCATTTTTTGAGCTGCAGAGTAGGTCTAGAATTATTGCTCTCGCTCTAACGATCGCGGCGATACCTCACTTGTGTGGTTTGAACACCGTTTTCATATGCAGGTGCTACTCGCGTATGCGTTCGCTTCTGCGCGCGAGCTCGTCGGGACAGGGGCGCTTTAAAGAAAAAAAAAATATTTTTTATTGATTTTATAATTTTTTACACGGAAATAAAAAAATAATAAAAAATGTATCACTTTTATTCCTATTACAAGGAATGTAAACATCCCTTGTAATAGAAAAAAGCATGACAGGTCCTCTTAAATATGAGATCTGGGGTCAAAAAGACCTCAGATCTCATATTTAGACTTAAATGCAAAAAAAAATGGAAATTTTGTCATTTAAAAAAATGACAACAAAAAAAATGTCTCTTTAAGACGCTGGGCGGGACTGACGTTTTGACGTCACTTCCGCCCAGCAATGCTATGAGGACGGGTGGGGGCCATCTTGCCCTCACTCGCATCCTCACACAACAGGCAGCAGCACCCGATCGCCTCCCCCGCTACCGACGGCTCCGAATCTGCCGCGGAGACCACCGTTATCGTTTACAGGACCGCCCACTGAAGAGATGGATATCTCGGTTGTGGCAGCAGCTGCTGCCGTTACCGAGATATCCATCTTTAAAAACAGGACGTATATATACAGTGGGCGGGCGTTAAGTGTAATAATTTGCTTGCTGTGAAGTGGAGGGATAATAAGAATGTTTTCGTTCTTACCTTCCTTCACGCAGACACGACAGTCCAAATTTCTACGGCGACTGGTGTTGGGGAGAAACCCCTCTGTGTCCATGAATATAACCAAAATATGGGAGGGGTGGACCTCAACGACCAGTTGTTGGTGCCGTACCTAGTTGCCTGTAAGGCCTTGTACACACGGGCAAACATGTACGATGAAAACGGTCCGCCGGACCGTTTTCAGCGTACATGTCTGCCCGGGGATTTCTGTATGATGGCTGTACTCACCATCATACAGAAATCCGCGCGTACTCGATGACGCGGCGACGTGCGCGGCCCTGCCAGTTCAATGCTTCCACGCATGCGTCAAAGTCATTCGACGCATGCGAGGGATGGCGGCCGCTCGGACATGTACGGTAGGTCTGTACAGACTACCGAACATGTCCGAGCGGACAGGATTCCAGCGGGCTGTTTCTAAACAAGTTTGGAAATATTTGCCCGCTGGAAAAAGGCCCAGCGGGCAAATGTATGCTGGAATCCTGTCCGCTCGGCTGTACAGACGACCGAACATGTCTGCTGAAACTGGTCCGCGGACCTGTTTCAGCAGACATGTTCGGTCGTCTGTACGGGGCCTAAGGCCAGACGCTGGTACAAAAAAGTGTCTGTTTACTTATTTCAATTGGCTTTGCTGAACGCTCATGTGCTATACAGAGCTTCAGAACAGACTGGATCCTTCCTTGAATTCCAGGAAGAGATCATCACAGCCCTTCTGTATCCAGGTGGTGCTGCACCTCACCATTCCCAACCAAATGCAGTAAGCCGGCTGCATGAGAGGCATTTTATGTATGTCCTCCCTGGAACCCCTACCCAACGAGCCCCCCAAAGAAGATGTTGTGTCTGTACCAAGCGCGGATGTAGGCATGACACCCGTTATTATTGTCCACGCTGTCCTGACAATCCTGGTCTTTGCATTGATGAATGTTTTGAACGGTACCGCACACTAGTGAAGTTTTTGCGTAGGGTACAGCATTTCACAGACTAGGACACACTTACACAGGGTCTCCCAAGATGCCATCGCATTTTGAGAGACCCGAACCTGGAACCTAACTGTTACAGATACAAAAAAAGTGTAAAAAAAACCACAAAAAAATATATATAAAAAAAAAAATAGTTGTCGTTTTATCGTTTTATTGTGTTCTCTCTCTCTCTCTCTCTCTCTCTCTCTCTCTCTCTCTCTCTCTCTCTCTCTCTCTCTCTATATATATATATATATATATATATATATATATATATATATATATATTATTTTTCTGTCTATTGTTCCTCTCTTTTTTTACTGTATTCTATCCTGCAATGTTTTATTGTTATTATGTTTTATCATGCTTGCTTTTTAGGTATGTAATTTTTTTATTCTTTATTGTTTACTGTGTTTTATTGTTAACCATTTTTTTGTTTTCCGGTGTGCCATTCAGCTGCAGCGCGGATTTATTTATCTTGACAGCAACAGTGTTTTCTCCCACAATACATAAAGCCGTGACTCCAGTGCTGTATAAGGTGATTTCACCACTACAGTTTAAAAAAAGAGCATATATGCCGAAGCATGGGGGAGCAGGGGCGGAGGAGCGATTTTGCTCCTAATGCAGCCTACATATGGTCGAAATTCCGACAGAGCCTTGCCCGTGAAAAAGTCTGACCGTGTGTACGCGGCATAACTTTTTTTGCAGGAGGATGCCCCCATGCTTTAGCATATATATATTTTAGCTTAGGCACAGGTTGCGTTAAATTTTTTTTTATTTTTGACTGTTTTTTTTGGCATTTGCTTTGCAGGTATGGTATGGTAAGGTCTTACTGTTATACTATAATGTTACTTTGTTTTAATGTTAACCATCATTTGCTTAGCAGGTACGCCATTCAGTTGCAGCACGGATTTATTTATCTTGACAGCAACGGCATTTGCTCCCACAATACATAAAGCAGTGACTCCAACGCTGTAGGAGGTGATTTCACCACCACAGTTAAAAAAAAAGAGCATGTATGCCGAAGCATGGGGGCAGCAGGTCGAAATTCCAACGGAGGCTTGCCCGTGGAAAAGTCCGACAGTGTGTACGCGGTATAACTTTTTTGCGGGAGGATGCCTCCATGCTTCGGTATATATAAATGGTGCATGTATGCCCATCATTAGAAGTGGGTGGAATAAGGGAGGTATTCTAATTGTGGGCATACCCACCGATCAATCTCTTTTTTTCGTTCAGCCAACAGGCTGCATGAAAAAAAAGATTACAATATATGTCCAACAAGGACCAGCAACGTACTGGTATGTTGCTGGACTTTTAATGGTTATACCAGAATGATACCTGCGGGTTTAGGTGTCATCTTGTATCATTCTTTTCAGCCAGCGGTCGGCTTTCATGTAAAAGCAATCCTAGCGGCTAATTAGCCTCTAGACTGCTTTTACAAGCAGTGAGAGGGAATGCCCCCCCCCCTCGGATATAAACAGCGCCATTGGGAAATTGGGAAAGCATTTTATCACACCGATCTTGGTGTGGTCAGATACTTTGAGGGCAGAGTAGAGATCTAGGCCCAGATTCTCAAAGGGCTTACGACGGCGCAACGCCATGTACGCCGTGGTAAGTCCTAATCTGGGCCGTCGTATCTATGCGACTGATTCTTAGAATCAGTTACGCATAGATATCCATTAGATCCGACAGGCGTAAGGCTCTTACGCCGTCGGATCTTAAATGCAATTTTTTTTTTGTCCACTAGGTGTCGCCTCTGTCGTTTTCCCCGTCGAGTATGCAAATTAGCTAGAAACGCAAATTCCCGAACGTACGCGCGGCCGACGCAGTAAAGTTACGACGTTTACGTTAGGCTTGTCCTGGCGTAAAGTTTCCCCTGGGTATATGAGACGCAATCAATGTTAAGTATGGCCGTCGTTCCCGCGTCAAAATTGATAAATTTACGGTGTTTGCGTAAGTCGTCCGTGAATGGGGCTGAACGCCATTTACGTTCACGTCGAAACCAATGACGTCCTTGCAACGTCATTTGGAGCAATGCACCCTGGGATATTCTATGGACAGCGCATGAGCAGTACGTTCGGCGCGGGAACGCGCTTAATTTAAATGCTACACGCCCCCTACCCGCCTAATTTGAATTAGGCGGGCTTGCGCCGAGTGATTTACGCTACGCCGCCGCAACTTTACAGGCAAGTTCTTTGTGAATAAAGCACTTGCCTGAAAAACTTGCGGCGGCGTAACGTAAATTAGATATGTTACGCCCGCCCTAAGTTACGCCATTCTACGAGCTAGGGTCTAATAGACCTCAATTTTTTCCAAAAATAGTACCTGTCACTACCTATTGCTATCATAGGGGATATATTCATTCCCTGAGATAACAATAAAAATTATAAAAAATAAATAAATGGAAGGAACAGTTTAAAAAAATAAAAAAGGAAAAGCACCCCTGTCCCCCCTGCTCTTGCGCAAAGGCGAACGCAAGCATCAGTCTGGCGTCATATGTAAACAGCAATTGCACCATGCATGTGAGATATCACCACGAAGGTCAGATCGAGGGCAGTCATTTTAGAAGTAGACCTCCTCTGTAAATCTAATGTGGTAACCTGTAAAGGCTTTTAAAGGCTTTTAAAAATGTATGTAGTTTGTCGCCACTGCGCGTTTGTGCGCAATTTTAAAGCACTTCATGTTTGGTATCCATGTACTCGGCCTAAGATCATCTTTTTTATTTCATCAAACATTTGGGCAATATAGTGTGTTTTAGTGCATTAAAATAAAAAAAATGAGTTTGAAAAATCGCTGCGCAAATACTGTGTGCAAAAAAAATGCAACACCCATCATTTTAATATGTAGGGCCTTTGCTTAAAAAAAATATATAATGTATGGGGGTTCAACGTAATTTTCTTGCAAAAATAAATATGTTTTCATGTAAACAAAAAGTGTCAGAAAGGGCTTTGTCTTCAAGTGGTTTGAAGAGTGGGTGATGTGTGACATAAGCTTCTAAATGTTGTGCATAAACTGTCAGGAAAATTCAAAACCTCCCAAATGACCCCATTTTGGAAAATAGACACCCCAAGCTATTTGCTGAGAGGCATGTCGAGTCCATGGAATATTTTATATTTTGACACAAGTTGCGGGAAAAAGACAATTGTTTTTTTTGCACAAAGTTGTCACTAAATGATATATTGCTCAAACATGCCATGGGCATATGTGGAATTATACCCCAAAATACATTCTGTTACTTCTGCTGAGTACTAGGATACCACATACCACATTTTGGGAGCCTAGCCGTGTAAGGCAACCCCAAAAACCAACCCCCGCCTTCAGGATGCAAGGATGCAAATTTTTGATTTCACTCCTCACTACCTATCACAGTTTTGGAGACCATGGAATGCCCAGATGGCACAACCCCCCCCCCCAAATGGCTAGCTTGGGGTGTCTACTTTCCAAAATGGGGTCATTTGAGGGGGTTGGGGTTTTGTGCCATCTTGGCATTTTATGGCCTTCAAACTGTGATAGGTAGTGAGGAGTGAAATCAAAAATGTATGCCCTTCTTGAAGGTGGTGCTTGGTTTCGGGGACCCGCATGAGGCTGGGCTCCTAAAAAGTCCCACACATGTGGTATCCCCGTACTCAGGAGAAGCAGCAGAATGTGTTTTGGGGTGTAATTTCATATATGCCTATGTCATGTGTGAGCAATATATCATTAAGTGACAACTTTGTGCAAAAAAAAAAAAAGTTTCCCGCAACTTGTGGCAAAATATAAAATATTCTATGGACTCAACATGCCTCTTAGCAAATAGCTTGGGGTGTCTGCTTTCCAAAATGGGGTTATTTAGGGGGGTTTGTGCTATTTTGGCATGTTATGGCCTTCGAAACTGTGATAGGTAGTGAGGAGTGAAATCAAAAATTTGCGCCCTTAGAAATCCTGAAGGCGGTGCTTGGTTTTTGGGGCCCCGTACTCGGCTAGGCTCCCAAAAAGTTCCACACATGTGGTATCCCTGTACTCAGGAGAAGCAGCAAAATGTATTTTGTGGTGCAATTCCACATATAACCATGGCATGTGTGAGCAATATATCATTTAGTGACAACTTTTGTAAAATCTTTATTTATTTTTTTGTCATTCAATCACTTGGGACAAAAAAAAATATTCAATGGGCTCAACGTGCCTCTCAGCAATTTTTTTGGGGGTGTCTACTTTCTGAAATGGAGTAATTTGGGGGGGGGGGGTTGTACTGCCCTGCCATTTTAGCACCTCAAAAAATGAAATAGGCAGTCATAAATTAAAAGCTGTGTAAATTCCAGACATGGTGGGACATGCGTGTGAGGATTGCGGGGACAACCTGGTGCACACATCTGCTCATGGTAGATTGTGACATCCCAGCCACTACTCCACTTGTACGCTGAAAAGATCCACTTGCAAGGAAATGCAGTGTTGCCAGTACCTTGACCAGTGGCTGCACTGCATGTACGCGTTGTGTCTTGCTGGTGATGTCATCATGCAGGGTTGTGGCTATTTCCAGGATGGAATCAGGGCTGAATCTGAAGATGCGATACACCTCCGATTCCCCCATGCCAAAGACGTTCATGCGTGTTCGGTATATCCTCTCCAGTGCACGTAGACGCAGTAGTGCTATGACCACGGCTGCCCCTGGCATGTTGGCATACAGATGTGTTGTCCTGCAAGTGTGGTTGCTCAGCTCGTCTGTAACAGTGCTGCTGTAGCTGCTCTCCAGCTGACCTGTGCAACTCTGGTGCAAAGTTACCCCTGCTTTATGAGGGGTAACTTTACGCCAGAAGTTGCACTTACGCGCACCGCGCGTAGCCTGTGCCTGCCAAACGTACGTTTCTGAATCGCCGTATCTCACTCATTTGCATATTTGAATAGGAAATCAATGTGAGCGCCAGATGCGTCCAGCGTAATTATGCGCCTACGATACGCCGGCGTAGGAAATTTACGCCGGTCGGAAGAAGCCTGTTTTCAGGCATATCTTGTGTTCATGCTCAGAATCAAGTCGATGCATGCTCGGAAGCATTGAACTGCACGTCGTAGTGTTTTACGTCACCGCATTTTGGCACGGTCGGATTTTTGACTGATGGTGTGTAGGCAAGACTGATGAAAGTCAGCTTCGAAAAAATCCATCGGATTAGATTCCATCAGATATCCGATCGTGTGTATGAGGCTTAAGAGTTGGTTTTGTCTTACAAAAGCTGGTTAAAGTTAAATAGGATGTAAACCTTTGTGTTTTTTCACCTTAAAGCGGGGGTTCACCCGAAAAACAAATGTTTAACATTAGATTGAGGCTAATTACGGGAAGCACAATCGGGTGTTTTTTTTTTAAATCAATGCAATACTTACCGTTTTAGAGATAGATGTTCTCCGCCGCTTCCGGGTATGGTCTGCGAGACTGGGCGTTCCTATTTGATTGACAGCCTTCCGACCGTCGCATACAGCGCGTCCACGAGTTGCCGAAAGTAGCCGAACGTCGGTGCGCAGGTGCCGTATAGAGCCGCACCGACGTTCGGCTTCTTTCGGCAACTTTCGGCATTAATTCTATGCATTAAGGTGAAAAAACACCTTGCAGTCACCCGCCCCCCTGAGCCCCCGTTTTACTTACCTGAGCCCCGAATCTCCGTGGGCGCGATCTTGCGTTGCTTTTCCCCTGGTCTTGTCGGCTCTTCATTGATTGATAGCAGCGCAGCCATTGGCTTCCGCTGCTGTCAATCACATCCAATGACGTGGCCACGTCTATGGACGCCAATTGTATGGCATGGGAGCGCAACCACAAGGTAACTCCCTTGAAAGAACGCTTCTCAGAGGGGGCTAGCTCTTGCAGGGAGGAACTGCGAGAGCCACCGTGGGACCCCAGAAGAGGACGATCGGGCCCTTATGTGCAAAATGAACTGCACAGTGGAGGTAAGTATGACATGTTTGTTTTTTTAAATAATCTGCAAACCTTTACAACCCCTTTAAATCCTGTGTAGGGATCTGCTGCCCTCTACTGTCTGTGTTTGTGAATACCTGTGCTCTGAAAATTATATTAAAGTGATTGTAAGCTTTGTCTATATTTTAAATAACAAACATTTCATACTTACCTCCACTGTGCACAAAGTGGCCCCGATCATCCTCTTCTGGGGTACCTTGGCGGCTTTTGCGGCTCCTCCCTGCATCGTATAACCTCCTACAGGGCCGCTGATAAGCCAGTACAACTGGCCCTGTTGTAGGGGGCCCGGATGGCAACCCCCTTTTTTTTTTTTTTTTTTAGGGGTCCGGAGGTCCCCAGGGCCCGGAGGCCCACAGGGTCCCAGATGACAACTCCCCCTTTTTTTATTTATTTTTTATAAAAAATATATATATATTTTTTAATATATTTTTATTAAAATTTTTATTAAAGGGCCATTTTTTTATTTTTTTTAGAGGTCCGGGGGTCCCCAGGGGTCCGAAGGCCCCCAGGGCCCCGGATGGCAACCCCCCTTTTTTGTATTTATTTTTTATAAAAAAAATATATATTTTTTCTAATATATATATTTTTTTATTTTTTATTAAAGGGACGATTTTTTTTTCTTAGGGGTACGTGGGTCCCCAGGGCCTGGGATGAAAACACCCCTTTTTTTTATAAAAAAATAAATACATTTTTAGATATTTTTTTATTTCATATATATATATATATATATATATATATATATATATATATATATATGTTATTATTATTATTAAAGGACCCAGAGGTCCCCAGGGCCCCGGATGGCAATCCCCCTTTTTTTATAAATTCTTTTTTTTTTCATATTATTTTATTTCATTTTTTTACATATATATATATATATATATATATATATATATATATATATATATATATATATATATATATATATATATATATATATTCAAGGGCTCATGAGGTCTCCATGTGGCAAACCCCCTTTTTTTTTTTTATTAAAGGGCCCAGAGGTCCCCAGGGCCCTGAATGGCAAACCCCCCCTTTTTTTTTTTTATAAATGTTTATTTATTTTATATATCTATATATACCTCCCCGGTTCTCTGCTCCAGGTGCCTACCAATGCCGCCAATCCTGTAACGTGCTGCAGAGACAGTTTCAAGGCGGGGCCAGGGGTGGAGCTAAAGGAGGGACCAGGGGCGGGACCAGGGGTGGAGCTGAAGCGGGCCCCGTCAGGTAGGCTGTACGGGGCCCCATGATTTCTATCAGCGGCCCTGACCTCCTAGGAGAAGCGCTCTCCTCGGGGGTTACCTTGCGGGCACGCTCCCGAATCCAGCATTTGCATCTATAGACTCAGAATGTAAGACTCGGCCACGCCCCCCGCATCATTGGATTTGATTGACAGCGCTGCTATCAATCTAGAGCCAAGAACCCCGGCCAGAGAGGAAGAACGCGTCACAGATGTGGAAATTACAGGACTCAGGTGAGTAAAACGGCCAGTATAGCATACTAGCAAATGTGTGCTCATTCATGGAATGATAGAAAGGAATATTGTATAGCAGTGTACAATCATAATCGAAAAAAAAACAATAAATCACAATATTTCAGTATATACAAGATTTTTTTCTAACCATCTTCATTTGTGAGTGTATACAGTATATATGTGTAGCATTTTTAGCTTATAATAAGGCAGCATACAAATCCAATACTTTTTCCTTTAAGCTTTCTTGGGATCATTACCTTTCAGGATCCGTACTTCTTCAAGAATATCCATCTAATCAGACATAAATTATGCCTAGACTA
This sequence comes from Rana temporaria, assembly GCF_905171775.1. NCBI lineage: Eukaryota > Metazoa > Chordata > Amphibia > Anura > Ranidae > Rana > Rana temporaria. The sequence continues at coordinate 438,172,469 of NC_053489.1, read as the reverse complement.
GACTAGACTTTTAGATATATAATACTTAATCATACATATGACCCGTTACAGAAGCAAATAACAATGTAATGCTCCCTGTAATAGAACATTTTTACCAATCAATCACGCCAACAACTTTTCTTCAGTAGCACAGCACTTTTTATGCCAAGTATATTTTAAGTGTTTGTTAAAAGGGATTAAAATGTAACATATTGGTTAAAAGCCTGTGAATTAACATTCAATGAACACTCAAATGTTTCTGTGCAGTCATTGCTGCCATTATTACAGGAAGCTCTAATCACTACACGACTTCTAATATAAAACCATCACACAGCTCACTTAGGTGGAACACGAATCACGAATCACATTAACAGCACAATCCCACAAATCATCAAACCATTCCAATACCAGTGCGATGTGTCCCTTACTAGCTTAAGGATTAGGTTATTATTTAGGTATTTGTGTAAGTTGGATAAGCCTGACTAAGTATGCACATCCATCCAACATTTCCCTAGATATAACTCGGCCTGTTTTATCTACAATGTCTTGGAAAAAGTATTCACACCCCTTGAAATATTCTACATTTTGTCATGTTACAACCAAAAAGATAAATGTATTTTATTAGGATTTTATGTGATAGACCAACCCAAAGTGGCACATAATTGTGAAGTGGAAGGAAAATTATAAATGGTTTTCAAAATGTTTTACAAATAAATATGTGAAAAGTGTGACGTGCATTTGTATTCAGCCCCCCTGAGTCAATACTTTGTAGAACCACCTTTCACTGTAATTACAGATGCAAGTCTTTTTGGGGATGTCTCTACCAGCTTTGCACATCTAGAGAGTAACATTTTTACCCATTCTTCTTTGCAAAATAGTTCAAGTTCTGTCAGATTGGATGGAACAGCAATTTTCAAGTCTTGCCACAGATTCTCAATTTGATTAAAGTCTGGACTTTGACAGGGCCATTCTAACACATGAATATGCTCTGATCTAAACCATTCCATTGTAGCTCTGGCTGTATATTTAGGGTCGTTGTCCTGCTGGAAGGTGAACCTCTGCCCCAGTCTCAAGTCTTCTAAGATTGCCCTGTATTTGGCTTCATCCATCTTCCCATCAACTCTGACTAGCTTCCCTGTCCCTGCTAAAGAAAAGCATCCCCACAACATGATGCTGCAACCACTGTGTTTCATGGTGAGAATGGTGAGGATGGTGTATTCAGGGTGATGTGCAGTGTTAGTTTTCCGACACACATAGGTTTTTGCTTTTTGGCCAAAAAGTTCAATTTTGTCTCATCTGACCAGAGCACCTTCTTCCACATGTTTGCTGTGTCCCCCCACAGGACTTCTTATGGCTTTCGTTCAACAATGGCTTTTCTCTTGCCACTCTTCCTTAAAGGCCAGATTTGTGGAGTGCATGACTAATAGTTGTCCTGTGGACAGATTCTTCCCCTGAGCTGTGGATCTCAGCAGCTCCTGCAGAGTTATCATGGGCCTCTTGGGTGCTTATCTGATGAATGCTCTACTTACTTGGCCTGTCAGGTTAGCTGGACGGCCATGTCTTGGTAGGTTTACAGTTGTGCCATACTCTTTCCATTTACGGATGATGGATTGGACAGTGCTCAGTGAGATGTCCAAAGCTTGGGATATTTTATAACTTAACCCTGCTTTAAACTTCTCTGCAACTTTATCCCTGACCTGTCTGGTGTATTTCTTGGCCTTCGTGATGCTGTTTGTTCACAAAGGTTTTCTAATAAACCTGAGATTCAATTACACACACAGGTAAACTCTATTTACTAATTACTGTATTTATTGGCGGATAACACTCACTTTTTTACCTTGAAAATAAAGGGTAAACTGTGCCTGCGTGTTATACGCAGAGGGCTGTGGAAAGTTTTTTTCCCTGAAACTTCCCTCTTAAAGTTAGGGTGCGTGTTATACGCCTGTGCGTGTTATATGCCGATAAATACGGTAGATGACTACCGAAGGCCATTTGTTCCACTAGATTTTAGCTAGGAGTATCAGAGGAAAGGGGGTTGAATACAAATGCATGCCACACTTTTTAGATATTCATTTGTAAAAAAAAAAAAAAAAATGAAAACCATTTCTCATTTTCCTTCCACTACTCTGTGGCCACGTACACACAGTCGTTCCAAACCGATGAGAATGGTCCAACGGGCCATTTCCATCGGTTCACCGCTGAAGTGGCCTGATGGTCTGATGTGCGTACACACCATCGTTCCGGGTCAGAACGTGGTGACGTCAAACACACAACGTGCTCAATAAAACGAAGTTCAATGCTTCCAAGCATGCGTCGACTTGATTCTGATCATGCGCGGGTTTTGAACCGATGCTTTCTGTACTAACCATCGGTTTGGACCAAATCGGGCAGCGGTCCATCGGTTCGATTTTGAAAAGAAGGAAAACAGACCGATGGGCTGTACACACGGTCGGTTTGGACCGATGAAACTGAACCTCGGTCCATTCTCATTGGTTTTGTCTGACCGTGTGTACGCGGCCTGTGTTGATCTATCACATAATATCCCAATAAAATACATTTACATTTTTGGTTATAACATGACAAAATGTGGATAATGGTGACTGACTGAGACAAACATTTACTTGAAACATGTGACAATCCAACACTACCTAGAGCCCTATCGAAGCAGCTTATCAAGTAGCAATTTTCACACAGTCACTGTTTTCATAAGCATGGGACAGTCCCCTTTTTATTGTAACAGTTAGTGGGCTCCTCCTTCAGTGACTGACATCACTGAACAGAGTGGTCACCATAGAACTATTATAAGAAGTAATCATTACAACAGTGCTTCCACTCTTGTCCCCTGCGTGGCTATCCTTAGATAGTGGGTTCAAGTTGGAAGGAGGTGCTTTGGCACTGGATAGCACAGCAAAGATTCTCAGGTAGAGTTAAAGCGGATCTCCACTCTAAAGTGGAGTCCCGCTGATCGGCACCCTCCCCCCTCCGGTGTCACATTTGACACCTTTCAGGGGGAGGGGGGTGCAGATACCTGTCTACAGACAGGTATCTGCACCCACTTCCGGCCCTACGATACGGGCAAAGGACGGGTTTTTTCCTTACCTTCCGTCCGTCCCCCGTTGTATGCTGGGAACACTCGGCTCCCAGCACACAGTGGGAGCCAATCGGCAGGCGCAGCGTGACTCGCGCATGCGCCGTAGGGAACCGGGCAGTGAAGCCGGAGCGCTTCACTTCCTGGTTCCCTCACCGTGGATGGAGGGGGGAGCAGCAGGGTGACGAGCGATCGGCTAGTCATCTGCTGCGATCACCGCTGGACTCCAGGACAGGTAAGTGTCCTTATATTAAAAGTCAGCAGCTGCAGTATTTGTAGCTGCTGGCTTTTAATATATTTTTTTAGTGGCACATCCGCTTTAATCAGCCTTGTCTCCCAATATGGGTTTGTTATGGATGGAAGTGATTCTGCAGCTGTCATGAAATCCATCACAGGGACACATGGGACCACCTAACACCTACATGTAATTCCATTTTATTTTTGTGTTTTGATAACAATTCATGTCTTCAGTCATGTAACTTGAATAATTAACATGTGTCCCTGACTTCACAGAATCATGGAGATTTGATTATGGAAACAGAGGAGTTGTTTTTTAAATACACTTATTGTCACATTCTTGGTCAATCAGCATCTGCCTTGACACATTACATGACATCATTACTAGTTTAGGCCAACTGTATTACCTGTGTGGCTATAAATGCTGGGGTATGTTGCTGACACTTATAAGAACTGAAGAACCTATGTTTACAACATTTTTATTGAAAAAGTTAACATAATGGTACAAAAGTGCAATCAAGCTTTTCTCTTTCCTTTTCTCTTTATTCTCCCCTGTCTATTCTTGTTCTTGGTACTCGTGTAAGCCTTGGCGGGCAAAAATTTGATATTACTGGCAACAAAGCTTTTCATATATTACTTCTCAATGTTAGGATGCTGTATGAGTTTCCACTGGGTCAATCTTCAATTGATAGGCCACACTACTTTGGTCAACCACGACCTAGAAAAAGTTGACCTAGCAGGTCGTTAACGTGTTCCTTGAGTTTCACTTGTTTTTCCTTTTAGCAGTTCAATGGTTAAGGCCGAGAGGCCCGGCTGCCCATGGCACAGCTTAATTACCATATGGGGTGCGGTGGGCAGCGGGGCGGCTGGCAGACAAAAAACAATGATTTCTATATGATATTATTTGTCGATCTTGTTGGTTGATCTTATACTTATTTCATTAATGTTGTTTTACTGTCAATTGACCCATGTCTTTACTTAATAAAAACAAAAAAAAGAGCAATCAAATGCCACAAAATGGCATTTTTAGTTAGATGACTGTAATAATTCTGAAGCTGAAGATAATTAGCCAGATTCATAAACACTTACGACGGCGTATCAGTAGATACGCCGTCGTAAGTCCGAATGCGGCGCCGTCGTATCTATAAGCGTATTCTCAAACTGAGATACGCTTCTCTGTTGCTAAGATACGACCGGCGTAAGTCTCCTACGCTGTCGTATCTAAGCTGCATATTTACGCTGGCCGCTAGTGGCGTGTACGTGGATTTACGCCTAGAATATGCAAATGACCTAGATACGCCGATTCACAAACGTACTTGCGCCCAAAACGCTGTTTACGTAAGGTATTTTTCCGGCGTAAAGATAAACCACCAAAAAGATGGCGCAGCCCATGCAAGGTATGGACGTCGGAACAGTCGTCGTATTTTACGTCGTTTGCATAAGCGTACGTGAATGGGGCTGGGCGTAGGTTACGTTCACGTCAAAAGCAATGAGTATTTGTGATGTGATTTTGAGCATGCGCGCGCATTGCGCCGTACGATCGGCGCTTCATTTACATGGGGTCACGATTCATTACCATACAACACGCCCCCTACCTGCCTATTTTGAATTAGCCGGAGTTACGCCGGGCCATTTGCACTATGCCGCCGTAACTTAGGAGGCAAGTGCTTTGTGAATACAGTACATTGCCTCACTAGGTTACGTCGGCGTAGTGCAAATGGGATGCGCTACGCCGGCATAAAGATACGCGCCTCTATGTGAATCTAGCCAAATGAAACCACTGACCAGCTTATCTGCGTTCATTGTTCATTATTATGTTAAGTGGCTGGAGCCCTTTTGATGACAAAGCTTGTAGAAGAATGCTCTTTTACCTTGGTGAACTTAATATTATTATTATTTTTTTAAATTTGAAATCGACTTGATTTTATTATGTTGCATTGATTTATGAGATTCATTATCAGTGCAGTATTCTCGTGTACTATAGCACTTTAATTCACCATTGTCGCTTCATTTATACATTTACGTTTGGATTATCATTTTATGCTTGAAATGGACTTCATGATGTAATCATCTTGTTTTGCCACACAAGATGTATTATTAGTACACCACCTGTATGCACAAAAGCCCTTTATCTCACTATTGTCACTTTATATACATATATATATATATATATATATATATATATATATATTTTTTTTTTTCATTATTGCATATGTACTGTTCACAACACTAAGATAGAGCAGCATTTATTTTTATATATATATATATATATATATATATATATATATATATATATATACATTCACTTCTCCAGAGCTCCTCTCATCCTTTGGAATTCCCTACCCCAATCCATCTTTAGACGATACATGAAAACCCTTCTCTTTAAAGAAGCCTATCCTGCTTCTAACTAATACACTGTTTTACTTCCTACATCAGCTCACTCCTGACCGTTGTGCACCTCTGATCTGCAACTACAGGAAACGTTTGGTTGAAGTTATTGCTGCCAAAAGAGTTTCAACCAGTTATTAAATCCAAGGGTTCACATACCTTTTCCACCTGCACTGTGAATGTTTACATGGTGTGTTCAATAAAAACATGATAACATTTAATTATTTGTGTGTTATTAGTTTAGGCAGACTGTGATTGTCTATTGTTGTGACTTAGATGAAGATCAGATCACATTTTATGACCAATTTGTGCAGAAATCCATATAATTCCAAAAGGGTTCACATACTTTTTATTGCAACTGTATATAAGCTTTGAACCACTACAGCTCAGGTTGCAAATACAAAATTCCCAACTTCAATAAACTTAAATCTTCAAAAACAAACTCTTTTCATATGTAGCACTACCCCTGACGGAGCTGCTGGATTTTTGGGCAGCGTATTACCTCTTAGCTCCTCCGAATTCCTAGGGGTGAATGATGCATATTGCATATAGTAGAAGTAAAGGAATGTCCACGACAGGTGCTCTTTGCTGTGCCCAGCCGGGTAAAAACAGTAAACCTATGGTGAGGAAAGTATAGTTGAAGAAGAATGGAGAATAGCAGATTCAGGCGTGATAATAGGAAACAGTCCTGCTCCCAAGCGTAACACTTCTATGTGCCACTTCCGCCAGAGTGGGTTTAGCGTACCCGGACAGGCCTCTCTCACTGACCTGGCAGCCAGAGTATCACTCGGACAATTGTAGGATGAGGTCTCTGCCACAGACCCTCCTTGGTGGACTTGAACTTGAGGAGAAAGTCTCTGCCACAGACCCCCCTCGGTAGCCTCAGAAAGACACCCCTGCCACAGGCCTTCTCTGGATTGAATTCTTGGAGATATCCCTCCTTAGGTGAGTTACGCCTGGATCTCTTTCAACTTGTCGCCCAGGTGCCGACTGACAGGTGATCAATCCCTCAGTGTCCGGCTACCTCGATCTCCAGATTGACTCCCCACCGAACAGCAGTACAGCTTGGGATACTCAAAGGTGGGAACCCAGTCACTCACTGGATTCCCGTCGCTGTTCAGATGCTCCGGGCCAACATGGTCCCAGAACCACCGAATGGCACGCACGCCCTGGCCAGGTAGGCCATAGCGCCGGGGCGCCGTGATGTGGCCACCCTAAAGGTGGGTGCCACACTGGACGAAGAAGACCCAGAACCAATGGCGTCTGTCTCATAAATACCCCTCCCCAGCATGCACAGCGAGGACAAACCCTTCTGATTGGCTGCTAGGATACAGCACCCAAACCTTGACTCCACTGCTGCCACCTGCAACACCGGGGCTGGAAGAACACCCCAGTACAACAGAATGAGCCCGCAGCACAGCCATGCTGAGACAGAGACCCTGTTTTGCACTCTGGATCAGAGTTTAACTACACTCTGATCTACCTTTAAATTTAACTAGCACCAGTACCATAAAGTACACAGGTGCTACATATAGAACATATCAAGAACATATAGTCCCCCTTTGTTTTAGTGTGACACTACCACATAACAGCCACGACAAAATTAACAGGGGGGAAGAACACCACAGCTCCTGTCTTCTGAGGCGAATGAGCCTGATAGCGAACAGAACCCCTATTTTATAGCCCTAATCGGGACGGTTCTGTCCAGCTTAAACTGTATTTTCCTGGGCTTTTACACAAGACCCAGGAGAGGCCACCTGTACCCCTCTCCCAGGCCACGTGAGCACTACTGTGTTCCCCCTGAAAGCATCAGGCTCCTCAGGGGGGACTTGAAACTGCCATTCCCGCCGCTCTCCCATGAGGAAAAGGGGGGCTAGAAACTGCCTTCCCCCTATTCCTATCATGTGTTTTAAATTGCAGTGATTTGTTAACCTATAGTGAATGTCAAGTGAATGTCACATTCACTGCTTTATAAATATGCCACTGAGTTGAAAAAACATTGACTGACAAGCCTGACTGAGCATACATGTCAACTTAGTGCTCCATTCCTGAAGGGATGCTTCTGCCACTTTTTATCACATCCCATCTCAGCTGTGCTGTCAAAAGTTCACTTCCTAACCAGAGATAAACCTCAGCTACCTCAAGTGATGGTTCTCGGAGGTTGAGGCCCGAGAATGAAGCCAAAAAATGTCAAAGATGCGCTAGTCCAGGCTTCAGTTAAAATGGCACCGGCTCAATCCTCTCCTCTCCTCCTGTTACCTCACGCTCTGTGAAACCCTCTTAGCACTTTATGGTAAAAGCTGTAACACAGAAGGAATCTATCTCTGATTCATTAACACAAGCACCACAGTTGACACCTTTTACAGACCCTGCACATTCTATTGTACTGAGGCAATTTGAGAAAATGCTTCACAAAGCCGATAAACAGACTTCAGATCATATTACAGACAGTCTGAATAGGGTAATAAGAGAATTGGGCCAACACACTGCTAACCTTGAGTTAAGGGTTGATGATTCTGAACTGGAAAATAGCACACTAGCTTATATAACTAAAAATCTCCCAAGAGGAAAATGTAGTCCTCCAATCCCATTTAGAGGATTATGAAAATAGAGCCTGTCGTTCTTACATACTTATTTGTGGGATTCCTGAATCTGTCGCTGATTTACAAGCTACCATGCTGGCCCTATTTCAAGAACTACAGCCATCAATACCAGTTGAATGAATGGACAGGGTTCATATAGCCCTCACGCCACGTAAAGCTGATGGACCGCCGCGTGAGATAATCGTTGAATTTCACTATTTTTGCACCGAAGAACAACTCCTGACTGCAGCTAGAGTGAAAGATACGCTGACCTTCCAGGGACATACTTATCAGCTATTTACTGACCTCTTTCAGCTTACTAATTCTTAATGACGGGCTTTAACCACTTAAGACCCAGACCAATATGCAGGTTAAGGACCTTGCCCCTTTTTGCGATTCGGCACTGCATCGCTTTAACTGACAATTGCGCGGTTGTGCGACGTGGCTCCCAAACAAAATTGTCGTCCTTTTTTCCCACAAATAGACCTTTGTTTTGGTGGTATTTGATCACCCCTGCGGTTTTTATTTTTTGCGCTATAAACAAAAATATAGCGACAATTTAAAAAAAAAAACAATATTTTTTACTTTTTGCTATAATAAATATCCCCACAAAATATATAAAACCTTTTTTTTTTCCTCAGTTTAGGCCGATACATATTCTTCTACTTATTTTTGGTTAAAAAAATCACAATAAGCGTTTAACGATTGGTTAGCCAAAAAATTATAGCGTTTACAAAATAGGGGATAGTTTTATGGCATTTTTATTAATATTTTTATTTTTACTACTAATGGCAGTGATCAGCTATTTTTTTCGTGACTGCAACATTATGGCGGACACATCAGACAATTTTGACACATTTTTGGGACCATTGTCATTTTCACAGCAAAAAGTGCTATAAAAATCCGTTGATTACTGTGAAAATGACAATTGCAGTTTAGGGGGCACTAGGTGGCACTGCAGGGGTTAAGTGTGACCTCATATGTGTTTCTAACTGTAGGGGGGCAGGGCTGGACCTGTGACGTCATTTATCGTCTTTCCCTATATCAGGGAACAGACGATCAATGACACTGCCACTGTGAATAACGGGGAAGGTGTGTTTACACACACCTCTCCCTGTTCTTCAGCTCGATTGTGGGACACCGGCGGCGATCGGGGCCGCGGTCACGGAGCTTCGGACCGGGTTGCGCGTCGTGACGCTGGGCTCTTAAAGGCGACGTACATGTACGTGCCTGTGCCCAGCCGTGCCATTCTGCCGACGTATATGTGCAGGAGGTGGTCCTTAAGTGGTTAAAGCCGCTTCTACAGCGACATCAAATCGCATATCAATGTGTTTCCTGTTTCCTGTTTTTAATGCATTTCACGCACCAAGGCTCTAAGTATGTCTGCCGTTCTGATGAAGAACTTCAGTCTTTCTTACAAGACATGCAGCTTTTAGAACGCCCTCTCAACCAAAGTAGCATGCAAAGTCGATCAGCCTCCCACTCTCTGCAAAAAACAGTGGCTAATTTAAGTGATGGCAGTCGCCAGGGGAAATCAAAGCGTCAAGTCGTTTTGCTTCTCCTACGCCAGTTCCTAAAGACTCTATGGATTGATCATCTTCATTTCTTGATCCAATGCCAGTTGTCAATATACCTAGCCCATCTAGTCATTTAGGTGGCTAAAAAGTTACCACGTTTTTTTTGTTTTATCTTTCTTTTTGCAACGTGCATAACTGTTATTTGACTCATATACTTCAACTGCTGGTCTCCATTGTACTGATAGCAGTATGCTACCAGCTTTACCTTTTTACATAGCCCTGTGCTAATTTTTGTTTTTATTGTTATATTTGGTGCTTTATGTTACGTGGTAGCTCCTTACCCTAATGCCGCGTACACACGATCATTTTTAGGGTTGTAAAAAACGTCGTTTTACAGGCTCTAGAAAAAAACAACGTTTTTTTTAACTTGATCATTAAAACAGCCTTGCTTACACATGATCGTGAAAAAAAAATGCTCTAGCAAAGCGCGGTGACGTACGACGGCACTATAAAGGGGAAGTTCCATTCGGATGGCGCCACCCTTTGGGCTGCTTTAGCTGATTTTGTGTTAGGCCGCGTACACGTGGTCGGTCAAAACCGATGAAAATGGACTGAAGGACCTTTTCATCCGACCTAACCCACCGTGTGTGGGCCCCATCAGTCAGTTATCCTTCGGTCAAAAAATTCAGAACTTGCTTTAAAATTGAACCGATTGACACCTAACCGATAGGTAAAAACCGACGGTTAGTATGCAAAAGTATTGGTTAAAAATCCATGCATGCTCAGAATCAAGTCGACGCATGCCTGGAAGCATTTAACTTCGTTTTTTTCAGCACGTCATTGTGTTTTACGTCACCGCGTTCTGACCCGATCGGTTATTTAACCTATGGTGTGTAGGCACATCAGACCATCAGTCAGCTTCATCGGTAACCGACGTGTATTAGAGGGTGAATTAGAATTACATCGAGCAGACAGGTCAGTTAGTGGTCAGACATTAATGGAGAGTGGAATGGGGATAGATGGGGGGAGGGTTATGGCAGGTGACAAGAAAGTTCCCATGTTGCAAACAGCCATTGGAAATAATAGTGCCATTTGTACTACTATAAATTATATGAAAAACACCAGAGAAAAATGTAACAATACATTTAAGTGTTTGTTCACCAATGCCAGAAGTCTGCCAAGCAAAACAGGTGAGCTGGAAGCTCTGATGCATGAGGAGAGCTATGATGTAATCGGTATTGCTGAAACTTGGCTTCAATCCTCACATGACTGGGCTATTAATATTCCTGGCTATGCTCTCTTTCGGAAAGACAGGGTAAAAAGGAAAGGTGGAGGGGTCTGTCTCTATGTGAGAAGTGACCTCAAAGCAAGCGTGAAAGAGAACCTGGTTGATGGAGAGTGTGATGAGGCTGAAGCATTATGGGTGGAACTGCATACAGATGTGCGTAGTTCAAAATTAATCATTGGAGTTTGTTATAAACCACCCAATGTTAATGAGGAGGTGGAGACTCAGCTCCTTGCACAGATGGAAAGGGCTGCAAGGTCTGGGACGGTGATAATAATGGGGGATTTTAACTACCCAGAAATTGACTGGATTAATGGCACTTCTGGGACAGTTAAAGGACAAAAATTTAAAAACCTATTGCAGGACAATTTTATGGTGCAGTTTATTGAGGCCCCAACTAGGAATGATGCCCTGTTGGACCTGATAATTTCAAACCATGCAGAGCTTATTACTAATGTTCAGATAAAGGAACACCTGGGTAGCAGTGATCATAACATGATTTCATTTAATGTTAACTATAAGCAAGAAATACATACAGGAAATATTAAAACACTAAATTTTAAGAGAGCAAATTTTCCAAGGATGAGGGCTGCTCTCCAGGACTTGGACTGGGAGGGACTATTGGCACAGATGAACACAGAACAGAAATGGGAATTCTTCAAAAAGACTGTGTGGAACCTCACTGCAAAGTATGTTCCCATGGGCAATAAGTTTAAAAGGCTAAAAATAAAACCTATGTGGCTCACGGTCAAAGTTAAAAAAGCTATAAACAATAAGAAAGTAGCTTTTAAAAAATATAAAAATGAAGGAACACTAGTGTTGTTTAAATGTTACAAAGAATATAACAGGATATGCAAAAAGGAAATCAAGGATGCAAAAATTCAAAACGAACGACAGATTGCAAAAGATAGTAGGACAAACCCCAAAAAATTCTTTAAATATATTAATAGTAAAAAGGTGAAGTCTGAGCATGTAGGCCCCTTACAAAATAATCTAGAGTGGGTGACTGGGGACAAAGAGAAGGCAAATTTACTAAATGTTTTCTTCAGCTCTGTGTATACAATGGAGCATGGGGGAGCTCATGTCCAAAATGGGGGTGGGAGTGACACAGCCCCAAATCCACAATGGCTCAAAAGTGATATGGTCCAGAAATATTTAGACAGAATAAAGGTGGATAAAGCACCTGGACCTGATGGCATCCATCCACGGATCCTAGGTGAGTTGAGCTCTGTCATTTCAAAGCCACTGTATCTAATATTTAGGGACTCATTAAAGACAGGAATAGTACCACTGGATTGGCGCAGGGCCAATGTGGTGCCCATATTTAAAAAGGGAACAAAGTCTTTACCAAGTAACTATAGACCTGTTAGTTTAACTTCTATAGTTGGGAAGATACTGGAACGTTTAATAAAAGACCACATGGATGAGTTCTTGCTGGAAAAAAACTATTTAAGCAGCAGACAACATGGATTCATGAAAGACAGAAGTTGTCAGACAAACCTGATTTCCTTTTATGAAGAGGTAAGTAAAACCCTGGACAGAGGCGTGGCTGTGGACGTGATATATTTGGATTTTGCAAAAGCGTTCGATACAGTTCCGCACACACGGCTCATGTGTAAGGTAAGGTCTACAGGATTGGATATATCAGTTTGTAAATGGATAGAAAACTGGCTGAAAGACAGAATTCAGAGAGTCGTGGTTAATGATTCTTACTCTGAATGGTCCAATGTTATGAGTGGTGTACCCCAAGGTTCAGTGCTGGGACCCTTACTTTTCAATATATTTATAAATGATATTGGGTCTGAGATCAAAAGTAACATTTCTGTCTTTGCAGATGACACCAAGCTATGCAGTGGAATAACGTCCTTGCAGGATGTCTCCAATTTACAAGCCGACCTCAATGCTCTGTCTGATTGGGCGACTGAGTGGCAGATGAGGTTTAATGTAGATAAATGTAAAGTTATGCACTTGGGGGCTAAGAATATGCATGCCTCATACATACTAGGGGGAGTACAACTGGGGGGGTCTGTAGTGGAGAAGGATCTGGGGGTTTTAGTTGATCATAAGCTCAATAATGGCATGCAATGCCAAGCTGCGGTTTCCAAAGCGAGCAAAGTCCTTTCTTGTATTAAGAGAGGTATGGACTCCAGAGACAGAGATATAATTTTGCCCCTGTACAAATCATTAGTAAGACCTCATCTGGAATATGCAGTTCAGTTTTGGGCACCAGTTCTCAAAAAGGATATAGGAGAACTGGAGAAAGTGCAGAGAAGAGCAACCAAACTGATAAGAGGCATGGAGGAGCTCAGCTATGAGGAAAGATTAGAGGAACTAAATTTATTCACTCTTGAGAAGAGGAGAATAAGGGGGGATATGATCAACATGTACAAATATATAAGAGGTCCATACAGTGAACTTGGTGTTGAGTTATTCACTTTACGGTCATCACTGAGGACAAGGGGGCACTCTTTACGTCTAGAGGAAAAGAGATTTCACCTCCAAATACGGAAAGGTTTTTTCACAGTAAGAGCTGTGAAAATGTGGAACAGACTCCCTCCAGAGGTGGTTCTGGCCAGCTCAGTAGATTGCTTTAAGAAAGGTCTGGATTCTTTCCTAAATGTACAGAATATAACTGAGTACTAAGATTTGTAGGTATAGTTGATCCAGGGTAAATCCGATTGCCTCTCGGGGGATCAGGAAGGAATTTTTTCCCCTGCTGTAGCAAATTGGATCATGCTCCGCTGGGGTTTTTTGCCTTCCTCTGGATCAACTGTGGGTATGGAGTTGGGTGTATAGGATTTTACTGTGTTTTTTTATTTTGTTTTTTGTGGTTGAACTGGATGGACTTGTGTCTTTTTTCAACCAGACTAACTATGTAACTATGTAACTATGTAACTATGTACGCGGCCTTAGTAAAAGACGATTCACGCTTTTCTGTCTGTTACAGCGTGATGAATGTGCTTACTCCTTTACGAACGGTAGTTTTACCAGAACGAGCGCTCACGTCTCATAACTTGCTTCTGAGCATGCACGGATTTTTCACGTCGTTAAAGCCCACACACGACCATTTTTTTCAACCCGAAAAACGACAACGTTAAAAACGTCATTAAAAAATAGAGCATGTTCGAATTTTTTTTGGGCCGTTTTTCAGAACCCGAAAAATGCTCTGAAGCCCACACACGATCGTTTTTAATGGCATAAAAAACCCGTCATTTTTTACAACCCAAACAAATTATCGTGTGTACGGGGCATTATATTTACACTCCCCCTCTTGGGCTTTTATAGCACATTTTAGGGTATGGAAAATACTGAAACGAAGTTATCAACTTTCTATATATATTATATTTTTTTTGTTAGCAGTGCTCCCTTTGGAGGTGTCTTTGCTCCCCCAGTTAGCGACCTTCAGATCCCCATTAAAATTATGTGGGTAACATATACATTTGCTTTACGGGAGCTAGTTCTCCTCCTTTTCTTTTCTCTTCTTTTCCTGAGGTAGTCGCAATCCCTTTATATATCATTGAACCATTTGTTATTCAGTTTCTAACATCATAATTATGGCCCCCCTAAATGTTTTGACCTTATGGGCCAGATTCACAAACATTTGCACTTGCGCTGTGTATCATTGATACGCTACGCCGCCGTATCTTACCTGGCGGAATTTCGAATCCACAGCGAAATCGCGCCGTAAGTTACGGCGGCGTAGTGTTTTTCTGGCGGCGTATTTGAAATTGGGCGGGTTGGGGGCGTGCTTCATTTAAATGAAGCGCGTACCCGCGCCGAATGAACTGCGCATGCTCCGTTTTGAAATTTCCCGCCGTGCTTTGCGCGAAATGACGTCGCACCGACATCATTTTTTGAACTTCGACGTGAGTTACGTCCTTTCCTATTCGAGGACGACTTACGCAAAAAAAAAAAAATTAAATTAGACACGGGAATGACAGCCATACTTTAACATGGCAAGTCTATCTATACGCCACAAAAAAAGCAGCTTTAACTATACGCCGGGAAAAGCCGACTAGCGACGACGGAAGAGAATGCGACGGCCGCGCGTACGTTCATGGATCGACGGAAAAAGCTAATTAGCATACCCAACGCGGAAAACGACGCAAACTCCACCCAGCGGGTGCCGAAGTATTGCACCTACGATCCAAAGGCGTACGAAGCCTCACGCCTGTCGGATCGAAGCCAGAAGCCGTCGTATCTTGGTTTGAGGATTCAAACTAAAGATACACCGGAGTATCAGTAGATACTCCGGCGTACTTGCTCTGAGAATCTGGCCCTAAATGTCCAAGGTCTTAATATACCACATAAAGGTACCAAGGCATTTCGCTCTTTTGCTGCAGCCAAAATCCATTTTTTTTATCTTCAAGAGACTCATTTTACAACTCAAGCCACCCCCAAATGTTTTAATACGTCTTAGCCACAAGTATTTACAGCCTCAGCAGCTACTAAACAAGGGGTTCTTATAGCTTTCAACCATACAACCCCATTTGTACCAACATCTGAAATTAAAGACCCCAGGGGTCATTATCTCATACTTACTGCATACATTTCAGATGTAGCGATAACCATAGTATCATATTATGCTCCTGATAAACGCAAAACCTCTTTTCTTTCCCATCTTTTCCATGTAGTTCATACCCATAAATTAGGTACTGTGATACCATGTGGAGATTCAAACCAAGTCCTCTTTCCCTTTTTAGATAAATCCCCATCCTGTCCCTCTTCCAGTCCTTCTAAACTTTCATTTCAACAACTTCTTTCTAAATATACAGTAACGTGATTGACTCCTGGCGTGAGCTTTACCCAGCTTGCAGACGCTTTATACCTACTTCTCTCATCCACATAAATCATTCTCTAGGATTGATTATATTTTCCTAAATATGGGTATGGCCCCAGAAGTCCTTTCCTTGATCATTATACCCTTTACCTGGTCTGATCATAGTGCGGTTTGTACTACCGTACCATCTCCTCCCGGTCCCAAAAGTATGAGATACATCCTGGTGTATAAACGATTTGATTTTAACTCATCCATCCCACTTATTAGATATCAAGCTTGATCTCACTGACTATCCTTCTAATAACACTTCTCAAGATATTTTTCCACTCACTCTTTGGGAAGCTCATAAACCTGTAATCAGGGTGCCCTTATCCGACAGGCATAATTTCTCAAACGTGAGCGCAAACTTCTTCCACCAAAAATTAGAAACTGATTTTAATTCTTCTCATACCACATTTCAAAACTCTCTCTCCCCCTCCACTAAAGCTAAACTTTATAGGGCCCATTTAGAGTTTGACTTGTTTCTTACCGACTCTGTGGATAAACTTTTACGCAAATCACAACACCTCTATTATCTCAAGGCAAACAAATCTGATACCCTATTAATTGGAAACCTTGCATTCACTGCATAATATCAATATAATTATAAGTAATGTCAAAAAGAAAAACTGCGCTGTTTCGCAAAATAGAACAAGCCGCAACTCAAAAGTAAAATACACACCAACCGAAATTAAAAACATAAGAAGCTGTGCTAATAATGAATCGTCAAATAAACTTGCATGTAATTAACAATACAACTTGAATATGCGCAATATGGTGATAAATAAACCAGATGATATAGTCTCTTTCAAAAATATGCAAATAAATGGGTGTTAGGTTGAAGGTTGAAACACCCTGTGAGGGATCTTCAATGAACTAGAACCACTGTGAATCCACCACCACTTGAAATGAAGGCTTACCAGCTGTACAAGCTGTCAAAGCTTCTCACCAATACCCAGCCTGGGTCTTACGATCCTTCTAGCGCATCAAACGGCTAACAAGCCGGGCGTTCCTGGGGCTCCAGCCTACGTCCAGGGTCCTCCCAATGTATCCAACGCTAGACGAACCGAACGTTACTGAAGACTTAGTGTTGGTACAGCAAAGAATAGTGGCAGAGGCGATGACCTCATTGGGTAGATAAAACCAAGGGAACAAAACAAAAAAAGTCCACCATCAGTAAAACCAGATAATAATTTATCAAACGCATAGGTTTAGCGACATGCTGACATCACGGTGATGTTCTTACGCTCCGTTTGCATGGGTGTGCTTTGTACTACTCGCTAGCCGGCTTTGCTTGTTCTTAATGGAAAATATTTTTTAGTCTGATGTTAGTACAGATTATTTTTTATAAATAAATTTATCAAGTAATCTTGCCAAAATTTTACACACCTTTCACTCAAATCTTGCTAAAGTATACTCTTCAAACTATAACTTTCCCATATCACACTTCCAACACTTTCCCATACTCATTGTGAAAGACTTGAGTGCCCAATTTCTGCAGTGGACGTTAGTATGGCTATCAAAGCTTTAAAACCTAATAAGTGTCCTGGCCGAGATGGGTTTTTCAGAAGTTTTATGATATTTTAACTCCTATCCGGACTGAAGCCTTTAATTTGTTGCTGAAGGGACACTCTTTTCATTCAGAATCTTTGATAGCTATAATCTCTATGTTACTCAAACCTAAATCTTATACAAATTATCGTCCTATTTTGCTCCTTATGCCGCGTACACACGACCATTTTCATGCAGAGGAAAAAAAATTCTCACCGTTTTTCGCGTCGTTCTATTTCACGTTGTGAA
Source organism: Rana temporaria (assembly GCF_905171775.1). Taxonomy (NCBI): domain Eukaryota; kingdom Metazoa; phylum Chordata; class Amphibia; order Anura; family Ranidae; genus Rana; species Rana temporaria. Next base: position 438,154,774 of record NC_053489.1, on the reverse strand, counting down.
AAACGATTGTGTGTAGGCTTTAACGAGGGGGGGGAAACGCGCATGCACAGAAGTTATGAGACGGGAGCGCTCGTTCTGGTAAAACTATTGTTCGTAATGGAGAGAACATATTCGTCACGCTGTAACAGACTGAAAAGCACAAAGACTGAAAAGCGCAAATCGTCTCTCACCAAACTTTTACTAATACGCGGTAACACAAAATCAGCAAAAGCAGCCCAAAGGGTGGCGCCGTTCGAATGGAACTTCCCCTTTATAGTGCTGTCGTACATGTTGTCATACGTGTTGTACGCGCTTTGCTCGAGCATTTTTTTCACGATCGTGTGTTTGCAAGGCAGGCTTGAGAGGAATCACATCGAGAAAAACATTGTTTTTTTCAATGACATGAATAACGGTCGTGTGTACGCGGTATTACTCTTAACATAAAACTTTAAGCCAAAAATACTAGCAACTTGTTTAAAGAGTTCCACCTACATATACATTTTTTAAAAGCCAACTCTTATGATGACCTTAATCTAATGCTGCAATCACAATTGTTAGTAATACCGCTGCTATATTTCTTATTTTTTTCTAAAACTAACCTTAGTTTTCTTTGTGTTGCGCAATTCCATCTTACTTGTGGACATGTGAAACCCACTAGGATTCTCTTCCGAGATACAGTGCTGCTGACTAACCAGCATGCACTGCCCGATCTTACGCATGTGCATTATACACACCTCGCAGTGCAGGAAACGTCTTTGGGATCTCGTGATGATGAGATGCCCACTGACTCCTGGGAACTCCCAGGAGCCAGTGCGCATTAGGATATTGCTTAAATCGCCACGGAGGGGAGAGACAGGAAGTGCTAAAGAATACCTCTATCTGCAATCCTATCACAAAACACTCATTATCCATCTGGAATAGATTCAAAACCACTCTCGGCCTTCAATCGCCCCATATACCACTCTGCCTTTTACCCTGCCTGGATTTCCCCTAATTCCTTTAATGCGTGGAGTGCAGCTAATCGATTTAGATTATATAAATTTGTATCCCCATCATCTTTACACTCCTTTCCTACTCTATGTGAAACGTATGGACTTCCCCAGTCTGAATTGTTCGGTTATTTACAGATTACAGGCATACCCCACTTTTAAGTACACAATGGGACCAGAGCATGTATGTAAAACGAAAATGTACTTAAAGTGAAACAATACCTTTTTACACTTCTAGGGTGTAGTAGGGGGTCAGGGGCTGTAGTGGGGGTGTCAGGAGCTGTAGTTGAGGTCTCAGGGGCTGTAGTGGGGGTGTCAGGGGCACACTGGAACAGGGCGGGCTATGCTCTCAAAGCTTCAGCTCCTTCTACTGCGGCTGCAAAATGTCTGTACAGTACTTGTTAGGCACTTTACATACACTCGCGGGTATGTCCTTACTCGCGAGTGTATGTAAAGTGAGTGTACTTAAAGCGGGGTATACCTGTACATTTTTTTCCAACCATACCTACAATCAGGCACTCTGTCACGTTTTTAGCATATATGTAATTATGTCCCACATATCGGAGGACTTATTTTGATTCTCTATAAACAAATTCTAGTTTTGATACTAGCCTCCCTCCCTATGTTTCTAAATGGGAACAGGATCTAAACCACGGAAAATGGAAAAGAGTACCGCTCCAAGCCCTGTGACCTATGCTGTGCTCCCGCCCTGTAGTACTGACAGGTGCAGACTCTGAGCTGCTCCGTGGAAAAAAGAAATGTTCCTGGACTGCCGCACTCTGATAGGCGATTTATTGAAACAAAATGAGCAAAGGATGAAATCCAAAGCTGTATAACATCCAAAAATTCATGCAACACTGCAATAAATGGTAGAAAGTACCACTCATTCGATGATACTGAATGGTCTAGTATACAGTGGGGATCGAAAGTTTGGGCACCCCAGGTAAAAATGTGTATTAATGTGCATAACGAAGCCAAGGAAAGATGGAAAGATCTCCAAAAGGCATCGAATTACAGATTAGACATTCTTATAATATGTAAAAAAAAAGTTAGATTGTATTTCCATCATTTACACTTTCAAAATTACAGAAAACAAAAAAATGGCGTCTGTAAACGTTTGGGCACCCTGCAGAATTTATAGCATGCACTGTCCCCTTTTTCAAAGCTGAGACCTGCCAGTGTCATGGATTGTTCTCAATCATCGTCTGGGAAGACCAGGTGATGTCAATCTCAAAGGTTTTAAATGCCCAGACTCATCTGACCTTGCCTCAACAATCAGCACCATGGGTTCTTCTAAGCAGTTGTCTAGAAAACTGAACCTGAAAATAGTTGACGATCACAAAGCTGGAGAAGGCTATAAGAAGATAGCAAAGCGTTTTCAGATGTCAATATCCTCTGTTCGGAATGTAATTAAGAAATGGCAGTCATCAGGAACAGTGGAAGTTAAAGCAAGATCTGGAAGACCAAGAAAAATATCAGACAGAACAGCTCGCAGGATTGTGAGAAAAGCAATTCAAAACCCACGTTTGACTGCACAATCCCTCCAGAAAGATCTGGCAGACACTGGAGTTGTGGTACACTATTCCACTATAAAGAGATACTTGTACAAATATGGTCTTCATGGAAGAGTCATCAGAAGAAAACCTCTTCTACGTCCTCACCACAAAAATCAGTGTTTGAACTTTGCAAATGAACATATAGACAAGCCTGATGCATTTTGGAAACAAGTTCTGTGGACCGATGAGGTTAAAATAGAACTTTATGGCCGGAATGAGCAAAGGTACATTTGGAGAAGAAAGAATTTAATGAAAAGAACCTCTGTCCAACTGTTAAGCATGGGGGTGGATCAATCATGCTTTGGAGTTGTATTGCAGCCAGTGGCACAGGGAGTATTTCACGAGTAGAAGGAAAAATGGATTCAATAACATTTCAGCAAATTTTGGATGTTAACTTGATGCCATCTGAGAAAAAAACTGAAGTTAAAGAGAGGATGGCTTCTGCAAATGGATAACGATCCTAAACACACCTCAAAATCCACGGGGGATTACATCAAGAGGCGTAAACTGAAGGTTTTGCCATGGCCTTCACAATCTCCTGACCTCAACATAATTGAAAATCTATGGATAGACCTTAAAAGAGCAGTGTGTGACAGACAGCCCAGAAATCTCAAAGAACTGGAAAACTTTTGTAAGGAAGAATGGGCAAAGATACCTCAAACAAGAATTGAAAGACTGGTTGGCTACAAAAAGCGTTTACAAGCTGTGATACTTGCCAAAGGAGGCAGCACAAGATATTAACTCTGCAGGGTGCCCAAACTTTTGCCATTTTTTTGTTTTCTGTCATTTTGAAAGTGTAAATGATAGAAATAAAATCTAACTTTTTTTGACATATTATAAGAATGTCTAATCTGTAATTTGATGCCTTTTGGAGACTTTTCCATCTTTCCTTGGCTTCGTTATGCACATTAATACAATTTTTTACCTGGGGTGCCCAAACTTTCGTTCCCCACTGTATGGTTATCCACTCAATTTGCTTCCTCTAATTTTGTTGCTGTGGAAACAAAGGTGATTTCTCGTTGGTATTTAGTGCTTTCTCGTTGGTATTTAGTTCTTGCTAGGATAGCGAAATATGCTCCTGATTACCCTGCAGCTTGTTTTCCTGGCTGTTCAGATCATGGCACCCAACTCCATATATGATGGGATTGTCCAATAGCCCAAACATTTTGGAAGGCAGTTTTTGATTTAGCTTTTAAAGTGTTTAAAACTTACATACAACCTAATTCTGCTATAGCTCTTTTGAATCTAAAACAAGACAGAATCACACAGAATCAATTTCACCTTTTTTAACAGCTCTTAAAAGCCGCAAAACAAACCATAGCTAAGTCATGGAAAACTCAAAATCTGATTGTACCCAAAACCATTCACAGAACCAATAGAGCCCTTGTTAATGCTAAAATGGAAGCAATTTAGAGTGATCAGATCTGCAAATTTGAAGAACTTCGGTTACCTTGGGTTAAACATTGTTTACCTCCTGACTTTGATAAAACTTTACAATTGCCATTGTAATAATACCTAATTTACCCCTTCATCACCCTTCATTCGGTTGAAACTGCACTACCTCTATCAAATTTACCCTTTATTTCCACTGTAAGAAGATCTAAACAAATTAATGGGGTGGGAAACTACATGGCATATGAGGTTTAATGTAGAAAAATTAAAAACAAAAATGCATTTGGGTGGCAAAAATATGAATGCAATCTACTTACTAGGGGGTGAACCTCTGGGGGAATCTAGGGTGGAAAAGGACCTGGGGATCCTAGTAGACAATAGGCTCAGTAATGGCATGCAATGCCAAGCTGCTGTTAACAAAGAAAATTGGCATGCATTAAAAAAAGGGGATTAACTCCAGGGATAAAGCGATAATTCTCCCACTCAACAAGACTTTGGTCCGGCCTCACATGGAGTATGCTGTCCAGTTCTGGGCACCAGTCCTCACAAAGGATGTACTGGAAAAGGAGCGAGTACAAAGAAGGGCAACAAAGCTAATAAAGGGTCTGGAGGATATTAGGCCGCATACACACCATCGGTCCAAACCGATGAGAATGGACCGAAGTTCAGTTTCATCGGTCCAAACCGACCGTGTGTACGGCCCATCGGTCTTTTGTCCTTCGGACCAAAATTTTAGAACTTGCTTTAAAATCGAACCGATGGACCGCTGACCGATAGGTCCAAACCGATGGTTAGTACACAAAAGCATTGGTTTAAAACCCGCGCATGCTCAGAATCAAGTTGATGCATGCTTGGAAGCATTGAACTTCGTTTTTTTCAGCACGTTGTTGTGTTTTACATCACCGCGTTCTGACCCGATCGGATTTTGAACTGACGGTGTGTACGCACATCAGACCATCAGGCAGCTTCAGCGGTGAACCGATGAAAACGGTCCGTCGGACCATTCTCATTGGATGGACCGGTCGTGTGTACGCGGCCTTAGTTATTAAGAAAGGTTGCAAGCACTGAACTTATTCTCTCTGGAGAAGAGACACTTGAGAGGGGATATGATTTCAATTTACAAATACCATACTGGTGACCCCACAATAGGGATACAACTTTTTCACAAAAGGGAGTTTAATAAGACACGTGGCCACTCATTAAAATTAGAAGAAAAGAGGTTTAACCTTAAACTGCTGTAAGGGGTTAGCTCGGTAGCGGGGTGTGTGACCCCCTGGATGGGTTCACTACACACTGAATTTATACAGACAGGCAGTCGAAGACGGTTGAAAACAAAGATTTTGGTTTATTCTTCCATCTTGCTGGAAACAAGTGCAAGCATCCAAACAGCATAAACAAAATCAAACATAAAATAAACCATGGCCACTTGGGGCGTCTACCTTCACCACACAGGAACCTATCTAGGGAGTCTGGCACAGCCTAGTGCTGGGCAGACACTGCTGGTCACACAGCAGAAAAACAATAGTCTTTTGATTTTTATCACACAGAAAAATCAATCACCTCCTCACCTCCTCAGAAGACTTTCAGTTACTGCTCTCCTTCACTCAGAAAGCCTCAGGATGCAGCAATTCAGTGGTAATCCTCTGGATTACTTATAGAGGCCTTAATTGCTTCATTCTAAACAGCTGAAGTTTCAACGCCCTTAGACCTTTTCTGGCTACTTTTGCAGCCGACGCCTAATAACAATTGGTGTATTGTCTAAACAAGGCAGAAATGTATGTCCCGTCTGTGACAACACCCACAGATTTACCTGACTTCCTGTTACACTGCGTAGAGGGTTTTTTACTGTAAGAGCGGCAAGGATGTGGAATTCCCTTTCACAGGTGGTGATTTCAGCGGGGGGGGGGCATCGATAGTTTAAAAAAAACTATTAGATAGGCACCTGAACGACTGCAACATACAGGGATATACAATGTAATACTGACATATAATCACCCACATAGGTTGGACTTGATGGACTTGTGTCTTTTTTCAACTTCACCTATAATGTAACTATGTATATTTTTTATCTTTTCTTTACTTCTTCTATTCTCTTACTCCTTTGTCATGACCCTTTCCATTTTATCAGTTCTTATTTGGTACTCACATGGTTGTCTATAAACTCTTGGGATGTTTTGCCAAAAATGTAGAGAAGAATGAAGTGAGAGGGCTGAGACTTGGAAGCATTGTGAAGTGAAAACCATATATCCCAAGCCTACCACTGGTGAAATAGAGGGTACATATTATTCAGTTTTCACTGAACAGTGAACACTTGTAATTGAACACTTGACAAACGATTTTGCAAAATACAGACCATAAGAAATAGCATAAACTGATAATCTAGACATTTTAGGGATTCTTTATTTACATTCACATAATTCTATACAAAAACGTACAAATATTTTGTCTTACCACTGAGATTATAAAATGTAAAATGGTGTCACAAAGACTGTACTTGACAGGTAAGGTAACTATGTTCTTTTAGGGATCTTGATAAAGCCTAAGTAAAATACTCCTGGAACGGATAATGCTCGTAATCCGAGGTTCAACTGTATACTACATAGGATAGATTAAGGCCGGGTACACACGGACAAACATGTATGGTGAAAGCGGTCCGTCGGACCGTTTTCACCATACATGTCTGCCAGAGGGCTTCTGTACGATGGTTGTACACACCATCGTACAGAAGTCCGCGCGTAAACAATACGCGGGGCGTGTCCGCGGTGTCGCCGCGTCGATGACGCGGTGTCGCCGCGACAATGACGCGGCGACGTGGGCGGCCCGCCTTTAAAATGCTTCCACGCATGCATCGAAGTCATTCGACGCATGCGAGGGACGGCGGGCGCCTGGACATGTACGGTAGGTCTGTACTGACGACCGTACATGTCCGAGCGGGCAGAATTCCAGCGGACTGTTTTAAAACAAGTCCAGGAATATTTGTCTGCTGGGAAAAGGCCCGGCGGGCAAATGTTTGCTGGAATTCGGCCCGCTCGCGCCCACACACGACCAAACATGTCTGCTGAAACTGGCCTGCGGGCCAGTTTCAGCAGACATGTTTGGTCGTGAGTATGGGGCCTTAGGCAGAAGGCATTTTGAGCTATTTCTAATTACTTTTTTACTAAAGTGTTGATCTAAAGTGGGGTTTTCTTTGCTTAATCTTATTTAAGGTTTGTCATTCTGATTAAGTGCTAGAAATCCAATTGACATCTTTACCAGTTTACTGTTAAGGAGGTAGCAATTTATCTGACTCCACAGATTAAAGCAACTTGAAATTTTGAAGTGGAAGAGCCAGGGGTCCTTGATGTTCTGAAATGGGGTCTATTGTCAGGTTGAGCACCAGGCATGTACAGTAAAGCAATTTCCTGTAGGCAAGTAAACTATAACTGTGACAATCGATCTCAAATTGCATACAGCCAACTGAGATAGATATAGATGCACAGTTTATCCTACCTGTTAAAAAACAAACATATATATATACACATACATACATACACACTTACAAATACACACAAGGTAAATAATTTATGTAAGCAAACACTTTGAAAAGTAGAGACAGCCTTAAACAAAATATCACGTCCAAGGCAACTGACACGGCTATTAAAGCACAGAGGCTTGGTTTGTGCTTAAGCTCAGACATGTATTGTTAAATGTGACATGCTCAATTTATCATTAGTTATGAAGTGAAAACGGATGAATACACATTCAATTTAGTTCAGCTGCTTTCTTCATTTATCAAACTCTTTCATCATCCATCATTCCCCTCAAGACGGCCTTTTTTTGATTTGTACAAATAACATACTTCCATAAATTTAATCTAATTAATCATAATTGCAAGACAGTGTCTCCTTAATGAACCATTCAAAGACTGAAGAAGGTTTATTACAATTTTAATATAAATCCCTCAGATAGAATCTACAAATAAACACTTTGAGATAGGGTAGTGTGATATGTTTGTAGATTTGAGTTGACACATCAACGTGAAGGATTTCTCAAGCATATTGTTTATCTTTATCTAACAACAGTACTCATAAATTGGAAGATGTTCATCATCTTATATGACAAGACAGCGCCTGTTGCTGATCTAAACTTCAACTAATTGGAAAAAGGGAAAAAAATGTTTTACATTTTTCATATTTAAACTTGCTCTAACCTAGAAGTCCTAGAGAGATTTGAATTATATTGTACAAATGATGTGAGAATTTACAATAGTTTTAGTGCACTGTACTATCATTAATTATTAATTTAGAAGGTAGTGATTTACTTAATAGTTTAACTAAGCCTCCTCGCTCCTTACTTTATACATGTTAGCCTTGAAAGGAAAGCGTTGATCTGCTGGCAATGGTCATCCTCAGAACCTTTCCAAATTTTTAATTGGGAATTGATATAGTTGGAATACATTGTTCGTGTATTTCTGTACAACTACAGATATATTCTTCAACCAGTAGATGACAGTGTTTTTTAGGTTTTTAGCTGCATCTATGACTATATTCTGTGTCTTCTTGAATAAAGTTTCCTCTTTCCTGTCTGTAGTTAAGTAGCAAAGCCCATGTGGACTGTGTACGGTTTGTCTGTTCTGTAGGGATACTCTATATACAGAATTTCTAACAGGTTATGGGCTCAGGCATAGCCCAGACGCCCACCCAGAGTAAAACTGAGAACTGAGTCATAGACTAGATACCCAGTCATGGCCAGCTACAGCAAATACTGCAGATACAGCAACAGAAAGAAGACTGCAAAAGAATAAAAAGAAAATGGGCAGTAACACAGCTGCAACAAATCTTGAACCAACAGTCTTAGAAATTCAAGAGGAAAATGCTGCTAATAAGAGGAGGTACATGGGCATTTTTTAAATGGAGTTAGGCCAGAACACCCTTCAGATGAGTGGATAGAGAAATGCCAAAAAGCTCAGAGAACAATCTCTCTTAGCATTGAAGAAGATCAAATCATAAAGTAAAAGTTTATTTTCTTTTTTAGATTAAAACTGCTAAAGAAATGTGGAAAGGATTACAAAAGGTGCACAAAAGAGCTAATCTCAGCAATAAACTGTATTTGATTAGAAAGCAATACCAAACCAAGCTGATGAAAGGCCAGGATATGCAGGATTACATAAAGTGCACATTGGAAATGGTTATACGCCTGAGAGGCATAGGAGAAGAAATAAAAGATTTTCATGTCAAAGCACGATTACCAAGTGGCTTACCAGAAAGTTATGAAATGATTGTCACAGCACTTGATGCATTTCAAGATGATGAACTGACATTGGAATAAGTAAAGGCAAGCTTATGGATGAATATAAGCGTAAAACAGAAAACATAAATAGTACTTCTGCCGCAGAGTCTGCTTTAAAGACAAAGAAATAGAAAAAAACTGTAACATGCAAAAATAAACACAAGAATGTTTTGTGTGCAAGAAACAAGGTAATTTAAAAGCAGATTGCAGAATCTGAAAAGCTAGAATGAAAAAACAAACAAAACTACAAAAGGCCAAAAGTGTGAAGGAAGAAACTGATTTTGCTTCAGATAATGATTTTTTTTTTCAATCCAAAAGTTGTACCTCATCTTTGCAGGCATGTGTATTGATTCTGGAGCTATGAGTCACATGACAAATAATAGGAATGTTTTAACTCACCTTGAGTAAAACTGAAAACATCACCACAGCTAATGGGCAAATATTGGAATCAGAGGGAATAGGAGATGGTTTTCTTTACTGTTCTATTTCCCATAGTGTCACTGGAAAGATATCTCTGAAAAATATCCTCTATGTCCCTGCTCTTGAAATTAATCTTTTGAATTCTACACAAAACACAAACCAGGTAACCATCAGTAGAAATGTCAATGAAACTTCAGTGTGTTCAAAATTTCATGAACTAAAACAAACACTTCAAACTGAAGGGCAATTCCACATCAATGTCATGTAAAGATAAGCAACAAAGTGACACGGAAATAGAAATTAATGCAGACAATCCAAATGCTGTATAAAAAAAAAAGAAACCAGGCCACAAGAGCCTTCAAACAGGAAATCCACCAAAATCACTAAAGGCATCCCAACCAAACCTGTCCCATGTTGCTTGCATAGCATTAAAACCAAAGCCAGATTCATGGGATGATATGCAAAGATTTCCAACTCACGAGAAACAAAAGTGAATCACAGAATTTCACAAAATCACTTACAAGAAACAGATTTATAGAACTCAGATCCCAATGGGACTAATATAAGGAGTAATTGTTGAGTTGGGGTGTAGTAATACATTGTTCATGTAATTCTGTAAAACAGTTATATTCCTCAACTAGTAGATGGCAGTGTTTATACGTTTTTAGCTGCATCTATGACTATACTCTATGGGCCGGATTCAGAAAGGACTTACGACGACGTATCTCCAGATACGCCGTCGTAAGTCCAAATGTGTGCCGTCATATCTATACGCCTATTTAGGAAATCAGATACGCCTGAATTTTGGCAAGATACGACCGACGTAAGTCTCCTACGCCGTCGTATCTTGGGTGCATATTTACGCTGGCCGCTAGGGGCGCTTCCGTTGATTTACGCGTTGAATATGTAAATGAGCTAGATACGCCGATTCACGAACGTACTTGCACCCGTCGCAGTAAGCTACGCCGTTTACGTAAGGCGTACGTCCGGCGTAAGTTTACCCCTCATAAAGCAGGCGTAAGTAATGTTAAGGTATGGGCGCGGGAACAGTGTCGTATTTTACATCGTTTACGTAAGTCGTACGTGAATGGGGCTGGGCGTAGGTTACGTTCACGTCGTATGAATGGAGCCGGCGTATCTTAGGGAGTAAATTCGACGTGATTCTGAGCATGCGCCGTTCGTTCGGCCATGCATTTACATGGGGTCATGCTTCATTATAATACAACACGCCCACTGCCTTGCTACTTTGAATTAGGCGGGATTACGCCGGCCCATTTACGTTACGCCGGTGTAAATATGGAAGCAAGTGCTTTGTGAAAACTCAGCTTACCTCTCAATGTTACGTCGGCGTAGCGCATATGAGATGCGCTACGCCTATCTAAAGATGCGCCGATCTCTCTGAATCTGGCCCTATGTCTTATTCCTGAATAAAGTTTCCTGTTTCTTGTCTGCAGTTAAGCAGCAAAGTCCATGTGGACTGTTTGCTGTCTGTTTGTTCTGTAGGGCTATATACAGAATTTCTAACAAATATAACTGTTGATCTGAAAGTATTCAGTGTCACTAGTCTTAGCGGGGCGTGTTAAAACAAATGAAGGCGGGTTTTGCAATGTTGATGGGCATGTTTTGCAATGTTGATGGGTGGATTTGCATGAACTATTTAACTCACAAAAGAAGCAGTATTTTAAAATGATGGACAGAGATGATAAGGGCGAGTTGTTCAATGTTGATGCCCAATTTCAATACTTGTCACAGTTTATTCTTATTATGCGTATGACTTAACCCCATTGCAAAACCCGCCCATCAACATTGAAAAACCTGCCCTCCATTTGTTTTAACACGCCCCGCTATGGCGTTTACTTTATTGCTAAAGTCACCCCAGCCCCTTGCAGAGTAGCACTAGCATCGGGAGCGTGCAGCATGTGTCATAGTCATTGAGCAGACACCGTGTATAGCTGACTCTCAGCTCTACATCTTCGGCGGCTCGTTGAGGTTCGTACTGTGCAAGTGCCGTGCCTGCGCATGACAAGTGGGGTCCTTATCCGCCAGGGGGACCTTCATCGGCAGAACACCGGCCGGTCTATATTGAGAAAACCATCCGCCCATTGTCTCGTCATAGATGGCTACCCATCACAGTTTGCTCTGGAAGAGATGTTCCGCTGAAAATTTTCCACTGAGCATGCGCAACACCACCATATGTGTTCCAACACTTTTACGACAAAACAGCACACTAAAACCGTGATGGGTAGCCGAATGTGACAAATCTCCGCCATCTTGCTGCAGTCCTCCACCCTAAGGATACAGTGAGAAGGGGACAAGCGGACATCTTTGTACACCCCCTGGATATTTACATTTTACACTTATTTATTACAGTAAACTGAGGTTCTATAGTGAAATACAGTACTTAGAACTCCATCTGACTGTTTACATGTTGAATTTTAAAAGCAGCGGCATGCCTGCTGATCTCACAGGTTTGCTAATCTGACAAAGTCCGCTGCTTTTAAAATTCAACATGTAAACAGTCAGACGGACTGAGTTCTAAGTACTGTATTTCACTATAGAATTTGGCGGGGTTTTTTTTTTTATGTCATTTTTTTTTTTACCTCATTTCTATCACATGGGGGGGGGGGGGCTCAGAAGCCCGCTATGTGATGGTGTGTGTGATGGAGAAGAAAATGACAGGGATAGTTACCTGGTGATATTACACAGAGACATGCTCTGAGACATGATGTGTGAGGAGAAAAGTCAAAGTGTGAACAAGACTCCCAGTGGGGTAGAAGCAACACCCGACACTCCCTGGGCTCCTTCCATACATAATCATGGATAAGAAGCCAAAACCCATTGTTGCCTGGAAAAGAGAAAAGTGTAGTGGATACAAAGTGAAAGAAACCATATACCACAAAAGAAAAAAAGAGAATAAAAAGGTGAACAATCGCATTAAGATCATGCAGTTTCTCAAAGAGGAGAAGGGTGAGGAAAAACAAAAAGGTGTGCGATAATGGCGATAAAGAGAAATTTGCAGGGATAGTTACCTGGTAACATTGCACAGAGATGTGTTCTGACACATTATGCGCATGTGTGAGGAGAAAGCCAGAGTGTGACTAAGACTCCCAAGGGGGTATAAGTAAGGCCAGACACTCCCCGGGCTCCTCTCAGCGTCACGCTAAGCATGGAAGATCGAGGAGAGATGGCCTCGCCACAGCGGCAACACCATGAGCTGATGGTGCCCAACCACTCCCCTTGTGTACCAGCCAGATGATTAACACGGCACGGGTGTGGCACCAATGCATCTCAGGAAACCCACCCTCCCCGTGTGAAACACAACAGAGAGGGGCACCAGACGTGCTTCGCTGCTCCCAGGTATATAGACAGATATGCAACCCGACAAGCAAAAAACACCTAAATTGAAACTATCACTAATTACGGAATAAAGGATGTGTGTCTTCGTAAACTAGACTAGACTAGAATAGAGTAGAAATAGTAAAATACAGGCAGCATATGTGGACAAAATGTATAGTATCATCCAAATCATACACCAATATGAATTGATCAAAAAGTAACAAATTAATCCAGACCAACCAGTCAATTGTGCCTCTATCCCTATTAATATAGAAAGCAAGGAGGTTATGTGACTTTAAATGAGATGAAGATCCTGACTTGCAACACTGCTTATTTAGAACTATTTATATTTACTCTATGCTTTTGCTCCTGATGAGTGCCAACTGGCCACAAAACGCGTTGAGTCTATCTATGTCATCATGTTCCCAACACATAGCTTGGCTTCAACTGTGATTTATTTGCATTCTATAACCCATTTGTATCTATTACGCAATAAGCACTGGCTTTTTATACTAGTTACTTCATGGGATACTATGCGATTTCAGATGCTTGCTTGTGCATACATGAATTTTCCTTTTTTGTATGCCATCGTCTTGTGTATATAGATAAAAATACACAACGCTTTGTTTATATGCCAATTAAACTATTTTACATTTCTCCTACTATGTGTCTTGTGCCTCATTCAAAGTCCCAAAAAACCCTTTCTTATTACTGTATTTATTGGTGTATAACACTCACTTTTTCACCCTGCAAATCGGTTGCAAATAGCGTGAGCGTGTTATATGCCGATACTGCAATTTGGGCTGCCTCGGAGAGAACGGGGAGGGGGCAGGACGAGCGCCGTCAGATTATATACAGCGAGAATCTCCTGTTTACTCAGCGGCCTCTGTAATAGGAAGTCCAGTCTCCTGGGCTGGCATTGGACCAGTGTTCTGTCTATCATAGAAGCCGATCCAGGAGGCGGGACTTTGTATTAAATGGGTTGCCGAGTAAACAGGAGATTCTCGCTGTATGTGATCTGACAGCGCTCATCCCACCCCCCTCCCTGAGATGGGCATTGATCAGGGTGCATTCATGACAATGGGGAGGCTGCAGATGGGCATTAATCAAGCTGCATTGATGGGCAATTGTGAGGCTACAGATGGGCATTGATCAAGCTGCATTAATGGGCAATTGTGAAGCTGCAGATGGGCATTGATTAAGCTGCATTTATGGGCACTGACCCTTATCCTGCTTTAAAGTTCTTTATTTAAAATTTACGTTTTTTTCCTGAAACTTCCCTCTTAAAATGAAGGTGCGTGTTATATGCCGATAAATACAGGTACATCTCTCTTTCATCATATTGGGTGAATGGAATACTGTAAAAGGTGGACAGCATGCCTAATATTGGGTTATAACAGAAAATGTTAAATGTAATAATATAGAGATGACTGTTACATGCTAGATTTAAGAAATAGTATGTGTATTGTAATAAGAACATTATTCAATAAATAAAATAAGGGTTTTTATTGTAGCTTTTTTAAAGCATATATTACTGAGTAAAGAAATGGCATTTTAATGTGTTAAGTGTATAATTTAGCACCTTTAAAGTCCCCAGCAAAGGTTTTTCCATGTAAACTTCTAGTGTTAACAAGACATGATACTACAGCCAATATGTGTGTCCCACAGCTATACGTCAGATTTTAGCATGACTGCTTAGGAAAAAATGATGTCACAACATGCAGGGTAGCAATGTCAGTCTTTAAAAACATTTCAAATGTAATATAAGGTTAGGTATATATAGGGATAAGTGCATATGACTAGAATTCAGTTTGGTAAATCCAGCAGGAAGCCCATTTCAAGGCTAATAGGCAAGCTATTGGTAAAAATCATACATGGGGAGCTGGGCATTGCCATTGTTACATAGAAACATATAGCCAGATTCAGAGAGACTTACGACGGCGTATCTACTGAGTCCGAATGAGCGTCGTTGTATCTTTGCGAGCATTCTTAAAATGAGATACGCCTCACTGTTGCTAAGATAAGACCGACGTAAATCTCCTACGCCGTCGTATCTTATGTGCATATTTACGCTGGCCGCTAGGGGAGTGTACGTGGATTTACGCGTCAAATATGTAAATGAGCAAGATACGTCGATTCACAAACGTACGTACGCCCGTCGCAGTAAGCTACGCCGTTTACGTAAGACATACGCCGGCGTACAGATAAACTACCAAAAAGATGGCGCAGCCCATGCAAGGTATGGACGACGGAACAGCCGTCGTATTTTACGTAGTTTGCGTAAGCGTACGTGAATGGGGCTGGGCGTAGGTTGCGTTCACGTCGAAAGCATTGAGTATTTGCGACATGACTCTGAGAATGCACGCGCATGCACCATACCAACGGCCCTCATTTACATGGGGTCACGGTTACTTTACATGTAGCTTGCCCACTACCTGCCTAATTTGAATTAGGCGGGGTTATGCCGGGCCATTTGCGCTACGCCGACGTAACTTAGGGAGCAAGTGCTTTGTGAATACTGGCCTTGCCTCACTATGATAGAATCACTTTCAAAGCGCTTTGTCTGATGCATAAATGTATTTTGGGAAATGCCCCCAAATATTTATGCGAAAAACTAAAGGCTTACAACCCCAATCGCGTTCTGCGATCCTCAAACCAAAATTTACTCCAAATCCCCAAAACCAGATACAAGTCCAAAGGAGAAAGAAGATTTGCTGTCCTGGGCCCTCGACTTTAGAACACTTTACCAACCTCCATTCGGTTGGAGGAGAACCACTTGGCCTTTAGGAGAAAGATCAAAACCCATCTCTTTTGAGGTCTAAGGAGACATGGTCAACAAGCGCCCAGAGGCGATTCAGTTCGCATGTGTAGCACTATATACGTTTTTCACTCACTCACTCGCCGTAGTGCAAATGGGATGTGCTACGCCGAACTAAAGATGCGCCCGTCTCTCTGAATCTGGCTAATAGTTGGTAAGGTTCAATAAAGACAACAATCCATCCAGTTCAACCTGTGTGGGTGCATGTAGGTATTACATCTCTACCACTTCCCATATCCTTGTATATTGTGTTCAGTAAGGTGCTAAGTGTTTTTGAAATTAGCAACATTTGCCACTGAAACCATTGATTTTGGAAGAGAGTTCCACATCCTCACCATTCTAACAGTAAAAAAAACCTTACGCAGTGTAAAGTTGAATCACTTCTTATCCATCTTCATTGAGTAGCCACATCTTCTTAAGTGACTTGACACTGAATAGTTTTCTCCCATGGCTGGAATCACCATTAATATATGTGTATATCGTGATCATTTTGTTGCTCTTCTCTGGACTTTCTCCAGTTCCAGCACATTCATTCTGAAGACTGGAGACCAGAGCTGGGTGGCATACTCAAGGTGTGGCTGAACCAGAGTTTTGTAAAGTGATGGAATTATAGTTTTAGGTGTTTTGGTGTTTGCCCACCCCTCCATTTTATCAAGGTCTTCTTGTAGAGTTGATATATCCTGTTGTGAAGTTATTACTTGGCTTTGTATCATCAGCAAACACTGACATTGAACTATTTATATCAACCACTATATCATTTATGAACAAACATTTTAATACACTGGCAGCAAATGGTTAATTCATTACAATAAGTGGCAGCAAACAGGCAACTGTGACAAAATGTGGGCAAGAAATTGGCAATTAGGGCAAGAGTAAACAAGCAAATGTGATATGTGTGCAACAAATGAGCAATCTTGACAATATGCAGGCAACATACAGACAATCATTACAATACATGGGTGATGACAACAACAGCGACAATATTGACAGTGTAGTGCCCCAATTACACTGAGAGTCAATGTAGTGTACATGGTTATACTGGTGGTAAGTATAGTGCCACACTTTAGAATGGTGGCAATTGCAGTGCCCCCTTTAAATGGATGGTCTCTGTAGTACTCCCATATTAGTTGGTGTTCAGTGCAGTGTCCTCTTTTAATTGGTGGTGAGCATTGTGCCCTTCAGTTGGTGGTCATTGCAGTGCCCCCTTTTGAGTTGTGGGTCAATTGTCAGTGTAGTACCCTATATCAACTGGTGTCCAGAGTAGTGTGTCCCAATTTAATGTAAAAAGGTGACCTTAGTTGATTGTGTGGAGCTTAGAGAATACTATATTGCTGAAATGTATTTTGACAGCTGCAGTGTTTCAAGTGTAGGTGCCCTCAAAAAAACTTTCCAAAATATACATAGACAAAAGCAAATACCAGTGTGGAACAGTTGTTATAAAAGAAAAGAGCAGTGCCTTTCAACTCAAGGAATGGAACCACTGATTCGTGCCAACTGACACAACTGTCATGTATGCACTGAATCTTTCACTGGTGCCTGTGCTGACCCACCAGTCCTTGGGAAGCCAGCATCCTTCAAACAGTTTAAGACACTAACTTGTGGAAACATCCCAGTACCAGACTTTTACTCCACTGTAGAAAGAGTAATCTTTAATAGCAAGACTGAATAAAACCCAACTCCACCCACTACATATAGGTACTGCAACTATACGACACTATATAAGCTGAGTCAGAAGGCTGTCTGAATCACTGGCAAGGTGTTTCCATTTGTACCTGTTTGAATTTTTGAGTAAAATTACTTAATTTTTTTTTCAGCAATTAAGACACTTTCATAGGTACAATATGACACTCACTTGTTAGCTGTATTATCTCCCTCGATCGCCGGTTTGGCATAAAAAACGTTGTTATGTTAATTCACTTTTGAAGCCCACAAGCATTTATTTCCTGGATGCAGTGAATGCTGAGGTCCCAGCATTCATCGCTCGTTCCCACGCATGCTCAGTGCTGACGGGGGAAGTGCCGTAAACTTCCAGGTTGCCATCACAACGGGTGGCGTCGTCGGAAGTTTCCACCCCGTTGTGATGACAACAAAACAAACACATATCACAGGCGATCCCCACTGACTCCTGGGAATGCTGACACTTAGCTCCCAGGAGACAGTGCACCACCGGGGAAATAGAATAGAGAAGCCTACTCCCGCGGGGGTGACAAGCAAGAAGTGCCACTAAAAATAACGATATAAAGGTGATTACAGCACAAAAAAAATAATCTTCATTGGCACATCTGTGCAATGCACTAATAGGGTTAAGGTTAACTTAATAGTTTGTGTGGACCTCTGCTTTAAAACAAATTATGTCACACCTGATTTACCATTCAGCTCTGTTTCAATATACTTCCAACTGTTGAATATACTCCACCATAGTCCACCTAGCACAGTTGTCTCAACCTGGCAGCCCTCCAGCTGTTGCAAAACTACAAGTCCCATGAGGTATTGCAAGGCTGACAGTTACAAGCATGACTCCCTCAGGCATGATGGGACTTGTAGTTCCACAACAGCTAGAGGGCCAACAGTTTGAAACACCTGACCTAAGATCACAACCCAGACACTGCTCTATGGACACTTTTACATTGTTTGTTTGTGTTGTTGCACGCTGCTATTTTTTATCCATTTAACTCATTGGTTAGTGGTTTGGGTGCCCCCATTTACACTGGTGGCCCCTAGTAGCGGCTCGTGAGTGTGAGTCTTCCCTGTGGTGAGGAGCAGGGGGCGACGCACTCATGCATGCAGCGTCACAGGCTGCTAGAGAAACCCGTGGTCCCAGCAAACCGACGCTTGTTAATGCATGACACCACCGCCGGATCCCCACCCACCCCATTTGTAAAAAACAGTAAAAAATAAAGTGATATCGGCGTATAACACGCACCAACGATTTCCCCCTGATTTTAAGGGGAAAAAAGTGCGTGTTATACGCCGATAAATACGGTACATTTGTAGGTGCAGATTTCAGATTTTATGCTACAAACAAGTACGCTAGGCAAAAAACAATGTGATTTGAAGTAGATATTAAGGTAAAAAAACATATTTTTGTTATTTTTGATATAATAAGGGCAAATTATTTAGTCACATCACCCCCTGCCTCCACCCCCCTCTGCCACCAACACCCCCTGCCTTCACCCCCCTCTGCGGTGCCACAATCTCCCCCTGCCTCCAATCTCCCCCTGCCTCCAATCTCCCTCTGCCTCTAATCTCCCCCAGGCCCCCTGCCTCCAATCACCCCCTGCCTCCATCCCCCTCTGCCACCAACACCCCCTGCCTTCACCCCCCCTCTGCGGTGCCACAATCTCCCTCTGCCTCCAATCTCCCCTGCCTTTAAACTCCCCCAGGCCCCCTGCCTCCAATCACCCCCTGCCTCCATCGTCCTCTGCCTCCATCCCCCTCTGCGGTGCCACCAACAACCCTTGTCTCCATCCCCCAACCTCTGCGGTGCCACCATCCCCCTCTGCGGTGCCACCATCCCCCTCTGCGGTGCCACCAACACCCCCTGCCTCCAATCATCCCCTGCCCTCAATCTCCCTCTGCCTCCATTGCCCCCTGCCTCCATCCCCCTCTGCGGTGCCACCGCAGCCACCATCACCCCTTCCTCCAATCACCCCCTGCCTCCAATCTCCATGCGCAGTTCCAAGCCGAACCGATCTCGGCTATTTTTACTGGCACATTCCCGCAACCACTGACATTTACGAATGGGGGGAAAAAGTGCCCGTTTTTACGAACTGTCCGTAAAAATACGGACGGTTGGCAACACTGGTCCTGTGCTTCTAGCAACTGACTAAAAGTCCCACCTATGAACCATGATGACAACACCACAACCAAGCACACATCCTAGGGCAGAAGATCAATTTACATAATGGTGACTGAGATGCACATTGTAAGTGGTAGCACCTGCTGCCCTATTAGGTACACCACTGGTCATAGGGGTGTGCAGGGTACACGCTCCATCCCAGTGAAAATAGGGTGTGCAAATGAGGCATGGCTGCAATATGACAGATGGAATCCTTTTTTGCTTTTATAATAACTATGAGGTTTACATTTATCTGTCATATACTGTATAGTTTTGTAAGCCCCTTCCATAGAGACACAGCACCTCTTAATTTAATTGACATTGTTGAAATGAAAAATAGGCAAAAATGTGCTATGCTCAAAATAATGTGTGCAATATTAGTAAATAAAAAGATAATTATTTCTACAACTGAATAGTCCCGAATCCTTCCACAAATCAATCAACTCTTAAGGCTTACAAAGTTCTTACTCCATTGTAGCTCAATGAAAACAAAATCAATAAAGACCAATTATAGCCCATCTAGTTAAAGTATGTAAATAGGGAAACATACAAATGAGCATGCACCCAAGGGAAAGCAGTGCAGTGAACGCAATTAGAAGAGAGATATCATTTTTATGCATTTACCGTTCGACTAGCTGTGATTAGAGGTAAAAGAGGAATGAAAGTTTATAAAAGGCTGTACTCTGTACTGATATAAAAACTTTTCTAGATTGTTATATTTATGTATCATGAAGCATACAAATTGCTGCTCGAAAGCAAAGCTAGCTAAGATGTTTTGTGAAGCCTACTTTACAATTTTTGGTAGTAATTGTGCAAATACAAAAAGAGCAATTTACTAAAGTGAAGTAATTTAAAGAGGAATAAAAAATAAAAAAATAGCAATTTCTCCTAACTACATGTTTGAAGTAAACAAAGGTTCACAAGAATGCTAAATAGTGCACCAACCCCTAAGAAAATTTAGGATATTCTGTAAGCAAAGCAAGGAACATTTTTTGTGCTTTCGAAAAAATAGTACTACAACATTGTGCACCCTTGTCACTGACCGCATTGCCCACTGACCGCCCCAAATCAGTATTTTCTGTCTTTCAGCACAGTAAAGGGTTAGTATGATGTAGAAGGGGCAAACTAGTGTGATAAATTTCATGGGGGCAGGGGAGGGCTGGCAGCCTTAGGCCTGGGGGGCAAGTCCAGTCAAGTGGCTCATAAAGCGTGGAAAAATGATGGATCGAGGAAAACAGTCTAAGATTTTTCATGATCACAAAAGTCTGCACAGAGCCTCCCCTTACATCAGAGTCTGCACAGAGCCCCCCTTACATCAGAGTCCGCACAGAGGCCCCCCTTACATCAGAGCTCGCACAGAGGCCCCCCTTACATCAGAATCCGCACAGAGCCCCTTACATCAGAGTCTGCACAGAGCCCCCCTTACATCAGAGTCCGCACAGAGGCCCCCCTTACATCAGAGCTCGCACAGAGGCCCCCCTTACATCAGAATCCGCACAGAGCCCCTTACATCAGAGTCTGCACAGAGCCTCCCCTTACATCAGAGTCTGCACAGAGCCTCCCCTTACATCAGAGTCTGCACAGAGCCTCCCCTTACATCAGAGTCTGCACAGAGCCTCCCCTTACATCAGAGTCCGCACAGAGCCTCCCCTTACATTAGAGTCCGCACAGAGCCTCCCCTTACATCAGAGTCCGCACAGAGTCTCCCCTTACATCAGAGTCCGCACAGACCCCATATACATCAGAGACCGCACAGACCCCATATACATCAGAGTCCGCACAGACTCCATATAGATCTGATCTGATGTAAGGGTTGTTCTGGGAAACTTGATTTAAGGGTGCATGCTGTGGACTATTGTGTAAAGAGGGTCTCTGCTCACCAAAGCCTGCCCCCCTCCCCTTTAACAAAGTCCACAGAGCACCCCTTTTTATACACTGGGAGGCAGGAGAGACTAGAGAGGGTGAGTTTACCAGGATGGAGGCTGAGGCTCAGGCAGGCTGTCTGATGCTTTTTTGGGTTCAAACTTCCTGTCCAGTGCCCACACATGCCCAGGGAGTGTGGGCAGGGCAGACTCAGAAGGAGGAGAAGCAGATGAGCTTTTTCTCTCCTCGTGTCTGTACAGAGAGAGAAGGGGATGTCAGCGCTGGTGTGCGCTGAGGCTGAGCTATGTGTGAGACGAGACATAGCTCAGATCTGCAGCCATCTACCTCGAAGCTGACACAGGCACGGCTGCACAGTGGGAGGTGAGCAGCGGCCGTGACCTGTGTTAACAGAGCTCCAGCAGGCATATTCCTGCTCTGCAAAAACAGTATTTGGTAGTGGCGGCCGATGGCTGTGCATAGTGTCACCAGCCCGGGGGGAGATTTTCACCCTGCCCCCCTGCCAGCCCTCCCCTGCATGGGGGTATAGGTCAGTGTTGGGATCAGAGGATTGAGGAGTTAGGGGAGGCTTTAAAGGAGGAGTAATGGTTAATATTAAGGCCCCTATCACACTGGGGTGTTTTTCAAGCGTTATTCGAGCGAAGCCTCATCTGCAATCCCAATGTGAAAGCCAGAGTGCTTTCAGAGCCCTTTCACACTGCCAGCGCCCAAAAAATGCTGGTGAAGCACCGCTAAGACCCTAGCGTTTTAGAGCGTTTTTGCAGTGCCTCAGTGTGAAGGGGCAAGGCGTTTTTACAGCGCTTTCAATTCATTTCAATGAAGAGGGGCGTTTTTGGAGCGTTTTTTTCAGCGCCCAAAATCTGCTCCAAAGATGCTGCTTGCATGACTTTTCTCAACGCCCCGCCAGTGCAACGCCTCAGTGTGAAAGGGCAAGGTGTTTTTGCAGCGCTTTCAATTAATTTCAATGGAGAGGGGCGTTTTTGGAGAGTTTTTTTCAGCGCCCAAAAGCTGCTCCAAATATGCTGCTTGCAGGACTCAGTGTGAAAGGGTCCATTGAGATGCATGGAGAGCATTTTATGAGTGTTTTAATAGATAAAAGAATACGGCATATAAACAAACAGGTACAACTTATGTAGGCAGATTTTTTTTTTCATCTCTGTGTAACACCTGAGGCCAGTCATTTCATTGGGTATATATAAGGGTTTACAACCAGTTTAAGGTCAGATACATTTTTAAGTTAAAGGGGTTGTAAAGGTTTTGTTTTTTATTTTCTAAATTGGTTCCTTGTGTATTGTTGGTTCACTAACCTTTTCCTTTGATTTCCCTTCTAAATGTTTTTTTCTTTGTCTGAATTTCTCACTTCCTGTACCTCCTCAGTAAGCTTGCCCCCATCATCCGAGCTGTTCTGGCTGGGGGTTAGTCAGCGTGTCGGCCCCCTCCCTCGGGAATACATCCCTGCGTGGAGACGCTGTGTTCAAAGAGGGAAATCACCAAAAGGTGATTTTCTAATACACACACTCCAACAACTCACTTGCTAGGTGGCATTCTTGCTCACGAGTTACTTTAACTTTCATATACAGTGCAGATATGTGTAGCACCCTCTAGTGTGCTACTAGAATAGTGCAGGCACATTTATTGGCTCATGGTAAAATAAATCTTGAATTTGGGTCAAGATTTTTTTGCAGGT
The DNA here is from genome assembly GCF_905171775.1 of Rana temporaria. NCBI lineage: Eukaryota > Metazoa > Chordata > Amphibia > Anura > Ranidae > Rana > Rana temporaria. Next base: position 438,131,610 of record NC_053489.1, on the reverse strand, counting down.
CAGGATGGATGACTCGTATAGAAAAGTCTCTAGTGCCTCTTCCTAGTTCTGTAAGTTTGGAGAAATTTCCAGAAGCTGGAGGGCGAAGGCCAGCAGGGTTGATCTGCATACTTAGGGGAACTTGGCCAGTCTTCAGGCAGTGGGCCCGGCGTAGTGGCTGAGCCAACCCTTAAATATGGATATGTCATGCTAGCAGGGGAGTCTGGTGGAAGATGGCGGAGGAGAACACCTGCCAGGGGGGGGGGGGCTCTGCCTCAGGCTGGAGCTGACGCTGGCTTGAGAGGATTCTGACAGCAGTGCCGTTTGAAAGGAATCTTGCCTAAGAAGCAGCAGGAGCAAGGAGGACAATGTGAGTACATCAGCACAGTCACAGACTTTCAAGGGAGAAAGACTGTCTGTCACATGTAGCAAGGAATTCTGGAAGAGAGTGTCCTACTTAAATCTTTCCTTTTCCTTGATCTGGAAGATCTGCGGTAGCAGCTGGGTGGTCTGGTGAAGAAGCAGCCAGGTCGGCTAGTAGTTCCTGCAGTCAGTAGAACTGGAATCAGTGTCAACAGTGGAGTTGGAGATACTACTGTATGCAACCTACAACACTTTGTGCTACTTTCTAAGACCCCTTTCACACTTTTTTAGGCATTTTAGTGCTAAAAATAGCACCCCTCTATCCATCATTTTTCTGTTTGGCTGAAAATTCTGGATGAAGATTGGTTTTCATATACCTCTGATTACAGCAAGCTGTGTTTTCAGCCACCATCTATTGGACTTTGTTTGTGTGTTTTTTTGTTATATTACACTGTATACTCTATATATATTATATGTTTCCAAGTAATTTTCTAGCAAAAGAAAGAACAGTTTTTAACTTGTAAACACCAAATCTCAGAAAGAGGCTAGGTCCTTAAGTGATTAAAAGGGATATTGATGGGGCGTGGCCAGGCAGCGGATGTAGCCGGACGCACCTTTTGCTTCTCTCCGCCGAATCTCCTGCAATCCATCCTGATACTCACCCGACAGACCCGCTCTTCACGCCAGCTCGCTGCAGGAAGGTCCCCTGATCGCTCCGGTGCCTCTTGCTCCCCGATCCGAACACGATGGCGGCGGCTAGGAGACAAAATGCGGCCCGATCCCCGGACAGCGTGGGGATCCAAGATGGCGCTCAGGCCCAACGCACGGCCAAGGAAAAATACAGGGACGGGGCGGAGAAGTTATTCTCCAGAGTGCTGGCCGCCGATCCCAATGCTCGCCCGGGAGGCCAGAATGAGATGCAGGGCGCAGTGTCGGACGCGGATGATACGGTCCCCCTGGAGGATGGTGGAGGCCCGGACTTTCCATGGAGTGCAGTGAGTACCCCTAACAGCAATACCACTAGGCCGCAGGCCCTCACCAGCCCAGCCACTAGTCCTGCTACTGACGGTGAGCCCTCATTAAGGGATATATTTGCAGCTATTACTACATGTAATACCTCCCTAACTGCCCTGACTGCTGATATTAAGGGGGTGAAGGCAGAAATGTCATTTATGAGGCAGGATGCACAGAAACTAAGGGAGAGGACATCTGCTGTGGAGGGGAGGGTGAGCTCCATAGAGGATGACATGGCCCCCATGCAAAGGGATCTTTCCTACAATAATCATCTCCTTACACAACATTCCTCTCGTTTAGAGGAATTGGAGAACAGAATGAGACGAAATAACGTGAGGCTGGTGGGTCTACCTGAAAGAGCTGAAGGGAAGAATCCTGTAGAATTTATTGAAAACTGGCTGGTGACTGCCTTTGGCAAAGAAGCTTTCACTCCATTATTCTCGGTGGAAAGAGCTCACAGGGTGCCCTCCCGTCCCCCTCAGCCAGGAGCACCTCCGAGACCCTTTTTATTTAAACTTCTGCATTACAAAGACAGGGATGCCATACTGCGCAATGCCAGGATTAAACCCGAGGCCATGAAAGTTGATAATGCTAAAATCTCCTGCTTCCCTGATTTTTCTGCTGAGCTGCAAAAGCAACGTGCAAAGTTTCTGGATGTTAAACGTCGCCTCAGAGTACTAGATGTGAAATATGCTATGCTGTACCCCTCCAAGCTTAGGGTGGAAGCATTGGGATCTGTACACTTCTTTGATCTTCCGTCATCAGCTGCACAGTGGCTGGACAGAGAGGAACATTCAATCCGAGAAGGTCGCAACCGTCACCGTGCTCAACAAGATGGGTAATACCTAGATAGACTTATCCTGCCATTTACCTACTATTCCCCTTTATCAAGGCGGAGAAGTTGCTGAGATTTCGCTTATACTAGATTCACTGGGCTATTTGTTCTTGCTGTTGAGAAGTTTAGACACTTGGTGCACTTCCACTGTTGCCCCCATGCGGGCCTGGTACAGGCCCCGCACTGCCTGTAGGCACACAAAGTTGGCCATGTTGGCCTGTTATTTTTTGAATATATCTTTTTTTCTTTCTTGCTTAATATCCCTTTTTTCATCTGCCAATGTGACTGTGGGTTCGTCGTCCTCTACATACCGCCTGCTTTGGGGGTTTATTACCCCACCAGTGACTACCTATGTTGTGCATTTTGTGATACTCCTCGGCCTAACCTCATCAATTACGTTGGACCATCTGGCCCTGCTATGTGTGCCTCTGCACTTGACTGAGGGCATACTAATGATCCCTCCCCCAAGGGGAACTGGCTGTCCTGTTTTTTGCTGCTGTGTGTTTGCTATTGACTCCTATGTTTTACTTATTCCTAAGGTGCAATGTCTAAGATAACCAGATTTGTGTCCTGGAACGTGCGGGGATTGAACAATCCTGTTAAACGCTTGGCTGTGCTCAGCACAGTCAAGCGTATAACCGCTGATATTGTCTGCCTGCAGGAGACTCATCTCCCCCCGACCTCCACACCCCAATTTGCGATAAGGCAATTTAGCCACCAGTATCATTCTACTTTCTCAGTGTACTCGAGGGGGGTGAGCATCCTAATTAAACAGGGCACGCAATTTACGGCTCTGGAGACACTAATTGACCCAGAGGGACGCTATGTCATAATTCTATGCTGTATATGCGGTACTAAATGCTTACTTGCAGGTATTTATATTCCCCCTCCCTTTTCTACCAGCGTACTGAAAGTATTGTCAGATTTTGTTGCCCGTTTTCCAGGTGTCCCTGTGTTGGTAGTAGGGGATTTTAATAACTGTCTGGACCATACTAGGGATAGGTTGTCTGCCCAAGGGGTGGTTGGAATACAAAGGGGAAGTGGGCCTACCCCGTTCGCTCGATTACTACTGGAAATGGGCCTAACAGATGTCTGGAGGGTCCGCAATCCGGATGCCAGAGTCTATTCATGTCAATCTGCCTCGGTAGGGGGCCTCTCTAGAATAGACCTAGGGCTGGGAAATGCATTACTCCTGTCATTGTTGGAAACCTCTCAATACCACCCTAGGCAAATTTCTGATCATGCTCCTCTCTCGATTGACATCAGGTGTGGGGCTCGCAGAGGCAATACCCTCTGGAAGCTTAACCCCTTTTGGCTATCGCTTTTTCCGGACCCTGATCCTATCCCAGAGCTCCTCAAAAAAAAATTTTTCAATCAAAACCTAGATACTGCGACATTAGATATAGTCTGGGACACAGCCAAAGCCTTCCTCAGAGGGCAATTTATTAGAGTAATTTCCAAGATAAAAACCTCCACTAAGGAATGGGAAATGTCGGTCCTAGAGGAAGTACGATCCTCGGAGGCCAGATATATTGCTGACCCCACAGACGATACGAAACGCTCGTGGCTAGCATCCCAAACCTTACTTAAAGATCTAACTATGCAACTAGCTGAAAATAAGCGCTTTTTCTTACAACAAAGTCATTTTGAGGAGGGAGAGAATACGGGGCATATGTTAGCGCTACTGGCCAAGTCACAACAGCCGTCCTCGCATATCGCATCTATAACAAATTCCGAGGGGAATCCCTGCCACTCTACTAAAGAAGTTACTAGAGTATTTAGTCTTTTTTTTCAGGATGTTTATTCCTCCAAGGTTAACCCCACTCGAGATGACATACATTCGTTTCTGGACAAGTATCCTGTGCCATCCTTGTCTGCTTCGGATGTGGCCCTTCTTAATGCTCCTCTGACTGAGGATGAATTACTTGAGGCGCTGGCCCACTCGAAAAATAGTCGGGCTCCCGGGGCTGATGGGTTACCCTCTGAGGTATACAAAAGGTACTCGACTCAACTCCTCCCCATTCTTCTTAAAATGTATAATCATGCATTCGAAACAGGGTCTCTACCTCCTTCTATGAATGAGGCGCTTATTGTGGTTCTGTTGAAGCCCGGAAAGGACCCATCGTCTCCGGACTCTTACAGACCGATCTCACTTCTAACCTATGATGTTAAGCTGCTGGCCAGGATTTTGGCTAGCAGGTTGGCTAGCTGTATACAAAAAGTGATACATAGAGATCAGTCTGGGTTCATTCCTACGAGATCCACATCTCAGAATTTGCGCAGACTTTTCCTGAACTTACAACTCCCCCCGGACAATGTAGGTAACAGGGCAATCCTATCGTTGGACGCCGCTAAGGCGTTCGACAGCGTGGAGTGGCCATACCTTTGGGAAGTCCTAACTCGATTTGGGGTGGGTCCCTCATTTTTGAAATGGGTGCAGTTATTGTATAGCTCCCCGTCGGCGAGAATGCGTATTAATGGTGAGGTCTCGGAACCCTTCTGTCTGGCTAGGGGCACTCGGCAGGGGTGCCCTTTGTCGCCCCTGTTGTTTGCCCTGGCTCTTGAGCCACTGGCCATTCACATTAGAAACAGGCAGGATATAGTGGGGTTTCAGAGAGGTCCCAGAAAAGATGTGGTTTCCCTTTATGCGGATGATACATTGATATATCTGGGGGATACGGCAAGATCCCTGCAAAACGTAATGGGCCTGATTGCTGACTTTGGTCGGCTCTCGGGGTTCAGTATTAACTGGAATAAATCAGTTATTATGCCACTAGACCCTCTGCCAAGCCCTCTGCCGGACTGTGCGAAGGACATTGCAATAGTAGATGAATTCCGTTACTTGGGCATACAGGTCACGCCTAGTCCATCCCAGTACCTTGACAAGAACTTATCTCCACTAATGCAGAAACTACGGCTGAAATGCTCAGCCTGGAGAAAGTTACCTCTATCCGTGACCGGTAGAGTTAACCTAATTAAGATGGTATGGGCACCTCAACTTTTATATATTTTTCACAACTCCCCGATCTGGATCACTCATAAATGGTTTACCCGCATAGACTCTCAATTTAGAGAGTTGATATGGAGGGGGGGGTCGGCCCGTATTAGTTTGCATTCTCTGCAATTACCAAAGGATCAGGGAGGTATGGCAGTTCCGCATTCTCGGTTTTACTTCATAGCGTCGCAGCTCCAGCAACTTGCTAACTGGGGAATAGCAGATGAATCTGACCCGATAAGATCACTGATAGTACCAGTGGACTCAACCCTTCCGGCGCTGGTGTATCTAGAGGCAGGCCTTACTCAATTCCCTACTGCATTGCCCACAATTAGCCTATTAACCAAGTTATGGGACTATGTAAGGTCCATTTTTAAGATCAAGACAATGTGCCAGTTCACCCCAATATGGAGGAATAGACATTATTGTGAACTTCTTAAGTTGAAGGGATTTGGTTCGTGGGAAGGGTTGGGCATACATTATATCGCCCAGCTGTTCTCTGGAACTACACTTAAATCCTTTGCGACTCTAAAAGGGGAATATGGTTTATGTAACTCCCAATTTTACCAATACCTGCAACTGAGACACGCTGTACAATGCGAAAGCAGACTTACTCGACCAGCTGTAGTGGTACACCCTCTGATGAGAGATGTGCTCATTGCGGATGACCGGGCGGGCATGATATCTAGAGTCTATGCAAGACTAATTCAATCTACACATGATGCAAGTAAGCTCCCCTGCAGACGAGGGTGGGAACGAGATTTGGGGCCTGTAGACGGTGAAACATGGGAACTGTGTCTGACGTCCGCCCCACTAGTGTCTGTATCGGCGTCACAGAGGCTCTCTCACTTATATTTGCTACATAGGGTATACAGAACCCCGGCTAGGCTACATAAATGGGGTTTTAGAGAGACACCTTTATGTCCAAAATGCAATGCGCATACTGGGGATCTCTTGCACATGTTCTGGAAATGCCCGAAACTCTTTAGGTACTGGAAATATGTCCTTGATACCATAGCCCAGGTATTTCAGATACCAGTAATTACTGACCCAGTGGTCTGCCTCCTTGGCGCGTTGGAGTTACCTGATCTGTCACCAAACGGTCACACGGCGGTGCTACGGTTGCTCTACCTAGCTCGCAAGGAGATTGCGAAGATGTGGATTACGCCTAGGGTACCAACGGGCACATTATGGGTGAAACAGGCCAATAACTTACTGATTCGTGAAAAACTAACATACCAACACAGGGGTGCTTCGAAGAAGTTTTATTCATTATGGCAGCCCTGGTTAGATGTCCCAGGATTGGGACCTCTTCAGCTAGTGAGGGACAGATTACTACAGGGATGATCACTCAAAACAAACGACGATAAATCAATATTGAATAGTGTAATTGTATTAACAGTGGGGTATGAGGAGTGAGAATACCACACTACCCTTTGCTACACTAGGTGGAGGATGGAAACATGTTGAGGACCACAGTCCTAGAGATAAAGATCCTCTCCTTCTTTTTTCTCTTTTCTTTTTCTTTCTTTCTTTCCCCCCCCCTTTTTTTTTTTTTCCTTTTTTTTTTTTTTTCTCTTTCTATCCCTATTTGGTTTTATCTTTCTACATCCGGAGTTAAAGAGTTACTATTGAAATACACAGTCAGACTGAACTAAAGTGGTAATGCCTTGTGTGATGAAGTAAGTTATACTATCATACCCATCCTTCTATAAGTCTGGAGTGTAGATATTGATTCGTTCATTTAATATTTGTCTTGGCATTACTTAAAGATTTGGATGTTTGCCACTGTGGGAGTACATTTGGATACTCCCTTTACTATTCTGATGCACTTTCTATTGATCTGCCTGTGTATATATATATGTTTGTATTGATACAATAAACTTATTTTTGATTTAAAAAAAAAAAAAGGGATATTGATCAGATTGTGGTGCGCTGCTGTATGTACAGTGGGGAAAATTATTATTTGATCCCTTGCAGATTTTTGTAAGTTTGTCCACCTACAAAGAAATGAAGGGTCTATAATTTTTATCATAGGTGTATTTTAAATGATAGAGACAGAATATCAAACAAAATCCCAGAAAAAAAAAAAAAAAACACATAACACACATGAAGCACATGTTATTTTACTCACTGAACTGCAGCTCAATTTATAAGTATTTGATCCCCTACCAACCATCAATGATTCTGGCTCCCACAGACTGGCTACAGTATGTGCTCATGTGGTATACAGATTAGTCCTGTCAATTTAAGGTGCTCTTAATGACAAGTCATTATGTGTATAAAAGACACCTATCCACAGAATCGCTTTCTTCCATTCAAACCTACCATCATGGGAAAGACCAAACAGCTGTCAAAGGATGTCAGGGACAAGATTGTAGACTGGCACAAGGCTGGAATAGGCTACAAGACCATTAAGGGTTTAGAGAAGGTCTGTAAAGAAGAGTAGACTGGAATTTCTCCTGAGATGTGTGCAAACCTGGTAACCAACTACAAGAAATGTCTTACCTCTGTGCTTTCCAACAAGGGTTCCTCTACCAAGTACTAAGTCATGTTTTGCTTGGGGTTCAAATACTTATTTTACTCACTGAACTGCACCTTACATTATAACATTTGTATCATGTGTTTTTTTCCGGATTTTTGATTGATATTCTGTCTTTATCATGATAGACCCTTCATATCTTTGTAAGTAGGCAAACTTACAAAATCTGCAGGAGATAAAATAATTATTTTCTCCACTGTAGAACAATCTAATTTCAAACAAAAAAAATTAAATTACACAACCAAATACCAGTATACATTGTCACTAGTTGCAGTTTATGCAGTCTTAATCAGCATATGCCGCATATGAAAACATTTCCTTTAATTCATTTATTTGTACACACTGTACCCTCCGGATCCAGTGAGCTTCCATCCTTAGTGTGGGTATCTGAAGCCCACTCAGAGTTTCTTCCGGGAAATGGTGCAGCTGGCTACCCAGCGTGCACCTCCCAATCTCACGCTTTTGCAGTGTGGACAAAGCACAGCGTACTAGGTGTACTGCAGGCTGCCCATTGACTCTTTTTAGTGCTTTAGGAGCTTTTTAGTGACCCAAAAAGGTCAAATGCTTTACACAAAAAAAAATAAAACGCCACATTCCAAACATTTATGACATTGTGATCAGCAATGTCAAGGGGGGACAAACTTCAAATACAGGGTGTAACTCTACTTTAAAAATGGTATATGTCCCCATTGGCAGTGTCCAATTTGTGCAAGCCTTTTAGGCCTCGTACAGACGAGTGGATTTCCGCTGGAAACGGTCCGACGGACCGTTTCCAGCGGATAAATCCTCTGGCGGATTTTGATCTGATGGCTGTACACACCATCAGATCATGCATGCTAAGAAATTTTTATCCGCTGAAAATCCGTCGGCTGGATTTTTATCCGCCTGAAAATGTCCGCTAGGCCGTACACACGACCGGATCTATCTGCTGGAACTGATCCGCGGATAAATCCCAGCGGACAGATCCGGTCGTGTGTACGGGGCCCTACAGTAATTAACCTATTGCCCCTAAAAAGGAGTCACTACTTATAGTTGGATTTGCCACCAAGTTCAGGTTTGATCTGAATCCAGTTTCAGGGTAGCTTAGCCCATCCTTAAACTTGGCTCAATTTAGTTAAGCTATGTATTAAATTTTAAAAATCCTAAATTGACTTTTTATATAGTATCAACTATAGAGAGAATAGGCAGCTGACAGTCAGGCATCTGGATGGATCCCCATATTATTGTCATGATCCCTAAAGAGCCTGGACCAGCTCTGTGACTTCAGCTAACAGCAGACCTAAGTGTACTCCTGTGACCCACAGGAGAAGTAGGGTCAAAAGAACTTTGGCCATACTTATCCTTTAATATCAGGCCCACATCTAATCCCTGTCCAAATCATGTCACCTTAGCCTCTGCAACATCTCTAGACTACACCCCATTTTAACCAATAACACCACCAAGCTTCTAATTTACTCCCTGGTTATCTCTCACATCGACTACTGCAACTCACTCCTCATTGGATTACCTTTACATAGACTATTCCCCTTCAGTCCATAATGAATGCTGCTGCAAGACTCATCGCCCTTACCAACCGTTCAGTGTCCCCCACCCCTCTCTGCCAACCCATGCACTGGCTTCCACTCATCCAACAAATACAATTCAAAGTACTAACAATAATTTACAAAGCCATCTACAACTCTGTCCCAAGCTACATCACTAACCTAGTCTCAAAATACCAACCAATTCGCTCTCTTCGTTCCTCCTGCTCTCTGTCTCTAGCTCCCTTGTCACCTCCTCCCATGCTCGCCTCCAGGATTTCTCCAGAGCTTCTCCCATCCTTTGGAACTCCCTACCCCAATTTGTCAGACTGTCCCCCAATTTATCCATTTTTAGACAATCCATGAAAACCTTGATCTTTAAAGAAGCTTATCCTGCTTCTAATTCACGGTTTTACGCTCTCCATCAGCTCATCTCGCACAGCTATTACCTTTTGAAACAATTGACCCTCCCTCCTAGATTATAAGCTCTAACGAGCAGGGCCCTCTGATTCCTCTTGTACCAAATTGTAATGCAACTGTAATGTCTGCCTTAATTTTGTTAAGCGCTGCGCAAAATGTTGGCGCTATACTGTATAAATCTTGTGTGTGTGTGTATATATATATATATATATATAAAAAATAATAATAAAATAAAGACTGGCATATCTACACAAATTTAAACTTGTTAAAAACGATTGCACTTTTAATCATTGTTTTCTTTCAAAAAACATGCTGCGCAAACTAGAAATGCCCTCCCTTGGGTTTTTATTTTTCAACTTGGTAATGTCTGAGAATGCTACTACAGTGAGTACAATCTGTAAATTGCTGGTAAGTTGATATTTTGAGAGCAAAATTTTGAGATCAGATATTCTAAACTCCACCCATGGTCAAATAATTACTTTCTGGACATTAGCATAGTGGCAATTAATTAACAGTTGAATAGTTTTATTTACTACTTGTAGATACAGTACCTACTGTATTAATAGATAAATATATTATTGATTTTGCCATCGGAGAAACTTTAGCTTAGTGAGCCAAATTGAGCAGTTTCACGTCAGCAATTAAGAAAAATTTGCTTTAAAAACAAAACAAAAACTTATTAGAAGGTTTGTACTTTTTTGGGAGGGGGGTTGTGTTCCTTTATTTTATTTTGTGTATTTGTTTGTAATGTTAATACTGTAGCTTTATTAAAAATGACTTTGAAGTGTGCTTTCGTGATCTGTAAAAAAAAAAAAAAAAAAAAAAAGAGCTTGGGTGCTTGTCTTGTTACTGTATGTGATCATGGTACTACTTTGAAACATTCTTGTTTGCTCTTTTGTTTTTAATGACAAGGATACATGCATTAAAAAAGTTTCTCAGCTATGAAACTATTATTCAAGAGTGAATGGAACTGAGATTGATGCGATTTTAACTTAAAAAATTATGTCAGTATACATAGGCGGTCTATAACATGATTTCTAAGCTGCATCTGAGGTCATGTTGACTTTGACAATTAGTTAAACAAAGGGTTAAACTGGGTGAAATAATAATTTTTATTTTATATATATATATATATATATATATATATATATATATATATATATATATATATATATATATATATATATATATATACACACACACACATACATACATACACACACACATGCATCAAGTAAATATTTTTCTCTGAAGGAGTGTGTCAGCACCACCTAGTGTAGACCAAAAGGAACATACATCTGTTACACAGAAGAAAGCATAATTTGAAGACTATTTTGAGAATTCAATTAGCAATTCCAAGTCTGAATTCATTAATCAAATATTCTGTTCCGTAAATATATATAAAAATAGTTAATATTTATTGGAAATAGCATGCACATAGATGTTTAATATTTGAGTCAGCAACTAACAGAAGTGTGAGTCTGTCAGCTACAAATACCAATGTATTTATTTCAGATATTTAAATATAGCGATGTCAATTTACGCAGCGATTTACCTATACATTGTTCATTCACATCAGTCCCTACCCTCAAGGAGCTTACAACCTAAGATCCCCAACACACATCCATATATATACTAGGGCCAATTTAGACAGCATCCGATTAACCTACCAGCATGTCTTTAGAGTGTGTGGGGGGGGGGGGACAGGAGTACCCGGAGGAAACCCACGCAGGCACAGGGAGAACTTGCAAACTCCAGGCAGATGGTGTCATGGTTGGGATTTGAACCAGTGACCCTTTTTGCTGCTAGGTGAAAGTGCTAACCACTACACCACGGTGCTGCCCAATGAACATTATATTTAATTGCCAGCATATAGCATCTTCACACAAGCATTGTGTTTGCCGTTATACTTCTGCATTTACCATAGGGTCCGTTTACATAGGTTATTGATCCTTACAATACAGAAAACTTATGATTGATGATACTTGTGGAATTTTGTGAAGTGTCTACGTGGGAAAAGGAGTCATAGGCAACGTCTTACTAAAAAGAAAAACTTTTTTTTTTAGACTTGGGATAGAGCGTAGGCGTTATATCCACTGTAAGTTTTAATTATTGTCTATGTCCCTATTAGGGAAATTTACGCTCTCCCATTGTTCTGATCACCAATGTCACTGGGAATGAACGTGATTTTTTTTTTGAGTTGCCACCAGAACAGGAATAGTGAGACATCTTCTAATGAAGACGCTTGTTCCTGGGACAACTGATTTCCCTCACATTAGATAGAAATCCTTGTATCTGTTGAGTCAACAGGAAGTTAATTGAAATCTCCCAAAAAAAATATCTGACCATACATTGTAGGAAAAATTAAAGGAGACAGGTGGAAATTTTTGGCCAAAGTGTGGCTGCATCCAGTGGGGCCAGCTGCCAAAATACAATAGCTACAGCCAGAGGTTCATCCATCTGTGCCATATAGTAGCTATAAAGCAGTCTGAAAAAAAAAAAAAAATATATATATATATATATATATATATATATATATATATATATTTTTATATATATCAGTGTGTGGCTAGCTTTAGACACAAATGACCAAAAAAAATACCTTTGGTTTTAACACTCCCCTACTCTGTCAAATAGTGTTGGCTTTGGATTTAATTTAAAAAGACATTTAAAATGGGGGGGGGGGGGGGATACCTTAAATCACACCTATGTGATATGTCCTGTTTTGTGCTGAACATTTTGGTGAATAAAGAAAAAAGGATCATGCATTTTATTGAATTTATCCTTTAACTACTTTTCTACCCATTTTCTGAAAGCAGAGGCCCTGGAGAATACAACAGTGGCAATTGCACATTACTTGCACAGCTATTCATCAAATGAATATTTCCAGGAAAAAAATACACTAAAATGAATTTTAGTGAAAACAAATATTTGCCCCAAAGTATTGGTAACATATAAAAGGTGTAGTTGTGCAAAGTAGAGAGATACCAAACATGTCAGTGATTAAAATTGTGAAATCACATAAAACAAGTGGTACCCAAAATTCTCCATTGGCAATACTTTAAAAGCTTTTACAGGTAATCAGTTTAGAGCCAACCATGAATTATGGCCCTAGAATTATTGCTCTCACTTCATGGCAATGCCTCAGATGTGTAATGCTAGATGCTACAATTCAAAGAGTAACTCCACTTTTGTTGATACAAAAAACAATCAACTGGGTGATCAATGCATATTGTAAAGCGTGGACAATCCGCGCTTCCCCCACTTGTGAAAAAGGAAAGCTATGTATTTTTCCTACAAAAGGAAAAAGAAAAAAGGGGAAATCAATCAAAATTGACTGGTGCTGCAAATTACAAACAAGCTGGAATAGACAGCTATAAACAAATGTAAAAAATAGGTACCAAATGCGCAACCAAAAGTTAAAGCAAACAAAGTGCAACTGTGTTATGCAATTCAAGTGAAAATAAGGAAATATTAACCAATAATAATTCAATATAACTGGTGCCAACGAAACAAAAGATTAGTGTCCAAATCAAAGGCAGCTGATAGTGGCTTGCTGTAATCAAGAAAAATGCAACAAATCTTCATCCAATGTTTCAGCTGTGCCGATGAAACACATTTAATAGACAAAGGGGCCGCTTACCAGATCAAGTGGATCTCTATTATGGAGATCATAGGAGCTCAGCAAACAAGGGGTCACTCGAGGAAAGCCAAGGCAGCTAGTCACCGGTCCAATAGCATGTCCATTTTTCACCAAACATCCAGGGGCTGCAACTGATCCTATCATGGACAGTATCCACTCCCAATGGGATAGCGTGATGAGCAGGGATATCAGAGAGGAAACAAAAAAGGCTTCATGGTGCAGTATAGTTTAAAAATAATCAAAGTCCCTTTTTTCAAAAAAGTGGGTTACTGACATGAAAAAAACTTTTCGGCAGAACAGTTTTAAAAGCAGGCAAACATCCAGCCGCAGCTCAGGCCAGTCGGCTGGGGGCGTGGTGACGTCAGGTATTATTGCTTCGCCCTCAGCCTGAGCCATTTTAAAAGCAGGCAAACATCCAGCCGACTGGCCTGAACCGCGGTTGGATGTTTGCCTGCTTTTAAAACTGTTATGCCGAAAAGTTTTTGTTGATGTCAGTAACCCACTTTTTTGAATAAAGGGACTTTGATTATTTTTAAACTATACTGCACCATGAAGCCTTTTTTGTTTCCTCTCTGATATCCCTGCTCATCACGCTATCCCATTGGGAGTGGATACTGTCCATGATAGGATCAGTTGCAGCCCCTGGATGTTTGGTGAAAAACGGACATGCTATTGGACCGGTGACTAGCTGCCTTGGATTTCCTCGAGTGACCCCTTGTTTGCTGAGCTCCTATGATCTCCATAATAGAGATCCACCTGATCCGGTAAGCGGCCCCTCTGTCTATCAAATGTGTTTCATCGGCACAGCTGAAACATTGGATGAAGATTTGTTGCATTTTTCTTGATTACAGCAAGCCACTATCAGCTGCCTTTGATTTGGACACTAATCTTTTGTTTCGTTGGCACCAGTTATATTGAATTATTATTGGTTAATATTTCCTTATGATCAATTGCTTTTAGGGAGTTGCTGGAGGGAAGGCAGTGCTTTTGGCAAGGAATTTTGCCTGGTGTATGGGGGGATTTTTAATGGCAGATATTTTTGCTTAGGGATGGGACATATCTGCTGATATACAATAGATACATTTTTGGGAAGGATTATTTTGCTTGCTGCAGAATGGGGGAAATGTTTGCATGAACTCTGTGTTGTTTGTTATGGCTCGTTGACACCAACAGGCATGCTGAACGCATGGCTACTGGTTCGAACTGGCAGTAGGCAGCACGATGTGCATCATTGTTTACTTTTCTTTAAGAACTTAATTAAAATGATACAGGTGTCATTTTATTCAGTTCTGCTCAACATGTCGATGTTGGGATGTGGTCGTTTTTGTCACAGCGCACGGTGCTAAAAATAAAAAACAAAAACAAAAAAAATAGCACACTAGTAAAAACGTATGTAATACTTCTTTGTAGCCTATACAAACTACTTGTCATTCCATGGCCATTTAGGACATATGAATGAGACCTAGAACTGAATAATAGCCAATCTTACTGTACAACCTTAACAGGTCCAAGGAAGCCCAATTACTTTTATATAAAACAAACTTCCACTTGTTCAATTAAGCTTCGACAACATAGCCTGGAAGGTGATTGGTTGCTATGCAAAGCTACACCAGATTTTGCGCATTCCAGTTTTAGTACATCTCCCCCTTTATATCCTTATAGTATTAAAGAATAAAAATGAGTATGGATCCAAGTAAAAAATTAGTTCAGGAAGGAGATAGCTGCTGTATGTTTAAAAACCTTAGGATGCTAGCTACATAAACACTTAGGCCTAGTTTTCACTAGCATTGCACTACATAGAGGATCTGCATTCAGCTCACTTCCATTGACACTGAGTGTATGACTCAGGAGCGCGCCCACAAGGTAACCCCCTTTAGGAGAGTGCTTCCCAGAGGGGTTATCTAATGCGGGGAGGTGCCGCAAGAGCCGCTGTGGGACCCCAGAAAAAAATAAAAAGACCTTTAGTGTCATTTAAGAGTAAAAATAGTTAGTGTCCTGGTTCTGCGCATACAAGTAATGAACAAGATGGATAAGTGGCTCTCGAGTTACATAGTTAGGTTGAAAAAAAGAGACATAAGACCATCTAGTTCAACCACAAAAAAAATACAAATCATTACAATCCCATATACACAATCCTTCAACCAAAGTTGACCCAGAGGAAGGCAAAAAAAAAACCCAGCAAAGCACAATCCAATTTGCCACAGCAGGGAAAAAATGTCTTCCCGATCCCCTGAGAAGCAATCGTATTTTCCCTGAATCAACTTATAATGTCAGTACCTAGTTATATTATGTACATTAAGAATCCAGGCTTTTTTTTTAAAGCAATCTACTGAGCTTGACAGAACCACCTCTGGAGGGAGTCTATTCCACATTTTCACAACTCTTACTGTGAAGAAACCTTTTCGTATTTGGAGCTAAAAAATTTTTTTCCTCTTGATAGTAAAACGAGAGCTGTTGTGAATGCAGTCCCTCTTTTTCTGGACCTTGGGGGAGGGCGTTGCCAGAAATGATCTGACCAACGAAGAGGCTGAGGAGATGTCAGTAGTCACTCCCTACAATGCAGTTTTATACAGATATTAATTTCTTCAATTATGTACTGGTTGCATTCTGGGAACTTGAGTATTATTGTCTAGTTTAAAATGATCTTTTAAATGAATCCAGACATGGTGGATATCTGATGGCTATTTCACCTAGTAAGGGTGTGGGGGCCTAATCCACTCTGGTACATCCAAGCAGAATGGTGTTTAGACTTAAAATGCTTCCAATTTACTGATATGCCCTGTACACACAATCGGACCTTTGTCCAACCAAATTCACATAGGAACTCTAAAGGAATTTCATCGGAGGTAAAAAAAAAAAAAAATGTTCTCTATGTAATCTCCGAAGGAATTCATTGTAATTTCTCCGATGGGGTATACACACAGTCGGAATTTCCGATGGAAAAAGTCTGACTTTTTCCATCGGAAATTCCGATCATGTGTACGAGGCCATACAGTTAAATATATTATCTTAGGAGTTATGAAATACACAGAAGTTTTTGTCTCTTCAGGATGGAGTAGACAAATGTTTATTTGCTGATTACTCCAGCTAAACCATTTATGATGGGTTCTTTATTTGAGAGAATATAAGTTTAGCATTGGTAAGACATTTTATTGCAGCCATGTACTGGTAATGAGTTTAATAACCCTGCAAACCATGCGTACCAGAACTGAAAGATTGTGCTATAGGTTTATGATGGGGTCAATTCCAATTTCCTCAGATAAAAGTGATAACCTTGCCAGATGTTTATTGTCAGCAGACACTGAAGTGATAAGCCAACCCTAACTGAGGGCAGTGTCCTTACAGGTCATGGTTATTAGTTACCTGCCAAGTACTGACCCATAGAACGGTTTATGGCTAGTCCTTCTTTGGAATGTCCAGACCCATAGCCCTTTGTTTACTCAAGCCGAACACTTATAGGGATGCACTCTTGGAATTATAGCTATGTTCTGGAAGAGGGGTCAGAGCTTCTCAAACAAGAAAAATAAAAAAATGGCATGGCTGACTTTTTGGGGTGCTGAAAAACATGGTTGCCTGTTTGGGCTGCCCAGTTAGCATTTTCATCACAGTAGTAGCTATGGACTTTTTATTTAAAGAATAGATTCCAGTCCTAAATGAACAATACAATTCTTGCCGATACCAGATACTGTTAAAAAAAAAAAGCATCTGTTGACACCAGAGACTAACAGTAGAATACAATCCCACTGATAACAGAGACTGACAATACACACCCCACCTATTCCAGAAAATGACAGTACATATCCCACCAAATATTAGAAATTAATTATACACTTCCAGCAAATACCATAAATGGAAAACACTCAAAAAGGTGATACCAGAGACTGAAGATGCTCATTATGCTGGTACCAGAACCTGACATTACTTCTCCCACTGATGCCAGACACTGAAAATGCATATCCTGCAAATACTAGAGACCGATAATATATCTCACATTCATGCCAGATACTGCCAAAACAAATCCTGCCTATACCCAGGACTGAACTTACAAATGCTGTCCATACCAGAGACTGACAATTTACACCCCAATACCAGAAATTGACAATACACATCCCACTGATACCAGAGACAGACTATATACATCCTACCATTACTAGAGCCGGATAATGTACAGTATCTCACAAAAGTGAGTACACCCCTCACATTCTTGTAAATATTTTATTATATATCTTATCTTTCATGTGACAACACTAAAGAAATTACACTTTATATTGTAGCAAAGTAGCAAGTGTACAGCTTGTATAACAGTGTAAATTTGCAGTCCCCTCAAAATAACAACACACAGCCATTAATGTCGAAACCAATGGCAACAAAAGTGAATACACCCCTAAGTGAAAATGTCCAAATTGGGCCCAAAGAATTCAATATTTTGTGTGGCCACCATTATTTTTCAGCATTGCCGTAACCCTCTCGGGCATGGAGTTCACCAAAGCTTCACAGGTTGCCACTGGAGTCCTCTTCCACTCCTCCATGATGACATCACCAAGCTGGTGGATGTTCGAAACCTTGCGCTCCTCTATCTTCTGTTTGAGAATGCCCCACAGATGCTCAATAGTGTTTAGGTCAGGAGACATGCTTGGCCAGTCCATCACCTTTACCCTCAGCTTCTTTAGCAAGGCAGTAGTCTTGGGAGGTGTGTTTGGGGTCGTTATGCTGGAGTACTGCCCTGCGGCCCAGTCTCCGAAAAGAGGAGGATCTTGCCCTGCCTCAGTATGTCACAATACATGTTGGCATTCATGGTTCCCTCAATGAACTGTAGCTCCCCAGTGCCAGCAGCACTCATGCAGCCCCAGACCATGATGACACTCCCACCACCATGCTTGGCTGTAGGCAAGACAAACTTGTCTTTATACTCCTCACCTGGTTGCCGCCACACACTTGACACCATCTGAACCAAATAAGTTTATCTTGGTTTTATCAGACCACAGGACATGGTTCCAGTAATCCATGTCCTTAGTCTGCTTGTCTTCAGCAAACTGTTTGTGGGCTTTGTGCATTATCTTTAAAAGAGGCTTCCTTCCTGGATGACAGCTATGCAGACCAATTTGATGCAGTGTACAGCGTATGGTCTGAGCACTGACACCCCTTCAACCTCTGCAGCAATGCTGGTAGCATTTATATATGTCCATTTCCCAAGCACACTCTGGATATGATGTTGAGCACATGCACTCAACTTCTTTGGTCGACCAGGACAAGGCCTGTTCCGAGTGGAACCTGCCCTGTTAAACCGATGTATGGTCTTGGCCTGCGTGCTGCAGCTCAGTTTCAGGATCTTGGCACACTTCATATAGGCTAGGCAATCTTTATGTAGCGCAACAATTATTTTTTTCAGATCCTCAGAGTTCTTTGCCATGAGGTGCCATGTTGAACTTTTAGTGACCAGTATGAGAGTGTGAGAGACATACCAAATTTAACACACCTGCTCCCTCATTTACACATGAGGCCTTGTAACACTAAGGAGTCACATGATTCCGGGAGGGAAAGAGGCTAGTTGTACCCTATTTGGACATTTTCACTTAGGGGTGTACTCACTTTTGATGCCAGCGGTTTACACATTAATGGCTGTGTATTGATTTATTTTGAGGGGACAGCAAATTGACACTGTTATAGAATCTGTACACTCACTACTTTACATTGTAGCAAAGTGAAATTTCTTCAGTGTTGTCACATGAAAGAAAAAAAAATATTTACAAAAATGTGAGCTGTGTACTCACTTTTGTGAGATACTGTATATCTGACTGATATCAAAGACTGACAATACCCATTCTGTCTAAACCAGAGACTCAGGCCGCGTACACACGTCCGAGAAACTCGACGGGCGAAACACATCGTTTTCCCCGTCGAGTTCCTTGTTCGGCTGTCAGAAAACTCATCGAGCCAAATGTTCCCATTGCCCAACGAGGAAATAGAGAACATGCTCTCTTTTTGGCTCGACGAGTTTCTCGGCGAAAAGTGTACACACGACCGGTTTTCTCGGCAGAATACGTCTCCCATCGAGTTTCTTGCCGAATTCTGCCGAGAAAACGGTCATGTGTACGGGGGCCTGACAGTACTCACCTCACTGATACTGTAGACTGACAGTACCCATTCTGCTGAAACCAGAGGCTACTAAAATGCATTATTTTGATATCATACTCTGCAAGAATCAAGCATTTGATCAAGCACTATCCTAGTGCATAGATCAGAATTTGTATCTACCACTGAGTAACCTCAAAAGGTTTGGAGTGAACTTACAGAAAAACCACCAGTAGGTTCTCCTAGCATACATTTCTAGACACAGAAGGGCAAGAATGCTAGTGTGGGATCAATCTGTCAGAATGGCAGACCAATGGCTGCTTAATGAAGGTGAATGGTTTCTATAGGTTCCATAAATAAGCCTTGTGTGTTCTCAGTAGGAAAATTACCCTCCATGTGACTGGCAATCCCAAAAATTATTTACTGTAAGAATGACAAGTTAACAATTTACATTTTATGGTACCCGTCAGAACGTTTAGAGATCTTCCCAATCTGTACGAACTGTCTATAGTGAAGTGTAGCCATTTTATCAAATAAATGTAATTACTTCATTCTATCAAGATTTGTAGTTATTGCATAGAAGGTATTGCACTCTGTCATTATGTCTAAGAGCCATATCTATTACTTCTAAACGACTGTAATAGCTGAGAGATCAGCTCAGAAATATCAGTCAAGTCAAGGCAGTGTCTTACATCTAACAGCCTTGCCATGAAAATGAATTTACCTTTTCATTATTATTTACTCAGAGTGTGTATATTCTATTTGTATAGATTTTATCCCTTAAGGAAAAAAACATAAGAAATGAAATAAAAAGATTGGGAGAGTGAACTTTCATTGAAGTCTCTATTCGAGGTCATATGTTCTCTTGGTAGCATTAGAGAAAATCTAATTTGGTCACATGTAAACACATTTTCTCCAAAAGAAAAAAACTACAAAATAGGAATTAAAGGGGTTGTAAAGATTTGTTTTTAATTTTATAAATAGGTTCCTTTAAGCTAGTGCATTGTTGGTTCACTTACCTTTTTCTTTTGATTTCCCTTCTAAATGTTTTTTTTCTTTGTCTGAATTTCTCACTCAGTAAACTTGCCACCATCATCTGAGCTGTTCTGGCTGGGGGTTAGTCAGCCAAAACAGCTTAGGCCCCTTTCAGACTGGGGCGGGAGCTGCGGTGGCGGTATAGCGGCGCTATACCGCCGGAATTGCCGCAGGTATCAGCCGCTAGCGGTGCGGTATTAACCCCCGCTAGCGGCCGATAAAGAGTTAATACCGCCCGCAATGCGCCTCTATAGAGGCGCATTGCGGGCGGTATTGCCGCGGTTTCCCATTGTTTTCAATGGGAAGGAGCGGTGAAGGAGCGGTATACATGCCGCTCCTCTCACCGCTCCAAAGATGCTGCTGACAGGAGATTTTTTTGTCTCCCGCCAGCGCATCGCCTCAGTGTGAAAGCCCTCGGGCTTTCACATTGAGTCTGCAGTGAAGGAGTTTTTCAGGCGCGATAGCAGTGCTATTTTTAGCGCTGTACCGCCTGAAAAACTCCTCAATGTGAAAGGGGCCTTACTGAGGAGGAACAGGAAGTGAGAAATTCAGACAAAGAAAACAAAAAAAAACATTTAGAAGGGAAATTGAAGGAAAATGTAGGTGAACCAACAATGCACTAGCTTAAAGGAACATATTTAGAAAATAAAAAACAAATCTTTACACCCCCTTTAACCTCCCTGGCGGTATGATTCTGTCTGGAATTACGTACCAAAAGCGGTACAATTATTTTGCAAGGAAATTTGGCGTTTTATACTGTAGGCCTGCAATTCTTAGGAATAACTCATTTAAATCTGACTAAACAAGAGTCTTGTAGGCATCCCGGGTATGAATTGATTTTTAAAAACAAAAATATAAATTACAATATAATAAATAATTATAAATAACAAATATAATTATAATAAAAATTATTCAATAATGTAATCAACTCAAAATCACTGAAATTTGCTCAGTTGCAGAATTGTCGCTGTCATTGCTTTTATTTTTTTATGACGAATTTCCCCACAAATCGCTATCGCACAATTCTGCAAGTGATTATAATTTATTATCGCTGTTTTCTAGCTGCTCTAAAACCATTTTTGACATAAAGGGACACTTTTGGTTGCTATGGACAATCTACAGTTTGCAGTCAGAAAGAACATTTTTTATTATATAAAAGTACATGTAGGGCACTGGGCAGACCACTAGGGACAAGGGGGGGTGTGTATTTTTTACATACAGTACTGTAATCTATAAGATTACAGTATACTGTATGTAAGGTGTTTGTTTACTTTTTTGAATTTGGCGCCGTTCTCCGCCCCCGTGCGTCATAACGTCGCAGGGAACGGAGATCGGCGGCACACAGGGACACTGAATCGAGCGAGGACCCACTCGCTCACACAGGGGGGATGCATCGCAGGATCCAGGGACAAGGTAAGCAACTTGTCTGTGGATACTGCGAAAGGTAAGCCGTGCCGCTGCACGCTCTGCACAGCTACCCCAAGCGTGACTCGGGGATACCGATAATAGCATAGAAAAACAACCCCGAGTCACGCTCGGGGATACCGCTAAGGGGGTCAAATTAGAAAAAAAAAAACTTTTTTTTTTTATATTTACAAATTTCCTTTTACCTGCTTGCCGATCAGCCGCTGCAGTTATACGGCGGCAGGTTGGCTCTGCTGGACGAGATCACGTAGCTATACGTCATCTCGCCGAGCAGCCAATAGGAGCGCGCACACTCACCCCTGACTTCCGCGCGCGTGCCCGGCGATCGCCGCCGGGCACCCGCGATCGCTCGTTATAGAGCGAGGACCAGGAACTGTGTGTGTAAACAATGTATGAACACCGATCAGTCATTTCCCCTAGTGAGTCCACCCCCCCCTACAGTTACAACACACCCAGGGGAACACACCCAGGGAACATACTTAACCCCTTCCCTGCCAGTGGCATTTTTATAGTAATCCAATGCATTTTTATAGCACGGATCGCTATAAATGCCAATGGTCCCAAAAATGTGTCAAAAATGTCCGCCATAATGTCGCAGTACCGAAGTAAAAAATAAAATAAAAATGCCATAAAACTACCCCCTATTTTGTAAACGCTATAACTTTTGCGCACACCAATCAATAAAAGCTTATTGCGATTTTTTTTTTACGAAAAATATGTAGAAGAATACGTATCGGCCTAAACTGAGGAAAAAAAATGTTATATTTTTAGGGGATATTTATTATAGCAAAAATGTAAAAATATTTTTTTTTTTCAAAATTGACGCTCTATTTTTGTTTATAGCGCAAAAACTAAAAACCGCAGAGGTGATCAAATACCACCAAAAGAAAGCTCTATTTGTGGGGAAAAAAAGGACGCCAATTTTATTTGGGAGCCACGTCGCACGATCGCGCAATTGTCAGTTAAAGCGGCGCAGTGCCGAATCGCAAAAAGTGCTCTGGTCTTTGACCAGCAATATGGTCCGGGGCTGAAGTGGTTAATGTGCGTATCTAACAAGCTCATTATTGTACGTTTGAGCTCCATAATGCTATTTAAATTGTTTGTCCAGCTGAAACTTATTTTTTTTCAAACTTTGGATAATTTGGGGAAGGATTAAAACCTTGGTACCATATTATCATTTCATGATAACAAAGAGTCCCAGAAAGCAGTAAATAACCCAAAAAACCCACCCCCCCCAAAAAAAAAACATTCCGATCCTTTCCCACTATATGCAATAAAATGTTTTGACTGGCCTAATATAAATTTTAAGGGGGACGAGCCAGAAACGCCAGAGGGGGGGCCTGAGTAGAGGATTGTGTCTGATTGTGCAAACCACTAGACAGAACAAAAATCAGGTTTACAATCAATCACTTTAAATAATCAAGCTAAAGTATACCAAAAATTTGAGCTTTCCATTAAAGAAAAAGGGTAAAGTGGAACGCAACCAATCAAGATTGGTGGGGTCTAGTGAAGGCTTTTTAAGAATGGGGGTGAGTAATGCATGTTTTAGAGAGTTTGGGAAGCTGCGAGTTAGGGAGTGTAGAATAGAGCCAGAGAGTGAACGTAGCAATTGGGAGGGAACAGGGTCCAGGGGGCAAGTGGTAAGGTGGATGTTAGAGAAAAGTTTAGCAAACTCCTCTATAGTGGTGGGTTGAATGAGGGAAGTATGATTGTACAAGATTCTACAACAATAGCCATACCTGTGCACGTCTATGGGTTTCTATTCCTGTCCAAACCTATTTTTGATTGATATGAGACATCACGTAATCATTTTTTAATGTGCTTAAGTGCACCTATAGCTTCTCCTACCCTAAAAGCCAAGTAAATATGGAGAAGTTTTACTTTGCAAAGAATACCCAATCGCGTGAGAGAAAAAGAAAAGAAAAAACATTTGGATGATGGAAGTTAGCAGAGTTTTCAAGATCAAGATTCTGCAAACTCTCATACAGCTGCATTTAACTCCTTTTGATCCGCGCTTTTGCCGAAAGATTGCTACAGTGCGGACCTACTTTGCCGGGAGGCCGTCAATAGAAAGCCTCCCCTTTGCACGCTCCCCATGCGTCCCATGCAGGGCGCACGCTGTGTGATCACTGAGTCAATGAGACTCAGGTGATCACAGATCGGAATAAGGGGCTGATCCCTGCCCCTTACCACGTGATCAGCTGTCAGCCAATGACAGCTGATCACATGATGTTAGCAGAAGTTCGGTAATCGTTTTTTTTCTCCTCACGCTGACAGCGTGAGGAGAAAAAAAAAAGCAATTATCTGTGCAGGGGACATTGGTCCCGAAGAGGAAGAAACACAGGCACCTCATCTGTGCCCACCAGTACCACCTACCAATGCCCACAGTTCCATTAATCAGTGCCCACCAGTGCATAACAGTGAACACCTACCAATGCCGAGTGCCAGCTATCAATGCCTCATCAGTGCTGCCTATCAGTATCACCTACCAGTGCCAATCAGCGGCCATCACTGCCACCCATTAGTGCCACTTCTCAGTGCCACCTATCAATGCCCTTCAGTGCCACCTCTGTGCCCACCAGTGCCACCTATCAGTGCTGCCTATCAGTGCCCATCAGTGCTGCCTTAGCGTACATCAATGAAGGAGAAAAAAAAATACCTGTTTGCAAAATGTTATAACAAAATGTAAAAACGGTTTTGTATTTTTTTGTTTTTTTCATTGTCTTTTTAATTTTTTTTTTTACAAAAAATAAACTGCAGGGTTGATCAAATACCACCAAAAGAAAGCTCCATTTCTGGGGAAAAAAATTGGGTACAGTGTTGTATGACCGCGCATTTGTCATTCAAAGAGTGAGCGCTGAAAGCTGAAAATTTTGTCTGGGCAGGAGGGGGGTTTAAGTGCCCAGTAAACAAGTGGTTAAATATGAAGTGGGGACCCAGTCCAAGAAGCCAATCTGGTATTGCAATAGTGAACATGTGCCAATAGGGAACAGTGCTTCTACTCCTTCCATGTATTTGACAAAAAAGGACTGAGCCCCAAAAGTATGGTTAAAAAGTACATTGATGGATTCGGTTTCAGGGATACCCAAGGACATAAAATGCCGAAGACGGAAACCATACACAGACTATGAAGAATTTTGCTGGGAATATAATAGGGCATTTGCTCCAGAGCTTAGTAAATGAGCTATAGCTTCACTTTAATACAATATAGTATAATTAATCACATGCAAGGAAAAAGAAAAAAACAGCATTTTTGCTTACACATGATTGAATGCCAACTTAGCTTCCCTTTATTTACCAAGCTCTGGAGAAATGCTCTTGCAAAGTGCACAGTTGATTTGCCCATGGTAAATCCACCCTGTTACATTAACAAAAAATAAAAACCTTGTGTATTATGTGAACTCATATTAGGCTTCTTCTTACAGTCTCCCTGCTTTAAAATCATTGATTCATACAGAATTTCTATTCACATTCTGTGTTATTGGGAGAGATGCGCTTAGGAACATGGTTGAAATCTCATAAAATGCTAACCAGTAATGACAATACAGTTATAGATGTAATGGAAGGAAATCTAATAAAACCATAGCGAGCGCAAATAGAAAAAAAAAAATGTTCCTGCTTACAGTAAAATTTGATACACAATTGTGATTTACTTTGAAACAAAATAACCTCTCTAAATATTTTCATAATTTTATGTTTTCTTCTGCTTAACATTTTTTTTTTTTTTTTTAATTCTCTGCTAAAATATATCATTTCTATGTGATATATCAGTGATTAGCATTAACAAAACATTTTTCATAGGTTAGATAGGCCAAGTAAAGCCAAACAACTGATACAGACTACACATGTTTAACCACTTCATTACTGGGCACTTAAACCCCCTTCGTGCCCAGACCAATTTTCAGCTTTCAGCGCTGACGCATTTTGAATGACAATTACGTGGTCATACAACACTTTGCCCAAATTATATTTTTATCATTTTTTTTCCCACAAATAGAGCTTTCTTTTGGTGGTATTTGATCATCTCTGCGTATTTAATTTTTTGCGCTATAAACAAAAAAAAGACAGAAAATTTGGAAAAAAAAACACAATATTTTTTACTTTTTGTTATAATAATATCCCAATATTTAAAAAAAAAAAAATAATTTTCCTTGGTCTAGGCCGATACGTATTCTTCTACATATTTTTGTTAAAAAAATTGCAATAAGCGTATATTGATTGGTCTGCGCAAACGTTATAGCGCCTACAAAATAGGGGATCGATTTATGATTTATGTTTTACTAGTAATGGCGGCGATCTGCGATTTTTTATTTTTTTTGTCAGGCCTGCGATATTGCGGCAGACATATCGGACACCTTTGACACAATTTTGGGACCATTCACATTTATACAGCGATTAGTGCTATAAAAATGCATTGATTACTGTATAAATGTGACTGGCAGGGAGGGGGTTAACACTAGGGGGTGAGGAAGGGGTTAAATGTATTCCCTGGGTGTGGTCTTACTGTGTGGGGGGAGGGGGACTGACTGGGGGAGGTAACCAATGCTGTGTCCCTATGTACAAGGGACACAGCATCGGTCTCCTTTCTCCCTGACAGGACGTGGAGCTCCGTGTTTACACAGAGCTCCACGTCCCTGCTGTCACCGCCGATCGCGGGTACCTGGCGGACATCGCGGCCACCAGGCACGCGCATCGGCTTCCCAGCAAAGCACCGGGCACAGTGTTTACCCATTGCGCACCCCCAGCGGCGCGCGTGGGTAATGCACATAAAAGGACGTCCACCCGGCACTTGAGAGCCGCGCTGTGGACGTCTTTCGTCTATAGTGCGGCTCTCAAGTGGTTAAGAAACAGAAGTACCTTTATCTGAATGATCTATAAACTATACACTCAGCTTTCCAAAGCCAAGTTGAATAAACTCCCACCCCAGATTCTTCCCTAATTTTGCTGTAGAGAATTGAACCCCCTGGGGCCTGTCTGACAAAACAAGCCCTATTGACTTGAATAAAGCCCTATACCAAGGATCTCCATTCTCTGTATGAAGCACATTTCAAGTTAGTGGAAGCCAACACATACTCACTATGATGGCTCATTTGAGAGGCCAAATCCCTGCAAAGCTTCAACTTTTACGTAGTTATGGAGCTTTCCTGCAGCCACCTGCCCACACAACTTGCTATTGCCAATGAAGGTATGATTTAAAATATATTAATTTTATTAAATACATAAACGTATTAGTATTTCATTTCTGCCTACACTTGCACAAGGCCTGTTATAGTAGTGGCGAATATTTGCTTCATCACAAGTATCTTTAAACGTTGATGTAAATATTTTTTGTACTGGTCTTGAAGTTTTACAGGTGGCAGCTTGGCCTATATAATTTTTTTCCCACCCTGTTATTTTAAGCCTAAAACTTGCAATGTCCTTATCAAAGTGGAAAGCTGGTACCACCAATCATGACTCGTCTTGCCCAACATTTCTCCCATAGTAAAACTCACACGTCATTAGTATCCATGGGCTGCTGTTAGGTCTTAAGGTGCCTTGCTGAACCTGCCGTCCACACCTTGCTGAACCTGCCGTCCACATGGTAAACATGGTTGCCCTTCCTGCCTATATAGAAATAGACCATACTGAGCGAGCCTGCGCCCTCTTGTGGTTGGAGTAGAAACAGCGGCCCACTCTCCTAAGAAGTACACAGAGCACGAATAACAAAGTACACTGCTCCCAGTGGCTACTGAGAGAAGACCAGTCAGATCTCTTTAAAAAAAATTTTTTAAAAATGAGAAACTGCAAAAATGCAGACTTACCATTCCTGCTGCAGGACTCTGAACATAACAGAAGTCCAACCTTCACCATCCACAGCGGGCTGTCATAAAAGACCCTCAGGGACTGGGTCCCCCTTAATCTAGGGTCCACTCCCCTAACCTATACAGCACCCTGCAGGTAAGCACCTTGGTCAGAACAAACACTGCACAGGGTTCCATTACGCAGGGTCCAGCACCGTAAGGCTGCATTACAGGCAAAACCTCAAAGAATTTGCTCTCCTTCCCATCAGGATCGGGTACCATCCATTTTGGCTGACAGCTTTTTCGAATGGATCCGATAGAAGTCCCTGATTCTCAGTGGAATCGTTCCAGACCTCCAAGTATGCTGCAAAAGCACATGCATCACATCAGTGACCACCACCTTACAGACACTGGCAAAAAAAAAAAACTGAGGCCCTTCCTGTGTAGGAGGGGCTTTATAGGGGAAGACTAACTGTTTGACTATCTGCCAATGCCCATTCACCAATAGGTGGCGTAAAACCCATATAGTCATCATTATGGATGCTCTGTGTCCCGTGATGTACGATAAAGAAACAGTGTCACCAGGATCACTGCAGTCTCCTAGACTTCTATCTCAGTAGATACTTCTGCTTAGTAGCTGTGGCTAATGTTTTACTCTGCCCTATAGGGCTTTGATCTGGCTACAAACCTGTCCACCTTTCGATTGAGGCATGATGCCAAAGGATAAGCACCTGGAATTCCCCAGCACTGGTTGTAAGACTTCAAAATGAAAGTGCCCACTTTCACTTATTCAAACCTGTTCAACTGAGAATGGTCCAGTTTTCTACCCCTGATAGGTGTACTGCAAATAGAGCCAGCATATTGCTCTCTGTCCACCTCAAAATTACGTACTAGAAAATTCTAAGTGTCATATTATTGGTCCCCTGATGATTTGTATACGCCACCTCCATTGCGTTTTCTGACTGCGCCAGCACAGAGTCCCTTCCAAAAAAGTAAATCCATCAAAGGAGGACCCATTTGATTGCTCATAGTTCCAGCACATTGGAGGGGAAACAGTGACTCCTCCAGGCTGCAAGGACCCTGCAGTGAACTGGTGAAATTGATCTCCCAGCTACATGCAAGGGAGTGAAATAACTAAAATAAAATACATTTTGTCAGGCAATTACCTGCATCTCGCAGCCCAGCTACAAGACACCTTGGTTTACCTAAGAAAAGACAAGAATGTCCTTCACCAAGGTCAAAAAATCAATCCCCTGTGAACATCAGATCTGCAAGTGCTTTCATAGACGTTTTAGTAGCCAACAATTCAGCCACAGCAAACTGTAGATGTCCATGGCCAAAGATCCTTAGTACGGGTCCCAATCACAAAGTTCAAGCCCTGTACCACCTGCTCACCAAATCCACATAAATGCTAGGCCAATAACGGAACTTGTGTGGGGGGGGTTTTGGCAACCAGCTCAAGATGTACCTAGCACCCTGCTCCTGCAAGTGATTCTATACCCAGTAGGTATCTAAAGCAAAGTGGTGCCCTCCAATGCGCAAAAGACAAAATCCAATCTCTTGTAAAAACTGCCCTGCTCTTTTCATTTCTTTTAAGATTGAATTTTTTATACCTTATGATATTTAGTTTCAGAATGTATGGTCATAAAACAAAGTATGTTATGTCCTAGTTTGGCACATTAATATGCCACAGGGTATTATAGGTACATACTGCATGCTAGGACCCTGCAGTAGTGCACATGTACAGCAGGTAACATGACAGAAGAAGGAAGCAGAAGAGGGATGATGAAGTCAACAGTGTGCTACATCTCTTTTACTGTTCAACACAAGGGTGCTTTTGGATCCTGCTGTAGTGTATTTCAACTGTTAATTTAGCTGACTGCAGTTTGGCTTTGCTACCAAGTCATGGAAACATTTTAATTAACATCATTTTAATCCATAGATTTCTGTAAAACAAACTTTTCAGTCTACGCTTATCTTGCAATAATTCAGGGGACAGCTATATACTCAGTAAGTGCAGAGAATATGAAATATGTACTCCAGGTCAGAAAAGTTTAATTTTATTTCCCCTATTAAGTTTTACCATATTCTGTAGCTTCATACAACACAATAAAAACATTTATAAATCAGTGCATACCCCTATTGGAGCTTGCAATTTAAAGACAATACCACATTCATATACGCATACATACATTCTCTTTGGCCAACGTGGTGTCCGTTAACCTACCAGAATGTTTTTTGAGTAATTTGAGCATACGTTTTCATAAGTATCAATGAAAGGGTCACAACGTTACAAAAAACATACTTCCTCTGAGTTTTTGCGGTTATCCCAATTTTGGCTTTCTCCGCTGTGTAAATCATATACATAGAATAAACATGCAGCCAGTGAAGTCTGAACAAGGCAGGCAGTTCCATCAGTGCTCATCAAAGTATCTGCAACCCAACTAGGAAAAATCTGCAGTATATAAGGAGCCCCGAATGAAGAAAGTGCCAATAGGTTTTTAGTCCTGCCAAGAGGCAATCTGAAAGTCCTTTCTGGTAATGAAAAATTACAGAACAATTACTTTAATTCAACTGTGAATTCAGTCAGGCAACGCTTCCTTATTGGATTGTCGCTTTTCACCTGGAGTTGCTTTTTATATTGTGTAAAAAGATCATAGAAACGTGTAGAAAAGGAGTACCAAAGAATATCAAAAAAAGCCATCATTGTCCTTGTCTTCAAACATTCTTCACGCAACAAGTCCGTTATCTTTCTGGGATACATTATTGGGTCCTGAAATTATTTTGCTATAATTTTTCTGCTGTTCCTCTTTGAATGAATCTTTTACTTTGTCTCTTTTTAGGCCACCATCCCTAAATAAAAATAAAATAGAGCATGATGATTCAAAAAGCAGTTAATCGGGACAATCAAGGTAAAATACATTTTTTGTACAAAGTTTGTGAATCTTGCACAATCACGTATGCAGTCCATAAACCTGCTTGAATCTATATTCATGTATACCACTTCAATTTCAAAGATGAAAGCTTATTTTATTTTTTTCAAAATCAATGTATACCACTCTTTATTTGCTTTCATTTTCTTTAAATTGTATTTTATTTTTACATTTTTAAATGTAATTGTATTTCAAATGTCATTTTATTCCATTTTCTTTAACGCGTATCAAAAAAGCAATATATGCGGACTTAGCAGTCCTTGATGTGGTGTCAAGTGTTATATTTTATTTTCAGGCCAAGAACATTTTCAGCAAGTACAGAAGACACGTGTCCTTGTCAAGCAAGACAGAAAAAAACAAATATCCTTATCTTTCTTGTGTACAATACAAATCTCATCATTCCACCATGTAATTTAGATTAACAAAGGCAAACATTTATAGTCCAGTCTGATAATCATGGCCATCACCATAGATACAATGGGGAAATTAATGTAGACCCCAAGAGAGATTTAAACCGGGTACACACTAACCGTTCCGGGTTGCACAAAAAAGAAAGACAGCTCCGGTCGGAGACGCTGTACTAACCATGCAAGGTTAGTCCAGCCATTTCCCCTGCCAAGCTATTGTGTTCTGACAGAACATTCCGATCAGCACTCTCTGCCATTGGCCGAGAGCACTAATCGGGAGTCGGTCGGCTGCTTGTTTTCACACAGAAGGCGGCCAAACGACTGGCTTCTGTCGGACAGGACGACATACACACAGGCAGAATTTCGGCCGTTTTGTTTTTTTAACCGGCAAACGTCTCCCGACATTCTGCCCATGTGTACAGGGCTTTACAGTAAAAGTAGTATGGGGTATAAAAAATAAAAAAAAACTTATACTAACGTAGGTGGATTGAGCATCGATCCAATGCTGCATCTGTCACCCATCAACTCTGCACTGAGAACAGAAACACCGCTGATCACTCTGAGCAGAGAACGGTGACTGTCAGTCACCAGCTCTCTGCTCTGCCCCTCCAGCGCTCAATGGAGTGCTGGGCTGTGGAGGGGAGGGAGCAGCTGGCTTAGTCTCCCAGCGGCACAGCTGAGAGGCTGAGCCAACTGCCAGTCTAGGTCCGTAGGTGGACCCAGACTTTAAAATCTGTATCTTTCCCCAGCCTGGATCGGTTGAGTGATATCAGCCAGGCCCAAAAACAGGGCACAGGAGTGAAGAACAAATACTCATGTGATTCATAGCATAAGTAGGACCAAGCTGCTTTGGCCATACTTCTCCTTTAAAAAAGTGTGATGTTTGCCAGATTGCAAGGTGAAAATATAAGAAAAAAATCGGACAAAACTAAAATTGAACATTTCAGCCACTACATCTAAAGACTGGTAAGCAACAATATATTACATTTTTGTGTTCAGATATGCTTTAATAGAATAACTACTTGGGTGTAAATGAATGTCTGTTAGGGACATTGTGGAGGATGAAGCTTTCAGTCTAAATTAAAAACGCGAGTGATGCCATTCTAAAAGTCTAACTACAGAGGAGAAAGGTTAAATCCCTGCCTGGTCTGTGTACTGTTGCTTATGTTTCCATTGGGAAAATTCCCTTTACTTCCTGTCCCAGTTAAGATGACTACAATGGAAAATTAAAGGAACCCCTCCTGCCAATAACCAGCTCCCCAGTGGGAATCTGTACAGAATGTATCTGTTCTGTCTAGGATTGCCCTGGGCAGCCAAAAAGTGCTGGAACACACACATTTCGGCCCTGAAATTTTGAGATAGCATGTACCACTGCACTGCAGAAATTGAGCCTTGGCTCTCCCCAGGAGATACTACTTGTGAACATCTTACATAAAAGACCTTTCGTAATATGACAGACATGGCATCATTTTTTTTCTTTTACATTAAAACATACGGCATAAAAATAAAAATGTTACCATGGCAACTCTATCAGTCCACCTTGTTTCGCAATTGCAGACTTAACTCTGTTGGCAAACTCAACAGCATCTTCTCCCTCCTGCAAATACAAGGAACATTTTTCATTTTAATATGCAGTAATACAAGTACAGCAAAACTTTGGATTGCGAGTAACGTGGTTTACGAGTGTTTCGCAATACAACCTTTTTTTTTTCAATCATGACAATTTGCGAGCATTGTCTGGCAAGACAAGCAGGATTCAAGCCTCTGGGGTGTGCAGTACCGCATGTGGCCAGAGGTTCGGGGGCACCGGTGATTCTTGGAAACACTCGGCTCCCGAGTTTCCCCCAGCATCTCCGACACACGTCCCCCCCCCCCCCACACTCTGGCCACATACGGTACTGCATAGACTAGCAGTGACACTGGAACTAATTATCTGAGTTTGCATTGATTTCTATGGGAAAACTCGCTTTGATATACGAGTGCCTTGAATTAAAAGCATGTTTCTGGAATGGATTATACTTGAAATCCAAGGTACTACTGTACTATATAAGAAAGAAGAAAATCGTTTTGTACTTATTGCAAATTCATTTTCTTGGAGCACACTGAAAGACACAGGAGTTCTTTCACCTGATGGTTATACTGCCACCTACAGGAGTATCAGACACTGGCAAACAAAAAGAAAAAAGGACTCAAGGCTAGCCCAGGACTACTACCGACAGGCCTAATTTTTGTAGCAAGCAGAACAGAGAGCATACACATTAACAAATAGAGTGGGGCCTGTCTCTCTCAATGGATTCCAAGAAAAGGAGTTAACGTTGGGTAAGAATCTTATTTGACGTCTCATGAATTGAGATGGGTGTTCGAACTAAAGAACATGTGAACAGAAGAAGACCAGGTGGAAGTCTTGCAAATCTAGGTAATCATTGTTTCATGCTGAAAAAGCCCAAGAAGCACCCACAGAACTAGGACAGTGTGCATTGATTGGTTTTCAGAGCGAATTTCCAGAGTAGAAGTTCAGCGGTTTAGCTGCAATTTACATATGGTTCTCATGCAAATTTTAGAAGCAGACAGTCCTCGGCATCCTTCATAGCTGGTTGCTAAGGAGCAGGCTGGCAAACTGGCTGCCACGCCCTTAACCAATGACTTTCTTTATTTCTCTCGCTCCAGAGTTCGAAGCAATACTTCACATATGTGGTTTGAACATTGTTTAAATATGCGTACACGGCCTACGTATGCATTCACTTCTGTGTGCAAGCACGCGGGAACGGGGATGCTTTAATTTCTCTTTTTTTTTTTATTTACTTTTTTTTTTTTTTTTACACTTTCCCTTCAAGTTTTTTTATTTTATCACTTTTAATCCTATTACAAGGAATATAAACATCCCTTGTAATAGGAATAGTGCATGACAGATCCTCCTCTCCTCTAGGCTGGAAAGCCCAAGATAAAAAACAAACACACAAACACACACACAAACACAAACAATCTCCAAGAAATTGAATCCGCATCTAAATTGCAGCTGAACAGTTGCTTTGGAAATTTGCATTGAAAACTGAAGGGAAATTCACACCGCACATGTGTGAAGCTGTCCTAAGTCTGTTATGTCACATTATTCTGGTTTCATTATAGATACTGGAAAAGTGATTGTCACCGGCGCAAAAATAAGTTCTAAATAATACTATATTGACCTGCTGCAGTACTGTATAAACCTTCTATGAGGTTTAGGTGAAAAAATTTAGAAAGGTGTTGGTGCAGCGCAGCACCAACACCTTTCTAAATCATTATAGATACTAGTGGTGTCTGCACATACATATAATTTTTATCTTTAAATTGAGCTCTTCAAGAATGAAGATAGTGACTTCCGTTCTAAAGTCAGAGCCCACTTAGGGCCAGATTCACAAAAGAGATACGACGGCGTATCTCCTGATACGCCGTCGTATCTCTGTGTTACGGCCGTCCTAACTATGCGACTGATTCATAGAATCAGTTATGCATAGCTAGCCCTAAGATCCGACAGGTGTAATTGAATTACACTGTCGGATCTTAAGGATGCAATTCTAGGCCGGCCGCTAGGTGGCGAGGCCATTGAGGTCGCCGTAGAATATGCAAATTACTAGTTACGGCGATTCCCGAACGTCCGCGCTGCCCGTCGATCTAACTTTATGTTGTTTCCATCGAGTTACGCCGCGTAAAATTAGGGCTGAGCCCTAGTTGTTCTCAGCCATGTTAAGTATGGCCGTCGTTCCCGCGTCAAAATTTAAAAAACCACGTCGTTTGCGTAAGTCGTCCGTGAATGGCGCTGGATGCCATTTACGTTAACGTCTAAACAAATGACATCCGTGCGACGTCATTTAGCGCAATGCACGTAATTTACCCGACGGAGCATGCGCAGTACGTTCGACACATGATGTGGTTTGTGTGTTAGCTTCCACCCCCTCGGCCAATGGATTTTCTCACTCTTGCCTGTAAACGTTCAGTTTCACATAGATCATCACACAAAGTATTTTGAACAGAATACAGTGTTCATACATTACCTTTCTAGTCATTGGAGGCAGGTACCACACATTACAGTTGATGGCCCAGCTTGTCATCATTCTCAGTAGGTAGCTTACCATGTTGTATTTACCGCTATTCCAAAATGCATCTCCAAATTGTGGGTCATACTACAACATGGAACACAAAAGTGAAATTTTAAAATGTCTCTATAAAGAGTACTACAAAGTATCAGGTTTCTATATCCCTCAAATATCTGTAAAATAGCTCAAGGTTATTTGTAGTAACTTTTAATCAAAATGACTAAAGGATAAACCATTTGAAAATGTAGGAATCAAATATTCCCGGTCATTTTTGCATGACAATTTCCTAGCAAGCCCTAGATGTGTTAGGAATTGCCTTAGGTGAAGTCAATTTCATTCATACATTATAACATTTACTAACTATCAAAGGATTGTCATCTACAAAGTCAAAAAATAGTATACATGCCATGGTTTGAAAAGATTACAAAATATATCTGTACTTGTAAATGTTATTTTTCTTAAAGAATCCCACCACCCAAAGTGATATTTTAGTCTGATAGGTAATGGACAGTCAGCCCCAAGCTTCTTGTACATCTTAGATGCTCCCAACAGCAAGATCTCCTTGTATTCATTCTCCGTTTCTGTTCATTTTGGATATTTCCATTCACCTTCTCCTTTTCTATAACCTCCATTTTATATAGTGGAAAGAAAAAGTATGTGATTCCCTTGGAATTTGATTCTCATCTGGAATCTGTTCCTCATTTACGTCACAACAGGCAAACACAAGGGGCCAGATTCAGAGAAGAAGTACGCCGGAGTATCTGCTGATACTCCGGCGTACTTTCAAATTTGCCGCGTCGTATCTTTAGTTTGAATCCTCAAACCAAGATACGACTGCTTCTGGCTTCGATCCGACAGGCGTACGGCTTCATACGCCTTCGGATCGTAGGTGTAATACTTCGGCGCCCACTGGATGGAGTTGGCGTCGTTTTCCGCGTCGGGTATGCCAATTAGCTGTTTACGGAGATTCACGAAGGTACGCGCGGCCGTCGCATTCTCTTACGTCGTCGCTAGTCGGCTTTTCCCGGCGTATAGTTAAAGCTGCTATTTCGTGGCCTATCTTTAGACTTGCCATGTTAAAGTATGGCCATCGCTCCCGCGTCGAATTTCAATTTTTTTTTTTTCCGCAAGTCATCCGTGAATAGGAAAGGACGTAACTCACGTCGACGTTCAAAAAATGACGTCGGTGCAACGTCATTTCGTGCAAAGCAGGGCGGGAAATTTCAAATGGAGCATGCGCAGTACGTTCGGCGCGGAAACGTGCCTAATTTAAATGATACATGCCCCGTTTGAATTAGGCGGGCTTGCGCCGGACGGATTTACGCTACGCCGCCGCAAGTTTACAGGCAAGTGCTTGCCCATAAAACTTGCGGCAGTGTAACGTAAATGCAATACGTTATGCCGCCGGATTTCTACGTGAATCTGGCCCAAGGTGCCTTTGAATGCTCTGATCCAAAGCTCCTTGTTTACTTCAGGTCATTGCTGCCAAGGTAGGTTTGACAATTAATAATGCAAAGGGTTCACGTCTTTTCCTCCACCACTGTGGATGTTCAACCACAACCACTTTCAATCCGGACACTATCATCCCGTTTTCAGCACCGTTACATTTTGAGTGACAATTACTCAGGCATGCAACACTGTACCCAAATTAAGTTTTTAGCATTTTTTTGGCGACCAATAGAGCTTTCTTTTGGTGGCATTTAATGGGGTTTTTATTTTTTGCTATTTAAATAAAAAAAAAAAAATGTCTTCGATTTTGTTATTAATGTTGCAAATGAAGAAACTTTATAAAATTAGACCAAAATGTATTCAGCTACATTATTTTAGTAAAAATAACCCAAACGGTGTATTATTTAGTCTCTGTGAAATTCACGGGTCCAGATTCACAAGAATTGCGGCAGTGCAACGTATCGCATTTACGTTACAACGCCGCAAGTTTTACGGGCAATTGCTTGATTCACAAAGCACTTACCTGTAAACTTGCGGCGGCGTAGCGTAAATCCGTCCGGCGCAAGCCGCCTAATTCAAATGGGGTGTGTATCATTTCAATTAGGCGCGTTCCCGCGCCGAACGTACTGCGCATGCTCCGTTTTGAAATTTCCCGCCGTGCTTTGCGCGAAATGACGTCGCACCGACGTAATTTTTTGAACAGCGATGTGCGTTACGTCCTTTCCTATTCACGGCGTACTTCTTCTGAGAATCTGGCCCATAGTGTCTACAAACTATGACATATATATTTGAAAACTGATCAGCCCTGATGTACTGCTTGGCCATTTCAGACCCTAAAATGCCAGGACAGTACAAATACTCCCCAACATCACCCTTTTTTGGAAAGTGGACAGTCCATGGTATTTAGTAAGAAGCATGGTGAGTTTTTTAAAGATGTAATTTTTGTCACAGTTTTTTGGAAGATGAAGAAATTAAATAAAAATTTGTCACAAAGTTATAATTTTAACGAGCAGTATAGGGTTACCACATGTGAGACTTGCACAGCCTAGGTGCACCTTCAGGTGTTCAAGGGTCATACAATATTGCTTTAATTACCACAAATAATTTCTTGACTACCCATTACATTTTTGGAGGCCATGGAGCACAAGGACAGTGGAAACACCAAATAAATTACCCCATTTTGGAAAGCAAACACTCCAAGGTATTTTCGGAAAGACATAATGAGTCTTTTGTGGGTATTTTAATAATGTAATATATTGAATGTGTGTGTTCAATAAAAGACATAAAAATTGTTTGCGTTTTATCAGCTTAAAAAGATTGTGTCTGTCTGTAGCTGGGACTTAGATGAGAACCAGATCACATTTTATGGCAAATTACTGCAGAAAGCCAATTACATGGGGTTCACATTTTTTTTTAACACAGTTACTGTAGCATGAAAAAGTAAGTCAACGGAATTTCTTCATCGGATATTCCGACCATGTGTATGCCCCATTGGACTTTTTCCGTCGGACATTCTGACAGAATTGGAAAGGGAACATGTTCTCTTTTTTTCCCCCCGACTGAAAAAATTTCTATTGGAAATTCAGTTCATCTGAATGGAACTCCAACGGAGAAAAAAACACGCATGCTCGGAAACAAGTCGACGCATGCTCGGAAGCACTGAACTTCGTTTTTCTAGGCTCGTCGTAGTGTTATATATCACTGCATTTTGGACGGCTGGAAGATTGGTGTGTCCGTGTGTATGCAAGACAGCTTGAGCGGAATTCCGTCGGAAAAAAACACATCAGAGTTTATTCCGACGGAAAAACCGAATGTGTGTACGAGGCACAAGTCCCCCACATATGTATGTTCTGTATACGCATTCACCATTTGCAAACTTTGACAACAATCGGTCTTACCTTTATTGCTACTGGGTATATTGTACCACCTATTTCAAAACTTCCTTTTTTAAACATCATAACTGAAGTGTTATTAATACAGGTTCCTGCACAAAAAAGAAAAAAAAATCTATTCACTTTTGTCTTTTGCATTAGAATGAAAAGAAGAAAAAAATACAGAAATGAATGCTTATTAAATAAACTATTAGTTGTTAAAGAGTCTGTCTACTCCAAGTTCCATCTGAGGACGCTAAGAGGGAACTTCCTATAAAGTTTCTTGGGCTCAATATAAGGTACCCCATTTGCCTACTTATTGGACTGTTTATCTCCCCATGTCCCCCCTGGTCAGCATTTATAGGGGGAGGAATAGGAGGAATAGCTTAAAGACTCTGCCTTACAAATATTTAGCGCTCAGTGCCTGGAACAGGGAGCGCCGCTCTTGTCCCCACTATCCTCATATTACTGAATTTAGCTGGTTTATACCACTGCCTATGTTCCACTCATCCTGTACAAATTGGTTTTCTCTACCTATTGTGCTCAGCATTTATAGAGACGGCATTAAGACTAAGGTAGAGGGAATAGATCTTCTTTTGAATAACCTTCACAGCAGAGATTAAGAGACTCGGAACGGAGCAGTGTATTTTTACACCTCTCACTCCCCTCCCCTTTCTATTCTTTTTGCTGGTCAGTGACTTGCTTTTGCATTTCCTTAAAGAATGGCAGCAGCTACAAAAAAGGGACAGTCGAATCAGGAGAGCGGTGGCCCGCAAATAACACGAGCCGCTAAAGACAAGGAAAAAGTTGCACAGGCAGCAGCAGCTGCAGCTAAATCGGAAACTGTCTTACACACTTCAGTAAAATCTCCCGGAAAATCAACCCAGCACTCACAAACACAGGTCAAACACCAAACAGGGGTGGCAACGGACAGGAAAAGTATTGGCCAGGGGACATCAGCTCCCAAAAGCAAAAAACACCCTGTGGTAGAGCCCCAAGGGGGGGCGGCATTGGAAAAAACCTCGACAGAAATTCCTTTGGCAGGCATAGCAGATGACCCCAGGCGGGAGGAAGAGCCAACACTGAAGGAGATATTAAATGCTATAAATGTATGTAAGGGGTCACTGAATAATTTAACTGAACAGATGAATGAAATAAAGGAAGAACTAGTGACAATGGGCCAGGAAGTGCAAAAGACAGTACAAAGGATAACATCAGCGGAAGAGAGAGTGAGTCAAGTTGAAGATGAGGTGTACTCTTTAAAACAACAGATGCAAGAATTAAAGGAACACAATGGATGGCAGGCATCTAAACTTGATGAAATTGAAAATAGGTTACGCAGAAATAATATCCGGGTGGTGGGTCTCCCGGAACGCAGTGAGGGTACTAACCCCATAGCGTTCTTTGAGAAATGGTTCGGAGACGTTTTTGGGGAAAATTCCTTCTCACCATTCTTTGCAATTGAAAGGGCCCACAGAGTCCCGTTCAGAACACATTTCAAGGATGCACACCCTCGGCCTTTACTTTTGAAGTTTCTTAATTTTACAGACAAGGTGTCAGTAATGCAAAAAGCAAGGGAGAAGGGGGACATTTTTTACAATGGATCAAGAATC
Source organism: Rana temporaria (assembly GCF_905171775.1). Taxonomy (NCBI): domain Eukaryota; kingdom Metazoa; phylum Chordata; class Amphibia; order Anura; family Ranidae; genus Rana; species Rana temporaria. The sequence goes on along the minus strand of NC_053489.1, from coordinate 438,091,641 downwards.
TCACTATTTCCGGACTTCTCCCCAGAACTCAGTAAACGTAGGGCGGAGTTTACACCTATCAAACGTAATCTTATAAAAAATTAAATTAAATATGCTCTATTGTACCCTGCACGTCTAAGAGTAATGACAGCAGAAGGTCCTCGACTCTTTGACTCTCCAGGAAAAGCAGCACAGTGGCTGGAAGAGAATAAAGCACAGTAGATTATGAACGGACGGATTGGATAACTTGGAAAAGACTGTACTAAGGGTTTGGGGGGGGGGTGGAGAAAGGGGAAAGAGAAAAGATAAATAATTTCTTTTGTTAAGAGTAAAATAGGGTATTAAAAGGTATAACTCAGGATATGGATAGATATGGACAGGAATTAAGGGGGTGGGGGGGAGGATGGGAGGGAATCTCCCTCTGTCCCTCCCCCCCTTTGTTTTCATTTCCCTCCCTTCTCTTTTTTTTTTTTCTCCTTTTCTCTTTTTGTGTTTATGTGTTTTTTTGGGGGGTGGGGGTCAGAGAAAGGACTATGTGAGATCACAGTAGATATGGATGGTAAGGGGAATGCAAGGGAAGGATGGGTGAGAGAGGTCACAAGTACAGCCCTAAGGGTAGGCCTAGCTAGGCAAGGGGGGGGGGGGTAGGGAGGGGGGGGGTGGGGCAAAGTTGTATCAGAACACGAGTATCACGTACCACTTATTAAGCACTAGGGAAGGAAAAGTACTTGATTGCACATTTTAAATGTTTTTCTTTTCTAGGTATATTCAAAATAGTATATACTCCTGTCTTTGCTTTCTTGCTCTTCAGTGGGGGGGTTTTTCCCTTTTTTTTTTTTTTTTTCTCTTTTTTTTTTCTCTGCTCGACTTGCTTTCTCTCCGGCTACAACGTCAAAATGCATCTATGGTTTTTCTCGCATAGCTTCTCTGATGGGTTGGGAAACTGAGGCTCCCATCGGGAAGCTTTACATTTGTGTAGACCCTATCAATGAAGCCGGGTATGAGACCTAAAATGATAAACATAGGTTCCTGGAATGTCCGGGGGATGGGGGACCCAGTGAAAAAAGCCGCAATTTTTACTACCTTGGAGGGGTATGGGGTGGAGGTGATATGCATTCAAGAGACTCATTTGACTAAAGAAACAAAGATAAAATTGGTCAATAAAAAAAAATATCAAAGCCAGTACCATTCTGTTCACTCCTCTTATTCTAGAGGAGTGAGCATAATGGTAAAAACAGGCGTATCATTTACATGTATAGAGTCAAGAATAGATGAACTGGGCCGCTATGTCTTTCTGCACTGTTTGATAGAGAATGTACCGTATGTTTTGGCCAATATTTATATACCTCCCCCTTTAAGATGGAGGTTCTATATAAGTTAACAGATTTTGTGGTAAACAAGATAAATATACCAATATTAGTGGTTGGAGATTTAAACAACGTACTAAATAGAACGATGGATAGGTTCCCACCGGGGACTCGGAGCCCGGGGCCAGGAGAAGGGCATTTAAGTCAATTTTTGGAAGAGGTCGGGTGGTGGGACATTTGGAGGGTGAAATATCCAGACCTGCGGCAGTATTCCTGTTTTTCAAGTACATACTCTACACTGTCAAGAATAGATATGGCCCTGGGGAACTGTGCAAGTTTACAAGCAGTTAGTAAAATATCCTATTATCCAAGAGGGGTATCCGATCACTCCCCTCTGGTGCTATCACTGAGTACAGGGAAAAAATGTCCTCCAAGCAATTGGAAAATCAGTCCCTTCTGGCTAGAAGTGATAGGGAAGCCAGAAGAAATTAGTATCAAATTAAGGGAATTCCTGGATTTCAACGCAGGGACGGCACCAGAGGGAGTGGTGTGGGATGCCCTAAAGGCGTTCCTTAGGGGTATATTGATCCAGCAGGTAGCTAAGATCAAGAGGAACTCTAGGGAATGGGAGGAGAAAATCAGGGGAGAGGTTCTAGAGGCAGAAAAGCAATATGTGGAAAATCCAACGCCGACTAAACAACGGCTATGGTTGGAGAAGCAACAGGAATATAAGTTGGTGATCAATAAGAAAGTGGAAAATAAGCGCCTATTTCAGGAGCAGAGCGCTTTCTCGGAGGGGGAGAGTGTGGGTCATACTTTGGCTCTCCTAGCGAAAACGAATATGGCACCTTCTAGTGTTCCTGCAGTTAGGACGTTAGGAGGTGGCATATCATCCATAACATCTGAAATAGTGGACACATTTGCAGTATATTATAAAGATCTATATAGGTCAAAAAAGGGGGAAGTCAAAGTACAAATGGAAGAATTCTTTAGAGAAATAGGCATCCCAGTTCTATCAGAGGAGGACAGGAATGCTATGGAATCTCCAATTACATTAGTGGAACTACAGCAGGCAGTTAAAGCACTTTCCAATCAAAAGTCCCCAGGGCCAGATGGCCTGCCAGCGAAGATCTACAAGCAATACGGTGAGGTGCTGCTCCCGGAACTACTAAAAACACTAAACTGGGCAATAGAAGGAGGAAGGTTACCTCCCTCAATGCTAGAAGCAATTATTATAGTGCTCCAAAAGGAAGGGAAGGATCAACTAGACACATCATCTTATAGACCGATATCTTTGCTTTGCTCAGATGTGAAAATCTTAGCTAAGGTATTGGCAATGAGAATAAATAAATATATTCAGAAATTAATACACCCAGATCAATCTGGATTTATTCCAAATCGGTCCACGAGCATAAATATAAGAAGGCTGTATTTAAACCTACAGACCCCGGCAGAGAATACGGGAGATAGATCTATCCTAGCATTGGACGCCACAAAGGCGTTTGATAGTTTGGAGTGGGACTATCTCTGGTATGCTCTGGAGAAGTTTGGGTTTGGCCCATCTTTTATTAAATGGATAAAGCTATTATACAATTCCCCAAGGGCCAAAATAAAAATAAACAATGAAGTTTCACAGTCGTTTGAATTGGAAAGGGGAACGAGACAGGGATGTCCATTGTCCCCCCTCCTTTTCGCCCTGGCAATTGAGCCCCTGGCGACTGCAATTATACAGGGGTTCCAGAGAGGCGTAGAGGAGGAGAAAGTCGCGCTTTACGCGGACGATATCCTCCTTTTCCTGGGCAACTCTACAACCTCCCTCAAAACTGCAGTTCAAACAGTAGAAGCGTTCGGACGATTTTCGGGCCTGGTAATAAATTGGGAAAAATCAACACTCTTACCTGTGGACCCGGTAAGCAATATTGATGGGATAGGAATCCCTCAATTAAAAATCAGGGAGAAGATGGAGTACTTGGGAATTGTGGTAACACGTAACCCAGAACAATTTATAAACAACAATCTAGCACCACTTCTGGTCAAGTTTAAACGTAAAGCGGAAATATGGGGACATTTGCCATTGTCGGTTGCTGGTCGTAGCAATCTCAATAAAAATGATCTGGTTGCCACAGTTGCTTTATATACTTCACAACTCCCCAGTATGGATTGACAATCAATGGTTTAAGAAGATAGAGACCCTCTTTAGGACTTTAATTTGGAAAAAGGGAAAAGCAAGGATCAGTCTCCGAACGCTGCAACTACCAACAAATAGGGGAGGGTTAGCGGTTCCGCACCCCCACAGTTATTATTTGGCGGCACAGTTGCAGCATTTGGGGGGCTGTGGTACAGAGGGGGGAGAAAATGCAAGCGGGAAAATGATGCTAAGAGGGTCCCCACATAGTTCTGTAATAGAGGCCTTAGAGGCCAACTCGTTCGTGGTAAAAAGCCCAACAGTAAAAATGATGGTAAGAGTGTGGCAAGCAGGAAAAGTAGCTTTGGGCTATCAAGGATTAACAGAATACTCTCCATTATGGGAAAATAAGAATTTAAAAGACATTTTGGTCATGGGGAAACTAAAAGAATGGGATAAACGTGGGATAACCAAAGTGGCACAATTGTATACAGGTTGCACATTAAAACCCTTCTCAGAGTTAAGTAGGGAATATGGTATCCCAAATTCCATGTTCTTTACCTACTTGCAGGTTAGACATGCACTACAAGCCCAATTCAAGTTACAGCCGGTAAGATGGCAAAAGCTAACGCATTTTCAAAAACTAATCAAGACAGGGGTCCTGAAGGGTCTTATCTCAGATCTGTACGAACGAATCAGGGATCAGTTGGTAGGAAACGATAGGCTTTGCAGGAACAAACAAAGGTGGGAAGAGGATATTGGCCCAATAACGAATGAGCAATGGGACATGATATTGGAATTAGGGACAGTGGTTTCACTAGCCTCGTCACAACGGGTCTCCCATCTATTCCTTCTCCACAGGGTTTATTATACCCCCAAGAAACTATTTAGATTCGGATGGAAGTCAGATGATAAATGTCCCAGATGTCAAAACACAGGGGACCTCATCCACATGATGTGGAAATGCCCAAAATTGCATAGATATTGGGTTAAGATTCTGGACATTATAAATGCAACTTTTGGAATTACTCTGGAACTTTAAGCCAGGGTTTGCCTATTAGGATGCATTGAGGAGAGAATGGGGCAGAGGGATGTATTAGTAGCAGTCATAAGAAGTCTGTTCCAGGCGAGGAAACTAATAGCACTAAAATGGCAAGCACAAAACCCACCTACAGTAGCAGAATGGCTCAATGCAATGAACAGCACAATAGGGAAAGAGAGGGGAACATGGATTAGACGTGGCAACCTTAAAAAATTTAATGCAATATGGGAGCACTGGTTAGTGAAAATAGGCCGCTCACTCTAAGTATAGACTAGTAAAGAATAATTTAATTTAAGGACAAGAACAGGATTTAAAACGTGGATGCACTTTAAAAGTAAGATAGGGAGGGAGGGGGAGGGTTGGTAAGGATGGAGATTTTTTGTGTTTGTTATAGATCTTTTTGTATGCACATAAAATGCACTGTGTGTAAAATATGAATTTATATTTACTGTCATGTATATGGTTGGAAAACAATAAAAAAAAGTACTGGATTAAAAAAAAAAAAAGAGTCTGTCTACTCAAAATAATGCGCTGTCATACTTCACCATGTAGTTACATAGGTTTATGAAACAAATTCCCACTGTAGTAGGGAAATCTTCCCAAGAGGATGTGGACAGCAGAAAAAAAAAGACAGACAGGGGTTTAACTATTCTAGAATTCATCAAAAAAATAAATAAATAAAAGTTTTGGCTTTACATACTTTAAGTCTACTTAATCTACCCTGAGGATATAATCAATCATGACAGTGTTGGACTGCTAGAACACACATAATTAAACTATATCTACATAAGCACACAAGGTTTAATGGTTAAACACCATGCTTCCTGGGAGATTTTTCCACACTTTACTTGAAGCCCAATTCAAGGAAACCTAAAAATCCTCCCTTACAGTAGGGCTGCACATGCACTGCAAGGGTTACCCTGCTTATTTAGTCTATTGGACAGTAAAAGCAGTTTTACTAATCCAATCCTCTGCTTCCTTGGCAGACAGCGCTCTCCTGTGTTCTGGTATTGGATTGTCCTTTAGCATGCTTACATCCATTGCAGGGCTGTGGTCAGGCCCGGATTTCCCACAAGACCACTAAGGCCAGGCCTCGGGGCGGCAGGGCACCATAGGGAGGCAGCGGCATGGAGTCCCCTGATGGCCCGAACATACAGTTAAGGGCAGTAAGAACTAAATGTAGTGTGTGGGGAATCCGCTCGCTCGTTAACAAGTGATTGCGGCACCAAAATCACTTGTAAATGTGTGCTGCCATCTGTCCTCCCCTCTCTCCCCCCCCCCCCCACATACCTCTCTCTGCTGGCTCTGCCTTCGGGACTCCGTCCACCCCTCCCCCGGCCGCCGAGTCTGTCTCCCGTCCCTGCCGCTGCTGTACACAGTGAGAGGGGTGAGCTGTGCTCTTCCCATCTCAGCTGTGACAGGAGTTCTAGCACAGTGCTAGGACTCCTGTTTTGGAGGTGACAGGGTCAATAAAGAGAACCGGTCACCTCCAATTGCTATCACACAGGGAATTGTTTTCTCCTGTGTGATAGCAATAAAGTTAAGTGAAAAAAAAATGATAAAAAATAAGAATTAATAATTAAATTATTACAATAAAAAAAGTAGTTAAAAAGTAAATAAGAAAAATATCTAAAAATAAAAAAAGTAAACAACAAGCTACAAATGAAAAAAAAAAAAAGTGATAAAAAAAGTAAAAAAAATATATATATATTTGAACTAACCGTGCCACCCCTGCCACCCGGTTGCCATTCTCAATTGATTTGGGGGGGGTGGTTCGTTGGCGGGGAGGGGGTGCATTGTGGAACCTGGCCTTGGGGCAGCAGGGAAAGCAAATCCGGCCCTGGCTGTGGTCACAGCATGGAGGGGGGGTAGAGGCTGCAGGAATAGTCTAGCAGTGCAGAGGCGCCAGCAGGAGAGGAAGATCAGCTTTAACCATATTGGTGTATTAGCAGAAAAGTAGGCGCAATAACCTAAAACCTTGATGCACCAGAGCTTTGCAAGACCTGTAAAAGTGCAGCTCTTTTGTGCTAGAATTTGTGTCCAGAGTAGCCAGAAGTGCACTAAATGTATATAAATTGAGCTCTCAATATGACCTCTGAGAAGCTGAATGCTTGCACATTACCTCTGTTACCTTCTGAAGCACACAGCATCTCTCTAATATGCAAATACCGGCTTTCACTAGGAAGTCAAAATGCATTTTAGTGTATGGACAGCTTTAGTCTTAAGGTCCAGAATGATCTTACAACAAACGTAAAATTCACCCTTCTGCAATATCCAGGACGAAATCAATAAATCAGCACTCAGGAAAAAGAAATCTCGCGCCAAATGAATTACACTAAATTATATACTTGATGAATCAAGTGACTAACTGAGTGAAGCTGCTCCCAAATAAAATCAGGTGACTGACTTGCATATATTGTATAGTGAGGTGAGGGGCGCTATATCAAAATAGTGGATGCGTGTCACAATGTGCGTTTGAGTAGTACACAGTGTAACTGTGTACCCAAATCTATGTGAAAAACCAAACAGATTATAGTCTAAACTCTATAAGTACAATAGTGCCAAATGCTGTGGAAAATAAATAAAAAAAAAAAAAAAAAAAATTTAAAAGAATGTCCAGCAAACAAATAGTTAAGTGCAAAATGGATCCAGTGTTGTATCAAATCCAGGTGCAAAATGCAAATAATCCAATCCCAAATCGCAGGGAAAAGTGCAAATGCTAAAGTGCTTGTGAATCTTCAAAATAGCCAAAGTGCGAGAAAGAAGTGATCCGCCTTCACCTATAGGTCACCAGAATAATAATGGATGGCTCCTTACCACACGGTGTTGACCAGATTACTTAAAATATGGTCGATCAGGCTTGTTTTAAATGAGGATCAGCAGGGTCTCATTGGATTCCAATGTCAGCGATTGCAGCAAATGGTGTACCAAGAAAGGAGAAGAGATACCACCATAGTGTAAAACCATTTAATATACAAAAGTTAAAATTACAATGCCAAATGGCCTCTTACTGTTGCTGGTGCCCGTTCCCGGCACTGAGGCTGTAGGTGGTGGGGATAGTAAGACAAGATAAGAGATGGCCGCGTCCTGGTCCACTAGCGTGCGTTCCACCGCTAGTTGTCCATCAACCAGTGAGACCGGAAGTGCGTGGCTATGCGTGTGCGTCCTGAAGACGGTTTAACTGAAACGTGACGTCGAGGCGGTATCCGAGCGCACACGCATAGCCACGCACTTCCGGTCTCACTGGTTGATGGACAACTAGCGGTGGAACGCACGCTAGTGGACCAGGACGCGGCCATCTCTTATCTTGTCTTACTATCCCCACCACCTACAGCCTCAGTGCCGGGAACGGGCACCAGCAACAGTAAGAGGCCATTTGGCATTGTAATTTTAACTTTTGTATATTAAATGGTTTTACACTATGGTGGTATCTCTTCTCCTTTCTTGGTACACCATTTGCTGCAATCGCTGACATTGGAACCCAATGAGACCCTGCTGATCCTCATTTAAAACAAGCCTGATCGACCATATTTTAAGTAATCTGGTCAACACCGTGTGGTAAGGAGCCATCCATTATTATTCTGGTGACCTATAGGTGAAGGCGGATCACTTCTTTCTCGCACTTTGGCTATTGTGAAGATTCACAAGCACTTTAGCATTTGCACTTTTCCCTGCGATTTGGGATTGGATTATTTGCATTTTGCACCTGGATTTGATACAACACTGGATCCATTTTGCACTTAACTATTTGTTTGCTGGACATGCTTTTAATTTTTTTTTTTTTTTTTTTTTTTTTCCCACAGCATTTGGCACTATTGTACTTATAGAGTTTAGACTATAATCTGTTTGGTTTTTCACATAGATTTGGGTACACAGTTACACTGTGTACTACTCAAACGCACATTGTGACACGCATCCACTATTTTGATATAGCGCCCCTCACCTCACTATACAAAATAAATCAGCACTGACAGATTCAGCATTCTGGAAAAAATGATGGCACCTACCTTCAGGGAAGATGAGAATTGGTAGTTTTTCCTTATCCAATGCATGAGCTCGCAGCCTGTTTAAAGAACAATGAAGTGCAGTTAAAGTTCATGCAAACAATAGATTTCTCTTTTGGACTGTGAAAGCATTTTATTATATTATTATTATTATATTCAACAAAAAAAAAGAAAGATTGCTGTTAAAATGTTATGAGCTGATAAGTTAACAGACGGCATTGTTCCCCTATGATCTTCTTCAACACCACAAGGGGGGTTATTTACGAAAGGCAAATCCACTTTGCACTACAAGTGCAAACTACAAATGCAAAGTGCACTCGAAATTTTACTGAAAGTGCAGTCGCTGTAAATCTGGGGGGGGGGGGGGGGGCTGAAATGAGGGGAAACTCTGCTGATTTTATTATCCAATCATGTGCAAGCTAAAATTCTGTTTAATTTTCCTTGCACGTCCCCCTCAGATTTACAGCGACTGCACTTTCACCGCACCATTCAGTGTAGTTTGCACTTGTAGTGCAAAGTGGATTTGCCTTTAGTAAATAACCCCCAAGGCCTCTTCCTGTTATACAGAGATGACAGGGAGGTGTTACAGTATGTAGCCCTAATATAGTATTTTGCTGTTCTGTCCAAGGGTGACAAGGCTGCTTAGCAAGTTAAATGGCAGTATTACCAGGTTAAAATAAAGGAAACAATGTGTGAAAGAAAAATAATCCCATCTACGAAACAGGAAACAGGACTTGGCACCTGCCCACACTGCCAAAATTATCAATACCTGGTTTAATGATCATGGTATCACTGTGCTTTATTGGCCAGCAAACTTGTCTGACCTAAACCCCATAGAGAATCTGTGGGGTATCGTCAAGAGGAAGGTCAAAGCCAAAGAGAAGCCAAAGAGAAGAAACACTATAACAACTTTAGATTGTGATATAAGAAACATCGAAAGGTTTTTTTTTTTTTTTTTTTTTTTGTGCAGTACACACCTATCACATGTGCAAACGGTTCTCCCTCAGAACCTCTCTAAAAGTGACGTAGTTACAATTCAGGCGCAAGGATGACTACAAGAGGAAAAATAGTGAAAGGGGGGGCAATCCCAAAGGTACCCCGTTTAAGTCAAAGCCCAGGCCCAATGTGTAAATTTGTGACACATGGGACAAACGGGGATAACCAGCACATAGAAAAACCATCGACTGGCAGAGCAGGCCAAGCAGAAAGAGAAAAGAAAAAAGATAAGAAAAAAGGGCCAGCTTATACCTTGGCGGACTCAGAAACACTCGCAGAATCACTCCTAGAGAGCAGAACAGACCAAGACAGTGAAACAGATAAAGAAACAGATTTAGATCAGAGAAATAAGGGAGAAACGCAGGATATGACACTTTTGCCAACAAAAAGAGAAATGGAAGGAATGTTCGCTGCTTTAGAAAGATCTCTTAAAACGCAAATGGAAAAAATGGAGAGAAATATGGGGCATATATTGGAAAGAGTGGAAGAAGTGGAGAAAAAAGTTGACCACAATGTAACCTCACTTAAAAAGCTAGAAGATGAAATAATAGCATTAAAAATAAACCAACGAGAACAGGCATATAAATTAGAAGATCAAGAGAACAGAGACAGAAGAAAGAACATTAGAATACGCGGAGCTCCAGAAACGACACAGGTTGAGGACCTCCCAGAAATAATAAGAAAAATCTGTAACCCAATATTAGAGAGAGAAACAACTTCCCCGCTCAGAATAGAACGAGCACACAGGATAAGACGTCCTAGGGAGAGAGCACAGGACTACCCAAGGGACATTATTGTGCGTTTTGAAAGCTGGGAAGAGAAAAACCAGCTATGGAGAAAATTGAGAGGGAAGTCGCCGTTAGAATATGATCAACATAATATTCAAATTTATCAAGATTTGTCACAAGAGACGTTAAAACGAAGAAGAAGTTTAAAACCATTGTTAGGTGTCTTGCAGGAGCACGATATTCAGTATAATTGGGGATTCCCAGCGTGCCTAATAGGCAGGAAAAATGGTGTCTCGGCAAGACTGAGGTTTCTGGAGGAAACACCAGAATTCTGTCATAGTTTAGGCATCCCAACACCAAAAAATTATTAGTGTTGACCGGTAGAGGGAGGGGGGAATGGTGGGGGGGGTTGTAGGTGGGAGGGAGATGGGGAGGGTCAAGATAGTAAAATATCGGAGTGGGACCGGGGAGAGAGGAGACCCAGAGAGTGCTTCTTCACCAGTTCCCCAGTATAGGGGGATAGGAGACCGGGCTAAAACAGAACTCCACCTCAGCCTGAGGAGCAAAAGAGCGCCAGGAGCGCCAAACAGAAAAAGCTCTAAAAATGACCAGAAGGTCAGGGATCGAGCGGGGGGGGGGGGAGGGGAGGAGAAAGCCCCAATAGAAGAACAAGGGGGCAAGGTACAAATGGAAGGGAGGGGGGGGAGGGAGAAGGGAGGGGGGGGAGGAGATTGGGCGGGAAGGGAGAGGGGAAGATTAGAGAGGGGGGAAAGGGATTCAGATCTGTGTGTCATGCAGCAGGAAAGAACATATATACCCAAGGCAGAGGGAAAAAAAAAAAAAAAAAATATGACAAACATAAAATTCTTAACATATAATGTAAGAGGTCTCAGTTGCCCCGAAAAAAGGCATATGGTACTAAGAGAAGTTGAAAGGTATTCCGCTGAAATAGTTTTCCTGCAAGAGACACACATAACGCTGGACTCTAATGTCAGATTGTATTCTCGGGCAGTTCCTAGTTGGTACTACGGGGACTCCCCAAAGAAGAGAGCAAAAGGGGTCGCCATAGGAATAGGGAAGAATATCTCCTTTACAGTAGAAGATAGGAAAGTAGACCCGGAAGGTCGTTATTTGTTCCTAAAAGGAGTACTCCAAGGGAAAAAATACACGTTGGCAAATATTTACTGCCCAAACAGCCAACCACATAAATATCTGAGGGGGATTTTGAATGCCTTAATGGACTTTAAATTAGGACATGTAATACTAGCAGGAGATTTCAATCTCTCAATGGACTATCAACTAGATAGTACATCCGGGGCTCAGAGGCGAAATATTAAACAGCTTAGAATATTGAAAAAAAAAATGCATAGCTACTGTTTAATAGATCCCTGGAGGATTACATATCCAAATAAAAGAGACTATACTTACTATTCCTCCGTGCACGGAACATACTCAAGACTGGATTATATATTGGTAGACCATGAGTTATTGGAAGAGGTAGTTAAAACTTCGATAGGGGTATCTACAGTCTCAGATCACGCTCCTGTAATAGCGGAAATTAGATTCAAAGAAATAGAGCAAAGAAAAGGATCATGGAACTTGAATGAAGAACTTATAGAGGATATAGAGGTAAACAACATAGTGAGAACGGAATTGGATCAATATTTCACCCTTAATAACACACCTGAAGTAAGGGTAGCTACCGTTTGGGAGGCCCATAAGGCATACATCAGAGGGAAATTAATCTCAATAGGAGCAGGGAAAAAAAAGATAAGGAAACTAAACATGAAAAAATTAACAACTGAGCTATTTGAACTGGAGCAAATGCATAAAGAACGAGGAGAAAATGAAATATATCATGAAATTATTGTAAAGAGGACCCAGCTTAGAGATCTGATGAAGGTCGAAACAAGAGACATATTTAAAAATGTTAGAAAGGAGAGGTATAAATGGGGGAACAAACCAGGGAAACATTTAGCCAAAATATCCAGGGAAAAAAAAAAAAAAAACTACATCGAAAAAATAAAGAATCAAGACGGCCTTATGAAATATAAGACGTCTGAAATAGCGGAATCCTTTCGGACTTTTTATAGTTCATTATATTCGATAAGAACCAAGGAAACACAAGAGCAGGAAAAGATGAGAAAAAGGAAAATCAGGGAATACTTAGAAGAAGCGAAATTACCTAAAATTTCTCAAAACGACATTGAATCCCTAGAGGCCCCAATAACTCAAGAAGAGGTACATAGAGCCTTCAGGGAAACCCCGTGCGGGAAAAGTCCAGGCCCCGATGGCTTGCCGATCAAATATTATAAAACATTTAGCGAACTCCTGGTCCCAGAGATGTGTAACTATTTCAACAAAATAGGAGAGGAAGAAGAAATAAGAAAAGAATCTCTTTTGGCAAATATTTCTATTATCCCTAAAACGGGAAAAGATGGAACGTTGTGTTCCTCCTATCGTCCAATAGCACTGTTAAACGCAGATCTGAAAGTATACGCGAAAATATTAGCAACCAGGATAAAAGGTTTAATGCCGCAATTAATAAACTCGGATCAGGCGGGCTTTGTAGCAGGCAGAGAAGGAAGAGACAATAGTATAAGGACCCTGTTACTGTTACAACAAGACCCAAAAAAGAAGCCCCCAGTCGTACTCATGTCTTTAGATGCCGAAAAAGCATTTGACAGAGTCGACTGGGGGTTTATGATGGAAACTTTACAAAAAATAGGCCTGGGCCCAAGGTTCATGAAATGGGTAAAGAACCTGTACAGCCACCCGACGGCAAGGGTGAAGGTCAATGGGAGTATGTCATCTGTGTTCAACATGGAAAACGGAACCAGACAGGGGTGCCCGCTCTCACCTCTCCTATATGTAATAGCCTTGGAACCGTTGTTAGCAAAAATCCGGGAAAATCCGGGGATAGGAGGGGTGAGAGTGGGAGATGAAGAACACAAGGTGGCGGCGTATGCGGATGACATACTTCTATATCTGACCAAACCTAGAGTATCTCTCCCTAATGTTATAAAGGAAATAAAAAGATATGGAGAACTTTCAAATTTTAAAATAAACCCGATAAAAACGGTAATCTTGAATCTGGGGATAGAAAAAAAAGAAGCAGAAGAACTACAGAAAGAGTTTCCATTTACATGGGAAAAAGAAGCTATAACGTACTTGGGTATAAAAATTACATCTAAAGTGGAAAAACTATACTCGGCCAACTTTGTCCCCTTAATTAATGACATTAACCAAGACCTGAAAAACCTAGCAAAAAAACATATTTCCTGGATAGGCAAGATAAATGCGTTTAAAATGATGATTCTACCAAAGATAACATACAAACTTCAAATGCTCCCAATAAAAATACCGCAAAGCTTCTTTAAAGTAATTAAAACAGTAATCTTGAAATATATTTGGGCAGGTAAAAAGGCTAGATTAAGCTATTCATTGTTGAGCATGAAAAAAAAAGGAGGGGGATTGGGGCTCCCCGATATAAAAAGATATTATTTTGCTGTAAACTTAGCCAGGCTGGTAGAATGGACAAACGCACATACACAAAAAAAATGGGCACGTATGGAAGAAATATTAAGTAGGACACAATTAAGTAGAAATGTATGGATACCACCGAAAATGAGGGAATTTAGCACGAACACACACAACATAACAAGGAACGTATTTAGGATATGGGACACAATATTGAGACGGGAAAAATGGGAGTATAACTCTCCATTAATCCCATTAGCAGGCACAAATTTTTTTCCACCAGGTAACGGAACACGTTTTGGAAAACACTTAGGGGAGAAAAAATTAAAAGATATTGTTACACGGGGAAAAATTAAACTTAGACAAGAGATAAAAATAGGGGAAGGGGAACAAAGCATGAGTGAATGGGAGTATATGCAGTTAAAACATTTTGTGAGCACACTACCACAACCAATTAGGGAAGACAAGACACTATATCCAATAGAAAAAATATGCAGCATGGACAAGCCCCTGACACACGGTATATCAAAGGTATACGGGATACTAACAGAACTTGAGGCCCAGGAAGCATTGCCCTTTTTAGAAAAATGGGAAAGCGACATTGGTAAAAAAATTGATAAAACACAAATGATAGGTGCAGTATATAACCATGCCGCGGACATTACCACCATAGAAGCAAATTATAAATGTATGGTGCGATGGCACATGACCCCATCAAGAATGAATAAGATCCACCCTAGAAATTCAGAGCTATGTTGGAGAAACTGTAAACAAAAAGGAACAACGCTACATATATGGTGGGACTGCCCGAGAATGCAGGAATATTGGAAAGAAATCTTGAAATATATCGCAGAAATAACAGGAGAGACGATTATATGTAGCCCGCTGACCTGTTTGTTTCACGGAACTGAAAAAACCAAAAAACAATATGGAACAACTCTGGTCCCAGGGTTGTTAAACGCAGCTAAGGCTCTGATCCCCAAAAATTGGTTACACCCAAAGAGGCCATCAATTAAAGAGTGGATAGAAAGGGTGGAATATATAGAAGAGATGGAGTATCTTGCCGGCAGAGAGTTAGGAGAAGAGGACAGAAACAGGATGGTTTGGGAAAAGTGGAAAGTGTTCAAATCCACAGAAAAGTTTGTCCAGGGAATGACAGAAGTAGAAAGATGAAAAACCACAAAGAAGATTGCATGGCACACAGATCCGGGGGGGGGAGGGGGAAGGAAAAGGGGGGGAGGAAAAGGGGGGGAATAATAACGATATGCTAATGTAGTCAGATTCGTCAAGCGGGAAAACACCAACCTAACAGTTTAAAAATGTTAAATCCGTAATATTAAGAAAAAAAAAAAAAAAAAAAAAAAAAAAAAAAAAACAAACCCACGAATGATGCGAAGCCGCAAGAGAGATGCTAAGGGCGGGCGAACCGTGAGCTAGCCTCTCGGCTATATGTGAGCAGAGTCTGACGTGAAAAAAAAAAAAAAAATAAAAAAAAAAAATAAAAAAAAAAAAAAAAAAAAAAAAGAGGAAGGTGAAACACCAGACCCAACAATACAGACGAGCTGAAGGCCGCTATCAAAGCAACCTTGGCTTCCATAACACCCAAGCATTGCCACAGGGTGATCACCTCCATGCCAAGCCGCATTGATGCAGCAATTAATGCAAAAGTAACCCTGACAAAGTAATGAGTGCATACTATACTGTACATGGACATACTTTTCAGTAAGCCAACATATCTGTATTAAAAATCCTTTTTTAATGGCCTTACACAATATTCAAATTTTCAGAGATGCTGAATTTTGGTGTTTCACTAGCTGTAAACCATAATCAACAAAATTAAAATAAAGAAATACTTGAAATATATCACTGTGTGTAATGCATCTATATAAAATATATGAGTTTCACTTTTTAAATTTAATTACTGAAAAAAAAATTTTGACGATATTCTAATTTTATGAGATGGACCTGTTTATACATTCACATCAGCCCCTGCCTTCAAGGAGCTTACAATCTAAGGTCCCCAACCCACATTCATACAAACACATACTAGGAACAATTTAGATAGGAGCCAATTAACCTACCAGCATGCTTGGAGGGTGGGAGGAAACAGAGTACCCCGAAGGGTAAACTTCAGGCAGGTCATGCCGTGGTTGGGATCCAAACCCAGGGCCGGCCTTTGCGGTGTGCGGGTTGTGCGGTCGCTCAGGGCGCCATAGCAACATGGGCGCCTGACGACCTGCACAGATTCCGATGGTCACAGTCAGATTCGGCGGCGCAGCGAGCGGGCGGCGCCGCGGCGCCCCCCCCCCAGATACACTGCAGGCATGGAGGGTGCAAGTCGCACCCGAGCGAGCCGTCGACACCCGGGACCCGGCAGCAATAATCCCCCTTCCCTTTGCAGCGCCGCGGGTCTGATGAGTCTCAGCTGCCTGTGACTGTCTGTCTCAGTCACAGGCAGCCCAGCACAGTGCACTGAGTGCAGCCGCCTCCCCCTTTTCCTGTGCTGTGTGTGTGCAGCACGTGGCTCAGGTGATCTATATTGATTGTGTGTGTGTGTGGGGGGGGGTTCTGCATTGTGGGGGGGTCTGTATTGTGTGGGGGGGGGTTCTGCATTGTGTGTGGTTCTGCATTGGGGGGGTTCTGCATTGTGGGGGGGGGGTCTGTATTGTGTGTGGTTCTGCATTGTGGGGGGGTCTGTATTGTGTGGGGGGGGGGGTTCTGCATTGTGGGGGGTCTGTATTGTGTGGGGGGGTTCTGCATTGTGGGGGGGTCTGTATTGTGTGTGGTTCTGCATTGTGGGGGGGTCTGTATTGTGTGTGTGGGGGGGGGGGTTCTGCATTGTGGGGGGGGGTCTGTATTGTGTGTGGGGGGGGGGTTATGTATTGTAGGGGGAAGGGGGTTCTGTATTGTGGGGGGTTCTGTACTGTGGGGGGGTCTGTATTGTGTGTGTGGGGGGTGGTTCTGTATTGTGTGTGGTTCTGCATTGTGGGGGGGTCTGTATTGTGTGTGTGTGTGGGGGGGGGTCTGCATTGTGGGGGGGTCTGTATTGTGTGTGGTTCTGCATTGTGGGGGGGTCTGTATTGTGTGTGTGGGGGGGGGGTTCTGCATTGTGGGGGGGTCTGTATTGTGTGTGGTTCTGCATTGTGGGGGGGTCTGTATTGTGTGTGGGGGGGGGTTATGTATTGTAGGGGGAAGGGGGTTCTGTATTGTGGGGGGTTCTGTACTGTGGGGGGGTCTGTATTGTGTGTGTGGGGGGTGGTTCTGTATTGTGTGTGGTTCTGCATTGTGGGGGGGTCTGTATTGTGTGTGTGTGTGTGTGGGGGGGTCTGCATTGTGGGGGGGTCTGTATTGTGTGTGGTTCTGCATTGTGGGGGGGTCTGTATTGTGTGTGTGGGGGGGGGGTTCTGCATTGTGGGGGGGTCTGTATTGTGTGTGGTTCTGCATTGTGGGGGGGTCTGTATTGTGTGTGGGGGGGTTATGTATTGTAGGGGGAAGGGGGTTCTGTATTGTGGGGGGTTCTGTACTGTGGGGGGGTCTGTATTGTGTGTGTGTGGGGGGGTTCTGTATTGTGTGTGGTTCTGCATTGTGGGGGGGTCTGTATTGTGTGTGTGTGGGGGGGGTTCTGCATTGTGGGGGGTCTGTATTGTGTGTGTGTGTGGGGGGGGGGGGTTCTGCATTGTGGGGGGGGGTCTGTATTGTGTGTGGTTCTGCATTGTGGGGGGGTCTGTATTGTGTGTGTGTGTGTGGGGGGGGGGTTCTGCATTGTGGGGGGGTCTGTATTGTGTGTGGTTCTGCATTGTGGGGGGGTCTGTATTGTGTGTGTGGGGGGGTTATGTATTGTAGGGGGGAGGGGGTTCTGTATTGTGGGGGGGTTCTGTACTGTGGGGGGTCTGTATTGTGTGTGTGGGGGGGTTCTGTATTGTGTGTGGTTCTGCATTGTGGGGGGGTCTGTATTGTGTGTGTGTGTGTGTGGGGGGGGGGGTTCTGCATTGTGGGGGGGTCTGTATTGTGTGTGGTTCTGCATTGTGGGGGGGTCTGTATTGTGGGGGGGTCTGTATTGTAGGGGGGGGTTCTGTATTGTGGGGGGGTTCTGTACTGTAGGGGGGAGGGGGTTATTTATTGTAGGGGGGAGGGGGTTCTGCATTGTGGGGGGGATCTGTATTGTTTGTGGGGGGGGTCTGTATTGTGTGTGTGTGTGGGGGGATCTGTATTGTGTGTGGGGGGGGATCTGTATTGTGTGTGGGGGGGGTCTGTATTGTAAGGGGGGTTTGCACTGTAGGGGGATGGGCCTGCACTGTAGGGGGAGACTGTAGGGAGGTCTGTGTGACATGCAGGGGGTCCAGAACGGTTAGGGGGGTGTCTGTGTAACATATAGGTGTCTAGAGCTGTGGGGGGCTGTGAATTGTAAAGTGATGCAGGGTGTTGTATAATGTAAAGGGGTCCAGAGGTGCAGTTGTGGAGAGGGGTACACAGTAGTGACAGAGATATTGAAGGATGCAGGGGGCACAGTGGGATTTTAAATTTTACCGGGGGGGGGGGGGCAGATATAGGATCCGTCCTGGGTGCCAAATGCTCTAGGTACAGCCAGGCCACAGGCGGATTCTGCAGGAATGACAGCGTGGCGGCTGTCCCTGCCTTGTTAGGAGTCGGAGATCACTGTCACTGGCAGTCTGTGGGTTACTCATTAAGATTGCCACCGCTCTGCAACAGTGCAGCGGCCATCTTTAAAACTGGACAAAGTACTGGCAGGCCACAGGCGTATTCTGCCGGAAAGACGGCGTGGGCGGCTGTCCTTGCTATGAGGAGCAGGAATGAGGAGCTCATGTGCCATGCGCACTGAGAAGACAAAGGAGGGCAAGAATCCACAGAAGCAGGCGGCGGATGTAAAAACTTTTTTCTGTAAGTAAATTCTTTTTTTATAAATGCAGTGTACTGCTTATTGTCTGTTGTTGTATTTTCTTATTTAAATAGGGTGTTTCTTAAAGGAACAGTAAATACAAAAGTTAAAAAATACTTTATTGTAATTATGTTTGATATTTGATAGTAAATTTACAGGTAGTGGTATTATACCATGTGATTTACTTTATATGTGGCGTTATTATACCATGTGATTTATTTTATATGTGGCGTTATTATACCATGTGATTTATTTTTTATGTGGCGTTATTATAGCGTGTGATTTATAGTATAGGCAGTGTTATTATAGCGTGTGATATACAGTATAGATGGCGTTATTATGTGAATAAAAGTTGTATTTTTATCATAGCTTGTAATCAGTTTTTTGGGAATGGAAGGCTTTAAATGGAGCCGGTATTGGAGAAAGGTGTGGACACTGAAAGGGCGTGGTTATGGAGGGGTGTGGTTACTGAGGGGCGTGGTCACTAGGGGGCGCTGTAAATCTTTCTCGCACAGGGCGCCTAAAGGCCTAAGGCCGGCCCTGTCCAAACCAATACCCCTAGTGCTGCTAGGCAGAAGTGTTAACCACTTGGCGACTGTGCTGCTCATGCCGATTTTTTTCAAATAAAGGTAATTTCACAAGAACAATATTGTAGCAGTGATGATTTGTCACATATGCAGTATCATTTTTATGATCTTCATCTCAGTCGCTGAGCAACTGACTTTTTGCAGCACCAAAGCTGGAAAAAGAATTACCATCTTCAGTAGCTAAACAGGTTTTTTAACCACTTGCTTACTGGGCACATATACCCCCTTCCTGACCAGAGCACTTTTTGCGATTCGGCACTGCGTCACTTTAACTGACAATTGCGCAGTCGTGCGATGTGGCTCCCAAACAAAATTGACGTCCTTTTTTTTCCCACAAATAGAGCTTTCTTTTGGTGGTATTTGATCACCTCTGCGGTTTTTATTTTTTGCGCTTTAAACAAAAATAGAGCTACAATTTTGAAAAAAAAAAAAATAATATATTTTTTACTTGTTGCTATAATAAATAGCTAAATTTTTTTTTTCTCAGTCTAGGCCGATACGTATTCTACATATTTTTGGTAAAAAAAATAAAAAAAAAAAAATCGCAATAAGCGACTGGTTTGCGCAAAAGTTATAGCGCCTACAAAATAGGAGACATAATAATTATTTTTTATTATTTTTTTTTTTACTAGTAATGGCGGCGATCTGCGATTTTTATTGGGACTGCGACATTATGGCGGACACATCGGACACTTTTGACTAATTTTTGGCACCATTCACATTTATACTGCGATCGGTGCTATAAAAATGCACCAATTACTGTATAAATGTGACTGGCATTGAAGGGGTTAACACTAGGGGTGAGGGAGGGGTTAAATGTGTACCCTGCCTAGTGTTACTAACTGTGGGGGAAGGGGACAGACTGGGGGAGGTGACCGATCTGTGTCCCTATGTACAAGGGACACAGATCGGTCTCCTCTCTCCCTGACAGGACGTGGATCTGTGTGTTTACACACACAGATCCACGTCCTTGTCTCTGTAACCGCCGATCGCGGGAGCCTGGAGGACATCGCGGCCGCCAGGCACGCGCATCGGCATCTCAGTGATGCGGCGGGCACGCGCGTGCGCCCCCCAGTGGCCAGGAGGAGCGGAGGCCGTAAAAAGACGGCGAGTCAGAGAATTACAACCACCCTGCGGCCGTATAAAGTCATATGGCCGTCGGGAAGTGGTTAATGCACATGCTGGTGATCATTGCACACCAGTTTAAAGACCAACTTCACTTTTAAGAACATATTATGTTACACCCAAATTTGGGGTGGGTGAAACATGGTGCCAAAGCAGACCTCCCTAAACCCAAAAGGTCCCCACTCTGACAGCATGTGGGGGTTCCTCTTTCCTAAAGCAGCTGTCAGAGTTGAAACTGGCAGAGATCTGGGAATGAACTACAAGTCCAAACCCCCACTGCAGCAGGTGGACTTGTAGTTCTCAAAAGGAACTCAAGAGCATTGATCACCACATTCTAACTCCATTGAAAGTCTGTAGCTTGGTATAGACATAGAACTTAAAGAGGAGTCTGCAGGAGCCTTGCATTGCAATCCACTGATCATGATCGCAATGTTTTGCAAGATCAATTGCAAATATAAAATGCCCCTTTTTTTTTTAAGCAAATATATGTGCATTTAAAATGTATTTATTTTTGCAAAAAGTGGAGCCATGTAGAATTGTACTGTGGTCAGCTAAAGATGCAGCTTTTTAGCTAGCTACAAATTGCCAGATAAAATAAAGCAGGGAGATGTGTAGCTGCAACTCTGTTACAAATTTGCTGGTGTTTGGGTGGTGGCACTAAATGTGCATCACCACAAATGGCAATTCGACAGCTAATAGGAGCTTGGTAAAATAGCAATTTGACAGCTAATATGAGCTTGGTACTGTCTGTGATCAATATCATTTGTTAAGAGCATATTTTTGGATAAGGAAATAGCACACACCGGTGTAAAATACATTTATATACCTTTTTGTCACTAGGTGGCGGTCACGCATCTCCGAACGTTCAAACCACACATGTGGACATGCTCTTGCCATAGCTCTTTGGATAACTCCCATAAGTCCTCCGTGAACCTGTCCAACCTGAACAACAAGACAGCATAAAAAAATAAAATCTAAAGAACTGAAATGGCAACAATATGCTTTTATTTTTTCTAAATTTAAAGCTATGCAGCAAGAACATAAAGACACAAAGGCAAACACACCAGAAACAAACATACTCATATTACATCTGGGAGCTAAAAAATACCAAGAGTATATAACAATAATTGAAATACATATAGGAAAAGCAGTATGTACATCACACAGCAAAACCCTACCGCAATAAAAATAAAAATCTATTTTACTAACCCCTTTCTACTAGCAGGAGCTGGCCGTTTCAATTTCCCCACTTAAAGAAAGTGCATCTAAGCTAGGGTGACCAGACATCCCCAGTTTCAGGGGACAGTCCCCTGATTGAGGACACTGTCTCCGGACCAAGTAAGTCCCTGGTTTTGTCCCCAGATTGGATTTAATAGGGGGCAGGGGCAATTTCAAAGACAATCAGTGCAGAATTAAAATAAAAAAATGGAATTCCACACCCCAGCTCCGCCGTGCCTACTAGCATAGGGGGGGGTTGTATTTTTCCCATTATCTGTGCCCCTTTCTGATGATCATGTGCTGGTCGGAGCGGAGGGAATATTTCTTCCGTTTCAGGCGCATGCCCATTCAGCTTCGCTCGCATGTTCTTCTGCCCTGGCTCAAATCCTGGCCAGCCACCGCCTATCTCATTGCCTTCCCTGACAGAGTGATCTTCCTCCCCTCCCCATCCAGTAGTAGTCGGGGCCCCGGAGAGTAAGACTTGAGAGGCTGTGAGGCAGGCGGCGAAGGGCAGAGAGTCGCTGATTGTTGCCATTACTAGTAAAGAAAAAATATGTCCCCGGATATCATTTTAAAAATCTGGTCACCTTAATCTAAGCCCAAATCCCAAAATGTAATATATTGCTGCTTACTAGTCCTTGGTGTAGTGGCTGCATTTATTTTCTTTCTTTAAGCTTCTTTCACTGAGTACTCCTGCGAATAACACACTTTCTATCTTACCTTGGCTATATCACTCTTTCCCTGTGTCTATGGGGGGAGCAATGGTTGTTACGCTAGGCTGCTTTCTTATTATGGACTACAAAACATGTTCCCATCTTTTCATCTCTACTGAGGGGGGGGGGGGCAGAGCAATTGGTAGTTTGCAGAAAATATCTAGGAGGCAAAAAAAAAAAAAAAGTACTGTTCTGTGTAGCACAGGACACTGCATTTCTGGGAAGAGTTGCAGGTATTTTCTGGAAAAACACAACAAAATAAAAAAAAACACACACACTAATACAGCCACCACAAGGACTGTAAACTGCAATATTAGATTTTATTTTTGTTTGAGTTTAAAGCCGGAGGCCACTAGGCAGGCTTTCGTATCATGTGATCACTGCGATTGGCTGCCATGCAATTCTTACTACAGAACTTTGTGCAGAGAGAAATCTTTTAAGAGAAAATATTATAAAAGAAAGGAGAAGTATTCAAAGATTAAAGCCCAAGTTTAGTTTATTTTTTTAGAAATCAGCAAAAAGGAACATAACTTACAGTTAGGACTCATTTACACTTGCTTCAAAATGTGGCATTGGACATGCTCCTTTAAAACAAACACTCTGAATGCTAATCATAGAACCAGTCACTAAATAAATGGTTACCTTACAGTCCTGTTAATACAGTGCAGTCACTGTAGATCTAAGGGGGACATGCAAGGAAAATAAAAAAAACAGCATTTTTGCTTGTACGTGATTGAATGCTAAAAACAGCAGAGCTTCCCCTCAGATCTACAGCGACTGCAGTCACAAGTGCACATGTAGTGCAGAGTGAATTTCCCTTTAGTAAATTAACCTCATTGTGTTTGCTTTGCTTCAAAAATTATATCACGTTGCCATCTTCTACGAAGCCTCCATAGAAGTCTTTGACAAAGTTCGCTTACAGTACCTGAAGCTTCCAAGAGGCTTTTATTCGGCTTTCGCTTTGCTTTGGAGGTCTTGCAGGTATGAGATATCCCAGGATGCACTGGGAAACCCATAAGCGAACCAGAAAGACGTCATTAGGAGTCACTTCAAGTTCATGTGTATATATTCTGGAAGTGCGTCTGCTGCAGAAGTCACATCTGGTGGGCAGCGTGAAGCAGTAGGAAGGTGAGCAGGGTCTGGACTGGAGCAACTAGCAGCCAGCAAACATGGGGGTTGATTTACTAAAACTGGAGAGCGCAAAACCTAGTGCAGCTCTGCATAGAAACCCATCAGCTTACAAGTTATTTTGTCAAAAGTTAACTGAACAAGCTGAAGTTAGAAGCCGATTGGCTACCATGCACAGCTGCACCTGGATTTTGCACACTCAAGTTTTAGGAAATAAACCCTATGGTGTGTAACATGGATACGCTATAGCGGAAGGTGAATGGGACTGGAGAGTGAGGACTGAGCAACAGAGGATCAGCAGAGCTGGGTGACCACATTTAGGGTGCAGAATGGAGCAATATAGCAAGAGGTGAGAGGAGAGCGGAGGATCAGAAAACCAGATGATCAGCAGAGCTGGGGATTACTACTGAGCAGGAGGGGGGGGGGGGGTCAGCAAATCTGGGGGTACTACTAAGAGAATCAGCTGAGCGCAAGGTTCTACTGAGTAGGGGATCTGCTGTATGGGAGTATTAAGAAGAGGCAGATCTGCTGTATGAGGGTGCCAAAAAGCTGAAGATCTGATAATGAGCTAGGGTTTTACTGGGACCTTTTAAAACAAATAGAAAATCAGCATACACAAGACATTTGCCAAGCTTCATTAAAGCACCAAAGAAGCATTGAAAACACATCAAAAAAGCATGCGTGTTAAAGTCGAAGCAAGTGTAAAATGAGCGCTTCCTGTGATGTATCCCTTGGGATTATTTTTCTTGTTTCAGTAGAATCTTCCTCTGTCCTACCCTCCCAACCCACCAATCTTCTGGTGTAACGGGGGTGAATACAACTAAAGGGCTGTCAGGAACTCATCAAGAGATCCCAACTATGCCTGCCCTTTCCTGACAGATCCGCCATTTATAGAAGCCATGCTACAGCCTCTACAAATGACAAAGGATCTATGAATGAAGGAAGGGGGGGATGATTGATGGATTTCCCCATCTATTTATAGATCCCAAGTCATTCATATAAGCTGTAGTAGGGCTTCTATGAATGGCAGATCAGGCAGGAAAGGGCAGGCATAGTCAAGTCCTGTTGACGAGAGCTCCTGACAGTTCTTTAGCTGTATTAAATGCCAGACAGACACCATTCATCTCCATATTGTGTATACACACACACACACACACACACACACATCGATTGATCTCCATATAAACATATAAAACACACTCCTATATACATATTCTCACAGTCTGGCTGTCCCAGGGCTCTACTTACCATAGCATAGCAACCATCATTAGCCAAGATAATTATATCAATTGGAGATGTGTGGTTGGCAACACAAATCCCTCCTTTTTTGGGCCTGTTTTCTCTAATAAAAAAATAAATAAAAAAAAAGATGTATAGCTTAGGTGTAGGCTACACAACATATGTGTCAACATATTAAACCAACAGTACTAAAATAAACCATATGTCGCAGCTACCAATATTCCATTACATGTGTAGACAGGTTATTGTTAAGTTTGTTATGTGAACTTTTGGCTGGTGTTGCAGGGATGAGACTCCCTTGTGAGGTGATATATACAGGAGAGAATTGTGATTAAGTCCAGGGCATGGAAACGCTGTGGTGAGGACTTGTTGCATTATGTGATTCACTTTGATGGCAGCATTACCCTTTAATGGGACTTATTGTGGGTTTTTACAAGGATGGACTTTAAGGCAGGCCATAGATTATGCGATTTTATTTCCTGCAGCCATGAGTTGAAGGAAAGCAAAATCACTAAATTTCCAGATCAGACCCTGTCAGGAAAACACAATGGTTACTGCTAGTGGCTATAGCCATATGGCTATAGTCATCGAAAGGCCCTGGTTGGGTACATAGCCACAAGCGTTGTTGACCTTCTGTGATAGAAGGTCCCATTGACCTGGTAAGCGGGTATTTTGTCTGGACACAGGTGGTGGTGCTCCAGATAAGATCTCACTTTTGGTGATGCATAGTGGCTATGTTACAGATGTACTGACAAGGATTCCACATTCTACAACTTTCACTTTTTTGGACTTTATTTCGATTGGATGATATACATTATATTGTTTGTACTATATGAGTGCATTTTATTACTCACTCAGCGCAACCCTGTAGATGTTTGGTTATTAAAAACTACCAGGGGGGGCGTGGCTTGGACATGGCCGAGTGAGGCAGCAGACTCCTGGAGCTCCTCACACACCGCAGCTCTATTAGCCCAATCCGGCGAATCCGCGGCTCTAATCCGGTCACCAACGGCATGAACCAGGGCCGGAGAGCCTCCTCCAGGACCAGGGCGAGTGCACAACCCGGGACCGGCTCCATTACAGCCTATTTCGGCGGCGGAGTGCAGCCACGTGCTGGGCCTTCCAAGATGGCGCCCGGGAAGAGCAAGGGGACGGATGCTGGAGTGAAGCCCGCGCCGAGGCCTCCCACATCACCGCAACACGGAGGGTCCCCTATTCAGACACCATCCCTGGTAAGAGATCCGACCCCCCCTATCTCCCCAGTCTCCTCGGCTTCTGCAGGCCAGGGCTCTGAGATCACAGACCTGTTTGGGGACAGAGACCTGCGGCAGCATCTCCTATCCCTCCCCACTAAGGAGGACTTGGACCGCTTTGTTACTAGGGTGGAGAGGGCCTTCAAGCAGGACATTGAGCAATTACAAGCTGACACTTCTCAGCTGGGCACAAGGTTGGAGGCTTTGGAGCAGATCGTGGAGGAGGCCTTGCCTACTATTTCCCAGCTAAGGGATAGGGGTGCAGCGCAGGACCGTCACATAGAAAACCTTATCTCCCAACTTGATGATTATGAAAACCGCAGCCGCAGGTCCAATATCCGCATAAGGGGACTTCCAGAGGCAACAGGGGCCAAGGATATTGTACCCACGCTGCAAGGCATATTCAAAGAGCTGCTAGGCCTCTCCCCTACTGAGACTGTGGAAATTGATAGAGCACACAGGGCCCTCAGACCCCCCTCGCAGGATGCTGAGAACCGGCGTGACATAATCTGCAAGCTTCACAGGTACACTGTCAAAGACCAAATAATGCAGCGGATGCGCAATCGCCCCTTTTTTGACTTTGATGGTGCCCGTTTGTTTTTCTATCAAGACCTGTCCCGCCGCACCCTGATGCAGCGCAGGGCTTTGGGCCCCCTCCTTGAATCCCTCCGTTCGGCTAACATCACCTACAGATGGGGGTTCCCCTTTGTTTTACAAGCTAGTAGAGATGGCAAATCCGCCATTTTGCGCAATAAAGATGACCTACCGCGCTTTGTCACAATTGCAGTTGGACTCTGTGGATTTCCCGGACTGGAGTATTACCTCTGACGTACCGACGGTGCCTGTGCCCCAACCTTGGCAGCAGGTTAGACGCTCCCGAGGCCGTAAACGATCAGCTTCGGCCGCTGTGATGCACGGTTTCTCGACAAGAGATTGAGGGACAGTGACTATGCTTCTCCTTTCCTTCTTGGTCTCCTCGCAGAGGACTTCCAGACGATATCAGAGAACTCAGAGGGGAACTTTGGCAACCCTACTCCCAGACGGGCCCGGGTTTCCTCAACAACATCTGCTTGAATTGTATACACGGCTGGTCCCCTGTTCTGGTGCCTTCTGCCTTGCATGGATGCCTTTTTCCCAGCACCTCGTTTTCCTTTTTTTTCTGGTTACTGTTTTGTTTATTCATTTTTTCACTGCTGTCCGGGTTCTGCCCGGGACCCGGAGACGCTCTGAGTTTAGTTGGTGACACTTCATCTCCGGACATGTTCTGCTAATACTTGTGTGGGGAGCGGGAACCACCTGACTTCCCATGTCCGATCACGTCTCCCAAGTAGGACTACCCGTTTCGGGTGTTAGCCCAGATTTGGGCACTTCGCCTCGCTCATGTGGTCCTCCCATGCTTGGAGGGCCCCCTGGGCTGGGTGAACAGTTTGGGGCTCCTCCTTTTATTGCCATCATGGCATTTGGGAGCCCGTCTTTTCTTAATGTTTTATGTGCTTTGTATTTCACTAATGTGTTTTTTTTTCTTTCTTTCTTCTTTTTCTCTGTTTTCTTTCTCTTCTTCTCTCCCCCTTCTAATTTCCTCCCCTATGCACCTCCTGAGGGTCTGGAGGGCGGACCAGCGCTCGCCAATTTCTACAGGATGGGGACTGACGCACGGACGATCTTCATTACCACTCCATGGCTACGATCAAGGTAGTGTCTTATAATGTGTGTGGGCTGTGCTCTCCCAACAAACGAAATAGACTCTGGTTAGAGCTTAAGAGATTAGGGGCCCAGGTACTTTTTCTGCAGGAGACCCACTTCACTGCTTCCTCACTCCCAAAACTGCCTACTCACCTATTCCCACAGTGGTACCTTATTTATTTATTTATAAAAATGCTTATTGGGAGCGCAGTCATTACCCAAAAGGCCTCGATGCGCTCATAGAACCGACATATACAAATACAAACAGTCTCTTATTACTGTACGATAATTATATAAAAACACATACTAACCATTTAAAAACTGAAGTACTAATATCTTACCCTAATTAGGACCATACACTTGAGAAAATAAAAAAGTTTTTAAAAACTTCCTAAATTTTAATAAAACCTTAGTAATTCCCCTACACCTAAATCTCGGGGTACGGCGATAGCCGTCCATAGGAATTGCCGTTCCAGCCTGTGGACCACAGAGTTGACCCACAGGGGCGCTTCGTGTTTCTGAAAGGTACTATAATGGGCCAGAAATACACCTTTGCAACCCTGTATGCCCCTAACTCACAACAACTCACGTTCCTGGATAAGACCCTTGCCCTGCTAGCCGAGTTCCGGGAGGGCAGATTGATATTGGGAGGGGATTTCAATGTCAGCCCTGATCCCTTATTGGATACTTCTGTCAGCAAGTCTACCCATTCTCACGCTTTTTTAAAACACTTTAGGAGGACCCTTCAGGGCTATACACTGGTTGACTGCTGGAGAGCCCTTCATGCCACTGAAAGGGACTACAGTTACTTCTCCAGTGTACATAAAGTATACACTAGAATTGATCTGATGCTAGTGGATCAGGGTTCCCTTGACTTACTGTTAGGGGCGACTATCGACCAGATTACTATTTCTGACCATGCCCCGGTGACACTCACTCTATCGCTATCGCAGGCGCTGGCCAAGGCCAGGACTTGGAAGCTGAATGAAAATCTGCTTGACGACATAGGGGTGGTGGCGGGAGTACAGGAGACTTTAGAGAATTATTTTGCTGAGAACGCCAATGGTGAGGTTAGCGACGGTATCCTTTGGGAAGGTCATGAAGCGGTGGTCCGTGGCACCTTTATCGCCATGGGAGCCAAGCTCAATAGGGAGAGGCAGGCAGACTTCCAGAGGGTGCTACAGGCATTGCGGCAAGCCGAACTCAGCCATAAACGGACATCGGCTCCATCTGAGCTCTGTCGTCTGAACGAACTCAGACAGCTCTTCGCTAAATTGTTAGACCGCTAAATCACCCGTAAATTGCGTTATTTGGCTCATGCGTACTACGAGCATGGTAATAAATGCGGACGGATGCTGGCGCGTGCGCTTCGGAAAAAGAGACTGGTGGCTCATGTTCATAAGCTCCACTCCCCTAGGGGCGACCCGGCTATACATACCTCGAAGATTGCTTCGTTGTTCCGTGATTATTACGAAACGTTGTACAACTTGGAGGCTGCTTCCTCCCCTGCTGAGGTGGCCGTCAAACAAAATAAAATCGCGTCGTACCTTTCTGCGGTCGGGCTCCCCGCCCTGTCCCCGGAACAGGCGATGGGTCTGGAACACCCCATTTCCTCGGCTGAACTTTTGGCAACTGTCTCTACCCTCTGGAAAGAGCCCGGGCCCAGACAGCTTTACTAAGGCGTATTATCTAAAGTTCTTTGACAAATTGCAGGCCCCCCTATGTACTCTCTTTAACTCCCTAGCGACCAGTGGACAGCTCCCTCGGGAGACCTCATTGGCGCACATTACGGTGCTTCCGAAAGACGGCAAGGACCCGGCCCAACCACAGAGCTATCGCCCAATTTCACTCCTAAACACGGACCTAAAAATGTTTTCGAAAATTTTGGCAAACCGCCTGAAACCTCTCCTCCCTGACTTAGTTCACGCCGATCAGACCGGTTTCATATTGGGACGGGAAGCCAGAGACAACTCGAACAGGGCTATACAGCTTATTCATTGGGCACGAACACGCGATCGGATGCCTCCTTACTTGATTCTGTCTACAGACGCGGAAAAGGCATCCGATCGCGTGGATTGGCGATTTCTTAGTGCGGTCCTTGAAAAGTCGGGTCTGGGCCCACATATGTTGCGATGGATCTCAACGCTCTACGTGGCCCCCACAGCTCAGGTTAAGGTGAATGGTGGCCTTTCGGCGGGATTCTCTATCCGGAATGGCACGAGGCAGGGGTGTCCACTCTCGCCCCTGTTGTTTGCTTTGGTCCTGGAACCATTGCTGCAAAGGGTCAGATCAAACCAAAACATTAGAGGAGTGCGTGTAGGCTCCCTGGAACACAAGCTCTCTGCCTATGCAGATGATGTTTTGTTCCATGTAGTTGAGCCCCTTGTCTCGTTGCCAGTCTTGATGGATGAACTGAGGGAGTATGGAGACGTGTCCAACTTCCGGATAAATTACACAAAGTCCGAGATACTACCAGTCACCGTCCCTCCGGCCCTAGCGTCCTCTCTGAGGAACTCCTTCCCCTTCACGTGGTCCACCTCCTCAATGACATATTTAGGGGTCCAGCTCACGAACTGTCCAGACTCTCTATACTCCCAGAATTATGCTCCCCTCCTGGAAAAGACCTCTCGGGATTTGCAGACTTGGGACAAGACAATGTTCACCTGGGTGGGACGAACGAATATTTTGAAGATGACGGTTTTGCCCCGTATCCTGTTCCTTCTACAGATGATACCTATACACCTACCGAAACGTTTTTTTGCGGACTTACGTAGTCTTTTTATTAAGTTTGTATGGGGGGGGCAGGAGACCTAGACTGGCGATGGCAATCCTACAGAGGTCAAAACTGAGGGGGGGCTTGGGAATACCGAATATTCACCGGTACTATCAGGCTATTGCGCTACAACGCATCCTGAATTGGAAGTTTCATACATCCCTTAAGTTATGGGTCCCCCTGGAGAAGACTATGGCGGGGCGGGACTTGGCTTACGCTCCCTGGGTTCCAGCGGACAACAGGGGGCTCTCTGACTGGGTCTCCCCACTGACAACTCACTCCTTAGCTATGTGGGATAGAGCGAATGGCTGCCTAGCACTGGCGCCGAGGACTTCTCCTCTGGCGCCTGTCTGTGGCTACCCGTGGTTCTCCCCTGGATAGCTGAGAACTTCCCTTGGAACATGGACTGAGGATGGAGTTGTTAGCCTCGCAAGATTTGTGAACAATGGAGTCCTGACGCCCCTGACTACCTTACGCGCTCGATACGGTAGCTTCCCCTTTGACTTTTGGAGACACCGTCAGTTAGAAACATTTATCACTAAGTGCCATAGGTTAGCGCGGATTAGAACCAATCTGACGGAGTATGAGCGTCTATGGGCGTCTGAAGACCCAGTGCCCCACTTGATCTCTGCTCTATACGGACTGCTGGAGGATGCGTCGCCCAACCCTCGGCCTTATTTTATTAGGGAGTGGGAGAGGGATTTGCAGTCAGACTTCACTGATGAACAACTCTACCACATGTACCGCTTAACTCACAAGAGCTCTGTGGACGCCAAAACCCAGGAAAACAACTATAAGTTGATGACACGATGGTATAGGGTGCCGACCACTTTGGCTGGAATTTTCCCTTCTGTCTCTGATAGATGCTGGAGGGGGTGTGGGCAGAGGGGCACGTTCCTCCATATTTGGTGGGAGTGCCCGGTGCTCAGACCGTTTTGGGATATGGTTAACAAACACATATCTGAGGGCCTGGGTGTTGTCCTTCCGGCCCATCCTAAGCATTTCCTGCTCCATGTCCCCTCCATTCCTCTGTCACAGTACAAACGTAGTGCTCTACCCCACCTCCTCAATGCAGCGAAGCGGCTTATTCCGATTCACTGGAAAAGCTCATACATTCCGAGTGAACAAGACTGGTTGGGGAAGGTGAGGGAGATCATGGAAGCGGAGAGTTGGCTGGCAACATGTAGGGACACTCTGGAAAAATTCGAGCTTACATGGGCAGAGTGGAAAGCCCACGTACATGACACGGCCTTACTTTCCTCCAGTTTGGATGAGGCACTACTTGCTCTCGCAGATCCCGCCTTCGGTGAACTCGTCCGGGCGCAACGTCAGTCGGTTCCCTGCGACCCCACCTAGATGTGGGTCCTCTCCATCGGCTGCTTCGGTGAGTGCTGGTCCATACGCCTTCTCATCCTTCCTCTTACCTACTTTTCATGTCTCCTCTCTTGGATCCTACTCTAACTTAATATTTTTTTTTTTTTCCTCTTCCTCTTTTTATTTTCTCTTTCCCTACCTTCCCTTAATTGTTTATTGCATAATTGTATGCTCAGTTGTGGGACTACTGTTCAGATCACTAGCTTGTTTGAATGGTCCTGATACCTCAGGTTTATATACAATAGATATGTAGTAGAGGGGGTGGTTTTGACGCCTACTCTGGAGCAGGGACACTTGGTCTGACCTCCCTCCCCTTTTTTTTTTTTGCTTGTTTTTTTTTTTTTTTTTGGGGGAGACCTGCACGCATGGATCGAATGTTCTGGGCAGGTGAGGTATCCTCTTGTCCCTGCTCTGTCGTGGGCTGATGCTCCCGGTTAAAAAGTGTCTGAGCTCAGACTAGACGCCCAATTGGATGTCCCTAGCCTTTCTCTTCCCTCCTACCTTTCCCTTGTCCCTAACCCCCCTTCCCCTTCTCCCTCTGATTTTGATTACTGTTTCCATCTTCTATTTTTTGATGATGTTGTGTGGTGCATCTGTCATCAATGTTTAAAAATGAAAAATAAAGATTTTGCAAAAAAAAAAAACTACCAGAATTTACAGCATGCTTCGGTAAAGCTACTGAAACTGGCAGGTCTTTTTTTTATTGGCGCAGGCCATTTTAAAAAGGACCAAACTTCCAGAAAATTGGTGTAAATGCTTTAATTTACTGAAGAGTGTGATGGAGGCAGTGTACTTTTTGTCAGTAAGGTCTTGTACTGACACATGCCAAACTGCATGCTATGTAGGCACTACCAACTCATGGACATATCCAGTACAGTGCATCTGGCAAGAATGTATGCGTTTATATGCACAGGCATTTACTCTCATAACCGTTTCTGGGGTGGACATCACACACATTTTCTTACTTAAAGACTTACTATGAGCGCACTGGATAGCGGAGGAACCTCCCAGCCTGAAAGAGTGGACCAACATTATGGGGGAGATGCTCCGAAAGGAAAAGGTGATATACCAACACAGAGGGTGCTCCCAGAAATTTGAGAAGCTGTGGGGCAGGTGGCTGGATGTACCGGGCTTGGCCCCGGTGGACCTGGTCACGGGCAGGATACTCGGCCTGAGCAATTCAACCTGATCTGTGAAATGTAAATGAGATGGGATGGAGGGATGTGGAAATGCCATTGTTCTTGGTCTTTTTTCTTTTCATAATTTTTCTTTTCAATTTACTATGGGAGACGGCCGGGAGGGGGTCAGGGACGGATCGGATTTTGACATATACGTGGATGGTGGAGTGATAAGATGTACCACTGTTGAAAAATGTTATGGAATGTAGCCTATTGTTTTATACCTGAATGCATTCTCGATGTATATAAATTTATATGTGTGCTTCAATAAACTTGTTTTCTGGATAAAAAAAAAAAAAAAGACTTACTATGAGGAACTAAGATCAGGTCGTCGTCATTAAAAAAATACGAAGGAAATAAGCATTTTATAGTCTATTGTGTTATTGGCTTACTTGTTATGATACTCAATTGCACTGGAAAGAGCTCTTGCACAAATCCGACAGCAAACCAGATGCACATTCTCACTGAACCAGTCCTTCACTCTGTAATAAAAAAATATATTCCAAAAATCTTGCATGAAATATAAAAATAATAGACTGCATCGCTTAAGATAGGAACACTAAGAAAACATTTTCAAAATGTTCAAGTAAATCCAATTAGTGAAAGAATATCGATGGCAGTATATAGCAACGACTTGTAGCACCCTCCTAGATAGGTGCTAGGATAAGTAATGCCCTGTACAGACGATCGGTCAATACGATGAGAACAGTCTGATGGATTTTTCCATCAGTTAACCGATGAAGCTGACTGATGATCAGTCGTGCCTACACACCATCGGTTAAAAAAACGATAGTGTCAGAACGCGGTGACGTAAAACAAAACGATGTGCTGAAAAAAAACGAAGTTCAATGCTTCCAAGCATGCGTCGACTTGATTCTGAGCATGCGTGGATTTTTAACCGATGGACGTGCCTACAAACGATCATTTTTTTTTCGATCGGTTAGGTATCATTTTTTAACCGATGGATAAATAACCGATGGGGCCCACACATGATCGGTTTGGTCTGATGAAAACGGTCCATCAGACCGTTCTCATCGGATTGACCGATCGTGTGTACGCGGCATTAGATTTAGTGCTGGCTCATCGTGTTCAGAGGGGCTGTATTTTTGTTTACTAGGTCATTTTAGTTTGTCTCACTAACCAGTGTGCATGCAATTATTGTGTTGGGTAGATTTTGATTTGTAATCAGTGCAGCTGCATGTGATTAGTTGGGTCTACTCAGCTCAGAGAAATACCTTAGCACACGCTGATCCAGAATTAGATCCAGTTAGACTCAGTTGCCTGGTTAGAGTTGAAGCAGACTTTAAGTTCAGAATCCAGCAGAACTCCAGTAGTGTGCCAATGGTGATCACCATGTTGTCCATCAGGGAAAAGTAAGACTCCGATCGTAAGAGGAGATCATCTAGACAGCCAACCATGGCAGTCCTCACTTGTCTCACTAATTCCAGGACCGGATCCCTTTGTGAACATCTAGTGGGAGGAAGCCAATTGAAGGGGAGAGCAACAAATTGGTAATGAGCATCCCCTACCACAAAGAGCAGAAGTGCTGGTGTCCAGCACAGATAACATGTAAATACATGTTCTTGGTGTCAGTGAAGGCCAGGAGAAGCCCCTGAAGAAATGCCACCGCTGAACAGAAGTATTCCACCTTTCACAATATGATTCAGGGCCCTTCTTTGGAACCATAAACAGGATGCAGTAAAATTCCCAGAACCTCTCGGAGGACAGAACTGGGGCTATCACACCCAGCCATGTAAAGATCTCATAGACGAGCAGGGGAGAGCTGGAGATTGGAAGGAAAGAATGCATGCGGTGAACACAAAAGAAATAAATTTTATAGCCCAATGACATTAGTTGCCTGATCCTAGTTGTTAGAAAGCAGGGAAAAGCACTGGTCTGCAAACAAGATGACTCCCTACCCTGGCGTTAACCGGTTGAGGCAAACCTTCATGCCGTGGAAGGCCTTCGAGGGCAGATTGGACTTGGGGCCAGGAGCATTTTGGAGGGAGGGAGGGAGTTTGAGAAGGATAGCGGGTAACACTCCCAAGACAGAGGTGGGGGACGATGTTGGCTAGGGAAACAATACAATTCGAAGTTTCGAACGTCAGGTACCCGGTCCTGGATGGGGCAGCCTCAGCTGACCCTGCGCGTAGCTTGAGGTCTGCATGCGCTTGCTAGCCAAGCTGGGGTAAATATTGGATCTAGTTTATGCAGCCTGTCACCCAGCTCAGCTGTTGCTTGAAGATCTTCATAAAAAAAAAAAAAATGTGAGGAATAAAAAGAAAAGGAGAAAAAAAGAAAACATATAACTAAAAGTACCAACAGAGGGCTAGGGCCTCACTCCTACACTAGGCAGAAGAAACTGAGCTGCCTTTGGCAGATGGGGATTTTGACTACCAGTTAGAACTAGCCTAGTGTCCAGCTCCTGAAGGTGGTGCTTTAACCATACTGTCAAGAACAATGCAGAACGGTGTTCTTCAATTAATGTAAGAGAAATTTGGGAAGTGGAGGGAGGAGCTAGAATACATAGCAACATACGCAGGGACTCACATTGCAGTTTAAGATCTACACAATATATTCCAGCTTAAAGAATAGTGTATCCAAAACTGCCTGCCCAAGTGTGCCAGGATGGAAGGATATATTCCAATTTTGAACTGGGTAAGGGTTACAACTTTGGTCAGGTTTTAATATTGATCTCCCCTCACTTTCTGTCCCAGTAAAAGGGGGACCAAAAGGTTGAGGATGACAGTTTATCTCACAATTGTGAACAGGCACATTAATGAAAACTATAAAGTCACATAAGTAACAGTCAGAGCCTCTGTCAGGTGTTTATTGCCGACTGTCATGAACTTGGGCATTTTCTTTAACTTTTGGGTTACAGAGTGAAGAAAAGCTGGGAAATGTCTCAAATTATGACAAACTGTTTAGTATGGGGATTAGCAATAGCCTCTGTCAAGTTTTAATTTATTACAGGTACTTCTATAGCGCTGTCAATTTTTGGCAGAGCTTTACACATATATTGTATATTCACATCAGTCCTTGCTCTCAAGGGGCATATAATCTAAGGTCCGGAAATCAAATTTATACATTGATATGATAGGGCCAATTTAGATAGGAGCCAGATAACCTGCCAGAATGTCTTTGGAGTGTGGGAGGAAACCGGAGTACTCGGACGAAACCCACACAGGTACAGGGGGAACATGCAAACTCTAGGCAGGTAGTGCCATGGTTGGGATTCGAACCGACAACCCTTAGCCACTGTTTTTATAGCTGTCTGTCTTGTATCAGAGATATCCCTTGATGTCATAGGACCAAACTCACCAGAAGGATCACAGACACCAATAAAAATCTGACACATACTCTAACAAAATATGCTTGATCTAGCACAGTAATCTCAATCTTTCAGAAAACCAGATGTTTTCATAGAGAAATTGTTGAGACAGAGGCTCCTGTTCAATCATAAACTGAGCAGAGTAAACACGGTTTTCTCTGCTCAGTTATCACAGGAGCAATCTCGCTCACTGTCTCCAAGTCCTGACAGTTCCCCCCCCGCAGCCAGCGGGAGAGGAGGGGAGCCAGCTGCGGGGGACGAGGGGGGGGGCAGAGGAGGACAGGAGCGGCAGAACATGGGGGGGGTCGAAGGAAGAGCAGAGGGAGGCAGGGAAGGAGACGGAGGGAGCTGGAGAACAAGGGGGGGGGCTGGAGGAGGATCACACAAAAGGGAATGATCGGTGCAGCAGCAGAAAACAGCTGTGAACACTGATCCCCCTGTATAGCTTTTTAGCCGACAGCCGCAGGAGGGAGAGAAGGAGAAGCGGCTGGCAGCTAAACATCTCTACAGGAAGATCGGTGTTCACAGCCGTTTTCTGCTGCCACACCGATCATTCCCAGAAGATTGATAGGCACTTTCGAGAGTGCGCGAGCCGCCGCAGAAATGCGGGAGTCTTCCGCATCTCACGGGAGACCAGAAAAGTCTGATATCTGCAGTGTGAGACACTGCTAGTCTAATGATATTGGCAGTGAAATTTGACAATATCACTACTGTGGTAGTCACAGTTCTTGTCAGAGGCTTCAATATGAGAAAGTAAAACCCTACCTCAATCAAAATTGTTGCCTCCACACAGACTCAGGGCTAAACCAGGCATAGTAAGTCAGAAATAGGATAAAATATCAGCTGCAGGGGCCATGGGCAATACTGGTGACTAGTCCCTTGCCCTCTGCCTGCTTTTTTTTTTTTTTTTTTTTTTTTTTTTAGACAGTTGCCAAAGTTCAGGTCTTACTTAAATGGCAACTCCAACTTTTACAAAAAAAATAAATAAAAATGCACATATAATTGCAGGAAAAAATGTCCCCTTATTAAATTTTTTGCAATGGAATCTGCAAAGCAACTGTGATCACTGAATTGTGGGTACAATACACAGGCTCCTGCAGAATCCTCTTCCAGCTCCATGTCCATACCAAGATTTGGACTTTAAGGTAGAGCTGGAAACAATATCGCAGGGACGGGGCTTTTTTTTATTGATCCTAGCATTAGTACTAATTTAATACAATAACTATTAGAGTTCATTATGGGTTCATTAAAAATATCGATTACTTACTCGATATATTCTCTCTCATGTTGTGGCCATTTCCATTATTATTGTGGGCATGTTAAGCCCAATCAATATCTTTTCCTGGTTTGCTTTGGAGAGGTGCATGCTGGGTAACCAGCATGCACCTCTTGATCTCGCACATGCAGGATTCACCGGCGGCCGTTGCGCCGTTTCCACCCCGTTGTTATGGCAACATAGATAAACACATCTCGGCGCTGTGATCTGTCCTAAAAAGCATCATTTACTGTCAGGAAATAAACACGATTTTTGATCACAGTAGTGCCCACAGACTCCTGGGAAATGATGTTTACCACCATCATTGAAAGTAAAAGAAAAATCACCAATTTGGGTTGTCCCCAGAAAAGTAATAGAGGGGTCATCTTCCAATGGGGAACTAGCTATAGGGTCCCCTAAAGTATTCCCCTAATTTGCAGGGATTTCCTCTGGCTTCCTGTTTGGCTGAGGGACAGGAAGTGAAGGGAAAAGATGGCGGGGGGGGGATCTGACAGGGGTTATAACCCTCCCTTGCCCTATCCAAAATGAAAAAATACGTTTTGCCTCTAGTTCTACTGCCTGCAGTCCTTAAAAAAGACAAATGTAAAAGATGTTTGACAGTTGCTTCAACTTGCACTAGTAAAGTACAGCCCATCGGAAAAACTCCCTACATATTTCATAAGGTTTGGAGAGGTGCTGAATATAACATTTTACACACGGTACCTTCGTCCCATCAAAATTTTAAATATGTATTTGGGGGGAGGCTGGGGTTTGGACTTTGAGGGTACCATATATCAACTGATTACCAGTCAAAATTAGAAAAGTATAAAGGTTTTATTACAAAAAACTTATACCGTATTTATCGGCGTATACCGCGCACTTTTTTGCCCTGAAATTCAGGGCAAAATCGTGGGTGCACGATATACGCCGATACCCGTGCTGAGTTTGAACTACTGTGACGGCATATACCGAGCGCAGTACACTCGTGTATAGTCGGGCAGGCTCGGCTCCTCTCGCAGTCACGCCCCGACTATACACGAGTGTACTGCGCTCGGTATATGCCGGCGCAGTAGTTTAAACACAGCGCGGGAAGCGGGGATCGAACAGGGAGGACACCGTAGAAGGACGCCGGACCCGACGAGGAGGACACCACCGAAGCCGCAGACGGACGCCGGACCCGACGAGGCCGCCGTGCAAGACACCAAAACTGTAAGTACTAAAATCTTTTTTTTACAGGAATGCGGGTCCACTTAAGGGGTGCGCGCTATATGCCGGAGCGCGCAATACCCCGATAAATACGGTAGATAATTTACATATTCATAAAATAAACTTCTTTAGTCATAACAACTATAAAGAGCTCTTCTCAATATAAACTAGATGATGTTGACATTCTATCTAATTTTGACTGGTAATCAGTTGATATATGGTACCATCGAAGTCCAAACCCCAGCCTCCCCCAAATACATATTTCATATGGTTTGCCTTTTAACACAATATAGCAGGGATGCCATCTTCCTGATCTGAGCTGCCACACACACACACAGAAGCAAAACCAGATGCCAACTACCACACAGAACGGAAAGACGGACTCCGACTTCGAGATGACCCCATAACCCTACAGAGCGCTTTACCCAAATCTGACCTGCTAAGCCAATTTTGAGAGGGTTCTCAATAAGGCCCTACAAACGCCATTACTGACAAACTCATGTAGAGATTCGTGAGGTGGGTCGCCACACTTCTATCCTAGATTAAAGGGTAGATGAACTAGGTCATCAACACTAATCAGGAGGAAGAACTGGAGACTATACGGGAAGGAAAAAAAACCTCATCCCTCCAAGCCCGCCTCGGGGACTTTGAGAATAGGGCCAGGAGGTCTAACCTCTGTCTGTGGGACCCCTGAGACAGTAGTGGACCTCCAATTCACCATCACGGCACCCCAGGGATATAGTCATAAAGCTTCATTTTTTCCACCAAGGAACAATTAATGGAAGCTGCCTGCAACAAGGACTCCCTGTCGTTCCAAGGCCACCGCTACCAGGTTTTCCAGGACCTCTCCCAGCTGACCCTCACCAAAAGAAAAAGAAATGAAACCACATTTCCTAATACTCCAACATTGCTTATCACTGGAGTTTCCCCTTTGCCAGTCACTTCTCCCACAAAGGAATCTCCTATATGTGCAAATTAGCAGAAGACCTCATCACCATGCTCCAAGACCTCCATCAACACCTGAAACCGGCACAGAGGGATCGAAACGCCGAGCGACATCCTGCTCCCCCAAAAAGCTACAGGACTCTCAACACCAGGCCCATTCCAGTATCCACAAGGGGGGTCGCTTTGCCTCACCAGTCCCAGAGGACCCGATGGACCGACTCATCTCTACAGGGTGATATTATCCTACCTTACCCGCCTACCCCCTTAAACTTGCTCACATAGCAAACCCCTGGGCGATTCCACCTAACAGTAACTCTACACAGTTTTTGTGGGGGGTTCTTAACCCGACGGACACACCAATCCTGTTTTACAATCAATTGTTCTTGTTTTGTGCTCCCAATGGATATGGTGTCTTAAAGTGGTTGTATAATAAGGCTTACCTGTAGGTAAAATTAATATATCTCCTAAACCTGTACCGAGATGTTCACCTTGCGTTCAGCTGCTGACATCAGCAGAGCATACGCAGTGAAGGTCCGGCGTATCATGCCGGAACAGAGGGTTCAGGTGCGCATGTACAGGCCCTGCGAACCCTAAGAATCGCCAAAGCAGGACGTCAGCTACCTTGGCAGTGACTGGGAGACTGTGTGGTGCATACTAGCTCATTATGCCTTAAAAAAAAAAAAAAATCTTCTTATGGGTATACAACGGCTTTAACTCCTTCCGCCAGGCCTCCAGACCAGGATAAGAAGACCCTGTTCTGAATGCTTAGGGTACCATAGCTTCACGTTTTAGCCAATAATGAGACTGTGGCGACCCATTACCCAGCCTGCGGGATGTTCTTACCATACTTCCAGACCAGAGTTGCTTTGTTTCCTTCCTAAGCCGATTCAATAATTGCTTACCTATGAAGTAATCTTGAGACTTGTTTGTTATACTGTTTATTGCTTATTATGCTTATTTATTGGCTGCCGTAGTCTCGGAGACAGCTCATTGTGCCACATTGTTTTGGTTACTCTTTGGGACCTTTTGTACCCATCGGCTGGTGGTTTTCCACCACCCCTTGGATACTCATGCCTCGTAGGAGCCACCTCCTTACTTAACCTAGTGCTTCTCCCCCTCTATCCTAGCCTGCACTCTCTAACCAGCTTCTACGGGCTCTTAACCGAGTCTTTGCTTCTCCCTATCCCAGCCTTCCCTATCCCACCCCCCTTCTCCAGAGAGGGACCCCTAGCCTTTACAAAAAGACAGCTGCACTACCCCCTGACTCCACTCAAATCCTATGATGGCGTCTCTGAATATTCTGACGCTCAATTTACAAGGCCTCAACTCTCCCTCAAATTGCACTAAAGCTTTCCGATACTTCTCTGCACTTTCAACCCCCTCCGCTATATTATACTCACTGGCCTCCTGTTAGACAGC
The DNA here is from genome assembly GCF_905171775.1 of Rana temporaria. NCBI lineage: Eukaryota > Metazoa > Chordata > Amphibia > Anura > Ranidae > Rana > Rana temporaria. Next base: position 438,050,656 of record NC_053489.1, on the reverse strand, counting down.
AAAGTCTCATATCCTGCTCCCAACAAAAACCCACTGTCATTTCTCTCCACTTGGTTTTCTGTAGTAGACTCCCATAAATGCGGTACACACTCCTGATCTGTGGCGACTCAAACCAAGTGATATACCCATTCCTAGATAAGTCCCTGGCCCAAACTACCACCTACCACCATCACCTCTCATACCAGCAACGTCTAAACCGCCATTCACTACTTCATACCTGGCGAGAACAGAACCATGAAAGATGACAATATACCCACTACTCCTATCCCCAAAAAATGTTTTACAGAATAAACCACCTTTTTGTAAGCATAGGCACCCCTGCGCTTAGTCAAGATTCACTCATAGTACCATGTGCATAGTCAGACCATAATGCGGTCATGACAACTTTCACCTCTGTTACAAGACCTAACCACCGACAAGAAATAGAAAACGCTATAAAAGACTACTATACAAACAATGCATCTTTAGACATGAATCCAGACTCCTCAGAGGGGTTTGCATCAGTCAAGCGTCCCACCAACGTAGGGTGAAGAGTCAGCTTCATAAACACCAAGAAGAAGCCTTCTATAAGGCCTTGGAGATTTTCAAACCTTGCCCTCTCCGTTAATTAATCAAATCTTTGGAAAAACAAGCTTGGAACTCTAGCTCTTCTGGACAGACTCGGCAGATAAGATCCTTCGCAAATCAAATCATACTCTTTGATCTCATGTAAACAAACCAGACACGTTTCTAGCACTATTTCTAGTTTCTAGCACTATGCAAGGCTGATTACACCCCGAAGCAAATTCGACTAAAATTAACCAAAAGATACCTACTCTAGTAACCCACAAAAAATGTTACATAAAGTTTGAAGAAAACTTTCTGAACTGTACAGAGACCCTAAGGCCTAGTACACACGAGAGGATCGATCCGCGGAAACGGTCCGGAGGACCGTTTCCGCGGATAAATCCTCTGGCGGATTTTGATCTCATGGTTGTACTAACCATGAGATCAAAATCCCCGCGGAATTCCCTTCGCGGTGACGTGTCACGCCGTCGCCGCGATGATGACGCGGCGACGTGCGCGACGCTGTCATATAAGGACATCCACGCAGGCGTCGAATCATTACGACGCATGGAATCGGACGGATTGATCCGCTGAGTCTGTACAGACCAGCGGATCAATCCGCTGGACTGGATTCCAGCGGATAGATTTCTTAACATGCTAAGAAATTTTGATCCGCTGGAAATCCATCCCCGGGGAAAAATATCCGCTGGATTGTACACACCAGGGGATCTATCCGCTGAAACCGGTCCGCGGATCAATTCCAGCGGATCGATCCTCTCGTGTGTACGGGGCCTAACACGTTTGACCAATACCAATCCCGCTTGGACACACTACTGTCCCTCCATTCACCTCCTCTCCCTCTCCTAACCAAAATACCTTAGACCGCCCTATCACAACCGAAGAAATTCTTTCTGCGATAAAATCACCAGAACCACGGAAGTGACTGGGTCCTGATGGTTTCTTGACCACTTACTATAAAACACTTCGTTGCTCTTCCGCCTCCTCTTAGGCCCCGTACTCACGACCAAACATCTCTGCTGAAACTGGTCCGCAGACCAGTTTCAGCAGACATGTTTGGCCGTGTGTTGGCCCGAGCGGACCATTTTCGGGCGGATCGGAGAGATTTCCAGCGGACAACTGTTTCCTGGACTTGCTTTAAAACAGTCGTCTGTACAGACCTACCGTACATGTCCTGCCGCCCGCCATCCCTCGCATGCGTCGAATGACTTCGACGCATGCGTGGAAGCATTTTAAGAGGGAAATTTATACATCAAATGCTTTTTTGGTAAGTAGGAAACTATATGATGTGATAGATATCTTAACCCACTTGAACATAAGATTTTTGTGGTATGTGTTTAAAAGCTTTTCAGGATAACTAGTGAATTGATCGAGTACACACTTTCTTAATTTAAATAATGATTTAATGTCTGTGATAGCGCAGGGAGCGCATCTCGTGGTTCTGTCAAATTTGTGTATCTGTTTTTCGCCCCCCTTTTTTTGGGGTGTTTAAATTTATTTTATTTTTTTGTTTGTTTTTGTTGTTTTTTTTGTTATTATTGTTGGATTTTGTTTTGGGGCCTTTTTTTTTTTTTTTTGTTTATGTGTTTAGTATTGTTGTTCACCCCCTATATAGGCTAGGCACAGTTTGTGCCTACTGTGTGAAATATCACACAGTGTACTGCAAAAGTTGGTACATTAGGGTCTCTTAGAGACGCCCTTCCCCTCTTTTTTTTTTTTTCTGCCCCCCCTTAAAATTTTTTTTTTTTTTTTTTTTTTGCTCTTTTTTTTTTTTTTTCCCTCTCTCTCCACCATGGCTACTACAATGGTGTCTCAACCGGTGCTAAAGATATGCTCTTACAATGTTAAAGGTCTAAACATAGCTTCTAAGAGAGGGCAAATTATATATCAAATGCATAAACATAAAGTTAATCTGCTTTTTCTTCAAGAAACCCATTTCCAGACTGATTTTTTCCCCACCTGCCCTAGTGTACATTTTAACCGGTGGTTCCATAGTACTAATCCAGAACAGAAGACTAAAGGAGTCTCTATCGAGTTCCATAAAACCTTGCCTATTGAATTAATTGACAATTTGGTAGACCCTCAGGGAAGGTACGTTTTTGTTAAGTTTTTCCTGTGGGGAATTAAATTTACAGTGGCAAACATATACCTGCCGAATACTAATCAAAGCCAAACAGCAATGAGATATTTGGAAATATTGTCTGGCTTCATGGAGGGGAGACTTATTCTGGGGGGAGATTTTAATCTCCCAATGGACCCACAAATTGAAGCGTACTCTCTATGATTATCATTTGATAGATGTTTGGAGGATACTACATCCTAAATCAAGAGACTATACATACTTTTCAATGGTCCATCAATCTTATAGTCGAATCGACTATTTTTTTGTGGACCATATCTGTTTGGATTGGTCACCAATATGCGATATTGGTACAATGGTCTGGTCAGATCATGCACCACTATTTTTGGAACTCATTATCCCCTCGGTTCCACCGAGAGAATGGACATGGCGTTTAAATGATGCATTACTAGAGAATACAGAGTGCTCTAATCATATAGCGGAAACTATCTCAAATTTTTTGTCAGACCATGTCACAGATTCCACGACACTTCCCACCCAATGGGAAGCTATGAAAGCAGTTTTGAGAGGGACTTTTATTCAACTAGGCGCCCGAATGAAAAAGAAGCGGACAACAGAGATTACAAAGGCGTTTCAAAAGCTTAGAACCTTAGAAACAGAACATAAGAGATTAAACACGACAGAAACTCTACTAGAGGTTGCTTCAGCGCGGACTTGTCTGTGTAAACTATATGAGTCTTCTGCCCGCACATATTCAAGTAAGATGGCGTTATACCAATATAAATTTAGCGATAAGTGTGGAAAGTCGTTGGCTAGTTCTTTAAAACCACACCAGACTCCTACTTTTATCTCAAAGCTCCAGGGTTCAAATGGTGAAATAATTTCCTCACCTTCTTTAATTAGGAAAACATTTAGTGACTTCTACCAGTCTTTATACAATATACCCCCAAACCAATTTTCAAGCTCATTTGATAATGAAGAGGATAAAGTAACATCCTATATAGTAGATACTCCGATACCTACTTTGGCGGAAAATATAGTAGAAGAACTGGAAAACGTAATTACTGAAGAAGAGGTTACCAAAGCTATTGTCAATACCCCGGGAGGTAAAAGCCCAGGCCCCGATGGCTTTACGCCAAAATTCTATAAACATTTTTGTTCTCTTATTACCCCCTTTCTAACCAGGGTATTTAATTCTATAGCGAACGGATCTACTTTTCCGAAACAAACGCTGGAAGCACATATTTCACTTATCCCAAAACCAGATAAAGATCTGTCGCTGTGCGCAAATTTCAGACCTATATCTCTAATTGGGATAGATGTTAAAATATTCTCAAAAATTTTAGCAGGCCGTCTACAACCACTATTGCCTCAACTAATCCATTTAGATCAGGTTGGTTTTGTCAGTGGTCGAGAGGCAAGAGACAATACGCTTAAAACTCTCCTGCTGACGGACTATGCCCGCGCTCAAGAGATTCCTCTATGTCTGTTAACAGTTGATGCCGAAAAGGCGTTTGACCGGGTCAGTTGGAAGTTTTTACGAGCCTCTCTTCTACAGATTGGCATGGGTCCCTGTATGATGGCAAGGATTATGTCTCTTTATCAATCGCCCTCGGCTAGAGTTAGGGTGAATGGATCGTTGTCCCCAGCTTTCCATATCTCTAATGGAACACGTCAGGGATGTCCTCTTTCTCCATTATTGTATGTTATAATAATGGAACACCTTGCAAATGCACTGCGACAAAATGAAGACATAACGGGCATTCAAGTAGGTCCCCTACATGAAAAATTGGCCCTATTTGCAGATGATTTATTACTATTTGTAACAAACCCCCATACCTCTATTCCATCTATACTTTCAGAATTCCAGAGATTTAGTGAAGTTAGTAATTTTAAAGTTAATTGCAACAAATCAGAACTTCTTAATATATCTGTCCCGCAAGGAAAAATGAAGCGAATATCGAAGAACTTTCCTTTTAAGACGTGTACGGAGTCGATTCGATACTTAGGGATTAGTATTTCAGCGTCACCAGCACAACTATACTCTCTAAATTTTCTCCCGATGCTCAATAAAATCCAAACGACCCTGACATCATATACACTCAAACGTCTTTCGTGGTTTGGTAGAATTAATACCCTTAAGATGGATATACTCCCTCGTCTTCTATACTTGTTTCAAACAATTCCAATCCACCTTCCGGCAGTGTTTTTTCGTAAAATTCACCGACTATTTTCTAAGTTTATCTGGAATTCAGTCCAGTCAAGAATTAGTTTCGGGACACTATCTCTACCAAAAAACAGAGGTGGAGTGGGGGTACCAGATGTTTCGATTTACCATAAAGCGACTATATTAGCACGTATTACGGACTGGTTTCACCACTTCACCTCGAAGCAATGGGTTCAATTGGAAGGACATATGAATCCTATAGATTTATGCGCCCTTCCATGGACCTCGCCTATTCTTCGAAAAGGCTTTTCAATACCAGTAGACCTTACTAGGCAAACACTGTATATATGGGACAGACTGATACCCATATATAAAATATCAAAACAATTGAGCCCTATGACCCCCTTTTTTGGAACGCCCGATTTTTTACCAGCCCTACACTCAATCACGTTTGGGCCCTGGTATAAACAAGACCATAGAAGAATTGCTCAAGTCCTCCAGACAGATTCACTACTAGTGGTAGATTTTCCATCGACTAAGACCCCTCAGAACTCTGCGCAGTGGCTGCAGAGACATCAAGCCTTTTGCTATATACGATCAATCCCATCGAAACTAGATTTCTATGCTGAACCGACTGCATTTGAATCCTTGCTACTGCAAGAAGAACCAATATCACACTCAATTTCTATAATTTACTCTATCCTTTTGCTTTCAATCCATCCAGATCTCCCCCCGTTCACGCAGAAGTGGGAGAAAGAACTCCAAGAGAATATAGCTTTAGCAGACTGGCAAAAAAGCTTTATTTTGACTCACAAAACTTCAATAGATACAAGATCACAAGAAAAGGCATATAAGTTGGTGAGTAGATGGTACAGGTGCCCTTCTATAATGCATCAAATCAATCAAAATATACCGGACATTTGTTGGCGTTGTCACGAGGCAAAAGGTAGCATGTTACATGTCTGGTGGGATTGTCCGCCGGTAAGAAGGTTTTGGAAACAAATTTTCGATCTATATGGAAAATTGGAGGATACAGTAATTTGCGCATCACCCAGAGTGGCCCTTCTAAATATGACCCCAGGTCCTTTAAAAAAGGCAAGAGAGGACGTGATTGGATACTTTATTTCAGCAGCTAGAGTAGTTATTCCTCGATATTGGAAGACAGGGGTAGTGCCTTCCCTAGGGGAGTGGGTGAAGGAATTGGAACGTTCTAGAGACTTGGAAAGCCTATTGGCCCGGGAAACGGGAAGGGAAGAGCAGTTTTCTCATACTTGGTCTGCATGGTCTGACTTTCGGAAATCAGATGAATTCCCAACCTGGGTTAATGGGAACCTTACAGACGAGTAGCCATGGTGGGGAGATTATTATTACTGTTTAATTTTATTTCCCCCCCACCCCCCTTTTTTTTTTTTTTTGTTCCTCCTTCCTTTTTTTTTCTATGTGCCTATGGGTATTATATGTTACAGATAAGAAAATATGTATTATGTACATGTATGCTTGACTGCTATGATTATAGTAGTAATGTATGTCTATGTAGATACTACTAAAATTCAATAAAATTCAGATTGAAACAAAATCCCTTTTTATCCAGCCTGGTCCTCACTGACCACCTCCTATCCCACGCTCCGTAAAACACATTTTCCAGCAACAGAAACCTTCAGATGTCTACAGATTAAACATTTCCTAACCCAAAACGTGCCCCCAGACTCAACGAACCCCTGGCTTCACCACCTTTGAACATGCATGTAAATCAGATCCTTACAGACGTGGACTTATCCCTGATTTTTATGCTCAGCTACTCTCGCACACCTCCTCTTCCCCACCAACCTACACAAACAAATGGGAGAATGACCTTAACCTCCAATCGGGCACAAATCTGGGAGGCCACCAAATCTGCATCACCAAACATAGTGGCCCTCAAAACCAACTATAGTACTCACCAGATGGTATCTAGTCCCAGACAGGATTTCCAAATTCCTCCCCCACTACCCCTCACATTGCTTCCACGGCTGCAATGCACCAGGCACGCATGTAAACATATGATGGGAATGCCCCACTGCCCACACCTTTTGGTCAGAAGTGTTCAAGATCCTCTCCAAAATCTTCAATACTACCTTGCCACCAGACACGACTGTATTGCTCCCGAATAGCAAGCTATAGGCTATAACACACCATCAGTTCAAACTCATGCTCACTGTCACCATTGCAGCAAAACCATAGCAAAAGCATGGAAATCCACTTCATTATGGATTCATAGTTAAACTATCAGTTAAACAAAGTAACACATGCCAAAACTGAAGCAGTCCTTCTCGATAAAGTGTCCAAATATGAGAAACTTTGGAAACCATGGATCAAACATGGCCTACCTCTGGGCTTCGACAACTTTGAGGGTGAATTACACCCACCCCATAATTAACCTATCACACCTGGCTCTCTGTGCCACGGGTCATTATTGGAGACACCACCTTTTCCCTCTGTCATCCTCTTATCCTCCACGCATTCTTCTATTCCACCCTCAATCTACCCGAATCACTTCTAGCCTTTGCTCCTCACCCTCATTATGACCTGTCAGGTCTCTTGACCTGAGAAATTTAAAACCACGAACACCACAGAAACTTGGTTTAGTGACCCTCCTCCTATAGGGACACCTGGGATAGATTAGTTCAATGATCCTCTCTCTCGTGTCGAGAGAGGATCATTGACGGAACTTGGCCCTGGGAAAAGTTTGTTTATCTCCCTTAAAGGAGTTGTAAAGGAAAATCTATGCATTAAGGTGAAAAAACATCTGATGATGCCTGCCTGCCTGCCAGGCCGGTTTTACTTACCTGGCCCATCGAAAGTCCCGCGCTCGGTCCCGAGATCCTCTTCGCCGCTCAGCCTGGCCACTCATTGGCTAGAGCGGATGGATTGAGAGCAGCGCAGCCATTGGCTGGCGCTGTTGTCAATCACATCCAGTGACACGGCGCGCCGAGGGGCGGGGCCCAGTGATACAGTGAGCGGCAATGTCCGTTCGCTGTATCACGGTAGCGCGCCCGCAAGGACTCATCACCAAGACGACGTGGATCGGGGCCACTCTGTGCAAAACGAACTGCACAGTGGAGGCAAGTATAACTTGTTTGTTATTTTAAAGAAAACATTTTTTTTCCCTTTAGTGACACTTTAACTATCCCACTTAACTGAGCTTGTAACCATTCCTTTATTACAAGTGTTATTGAAACTTATTTTTATTAGCTGTTTCAAGGTACAGTAAAAGTTATTTGAACAAGAAAAAGCACATACTGGGAAGTAGGTTAGGTTTTACAAATGCTTATTGTTTAAAGCATATCCGTGTTGTGGTCAAAAATTTAAATCATCATTTCTCAATTCCACATTGTATTTCAGTTATTTCTAGCCTACACCTATCAATATGAACAATCTTGAAGTTTGTAAACTTACATTGTGAAGATTCCCACACATTTAAGTTTCTTTTGTAACACATTCACTATACCCTTTGAGGAGGCACTGCTGTGTCACACATTTCACAGAGCCTGACTTCTGAACTACAAAAAATGCTGAGAGGAGGAGTCTCAGAAGGCAAAGTCAGTAGAGGAATCACTGCTTTCAAGCAACAAGGTACCATGGGAAATGTAATCCTTTGAAATGGAAAGTAAACAACAGAGGAGAAGCTGCAAAACATGCAGGGAATCCAGTTGTAGGATGAGATGGTCAGCAGGCAGAAAACATAGCATGAAAGGAGATTTTTATCAAGATTATATTTGATCATCAAATATAACAATTGTTTATATTACTACACTAATAGTAACCTACAAGACGAGAAAGTCCTGATGTGGACGGAATATGTAAAGGGAGCAGAACCTAGTGCCAATGACGTTATCACACTTGTCATGCCAGGGTCTGTGGTGAGCTTGACAACACAGGATTGTGCGGTATAACATGTGATTTTAAGAGGGATGCTCATTTTTAATGTGGGAGTATATGTTTACCTTTGCCATTTAATAAAGTATGAGAGTACTACTGGTTTCCCTTTGTTTTATGGCCATCTACCTGACTGGTTGATGTACGGAGGAGAAAAATGTGGAGAGCAAGCCATTGGGGTAGATCCTTTGTTGGGAGAATGCTTTTTTGACCTCGTATGAGCTTTGAGGTCATAATTGAAGGTAAGCAGATGTAGGAGTCTCTGGGTAGAGTACTTTCCTTTCTAACTTTGTGAATAGCTGGGATTTATCATCATGGAGGACTCTGGATATTTGTAACTGAATTCTGGCTCGTTTACTTTCACCTATTGGATCCCATTTCACCAGGGACTCATTTATTTGTATTTCTATTTTCGACTTGCTACACATATTAAGTTTAATTTGACATTTGTCATGTTCTGTAGATTACATATGATTTATGTAGAATGCACATTGTTTACTTGCTGATATTGTTAGAATTTATCGTGTTTTTTTTTTTTTTTTGAGGGTAGAGCTGCACCATTTTAAAAACAGAAAAATTAGTCAGAGTTATTGTCAAGCTTACTGATGCACGATACGGCTTCTTAACTTGATCTGGGCATCTAAGCATCAGAATGGTCATCTAAGCTTTAGAAACTCTGATCACAGAGGTAACATTACAAAATCTGAATTACTTTTATACAGAACAAACCACAGTTCATTAATGCCCAACTGAACTTGCGGTTTAAAAATCAGCAAAATACATTCCAGGTGCATCAAAGCAAAGCTGTGCAGTCTTATGGTTAATTTTCTTTAGAAAGTTGCCACAGCCGGAGGAAAAAAATAAAAAAAATTCCTTGCCAGAAACCTGTAGAGAGGACTCTTGCTGTCATGTAGAAGCAATCGTTTCCCTACAGAATTCTAACATGTCTTCCTGCTGAGTAAGACCTATAGCTGTGTAATCAGTGAAGCTCATGCTAGCTGGTAATTGGAGAGTTGTAGCTCTGACTCAGGAGAGGACTTTTCATGTGTGGAAACGGTGGTCTCTCTGCAAAGGGTCCTTTTCCTTAGCATGTTAGCACAAGTGACAGAAAAAGGTAAGCTTAACCTTTAAAAATTATTTTCTCAATTCTTAAGTCAAAAAATGTTATATCTCGTCTTCATAAAAGGAACGGTACATAAGAATTTCCGGAAAAAACAGGTACCGTATATAGAAATCCAAAAAACCTTACGAGGGAGATTTTAAGTATTGATTGATGGTCTATATAATGCTTCCATCAATGCTTCCTTGTCAAACAGTTTATTCACTTTAAATGCTTGCTTACTGAAGAAGCAACAGCACATATCAAATTCTATCGTTTCTTAATATGTTTACCTGCCGTTTGGCAGCTGTCCAACAAGCGTAGCTCCCACGACCAGCCAACTGATCCCAATAATAGCCAAGGTAACCCTGAAAGACACAGAAAGGTGCAGTCTTTGACAACAGACCATTTATCTCATGCAAACAACACAAACCACACATTTTACCTAAACAAACAAAATCAATGGATATGACATCATAAGGAAAACTGAGCAACCAACAGGTAGAATGTAATCAAATTTTGATTGTGTACAGTCAAATGTGTTTTAGTCTTCTAAAATAGGCTCAAGTTTGTGAAAAACCTACAAAGGTAAATTGAAATGGTTAATATTAAGGTTGACTAAAACACACTGACATAAAAAACTTTGTCAACAGTCTAAATAGGATGGTCGAAAAAATAAATAATCAAAGAACTAAAATGCTTACCTATCTGGAGAACATGCTACCATAGGCTACCTTCAGTGTCAAAAGTCTACTGTACACATTTAGTCATGTGATCTCTTTCTGAAAGGTAGGGTTAGAGTTCATATATCCACGCTTCATATTACCTTTTGATCAATCCCAGCAAAACCGTTTATATAATCTTACAAGCAACCCTCCTTTTATTTATCCATCCCATCAAGGCTGTGTATATATATATATATATATATATATATATATATATATATATATATATATATATATATATATATATATATATATATATATATATATATATACACACACAAAATACATTTTATATCTATCTCTATATATACACAAAATTCATTCTGGCCAAATGCCAGAGCCTCATGCAAGGGGGGAAAAATGCTTAGTGTGCATGGGACCTTGGGTAAAAGATTATAGATTTGCCTTAAAGAAAGAAAAAAAAAAAAACATACTACTGTATGCAGAGTTTACAAATTCTGCTTTTTGTTATATTTTATATCTGAAAAAAATCACTCTGGTTCGCTAAATATTTGGTTACTTTTGAGCAACAGAACAGCAAAAATTGCCTTGTGACATATGCCCATGTGCACAACAGAACACCCGTAGCACATGTGCAGAGGCTAGCAAGTTTAACCACTTCCAGACCAGACCTTTTATGGAACTGTGTTTACATGCAACAATCAGTATTTTTTTGCTAGAAAATTACTTGGAACCCCCAAACATTATACATTTTTGAAAGCAGAGGCCCTAGAGAATAAATTGGTGGGTTTTGAAATGTATTATGTCACCCGAGGTAACATCTAGAAAGGTAGAAAAAGGACCAACTCATATATGACAGCATGTAGTTGCCATCATCCCATAGTACTTGAAAATATTCGAATATACCTCATGAGGTGGGATTGTATAGGCAACACACAAAAAAGTTTCAAAATATATAAAAAATGATATCAATTTATTACAAAAATAGATTAAGCATATACAAAAATATCTCAAAAATTACATAAATGTACAATATACAAATCATAAATGATGCAAATACTGTCCGGCATACGGTACCATCACCAAGATTGGGAGGTAAATTGTAGCGGACAGTATTTGCATCATTTATGATTTGTATATTGTACATTTATGTAATTTGAGATATTTTTGTATATGCTTAATCTATTTTTGTAATAAATTGATATCATTTTTTATATATTTTGAAACTTTTTTGTGTGTTGCCTATACAATCCCACCTCATGAGGTATATTTGAATATTTTCACATCTAGAAAGGTAAACAAAGTAAAAGGCTCATTAGCACCCTCCTCTTTTTCAACTCACTTAATCACTTTGAAGAGTTTTTTTCTTTCAGTAGTAAAGCTGGATACACACTATACAATTTTCTGGAGATTTTTTTCCTTCAGGTTTACCAAAACCATTAGATAGGAGTTTCAATGTGTTTGTTATCAGGCAGGCCCCTGCACTATATGGTTTTGGTAAATCTAAAGGAAATCAGAAAAAAGTTGTATAGTGTGTATGGGGTCTTTTAGTATTTTTTGTATAAAAAGATTAATGAAGAGATTCATATTTTTCTTCATTTGAATCCAATCCTGATGAATTGTTTGAAGAATGTGAATGCTTTTATGCCAATGTGTCCTTCAGAGTTTTAGGTCTAGGTCTTATAAAAAATATATTATGTCTGTATTGTAGAGGGTGACTACTCTGTATTGACTGCCTTTCTTAATGCAACAAAATGGAATCAACTTTTTATGGCAATTAAAAAAACCTTACTAAAGCAATGGCCATTTTAAATTTAGCCTTTATGTTTCCTGCTGAAGCACAAAAACAAAAAATAGCCAGCATCAAAAATCTATTTTCTGACCCATGTATGGAGAAAGATAGTGCTTGGATAACTGGAAGTCAGATACGGGTCTGATATATTGCCCATGACGCTAGCATTAGGGACTAGGCACTTTTTTGACTCTGCATAGTGCCATTTGGTATACTCCGTTTCAACAGAACTGGAAGACTACATGAGGATTTTATAGCGACTTTTGATCCCAAAAGTCATGGCTGCACGCAATGATTTTTCTGCATCCTATATGCCAAAATATGCACTGGATGAGACATCCCCATGTGACCTAAAAGGTTAACCACTTGCCTACTGTGCACATACACCCCCTTCCTGGCCAGACTAAATTTTAGCTTCCGGCACTGCGTCACTTTAACTGACAATTGCGCGGTCGTGCGACGTGGCTCCCAAACAAAATTGGCGTCCTTTTTTTCCCACAAATAGAGCTTTCTTTTGGTGGTATTTGATCGCCTGTGCGTTTTTTAGTTTTTGCGCTATAAACAAAAAAAGAGCGACAATTTTGAAAAAAAAAAAAACTATTTTTTACTTTTTTCCCCCATTAAAAAAAAAAAAAAAAAAAGTTTTATCTCCATTTAGGCCGATACGTATTCTACATATTTTTGATAAAAAAAAAAAAAAAACACAACAACGCATTAACCGAATAGTGACTGGTTTGTTATATTGCCTACAAAATAGGACGACGTAATTATGATTTTTTTCTTTTTTTTTTTTTACTAGGAATGGCGGTGATCTGCAAAAAAAATTTCGGGACTGCGACATTATAGCGGACACATCGGACATTTTTTTTACACATTTTTGGGACCATTCACATTTATACAGTGAACAGTGCTATAAATATGCATTGATTACTGTATAAATGTGACTGGCAGGGAAGTGGTTAACCACTAGGGGGCGGGGAAGGGGTTAAATGTGTAGCCTAATCAGTGTTCTAACTGTGGGGGGAGGGGGGTGACTGGGGGAGGTGACCGATCTGTGTCCCTATGTACAAGAGACACAGATCGGTCTCCTCTCTCCCTGACAGGACGTGGAGCTCTATGTTTACACACAGTGCTCCACGTCCCCGCTCAGTTACCGGGCAATCGCGGGTGCCCGGCGGCCATCGCGGCAGCTGGGCACGCGCACAGTGTTCCCAGTAACGCGACGGGTGGGTGCGCGCGTGCCCCCTAGCAGCTTCTAATGACAGGACGTCATATGACGTCCTGTCAGAACAACAGGGATTCCGCCCGCCGTCATTTGACGGTGTGCGGTTCTAAGGAGGTTAAGGTGAACACCCATACTGAATGCAATATAATGCCTGAAGGCCAAAAAATATACCATACAGCACTGCATATGACATTCCTCCAGAAGCAAGGATGGAACAGTTAGCAGAATTTAGAGAACAATTCTCCACTGGGTCTCTGAGAAAATAAATAGGGAGCAGAAAAAAAAACTGATAGTGAACTACATAGCTGCTAAATTCCCAGTACCATCACAACAGCAATAAGACACACATGAAAAGCAAATCCACTTTGTACTACAAGTGCAAACTACAAGTGAACTTGCATTTGAAATTGTTTTAGATTCATGGGGTAACATGCAAGGAAAATAAAAAACAGCATTTTAGCTTGCACATGATTGGATAATAAAAACAGCAGAGCTTCCCCTCATTTCAGATCTACCCCTCAGAATTACAGTGACTGCAATTCCAAGTGCACTTTCCATGCAATTTCAAGTGCACGTGTAGTGCAAAGTGGATTTGCCTTTCGTAAATAACCCCCTCTGTCTGACAGATAATCATTGTGGCTACCTGTAGCATCGCAACAGGCCACCTGCATGGCCCACACCAAGTTACTGAACATCAAAACCTTTTGCTGGCCTCAACACAGATGCTTTAGCAAAATTCCCCCATGATCATCTGCAATTCCTCTACCTGCATGAAAGGTAAAGCAGGGGGCAGGAAACCGTACCACCATTACCTGTTACACTTTGCAAAAACATCCAAAAATATATGTTGTGTGTGTGTTTTTCGGTGTAACAAGGCATTCCTTTCCTAAAATACAAAGGCAAAAAAAAAAAAAAAAAAAAGCTAACCCGTAAGGGGATGGGTGAGGGGTCCAGGGTAAAGTGATCAGAGCCAAGTGACGGTCTTAATTGCTAACAATATATTATTCATAAATAGTCCCTGATGTATCAAGAATACCAAAAAGTTTCCATTTCACTACTAATGCAAGTAACATGCACCTAGGCTTATTTCCACGAGTTTGAGCAGGAGCATTTTGCATGCAACGGAGGTAAGATGTGGTGGTTTATGCAAGCATGTGGACTAAAACCATCAATAAAAGTGATCAATTTTACTGCAGTGAATATTGGGCTATCTATAATTTCGTTATGCATAGTTAACAGCTAATGAAGGATTCTTACTATGGTTAGGAAGGCAAACAGTTGAATAAATACATCAGTCACAATGCTACCTTCCGCCTCCGAGTAGGATTACCAGAGATGAGATTTGATTGTTAAATCACTTAAATCAGTTCAATAGGTGTGTGTTAAAATTACGTAGGGTGCTGGAATAGCTGTACTGCAAAATGTGTACACATTTCTGATTTACAGTCACTTTATGTGTTGTGTTAACCACATAACTACAAAAATTACATTTGCATCTTCAAGCATCTTAAATTGCTTTTTGGTGGCTTGGTTTGTTTCCCACATACCAGGCATCGAGTAGAACAGAGAGGAGGGTCAATTCAAAATGCAAAACTAAGAAATCATGGCACCCAAAAAGACCCAGACTGGCAAATGCGGGAAGGTATAGTTAATTTGAGAGAATTAATGGGCTGATTTAAACTGAAAATTCATTTTAATGTACAGATCCTTTAACTGGTCCAAATTATATTAAGCACCAATATTGAAATATTATTTAACATATATGATCACATACAAAAGACCAAGGATGGCATGCCAGGACAGTTTCTCTCAACCCATCAGCTCTTACCGTAGTGGTAAAAGGATGCAGTATCGTATGAATACTCCAAGTACCCAAACAGTTGTGAGTCGGAGGCTGATATACTGAAAGTTGTAGTTTGTTCTCGTTAGTAGATTCCAAGATATCAGCTCTTCAGAGGAAAATCTCTGAGTGACCTCATCGTCCACAATAGCTTCAAACCCTTTCTTGGAGAAGTAAAAGACATCAGACATTTCAAAATCTCCACTCTGTAAACACTGGCTTCGACTTTGCCTCAAACCTACAATTTCTTCTTCCATGGGAGACTCATCTCTCTGTATGATGCCTGAGGAACACATAAAATACAATATGTCATTCATTTTTTTGTCTGAAGAGCATGCACTTAGACACACAACACTGTCAATTGGTTTCTGTAGACCGAGACTCTCCGCACAGTAAAAACGTCCCATATGGTGCAGTTCATTTATTCGAACATTCTTAAAAACATGAAGAAAAGTGCTAAATGTTTTTCTTGATCCCAGGATTTGTGTGGCTTTTTTTCAAAGTAGGTTTAAACTCAATCACTAAAAACTCATAAGCTATAACATTCTTGCATAAGTCCAAACGTCTCTTCACTCTTTTTAAATCTGCAAATTGCATTAAAATAATATTTGGCGGTCCTGACAAGAAAATGAAGGTCATGTTATGAAGTGACAACCGTCTTCCAAATATACTCCTCTGTGTTGTCACCCTTTCACATGCACCCTTGGTGGAGACCATAAGCAGCTTTGCTGTCACATATGGCACAGTCCACAGCTTTTAGAGTACAGGTCAATGAGACGGATGTACAGCCGCCAGTGATGAAACATATGCATGTAGACAGAAAATGGGTGAAAAGGCTTGAGGAGATATAGTGCTGAAATGCAAATAAGGTGAAAACAGTATTTCATGGGGAAAAAAAAACATGCAATTGTTAAGAATACAGAATATTTACATCTTTACTTAATTCTAATTGTTTAACAAAAATAAAAAATAAATGCATATTCGGAAAGAAAATAGAGTGCCGTTTATCTGCAGCACAACCCTTCATACTATTACGACACATTCACAATGTTACCCAATACTCAAACAGAAAAAAATATTTCTTGTCTAGAACTCAACAATCAGCCTGTATAAAGAGACAGGCGAGTTTTGTTTAATTTCACATTGGTTAGTGGGAGGCCATAAACAGTTCAATCAGTTTTCATTGACTAAATTAACAATATTTTAGTCAACTAAAATACGACTGAAACTTAATTCAAATGACTAAGATATGACTAAAACGACATTTCAAAAGACTAAATCTGTGACTGTAGAGCATGTTCAAACCTTAAAGTGATTGTAAAGTAATTTTTTTTTCTATTAAAATAACAAACATGTTATACTTACCTGCTCTGTCCAGGTGGTTTTGCACAGGGCAGCCTGGATCCTCCTCTTCGAGTCCCTGGCTGAAGCTCCTGGCCCCTCCCCTCCTGTTGAGTGCCCCGTGTATCCATTCAGACATGGAGCTACAGTTTGGCCATGCCCCCTTCTCTCTCTCCTGATCGGCTGAGTTTGACAGCAGTGCAAGCCAATCAGGAGAGAGAGTCAAGGGACTCGTGGACGTCGCTGGATAGAATGCATCAAGATAAAAAAAAAAATTTTGACTTTACAACCCCTCCAATACTAGGATTGCACTGATACAGATACTATACTCATTCAAATGATCCAATGCTTGATCCAATACAATAAAACCTTGGTTTGAGAGCATTTTGCAAGACAAGCAACATTTTTAATAATATTTGACTTGATATACAAGCAGTGTCTTGATATAAAAGTAGCGTCATGTCACTACCGAGTATAAAAGAGAAGAGAGGCACCTCGAAGTGTAGCAAAATGGTTACATTTAATGAATGTACAACATTTAGCAACATATTGATACACTTAGAGGCGCCTTCTCTTCTCTGTTATACTCTAAGGGCTCTTTCACACGGAGCGGACCGTTTCTGGGTCCGCTCCGTGTGTCCGCCGAAGCTCAGCGGGGATCCCCGCGGAGCTGTCGGCGGATAGGGACCGCCCTGTCTCTGCTCCGCTCTCCCCTATGGGGGATCGGATGCAGACGGACCGTCTGTCCGTCTGCATCCGATCCGTTCCGCCGAACGGAAGAAAAATAGGGTTTCTTCCGTTCGGAAAAGCGGATCCCGACGGACGCGGACGCTAGCGGATGCTCTATCCGCTAACGGACGCGATCCCATAGGGATTCATTACAAGTCCGTTAACGGACTTGTAATGAGCGGACGAACGGTCCGCTAGTGTGAAAGAGCCCTTACTCCTGCTGGGTTTTGCTTCTAATCCCTTTGTGGAGACTTCCATTTGTTGGATGGATGGACTATAAACTAAAAGACCTATGAATAAATGGTTGTGGAACGAATCATTTGAGAGTTTCCATTATTTATTATGGGGAAATTCGCTTTGATATACAAGTGCTTTGGATTACAACCATGTTTCTGGAACGAATTATGCTCACAATCCAAGGTTTTACTGTACCTGGTCAGTCGAGGATGATCGGTGCAGCAGTGGGGAGAGTTACAAGCACTAATCTCCCTGTATTGATTTCAATAAATCAGCTGAGAGCCGATTCACTATCTGGAATATTTTTTTTTGGCTGACCTCAGCTAATCGTAAATAAATTGCCACCCAATCAGAAAAGAAATGATGTCATAGCATCCAGACAAGAGCCAACTTTACCTTCAGAAATTGTAATTTTATTTTTCACAGCTGTTACCAAGGGATTGCTGGAGACTGGAGAGCTGTGACATGGAGAGGAAGCAATAAAGAGCTTGTACAGAGACAGCTCTAGGCTTTGTGAGGCCTTAGGCAAATCTGAGACATGAGGCCCCACTCGCACCCATAATGGGAAATATAATTCAAGCGATACAAATTAACTGTATAAATTGCATATATTAAGAGTTTTAAATTCTATGAACTATGAATTCACCATTTATAGATTACGTTTATATCAGAGTCCACTGCATTCCCCTTTACGTCACAGAGTTCCAACCTGCATTTAAAATGGGAACTCCAATGTAGAGGGGGCGCTGGAACACCTTCTGCAGAGTGAGTGTGTTGCAGACATGATACAGTAGATGGGCAGAGACTGCAGACGTGATACAAGAGATAGGCAGAGACTGTGCTGACATACTACAGGAGATGATCAGACTGTAGACATAGTACAAGAGATGATCAGAGACAGCAAACATGATACAGAAGATGGTCAGACTGTGCAGACATGATACAAGAGATCAGTGGCGGCTGGTGCTCACTCACAATTCAATTGTAGCCACTGTGCCCATCAAGTGCAGCCACTGTGCCCCATTTGTAAAAAAAAGGGGGGAAAAATTGCGCTAATATACAAAGAAAGCCTGTGTGAACCACAGAGTGCCAAAAACCGATCCAGTGAAATCCTCCACCAATAAAGCACACAGATCTGCTTCCCAGAACCCGGCGGTTCCTTATTATGAGGGACCCCAGGGAGCATGTAGATATAAGAGCTGCTAGGCTTTAATACTCCAAGGACCGTGCTACTGATCATCTCCACACTCCATAACGGTGAATGTCAGATAACATGAGGATATGGGAAAAAGACAAGAAATGCCTCGAATAGTGTAAAAAACCTCTTGACTTTAATAGATAAAAGAAAGTACATACATTTACTTACAATTTAGCAGTACAGATTCTCCTTAAGTCTGCTGTGCCGGCCAGACACAAGCAGACAGACCCGTCCATCTAGGAAACACGAGCAGTCCAAGTCAGCGTCAGCACGTCGCTCGTTCCGCCCTACTAGTTTCGTGAAAAAAAGGGATTTTTAATACAGCTTACCTGTAAAATCCTTTTCTTGGAGTACATCACGGGACACAGAGCAGCATATTCATTACTATGTGGGTTATATGGAGTACCTTCAGGTGTTGACACTGGCAATCTCAAACAGGAAATGCCCCTCCCTATATAACCCCCTCCCATAGGAGGAGTACCTCAGTTTTGTAGCAAGCAGTATGCCTCCCAAAATGGTCCCCAAAAAGAGGGGTGGGAGCTCTGTGTCCCGTGATGTACTCCAAGAAAAGGATTTTACAGGTAAGCTGTATTAAAAATCCCTTTTTCTTTATCGTACATCACGGGACACAGAGCAGCATATTCATTACTATGTGGGATGTCCCAAAGCAATGCTCACAATGAGGGGAGGGAGAACATCTCCAAGACAAAAGGATTTAATTTAGAGAAATACTCAAATCATAATAAATCCAACTTAGTTGAGAAAAATAATCTTAAATTTTAAATTTAACTCAAAAAAGAGGAGCCCCCGGAATCCGAGGGTCTCAAACTGCAGCCTGCAGCACTGCCTGCCCAAAGGCTGTATCAGTATTCCTTCTTACGTCCAACTGGTAGAATTTTGTAAACGTGTGGACAGAAGACCAGGTTGCCGCCTTGCAAACTTGAGCCATAGAGATCTGGTGATGCGCTGCCCAGGAGGCGCCCATGGCCCTAGTAGAATGAGCCTTTAATGATACTGGAGGAGGCAACCCTTTCAAGCCGTAGGCCTGAGTGATTAATTGCTTAATCCACCTAGAAATGGTGGACTTTGCAGCTGCCTGCCCCTTCTTGGGCCCATCCGGTAATATGAACAGCACATCTGTTTTCCGGATCTTCTTTGTAGCTTTAAGATAGGCCTTCATGGCCCTGACGATATCCAAGGTATGCAGCAACCCTTCCTTTCTGGAAGTAGGTTTAGGGAAGAAGGATGGTAATACCAAATCCTGGTTCAAATGAAAACTGGATATAACCTTCGGTAGGAAGGAAGGATGAGGGCGGAGAACGACCCTGTCCTTGTGAAAAATAAGATATGGTTCCTTACAGGATAAGGCCGCCAGTTCCGATACTCTTCTTGCGGAAACTATGGCGACCAAAAATACTAACTTCCTTGTCAGTAAAACCAAAGGAATTTCAGCCAACGGCTCAAACGGTTGTTTCTGTAAACTTGACAGAACAAGGTTTAAATCCCACGGGCAAAGCGGGGATTTAACTGGAGGTTTAATACGTAAGACCCCTTGAAGGAAGGTCTTAACCAGCGAGTGGGTGGCCAGCGGCCGCTGAAACCACACTGACAGAGCAGAAATCTGTCCTTTGATTGTGCTTAATGCCAATCCTTTATCCACTCCTAGCTGGAGAAAACTTAAAACTCTATCAATGGTGAATTTGCGAGAAAGCCATCGCTTGGACTCACACCAGCCTACATAGGCCTTCCAGACCCTGTAATAAATCACCCTAGAGACCGGTTTCCTGGCTCTGATTAGGGTAGAGATTACTTTCTGAGACAGACCTCTACCCCTGAGAATCAGGGATTCAGCTTCCAGGCCGTCAAATTTAGATGCCGTAAGGCAGGGTGGAGGATCGGACCTTGCGATAGCAGGTCTGGCCGTAGAGGAAGAGTCCAAGGGTCTCCCACTACCATCCTTAAGATTAGTGAGTACCATGCCCTTCTGGGCCATGCTGGAGCTACCAGGATGACTGGTATGTGCTCCACCCGGATCCTGCGCAGCAGGCGGGGTAGTAACTGGAGCGGGGGAAACGCATAAAGAAGTTTGAACTGATGCCAAGGGCAAACCAGAGCATCGGTTCCGCAGGCCATCGGATCCCTTGAGCGGGACATGAACCTGTCTAGCTTCTTGTTGAGTCTCGATGCCATGATATCCACGTCCGGCACTCCCCATTTTTGGCAGAGTGCTTGAAAGGTTTGTGGATGCAGAGACCATTCCCCCGGCAATAGAGTCTGGCGGCTTAAGAAGTCCGCCTGAAAGTTGTCCACTCCGGGAATGAATATTGCCGATATGCAGGGCACATGAGCCTCTGCCCCTAGGAGAATCAAGCTCACTTCTCTCTGAGCGGCCTGACTCCTGGTTCCCCCTTGGTGATTTATGTATGCCACTGCCGTGGCATTGTCTGATTGAACTCTCACCGGGAACCCCTGCAATTTCGACGTCCAAGCCCTGAGGGCTAGTCGAACCGCTCTGAGCTCCCAGATGTTGATGGGTAAAAGCTTCTCTGGCCTTGCCCAAATACCTTGGCGAGTGGAACCATCCACAATCGCTCCCCAGCCCGTCAGGCTGGCGTCTGTGGTCACTATCTTCCAAGCCACTGGGTTGAAAGACTTTCCCTTCAGTAGATTCTGAGGGTCTAACCACCAACACAGACTTTGCCGGACTCTTGATGAGAGTGGCAACGGGATATCCAAGGCCTGTGGCCTTCTGCTCCATGCTGACAGGATGGCTGCCTGCAGGATGCGAGTGTGGCTCTGGGCGTATGGCACCGCCTCGAATGTAGCCCCCATCTTGCCTAGTAGTCTCATACATAGGCGAATAGTCGGTTCCTTCTTGCTTAGAACCAGTAGGATTAATTCCTTGATGGCTTTGACCTTCCTCAGAGGTAGGAACACCCTTTGTTGTTCTGTGTCTAATCTCATGCCGAGATATTCCAACTGCCTTGTGGGCTGGAATGCTGACTTTTCTCGATTTAGGACCCAGCCGAACCTCTCGAGGTATTGGACCGTGAGGGCCACTGCTCGCTCCAAGCCGGGAGACGAGTGGTCTATGACTAGGAGGTCGTCCAGGTATGCTAGGATCGTGACCCCTTGGATCCTTAGCTTGGCTAGGATTGGAGCTAGAACCTTCGTGAACACCCGGGGGGCCGTAGCCTCCATTAGGTTGGAGTAGAAACCCAGCCCCTGTTCCAGGACTGGTACTTCTACTATTACTCCCTGGGAAAGTAGATGATCTAGAGCCGATCTTAACGCGGCTCCTTTCTCCAGATCGTTTGGAATCCTCGACTCCTGGAAATGAGGAGGAGGAAACCTTAGGAACTCTAGCTTTTAGCCTGTGGCCACGGAAGACCGTACCCACTCGTCGGGAATGCTGGCTTCCCAAATCTCCGAAAAGAGTCGCAGCCTTCCCCCCACCTTCGTGGGTGGGGGCGCCCCTTCATGAGGTAGACTTGGGGGCTGGTTTTGCTGGCTTGCGAAACCACTGCCTCTTGCCTCTAACAGCCTGTCCTTCTGATCTGCTGTTGAAGCCGAAGTTTGCTCTTGCAGGAGGCCGTCGATACTGCTTGGCATTAGAGGGCCCCTGCCCAGGGGAGGACTGTCGTTTAAACGCAGGCCCCTGAACCTTCTTCTTAGTTGGCAAGAGTGTACTCTTGCCGCTTGAAATGGTCTGAATGTATTTATCTAGGTCCTCTCCGAAGAGCCGTCCTCCATGGAAGGGGAACCCTACCAGGAGCTTCTTGCATGGGGGCTCAGCCTCCCAGCTTTTCAACCATAAGAGTCTTCTCATATGGATAAGGGATAACGATAAACGTGACGCTTGCTGGATGGAATCCTTGATTGCGTCTACCGTAAAACATATGGCCTTAGGGACATCCGAAAACTCTTCTGCCTGCTCGGCAGGAATAAGTTCAAGCATTTGCTTAAATTGATCTGATAAAGCTTGAGCGACTCCAATCGCAGCCACGGCTGGCTGTACTACTGCCCCTGCAGAAGTGAAGGAGTTCTTAAGTAGTGCTTCCAAGCGCTTATCAACTGGATCTTTGAAAACCTGTACGTTCTCTACAGGGCATGTTAACGATTTGTTAACACATGAGATGGCTGCGTCTACTGCAGGAGAAGCCCATCTCTTGGAAAACTTTTCTTCCATAGGATATAAGACAGAAAATTTCTTAGGTGGTAAGAACACCTTGTCTGGTTTGTTCCACTCTTGGAACAAGACTCCCTCCAATAGAGGATGGATCGGAAACACAGCACTGCTTTGAGGCGCCCTCAGTGAGCCCAAAGCTGAAATCGTCGATACCTGGAGATCTGGTACAGGCAGGTTGAATGCCTTATGGACCAAGTCCGTCAAGCCTTGAATCCACCAGCTCTCCCTCAGGGAGACTGCCCCAGACTCCTCTGTATCCGGATCTTCGATCCCTGAACCTACTTGGTCTTTGTCCAAGAGGTCGTCCAATTCCCCAGAGGAAAGGACCTCCTCTTCCGAGGGTCCGCGCACGGGTGACGGAGATCTATTCCGCTTACTACCCCGCATAGCTGCGGCTATCATTTCTCCCATGCTTCTCCGCATCTCATTTAAAGAGGTGAGCAACACCTCCTCCGTGACCATCTTAGGGTTGGGTTGACTCGCGTCAGCTCCAGCCCCAGATCCCGATGGCCCAAAGGCTCCCTGTGGGGAAAGCAGCGGCATAGCTCTGTCCGAGACCTCAGACTCTGTGGGGGAATCCCCACCTTTTGTACCCTCTGGCTTGTTCTTTGATGCCATGGTACAATACCGAGGCACACCTGCTACTTATTGGTACCTGGGACTTATAAATAGTTAAATGCCCAAACACCTGTTTGGGGAATAAAAAATGTTTCCTCTACCCCAGATGACACTTTTTTTTTTTTTTTTTCAAAAGAAAAAAACTTTTCTTCTTTTTTTTTTTTTTTTTTTTTTTTTTTTCAATCTAGGCAAGAAAAAACATTCTATCCCCCTGAGTAGTATTGCCAAAGAAAAGACTATGAGATGGAAAAGAAAAAACAGCCTATTCCTAGGCTAAACCACAATCTTCTGAAGACTGTAGTATTCTTTCTGGCCACTGTGTGTCCTCAGCGCCCCGTGCTTCACTCCAGTCCTTCCTCCCTCAAGCCAAAGTATTGAATGAGCTGTGGCACTAAGGAAGGGCCGCCCCTTCCTTAAACCACTGACCCGCCCTTCCCCCCTAAAACGGCGCCAAATGCGCCTATAACACGTGCACGCGCACCGCGCGCGCGCGCCCGCCGACGGGGGGGGGGTTGGGAGGAAGGGCCTCTCTGTTCCTGCAGCCGCAGGCCTGGAACACACGAGGAGGTCAGCGTTTTTTGCCTGCCTTGCAGGCATGAGGAAGAGGACTGGATAGAGCATCGCCTGGAGGCTTGCAGGTAAGCATAGCTCTCTGACACAACACATACATTTGTACACAAAAGGCCCCACTCACAGCTTTTCCAACACTACCAGGGAGGTCACTTTTTATGGGGAATGATAACATATAGAGCCATCCTATCTTCATGATATGTGACTGGTTTGCCAGATGCAATGCATAACCTTAGGCATGTCCCCTGTGACCTCCCAGAAAAAACTTGCTAAGAGCCAAGTTCCGCAAGTTTTTTCCCCTTACTTACCTGCTCCATGCCGCAGGACTTTGCCAAGCAAGAGGCCCAATCTTCCCCCATCTCCGTGGGGATGTCTAGACCTTCAGGCCCTGGGAACCTTCTTCTTCCATGAAGGATCCACTGTCCTGGACCCATACAGCACCCTGGCAAACAGAAAACATTAGGCGCCCAAAGGTTTTCTAAGTTCTGGGCCCAGGGTCCAGCTCTCTTAAAAAGAAAGCATTATGGGCTATACCCCAAGGGTTTGGGGTCCGGTTACTGACCACTTTAGCGCTCAGGCTTTTTTGGACAGAACCGGTAGCTCACCTAATCCCAAGGATGCGGAGGCAAGCTAAACCATGACTAACACCTAAGACACTGGCGTAAAAACTGAGGTACTCCTCCTATGGGAGGGGGTTATATAGGGAGGGGCATTTCCTGTTTGAGATTGCCAGTGTCAACACCTGAAGGTACTCCATATAACCCACATAGTAATGAATATGCTGCTCTGTGTCCCGTGATGTACGATAAAGAAATCACGTCTTCCAGGGGCCATGTCATTCTTTCACAGTGTCCTGTGAATGGAAAACTAAAACGTCCGGAAGCCTTTGTGGCTGTCTGCTTGTAGTTTTCAAATAACTACCACGGCCCTGTGGTAGTTTGAGTTTTCCTGTCAGAATGTATAGGCTTCCTCGTACGAGCAAGCCTATACTGACAGATCTGCTGGTCGCTGGTGTAATACTTTTCACACAAGTGTGGCAACAATCCATCCACGGTTTATATTTTTTTCTCTGACAGCACTTTTAACTTTTCGCAGTAGGTTCTCTTGCAGGTTTCTCCTCACACCAGCCTGTGCTAGAGGCCCATCATGTTTGCACCTATTCACACCACTCTCCTACCCATTCCCTCTCTCTAAAACACAATCTTCTGCATTCAGCACTACATATTCTCTGGACCTCCATTCCGATTCTTCGGTCAGCTGTACAGTTATGAATTTTGTATTCCACTGTCTTTGGCAATCTGCACGCTCCAGTTTCAACAAGGCTACCCTTTGTGTGTTATACGATCGCTGAACACTGTCCCCATTGACCCCTGGCAGCCACTGTGGAGAATAACTGACAAACCGATATCATATACCATTGACATTTCACAAATACGCATATGTTTGGCATTGCCATTTCCTACTTAACCGCAGCATTTTCACTCGTGCTCTACTCTTGCTAGAGGTGTATAATGGCTGGTGCAAATATCCATGTTGCATTGCTAGACATAAAGGGAAACGGTTTGAATGTTGTCTCTTCCTCACGAGGGAGAAATCAAGCAACAGTTCATACAGGACTTATTCCCCCAACCATCAGATCCTTCTTTGCCTTCTCTCTCTCTTCACAGTCTGGACCAAGGCCAGTTCCTATTCTGCATTATTCACTAGAACAGGGGTCTCCAAATTGTAGCCTGGGGCCAGATGCAGCCCTTTGCCTGCTTTTACCCAGCCCTTGGGGCACTTTTCTCCCACATAATTAACTGGGCACCGTTCCTCCCGGTGACACCAACAACCGGGCACCGTTCCTCCCGGTGACAAGGGAAACCATTCCTTCCACTGCCACCACTGAAGGGAAACCATTCCTTTCACTGCCACCACTGAAGGGAAACCATTCCTTTCACTGCCACCACTGAAGGGAAACCATTCCTTCCACTGCCACCACTGAAGGGAAACCATTCCTTCCACTGCCACCACTGAAGGGAAACCATTCCTTCCAATGCCACCACTGAAGGGAAACCATTCCTTCCAATGCCACCACTGAAGGGAAACCATTCCTTCCAATGCCACTACTGAAGGGAAATCATTTCTTCCACTGCCACCACTGAAGGGAAACCATTCCTTCCACTGCCACCACTGAAGGGAAACCATTCCTTCCACTGCCACCACTGAAGGGAAACCATTCCTTCCACTGCCACTACTGAAGGGAAATCATTTCTTCCACTGCCACCACTGAAGGGAAACCATTCCTTCCACTGCCACCACTGAAGGGAAACCATTCCTTCCACTGCCACCACTGAAGGGAAACCATTCCTTCCACTGCCACCACTGAAGGGAAACCATTCCTTCCATTGCCACTACTGAAGGGAAATCATTTCTTCCACTGCCACCACTGAAGGGAAACCATTCCTTCCACTGCCACCACTGAAGGGAAACCATTCTTTCCACTGCCACCACTGAAGGGAAACCATTCCTTTCACCGACAGCAATGATGGGGCGCTATTCCTCCCACTGACACCAATGATGGGAAACCATTCCTTTCACCGACAGCAATGATGGGGCGCTATTCCTCCCACTGACACCAATGATGGGAAGCCATTCCTTTCACCGACAGCAATGATGGGGCGCTATTCCTCCCACTGACACCAATGATGGGAAACAATTCTTTCCACTGACACTGATGTGGAACCAATTCTCCCACCGACACCAGTTATAGGGCACTATTCCTCCCACCGATGCAAATGCTAAAAAATTTCTTTGCTCCCACTGACCATGAAACTTATGGCATTGTTTAGGTCCACCAATGTCAGTTTGCATTTAAAGCTTGGAGACCCCTGTCCTAGAGGAACAAAATCATCAGCCACTCTTCTATCCCTTCCCTCCCTCAGCAACAACCAGTTCTTGCTTTTCCTCCCCTCTCCCTGGTTCACAATTGGCTCCCCAGTCCCTGTCATCAGTCCCTTAACTATGGTTATTACCCCTCCATCTGCTTCCCTTAAGGTCCACGATTAGTTCAAGGTCAGCTGTGCATATTGTTGTGCGCTTTTTCTGGCAAATATAAAATGTTACAGATGAATTCCAAATATGGCAACTCTAACATGCTTACATTGGTCCAGCTAGTAGGCACCACTACTCCAGCGATCTCCACTTGCTTCTAGGTCCTGTGTCGAGTGGCTACCCTGATGCATTGTGAACACTGGAGGTAATTTTGCTTGACACAAGCATCATTCAATAACTCCAATCAGAGAACACTTTCCAGAGCGAGTGACCCCCCCCCCCCCCCCCTTGTGTTCACCAAGCAGCATTGCAGGCAGTTTCCAGCTCCCATTAGGGTTCCCACACAAGTTACGTACAAATAAGATTATCCCTTTTTTTTTTTTTAAGCGACCATTCTAGATTTGTCTCTTCACTGACTTAGAAGTGTACTATTATACTGATCAGAATATTTTAAACTCATGGCACAAAGCTAAACATACAGTTCCAATACATAGATATCCGTTTTAATGCCAAAAGATTTAGGATCCTTTTAAGCCACTCTTGTGATTTACATTCTTCTGCCACAATGTTCTCCAGGAAGATTACTGCTACTTGTTCAGCTTTAATTGCTTCCTCCATGCTGTTCATTGAAAAGAGGATTATTAGATGCGTACTTATTGTTTAGTCATCAGTAGCAAAATGTAAAGCGGTTTCAAGAAAAAAAACAAAAAAAAACGGGATGTCATCTGGCTGGCCTCACAGGAGTGTATTGATAACATGATTGGCTTAACATTATGAAATCTTTTGCCATTTAAAATAGTAAAACATGTTTTGCAACAGTGTATTTGGGGTTTTCCCTTGAGTTCTGCTTCAACATGGGCCAAGTAGATTGCACAAGTACATGCAGGTTGGGAAAGAAAGGTAACAAGAGTGAAGCATTACGTGACATGGTTCAGGAACCTGGAACTTACATTATTTATCTGGATATTAGCAAAGTCATAATAAATGTAGATAAAAGGACTTTTGACACTTTTCCAACTTAACCGATTTACTTTTTCAGGTTTGTACTTCAATAGCAATAGGTCAGTATAACAGTCAGTAAACAAGTATTTCCAGAATCATCAGAAATGGCAGTCCCTATATCCTACTGTCTGTGTGAATACCCCCCCACACATCCGTGCCACTCATTCACAGTGTGATGCGAATGGAAAATTACAAGGTCCAGTGTTGTGACGAGAAAGGTCCCCCATCAAATAATGCCCGCAACACCACAACACAAAGCACTATGGATATTTGAAACTCCTGGCACAAAGCTAAACATGCAGTTACAATAAATACATTAACAGCTGTACACGACGCCTACGCACAGCAGACGACTTCGTGCCACTCGCTCCCGATGCTCGTGGAACTCTGCAAGGGGCGGATATAAAATGTTGATTAAAGCGTGTGAGGGGCAGATGCCTACAGAAGAGGCCGTATTCAATAATGATGGGCTGAGCTGATAAATTGGGGGTGGATTGCTCAATAAACCACACAGGCTTCTCAATAATACATCCGCCCCTTTGAGAAATCCACCCCCATCGTATGAGCTCTGCCCATCATAAAACAATACGGCCTTTTCTTTATGCATCTGCCCCTTGGAGTTCAATGAATAATGCACCCGCCCCTTGAGTTGCACGAGCATCGGTAGCGTGTGGCACAATGTCGTCTTCATTGTGCAGGCGCCGTGTACAGATCAACAGCTGTTCATGTTCGGAGACTTTTGGCAGCTCCGTAGTGCACCATACTGCGCAAGCGCTGCACCTGCGCAGTACAGGTGGGCATTATTTGATGGGGGTGTAATTTCTTGTTCTTTTTAAAAAGAGACTGTTGATGTAGTCCAGTGGTGTCCAAACTGCAGCCTTTTGCTTGCCTTTAACCAGGTCTTGGGACACAATTCCTCACCGACACCAACAATGACACCCCATCACTCCCCCCAGGAAAAATGGGGCATTATTTCTCCCACCAACACCTATGATAGGGGCCAATGCCTCACACTGGCACCTATAAGGGCACACTGTTACCCCCCTAGCAAAATGGGGCACTAGGCTTTCCACTGATGCCAACAGTGTCAAATTATTCTTCCCAGTGACACCAATGACTGGGTACCATTTGTCTCACGGTTATCAACGATTGGGCACTGTTCCTCCCAGTGATGCCAACAATGGAGCACTAGTTCTCCCACAGATGCCAAGGATGGGGATTTACTCCTCTCTCTGAAAGAAATGATGGGGCATCATTTCTCCCACTGACACCAATGAAAGGGTACTTTTCTATCTACTAACAGCATTGCCTGATCACATTGGTGGGAGGAATAGTGGAGTTATTCCCCTCCTGCTAACCACAAACATTAGGGCGTTTTTACTCAGACTAGGGAATTTGTTTTCCTTCCAATGACCACTGCCTCCAGAGCACTTTTTACTCCCAATGGCCACAATCTGCCCACCAAAGTCTGAAGGACACTTCACTGATCTTTTGTTTTGAAACCAAATAACCCCTGATGAAGACATTTGGCTCCAGAATGTGTTTTTTGGTCAGAAAGCAAAAACAGTTGTACGGTGTGTACAGGGGCATACTGACAACTCATGGGGCCCCCGGGCAATAGATTATGGGGCCACACAGTACTGTATATACACACACACACACACACACACACACACAGAAGGTACTGAAGAGGTGGGGAAGCTATAATCTTTGGATTTTTAGACCAAAAGGATGTCGATAATGGACATATCAGGGACAGATGTAAAAAAAAAAAAAAAACCCACACACAGATTTTTGCATACTGTCCCTGGTTTTACTGAGGCCGACAACCCTGATGGGGCCCCCTAGTGGTCAGTCCGCCCCTGACAGTGTAAAACCAATTATAAAGCAGGGATAGTTAAGCGTTTGAAAAAAAAAAAACACACACTCACACACACAGCAAATCTGTGCACATTTGCCCGTTAGTTTTCAAATCCATTACATACTATACCAATTTGGTGACAGGATAAAAAGTCAGGCATATCTTTATGTATGATCCAGAAACAAAAATCACTCCATGGAATGGCATTACACCTCTTCCAAGGCCCAAGTAGACAAAACGGATACATCACTTCTGGTTCCAGCTATGTCAGTTTACGTTACAAACATTTCGGCATTTGGAGTGCACTTTGGCTCCAGGTGAGAGCGGAGCGGCGGCGCTTACCACACATACTATGGGTGACAGTGGCAGTCATATGTGACCATAATAATTAATAAAATAGTGCACTCTGAGAATCTATTGGTTTTGTAAGTTCCTGGTCGATGAGGAAAAAAGGTGAAGATTTAAATTCTTGGTAATTTAGCATCTTGTCAGTGGAGTGGAATGAAGAGATCTGTCCCTTCCAATGAAACAACGAGCATAGCGACCTGCTTATTTATTCAGGGATCATCGCTGTCTGGTAAGCGAGTGCTTGTGGTTGAATTCACTGTGGATCATAATTTTGCAAACAAAAGATTTTGCAGCACGCTTACCAGTCTGCAAAACAAGGTCCCTTGATGTGGGCACCGTGGCTTACGCATTTTTTTGCAAATGAGTGCAAACAGAACCCTCTGTTTTTAACACAATCTGTTAGGCCCCATTCACACCTGAGCATAGCGTTTTCAGGAAGAAAGTTGCACGATTTTGACGCAATTTTGTACAGGTCAAAAGGTCACCAATGTAAAAAGCAGAAAAACGCCCAAATCTGCCTAAAAAAAAAAAAAAAAGTCCCAGAACTTGTTTGAGCTTCAGGCGTTTTGGAGTGAAGCATCTCCATAGAGAATAGTAGATTTCCCCCCCCCCAGCATTATGTAGCTTCAGGCTTCAAGCTACAAAACGCTCAGGTGTGAATGGGGTCTTAGACAGGGCTAATTTGGGTATTTTGCAGGCTGGCAAATGTTCTGGGAAATCGTTTGTTTGTTTGCGATGTTAAAGCGGGGGTTCACCCTGAAAAAAAAAAAAAGTTCTTTATGTACCATACAAACGAGCATACTAGCGTCAGCTACAGTATGCATTATTTATCTTTTTTGGCGGTTTACTTACGGTTTAATCCGTAACTTTCGTTTCAGACTCCGGCCGGGAAATGGGCGTTCCTATGAAGAGGGGTACATGATTGACGTCC
The DNA here is from genome assembly GCF_905171775.1 of Rana temporaria. NCBI lineage: Eukaryota > Metazoa > Chordata > Amphibia > Anura > Ranidae > Rana > Rana temporaria. Next base: position 438,019,231 of record NC_053489.1, on the reverse strand, counting down.
A